>NC_050487.2:15530000-16130000 GCF_012460135.2 Molothrus ater | reverse complement strand
CTTATCAAAGGGAACAGCCAAACAAGGAGATAAATGGCAGCAATTGCCAAAATACATGTTTAAAATATGAAATAAATTTTGAATCAGGAAACCATAAAAGTCACCTTCAGTCAAAAACACACCATGCAGACATCACCAGGGATCAAGGGCTACAGGACTGGAGGCCACCATTTCATTCATCTTCACTTTTAAAAAAAAAAAAACCCTAAGCTTGCTAAAAAGTAGTAGCAAGGCTATTAAAATGATTGCTACATTCTCCAGTTAGCATTTGGGGTGAATTGTATGCACTTCTTTTCACAAAATAAAATTAACAGTATGAATGCTGGAAGCAAAGGTGTTTTATAAAATAAAATCCAAACTCATCTGACCACAAATGAATCTTTTTTTTCAAATCCAAACCAAGCTATTCCTCTTCAGGGAAACGCTTAAGGTGAGGTTTAACAGTAAACATTGCTCTAAAGAAGCTGTCATGAAAATTAATCTCAAACTGCAGTAGTCACTTTGAAAATTTTTGGCTAGTTGCTTTTATCTTTCCATGTCCTTCAGTGAAACATTTTTCTGCATGTGAAAACTTTCATCTATACCAGCTCAGTGCAAACTGATGAATATGAAAGCTTTTTGCCTTGCTAGGAGAATTCTTGACAAACACTGAGCCACAGAAGAGAAGCTGTGCAGCCACTGCCCACACTGCACAACAACGATGAGAATTCCACTTCCAGAGATCTCTATTATTCTATTTCATAATGACTATTTCAACTGCTGCTATTTTTAGCTGTACATGTATATAAAACTGTAATTTAAAAAGCGTTCATTTGAAAGCATGTAAGAATTTCAAGTGGAAAAATCTCCAAGTAACAGAGAAAGTGCCTCACCCCTGCTAAGAGAGGGCCACAGGCAGACACTCGAGATGTGTGAGAGCATTCAGTGCTCCTCGGCAACACGACACTGCCTTCTGCCCGCTGCTCCTGAAATACTTGACTGAGTTCCAGCAGAGCAGGGTTTCATTTTCCAAGACTGCTTCACAAAGTTGCAGTGAGGGGAAGTGTGCAGTAAATGAACTCATCCCCCCAGCCCTTTAGATAAAGCTCCTTCAAGTACAAAAGGAATTGCCCAAGTAAAAAAAAATCTACTTTTAAAAACATCGATTTAAAGCAATACACATAAAAACTTTGAAAATTGAGCTAAAAGTATTGCCAGATTTTAAGTCCATGTGCAAACCTCTGGATCCATCTATTATTTTTTCCTATCAAAAATTATGAGTATTGTTAAGACGTACATTTGCTATTTATTAAATCCACTTACCTTTCCCAAAACCTCACTAGGATAACAGGCTTTGGTACAAAGAGGGTCAACAGCCTCCAGCTCGTGTGAACACGAGGCAAATGAATAGTCAGAGACTGCAAAAAAATCCCAAAGAAATCCAACCCCAAACAACAGAAATAGTCCCTGGATTTTAGTCAACAGATTTAATGGAAATAATTTGGCTTTAACAACTTCTTAAAGTCTACACAGGCTGTGGGGAGATAAGAGAGAAGGGCTTTGATGCAGCAAAGACACTACAGATTTGATATTCACTAAATGGCAAATAAGCCATTGAACCACACACAGCAAACTTGAAGGGCTGATTATACACTAAAAATAATTGGCCCTGAAATGCAATATTTGAACAATATCATAAAGATGGCACAGTATTAAGAGGTTCACCTAACTTCAGTATAAATATGGAAGTGATCAACAAAAAAAAAAAAATTAAGAGTAGGAAAATGTGAGTCAACCAGGAGATTTGAAGTTGTAAAAAAAAATTATGATAAAGCACTAACAATAGTGGCAGTATAGAGTATTTCTCTTGCCCTGAAATGAATACTGAGTTTATTACTGTAAGCACAATATGATGAAGAAAATCTATCCTGAAATCATCAGAGGCACAGAAATGCATCTCTACTTCTAACAGAAGTAAAATAAAACTCCCTGGCCACTATAAAGAAAGAATGAGAAACTTATGAAAAGTCTGACCACAAACTGTATTTGAAAATAAAACTATTTTAGTTTGTATTTCTCCTGATAGCATTTAACAAACAAGAATTTTTTATTTAAACAGCACCTACTACAAAGAAGAAACAACTGTTCTAACTGTGACAAGAAATATTAAGTGAAAGAAATGCAGAGTGCTGCATTTCACTAGTACAGGGTAAGACAGCAAGAGTGGAAGGATCGTAAGACAAGTTGCCATAAACTGACAAAAATTTTGGTAATGAAAGTTTGCCACTGGATTTTGACATTGCCTTTAAAAATTAATACCAATATTACACCCAAAATGACTCTTCTGCACAACGTGCAATATTATACAATGTAGCCACAGAGCTTCAAATCATCTGGCATGGAAACGAAATGCAAAGGCATATGAAAAACCTGTTTCAATGAATTCACTTATATGCCTTATAAAACTTGAAATTAGATTAAAAAGAAGTCCCCCACATAAGGTATGTCTTATAATTTCTTTTTTCCTCCTCTCTTTGTGGAGCACAAACTATGCTTTCCAGCTTTAAGATAATATGCTTTTTCTGAGAAGTAAAACAATACACGAAGCAAGTTCTTCTCTAAATGCTTCTCTACATTCTCTGACATAAGGATGTCGTGGTGCACACAGGAAGGAAGCAGAATGTACCACACAAAATAGAAAGCAAGATACAAAGAGTTGGGAAATGCAGTAATAGGAGGATTTCTTTATGGCCCAAACCAGAACAGAAAGAGAACAGGCCAATCTAAAAAGCACACTATAAATATGAACACACTTTCTTCTAATGTGATTTAAAAAAGGACATCAGTGCTCAGCAGATTGAAACACCTCCAGCTGAGGAAAACAGAAGTACAAAGTGCTTCTCCAAGGGTGAAGTGGCAGGCAACCCACAGACTGGAGAAGAGAAAATCTCAGGGCCCTACTCAGGTCTTTTTGTTTGTTTGCTTTTGTTATCCCTAACAACTGTCAGGTACCAGACACATTTCTCCTTCCTATGCTGAGAAAGCCCCAGGGACATGTGCTGTAGACATCACTAGAAGAGGAAACCCCTTCCCCAAAGCAGAAAGAACAACACCTCATTTGAGTTATCCCACAATCCGCTCATACAGCCTGCAATGCATGCTTCTAAAAACCCTTCTGTTTCTATTTGTAACGTTTTCAGCATGGTTAAGAATTGAAAAGAACTGTATCATATGGCAAGAGTACAGCCAAAGTTAGTTAAGGAAAAAAAAATCACATTTCTGTCTGAAAATCAAATTAGACAGAAACAATTATAGTCATTATTAAAAGTCTTTCTTCCATTTACAAACTGCAAATCTGGCAGCACTGGAACAACAACTGCATTATTAATGAAAATCTGTATTTTTGCCTTTTGTTTTATGCATCCAAAGAAGAAAAATGTGTTTTAAGTGAAAGGAATATGAACTGAATAACATTTAATTTTATTTATATGTGGAAAGCTACTTAAGCAGTCTGATTTCAAACAGATAATATGTTTTTCAAATGGAATTTCCACAGACTTATTTCTTAACCACTACAGGGCAATACAGGGGCTGTGAACAGAAACTGAAGTGCAGTAATGCTGATAAAAGAACCTAACAGATGCATTTCTCATTTTACCATATCTGTGAAAGCAGAGATGACAGATGTTTAAAATATCACATCTGTATTACTCAGTTACATAATTCACAGCCAAATCACGAGCACTAGAAGTGTGTGTTTGTGATTTCCTTCACCATGCTCAGAACAACAACACCAGTTCTGAGCTAATCACCAGTGAAGGTTTGATGACTGTTACCAACAGTGAAGCTCCCGGATTTCCACACTAACATTTAATGGTAATTTTAACAATTTTCTGACACACAGCCATCCCTGAATGATGTGACACAATTTGCACCCAGCAGAACAGAGCCATGAATATTTAACACCTGAATATTTGCAATAAGTTTACAGCTCCAATGGATGACCTGCTGTTTTAGCATAGATGGGTTCCAAAGATAATTTTTTACCTTGCTAAGCACAAATCTCCCCAGTCCCTTTGCAAGCCAGCAGAATGAAAGGAAACAGCAGATATTTTATGGCTCACAACCACATTCAGTTGTGGCTCTCTACAAAAACATTTATTCCATAGCTGAGCTGGGGACCAGTGTAATGACAAGCTCCTAATTGTCCTGCTATTATTGTGCTCAGTGACTGTCAGTCCCTGAGAACAGCGTGACTGACACCAGCTCAAAGACCAGCAGAAGCCTTGGTCTATGACTGAACTAAAAGATAATTAATATATGTGACCATAAATAACAGTAATCATGAGTTAAGCATGTTCAAATTATTACTTTTCCTCAGCACCCTAAAATGAATTTTCTGATTTGAATTAAAAGATATTTCCTATCAAATGTTAAGATACCAGTTATTCCTCTTTTTCTCATGCTAACAACTTGGGTGAGAAGACTGGAGTTGGTGATGAAAGAGGCATTTGAGAGCAGGCAAGATTAACAAGAAAAGAAGGAAGTGTTAAGACATGGAAGTTGGGATAAAGGAGATGAAAAAAACCACGGGCAGAAGAGACAGAACTAAGGTAACAAACATTGCTGGGAACAAGACTTGTGACATGAAGACAGGGAGGAACCTGTGTAGAACATAATCACCTCCAGAACACCCAAACACAGAACCAAAGATCTGATCAAACCATCAGCTCTGCCCTCAGACACCTGTACAACTTGGAAGTACAGCATCCCACCTTACAAACAGGCTCCAGGGAATGACAACCTCCTGCTATCTTGCTGGCTCATCTCAGAGAAATGTGAAGGTTTGAACTGTCCTGAGGAGTCACACAGATGCCAGCTTTATTCCACTTGACTGTTCTAGAGAATTCAGACTGTATCTCTGACTAAAACTCACCCTGAATTTAGAATTCAGCATCAGGAAAGCAACCTGGAAAACACATTGATATTGATATTTGTAAAGAGAAAAGTCAGTTAAAAACATAGGTAACATGGCTAAATCAAGCACAAGGATGATGAAGTCTATAATCAGAGATGCCCACAGAACTTTAATTGCTCATTTCCTGGGCATATCTACTGTCCCCATGTCTTTAATTAAAAACCATATACCACTTTTCATTCTTCTTCTAATTTTTTCTGTTCAAATAGATTTTTTCAGACAAGATGAAATTACTGTCAGAATCAGGACTGATCACAGTCAAAGTCTTATAAAAGAAGAGTGTTGTTGAAAAATCATGAAGGAAAAAACCCAGAGAATTACACAAAGAAAAAGGGATGGTTAACCTGAAAGAGGTGAACACTGCTTTGGAAAAATAGATTGCATATTGTCTGTGCCACGTATTTCCTTCATAATACTAAGCAAATTTTCTAAACTAATCTTTCAAAAATACATTAATTAATCATATTTTTTCTAGTTGTTAGGCTTGATTCCCAGTATTTCTAAGGAGTTACCAAGGCATCTGAACTTATTAAAAGCTACATTTAGAAATAATGCCTGTAAGTTCAGGCACTAAGTATTTTAAATTTTGGTACTCCAAATCAACAGATGCTTTCAAACTTTTTATCATTCCAAGCTTCATATGTATAAAATGCAGTAACATTACCATGCTTCACTGCACAGAGATTACATGAAAAATAGTGTTTGAAAACTTTTCAATAGTCTGGAGCACTACCCAAAAGCCCAAGGCAACAATAACACATTTCTGTATTCAAAGCTATGTTTCAACAATAAGCTGAATAAAGAGACTAAAATTCACATGGGTCACTGAACAATGTGGGGGTGGTGGGTGGAACTGAATAGATGCTCCCTAATCCTCCTGCCCTCTGCACAGAGCACATTATGGTTCCAAACCATATGTTCCAGCAGCCAACACCTGGGCTGCATAGCAAGTTAGGGGGTTTCAGTATATTCTCCTTTTGGAGTGCCTGGGAGAAGGCTATGAGTGTAAATACTTTAACTTTCCAATCAGTAACATTATCAGCTAGAAGAGAACAGAGACTCCTTACTCCAGAAAGACACTGAGGGCTGTCAGTGGAAGCAGCAGTCTGTAGTGTAGAATTGTAAGTGAGGCTGAAGCCAAGGACAGTTTTGGGGACTTCAAGCTGCAACATTAAACCCTTGTCCTGCACAGAAGCACTAACTCAGGCACAACAGTCCCATAAAGAAAAGACCACAATGTTGTACCCTTTGCATCTTCTCTAAGTATCTGTAATTCAGGGAATTAAGGCAATTTTTAACTCTGATGCTCTGATAAATCAAACCACAAGACATTTCTAACATTAATGGATTTCCACCCCTCCACTTCGGAGAGGGGGCCACAGGAGATGAAGAAGAAGAAAGCAGCCTGCACAGCCCATGGCTTCAGATGAATACACAACAGCAATTCATTCAAGCTGTTTGGCCAACATCAGAAACCACGAGATCCAAGCCTGATTAGTTATTACAGAGAGAACCCTTGAAATGAGTTATAGCCTTTTTGTTAGCTACCATGTAATTTTATTTTTAACAAATGCTACATAATTTGTAGTGTTTGTTGTAGCTAATTCTTTACTGCTGGTTCTTCTGCTGAAAAAACTAATTACATCTACTGTGTTCTAAACCTGAACCATCAGTTTAAAACTAATTACATAAAACTATGTATTTTGCCAAATGGATGCACGAGAGCCAAACCTATCAGGAGTAAAGTTTCACTGAATGAAATTCAACTCTATAAGCCATATTGTAGAATAAAAAATTCTTATGTTCATTGAGTCAAAGGGCAGCAGATTGCTTGGAAGAAAACGATTAGCAAATCTACAGCAGGTCAGTGGGAAAAGGTTACAAAACAGAGTCATGGTGTAATCTCACAACTGGTGCAAGTCAATTTAAGCTTACACATCCACCTAAACAGATCCTCTCACTTCCATCATCCATGCAGTGCTTCCATCCTTTCCATTTGCTGGCATTCACATGCACGTGAAAACCCAGTGAGCTGTCCAAGGATTTGATACACGGAGTTATTGGCTGGATTTTCAGCCAGGTAAGTATGAAACAGCTTGCTGGAAGGCACTAGGATTGTTGGTGTTGACTGTGTAGCGGGAGATGAAGACAGAACTTCCTCCCATTCTGGCATCAGCAAAGAACTTGGATCACATTAGGCTATGTATTTATGACAGTCTTCAGGAAGTATTTACCCAGGATAAATTTTCTACCTCCAAGCACAGGTACAACCACAGGAGAACACAGCTGGAAACATCATGAAAGAAACATAGACATTTTATTTTTTCCCTAAATTCTAATTTGTCCGTCATGTGACTACAGGCCTCAATATATTCAACTATTGATCCCTACCCTCTTTATGTAGTTACAGTTATCTCCAAAAATATAACCACAAGGGCATATGCAGTCAGAACAGTATTAAAAAAATTAAATCTGATCATGATGGAGTCAAGGAAGGGGAAGACTTGGGAAGTAACTAGAAACACATGTAATACTACTGAGCAACACTTACAAGAACTCACTGGTAGTAAAATTTGATGGTAGGACTTTATTGTTTGTTTTAAAAGATAAACTCACTAAACAAAGGCATTCTGAATGTCACGTATTGCTTTTATTGCCACAAGGATTAGAAGCCACAAGCTCAGATTGCAGTTTCCCAGTTGCCATAAAACGTGAGGCAAAAAGATTTCCTATGGCTAAAGAGCAGCTGAGCATTACTGCAGTCCTCAGGTCTCCATCCAATCCCAACAAATCCAACAAAAATGAACTGTAAACTACCACACAGTCTACTGCTCTCTGTGTTTTCATGGTAACAAAAAAAAAAAAAAAAAAAAAAAAAAAAAAAAAAAAAAAAAAAAAAAGAAAAAGCCAGAACTGACCTTAATTTAGCAATTTACCAAAGCACCACTCTCAGACAACTCCATTAGGCCAAGAATTGCCAGTATTTATACACAGACCACATGAGTTCAAGACTTCCCACTAACAGACACACAAGAACAAAAACAAAACGGAGCAATAATCAAATTAAACAAGGACTGACAAAATTAGGAGCTAAGATCAAGAAATGCAGCTGAATGGAACAAGCTGGATTACTGTCCCAAGTTAGGGGAAGGGTTGTGATCCTCCTTCCCACTCCTATAGCTACAAGAACCCCTGCACAGGGCATTTCTCTTTGGGTTTTGCTAAGGGTAGAGACAAGGACACAAAGGCAATCACAAGCACCTGAATGACCCTACTGACATATTAGGTTTTGGGTTTTAATATTGAAACTTGAGATGATCTAATTATTAAAACTGTACACTTTGCTGGCAAATAGTCTGAGATTTGAACAAACAATAATCCCAATTCCTTCCCAGTTACCTTAACAATCACAAAAAATTTACATTCAAAATACAGCAGCCCAGAGAGATTTAAAAAATTACTTTTAGGCTGGTTTTCACTGTGCTGTTGTGGCTTTAAGAACAAATGTTTGGCTAACAGGGCCAGTGCTATCTGAGCCATGCTGTGCTTCTCAAGCCATTTTACATTTCAGTAGGCAGTATCAACTGAACTTCTAGAAGGAATGAAGAACACCAGTGAGACCCTTTAGTGCAGAACACTCACATACTCACTGCACTCCTTCTAGATGCATGCAAGCACTTGGCATATAGAAAATTTACTGACACTATGGTCAGATTTTACCATTTCTATGGAGAACTAGTAAGGATAAAACAACAGAGATACCTTATTGGCAAAGCCATTGAAAAGGCACAATGGACCATTTTATTCTTCTTGTTCAGAGTCCTTCCATCCTTTTTTACTACTAATATATTCCAGAAACAAGATATAGTGAGCTGCGTGTAATTATCTTACTCAATTTCCATACAACAGACTTTTCTTTTAGTCCATAAACCCACATATTTTCATCTTCTCCTTTAAAAATGGAGACAGTGAGTGGTTTAAGTAATTACAGCTGTCATGGAGGGCTTGACAAATAACTTTTCTGCTCAATGTATGCTTTAGGCCACTGGGAAAGCTGTCAAATAATGACATCAGAATCTACATTAATGCTGGCAAAATGCAACTGTGCTGCCTTTCACATTTAGCTCAGGTGGTTTATAGCCTTTCTTTTTCCTATTCTGTGGTCAAGAACATGAGTGGAATGAACAAATGGGTTGTAACTCAGATAAAATGGGGAGAGATAATGAATGCTAAATGAAAGTATGAAAGAAAACGAAAAGAAGAAGCATGAAAGCATATCCTTCATTTGATAATGAAGAAGTTTGCTCATTGGGCATTATCAATGAGCTTTGTAAACCTGTTCACTTTCTAAAGGTCCAATTAAGCTGTTAGGGAGGAACAGAAAGGAATGAGATACTCTTTCAATATCTAAGTTATTCGTTATTACTACACTGCGTTTCTTGCACATCCCTCACCTATGAGAAGGTGAGATGGGTGACTGCGTCACACACTGCAGTTACCTTCCTGCTAATCCATGCCAAAGCTCTCCAGACTATCCCATCTTCAATTTGATTTTATAGGGGATCTTCATTCCAGTCAAAGTACAAAACAACTAGAAACCCACTAGTGCTTCACTGCCTGCTGAAGTTATATGCTCAGTTCTGAGAGTAACCTTGAGCGCTGATCTCGGTTTAAAAAGTCACATGTGGGTTTTCATCATCTGGAAGACAGCAGTGCCCAGAAGCAGCCAAGGCTCTAACATGACTAGACAATCCATTTCCCAGTGAAAAGTTTATGCACTGAAGAAAATGATTAATGACAAACTTAACTTTTCCACCTAAAAGAAATACTGTATTATAAAGTTCAAAAATAAAGTGCAGCAAACCTGACCTGGTTTTGCTGCTCTGGTGACTGTTTAGTGAGTGGTTTAAGAATGCTACCTAGAAGCTATTACAGCTTGAGCACCAGGGCTAGTATTAGTCAAATCTGAACCCATACAAGGTTCAAAAAAATGTGATCTTCCCATTGATGTAACATCTGCAAATGCACCTTATGGCTGACATCACCCACCATCAACCTCAAAATCCGCACAGAGTGCCCAACTAAACTTGATCAAACCTCTGATCTCCAACACCCTGTTCCTGCTGACCCGCTTTGCTGGTTCACCTGTGTTCAGAGCAGCTTCCAGGCAAGGCCAGGGGCTCTGTCAGGGCTTGGGGCAGTGAGATCCAGGTTTCTGGCAGGGTAGTTACGTTAATGAGGGGTGTGATTCATTCCCACCTCGTAACCATCCCTGTGCTTACGCTGACATGCAGGTACTTTCATTGCTCCAAGAACGGGAATGAGCTGTATCAGTACATGATTCACAGCAGAGAGGTGTCTACTCAGGCACATGAGGAGGAAGGTTTGCACATCATTGCTTCATCTCCAGTTTTGTCACTGAATTTGTAATTTGGGAGCAAATCCAGTCATTTTTATGAAACATGGACATGCAGCACCTCATGTGCTTAGAGTCTGTGGCACAGCATTTAGAAAGGCTCTTGGGAGTCTACAGTGTGGGGTGTTGTTTAAAGTGTTTACTTAAGTATTTATAACACCTAACATACAAATACATTGTATCATATTATTTGTGGCTAGTCCCATACAAAATAATTTTAAGTCTCCTCCCATGAACAAAATTGTGCCCAGAATTATTAAAAACAAGTCACAGAACAGACCATGCTAAAAAAAAAAGCACAAGATGAAGTTATTCATAGCAGCCTTCAAAACAGAGAATTTAAACATAATGTGTGTCCCCATACACACTCAATAAGCTTTGCTTTTTACAACTTAAGAACAGTTCTAGCTTTTTTCTGAGGTTCATTGTGATGATAAATGCACAAAAGTGTATGGCATGCACTGCTGCTTATTAGCATTTAATGCTTCTTGAACAACTACAATGCAAATATTCATCACAATAGATGGGAACCTTGGTGGGAACAAGAATTCCCACAAATTGTTTAAGAGTACAGTAAATGAATAGTATTATAAACAAAAAGCCCAAACCCCTCACAAATGTGTATGCTGCATTGGCTTACAGATTAGTCCACTACACATGCATTGTGCAACTGCACTGGTACAAAAGAAACAAAACACACCCCAAAAATTTATATCCCAACGAGAAGTGTTTTCTATGTATAGCTGTGTTCAAGACAAGCAAACTAGTGCTGTCTCGAGGTCTGCTTGAGTTTTCATGAGCGTTTCTTTTGTTAGTGACAGATTTTTGCATAAGTAGCATGTGACAGGACAGAGTATGAAGTCAAGACAATTTTAAAGAAGGTTCCATTTTGAATTACTTAAATGACAGTGTAAGCAGCACACTTACAAACCAACATGGAAACTTGAAAAAAGTGATGTTGGAAGCTTATTTCTAAGCTTTCAAGCTACAACTCAAGACTAAAAAGTCTAGATTTCATAGCTTCAAACAGATGGCATGCTGACGCCTTTTAAAGTTACTCTGACTTTGCTTATACAACTGCACAATCAAAGTAAACTAAATCTGATCTACATCATGTATTAAGAAGATTTCTACATCTGCACAAACTCTCCTTTCCCAACTCTCAGCTCTCCAGTTAGTACAGTAATATGCAAACACAGATGTGTTTTCACTTGTGATCGAGGTACGTACGGTCAAAGTATAGTTTTTTAATCTATTCTTATGAATACATTCAAGGAATAGAGAGAGCAAAGGCCATAATGCTTACTGTACCTTGTAAAGTAATTAACAATCTTTAATATCCTTAAATCCATGCTATACAGGGGAAAAAAGAAAAGGCTGTGATTATATTCAGGGTATTTTTCATATCTTCTTATGGCTTATAACAATAATAGAAGCATAAGACCTTATAGAGCTTAAAAAAAATAGTTTCTTTAGCATACACACACCTGACAGCCCTCTTGGAAAGTTGGTTTCCCGTGTCAGTAGGACAAGATGAGAGATTGTGAGGGTGCACACAAATGTGTATATACACACATTCACACACAGACGTATCAGAGCAAGAACGAGACTAGCTAAAATCACAGCAGCGAGCAGCAATACTGAGAAAAACCTCACAACGCCCTTTAAAACAGTTCTCCATAAGGGAAACATTTTACAGCAGAGATGATAAAGTAAAAAAAACCCCTACAATGAGAGAGATCTCATCAGACGGGCAAAGGAAGAACCCTGCCAGAGCTCCTCCATCCTGCCTCGAGAGCCGAGGAGAGGAAGGGCGGAGAGCGAAGGGAAGAGGCGAAACCAGCTTCAATTTAACGAACAGACAGCAAATCGGTCACCTCAGGCTCAGTCCCGAGCGAGGGGCTGGTAGGGCAGCCAGGACGCTCAGAGCCCCCGAGAGCCCCCGCTCCCATTCCCCGCTGCCTCGCCCCCCTCACGCCCTGTCCCTCACCAGCCTGGGTGGTGTCGCTGAGATCGTGGTTGGCGGCGCTGGCCCGCGGATAGTCCCGGAGCTTCCTGCCGCTCAAACTGAGGGTCCCGCTGATCGCCGCTTCTTCCAGGGCTCGGTCCAAGGAGCGGCTCCAGGAGCCGGGAGCCGAGGGACCAGGCGGAGCGGGACAAGCCGCGGGCATCGCGGCAGAGCCGCCCTCCGGCGCCGCCATTTCCCCGCCACAGCCCGGCCGGACAGCGCATGCCAGAGCGCGCGGCAGGGGCGCATGCGCGGCCGCCGCCCGGCGGCCCCGGGACCGCGCGGGCACCGCGTCCGTTCGAGCCGGGCTGAGCCGAGCCGAGCCGGGCCGGGCCGGGCCGGGCCGTGCCAGCCGCTCCTCAGGGCCGCGTCTTCCCGCCCGTCTCGGCTCAGCCGGCGTGCAAGGGGATCGCCGCCCCGGACACGTCTGGACACCTGCTGGAACTGTTAAAAATTATAGTGTTCCCGCCAGCGTGGGATGTCACAGGATGGTTTCTGGGTGAGCATCGCTCACAGCTGCTGGCTGTCGGGCCCGTTCCAGCAGCAAAACAAGGGCAGAGCGCACAGATCTCCGCTTAGTGGGAAATGTAACAACTGCTTCACGTTTTATAACTTAAGGATTGATTACATTAAAAGCCACACCCTTTGCTACATCTTCATAAATGCCATTTTGCCCTGCTGCTTCCACTGAACCTACCTGATGCTGCAGCCAACACACGCGAGCTGATAATGAAGAAGAAAGGCTGTCAATAATCAAGTAGCAAGACAACCACAACATTTAACACCTTATCAGATACATTTACAGGCAGTATTTAGTCCTGCACTAACAATTAATAGCAGCATTTCCAGTGCTTTGTGCCTCCTGCTGGCACAGCACTCCCACACAGCCAGGAAGCTGCTCGGGCTGTTCCTGCAGCACAAGGTGTTGATGACGGCGATTCTCGCTATCAGGACATGGCACAGCAGCAATCGCTGGCACATCTGGTACTCCCACCACACCAAATCACTGAGTTAGGAAGTGCTACTGAAACATTAATTAGTAGCTGACACATTCAAATGGAAGTGAGCCTCTACAGCGCCACTCCAATAAGTGCTCTCTTGTCAGAGTATTAAGGTGAGCAAGGAGTGTGAAGCCTCTTTTTAAGTTAGGTTGCTTTCTGCTGTGTTCTTCAGAATATTTAATAAGAATTTGATCAAGAAGAACCCCTTGCAAGCTATCAGAAAATTCACATAACCAGTATATTGCCCAGGTGGTTATAACAGGAACAAGACAATATAAAACCTGTAACTTTTTATTAAAAAAAAAATTAACAGCTTCAGAATAGATCAAATGTAATAACTTCTCCAAAAAATACCAAAAGGTACAGTGTAAAGCATCTTCTCATTAAATACAAACTAGCACTTTTGATGCACTGCATCAATGTTTTGCATCTAGGCTGATGCAAAAGAATTTTTTTTTGTTGCATCCTGGCACATGAAAAACGTATACACTGAAACAGGATGATTGACTACTCTTTACCTACTCAAATTCTAACAGTGGGACATTTATTTAAAAAAAAATTCCTACTAGTAATTGAGAAAGAAACCTTAACACCACTACATTTAGTTTGCCTCTGCTAAGGTGTATTTTCCAACATTAAAAACAAGGGTTTAAGTCCTATTTAGCATCAGAGTGCACTCTGACTTCAAAATGATACCAAAAAAAAAAAAAGCCCTTCTGCTGTCAAGTGCTCTTCAAGGCTGAAGTTGCCAGTATATGCTAGTTAACTTGGAATTTGAGATAAAAATGCAAGGAAACCAACTCTGTCAAATATAAATTCTTCAAGAATGTGAAAAGGAGTTAAACCTGCTTCAAATGCCATGAACGTTCCTGGATGCAGCAAGCCAGCCCCTCTTGTACCTGACTGTACCTAGCCCTCCTCACCAAAAAGCAGTGCCAAGATCATCAATGCCTGGTCTGGAAGCAATTCTGAAGAGGTGCCTCAGTTTTAGGGATTATATAAATACAGGTTGAGGATGCCCCAGTTGTTACTGTCCTGCAGATTCTGATGCACAGAGCTATGCTTAAAGCAGGTGGCTACATGTTCCTGCCTAATGCCTTACACATGCTGGCAAAGTGAGGGCTTTCCTCCAGAAACGTTCCTCAGTTTCAGACAATTTCCAGATGTCTGACCACTTTGGATCAGCTTCACATCTTACCTCTCTTTGGTACAAACAAACAAATGCCACAAGATTGTTTGCCTCCAGCTATTTTTAAGTTAGAGAAAACCCTCTGGGGCAAAATATGCAGGATGAGAATCCTGTATCTGGGAGGGCAAGAAACTCTACCATACTGCTGACTTCCTTGTGAAGGAAGGCTTTATCTTTTCCTATCAAATTATTCAAAAACGTGAAGTTATTGCATTTAGTTTGTGAAAAACATTTCGAAAAGAAATAAAAATCAGAAGTTTAAGAAGAAAAGGAGATGGATAAACTCCATTTACAGAGGAGAATGATGAAGTTGAGCTATTTGGAATACAAAGGACTCTCAAACTGCCTCTGCAGTATTCCTCCACTATGGTATATGATCTGGACCACTTTAAGGATAAGAGTAGAATAGTCTCCATCCCAGTTACAAATTTTGGGTCTCAGCTAAGAGCTTTATTTGTGAATGTGAGGATGCAAAACAGTTTTCAAGAAAAGAAAAAAATGGAACTTTAAAAGCACAAAGAAGTACAGAACCAATGCTCCCATGAAAAATGCCGCTACATCGCTACCAAAGTATCCACGGACTGAGGCTCTGTGCTAAACTGGTCTCTGAAAGAGGGCTCAAAGGCAGTCCCTAAAAAACCCTAAAATGGGGTTTGTAATTAAACACTTAAACAATCTTTACCATAACAGAGGGGTCAAAGAACTCAGCTGGGCAACAGAATCTTTTCCAACCAGGTGATGGTGCCACTACGTCGGATCAGTTTCTTTCCACTTTTCTCCCTCAGGGCATTAAGTCTTTTACCATTCCAAGTAAAAGTAATAAAGAGAGATAGCTCTGCCACCATCTTAGCAAGATGTCTGGAGAATTCTAGTGACATATGCTGTATTCTTCTGCCCACTTCTATTTCTGGGGGCTTAGGTAGGTGGGCTCAGTGCCCAAGTCCATCTGCCAGGTTAGCCCACTGTTACAAAACGGCTTCCTTTGTTCTGAGACAGTGCTGTCCTCTGCTCCTTCAGGATCCCAAATCGCTCGTTCAACGTCATCCCTGTCTGAAAAATAACGTAATTTAACCAAAACTTTAAAGGTGTTGGGTTAATTTAATCAAAGTAATGGAGACAGAACAGTTTTTTCTTCAGTCTGTATCATCACTTGACTCCTCAGTTGCTTCACTTGGATTTTTTGTCACTTCCCACACCATTTAAAAATCAGATTGGACTACACATCAAGAGCTTGCATTTTCAGAATTCATTAAGAACACATGGTATATAATGTCAATACTCAAAGCCTACTCAAAATATTGTAAGTTAAACTGAGGACAAACAGACTGAAAAATGGAACTTCCAGTACACATTTCCCCACATAGATTCTCTGCAATTTCAACAAATGCAACATTTTCACCATTTTAATGCAGGTTGCTTTCCAGTTCACTCAGCTAAGGCAGCAAGCTGGAGTCTAATCCAGAAGTTCAATCAATTTTACACTACATTAGTAGACTTTCTGACATAGTTCTTATTCCTGGATGGAACAAATGCAGATCAATGCCTTGACTCCATGCAGATTTCTACAGCTGCCACGAAGGAGCTGATTACAAGAACAGCATCTAACTCTGCCACCCTGTAAGAATTCCTTCAATGACAGCATTAGGATTGCTGCACCAAATCACCTGTCTTCATGAAACTTGTGAAAAATTGCTCATCTTTCAAGCCCTTGAATGCTCACATTTAGTTGTTTTTTTTTTTCCTAGATGGACAGCAAAAGTTGTCTTACAGATTTGGCTGCCAGGGTTCCAGGCAGGTCACACAGCTGAAAGCAGCTCATCCCTGAATTATTCACAGTTGCTGATGCAAGCACGGCAGGAGCACCAGAAGCCTTTTAGAAATATTCAACATTTTAAATCCCATTTAAATCATGTGGGCATGCAAGGCATGAACTAGAAGAACAAGAACAGTGAGTTTAGCTACTTGCTTGAAGTTACACAGCGAGTTAGCGGAAAGACTGGAAGTGGAAACAAGAAGTAGTCACTAGTTCTCTCTTTCTGTCACTTGGGAGTCTAGGAGCAAAGTGCCTCACTGGCTTTTATTGGTCTTGAAACTACTTTCACAGTTATGAAAGGAAAATTGCATTTACCTGTTTTCCAACACTATTTATATCAAACTGCAATGGAACCCCTTTTGGAATCTTCTTCTCTTCAGATTGGTCCCTCTTCATCAGAAATGATGGCACAGGACTACGAGTTAATCGTAGTTTCTGGGACCTGTGAAAGAAGAATGTTGCAAAGGACATGATGAACATGTGTTTTATGCAAGAAAGCCTTAATGCTGATAGAGGTACGAATTTTGCACCAAACCATTTGACCAGGCTGGCTGAAAAGCTGGAGGGTGCCAATTCAAGAAGGAAAGTCAGGCAGAACTAAAAAAGGGACCATTTGTTATTGTTATCAGACACCAAGAGTCCCAGCAGGAAACCATCTTATTTTTTATCTGCAATTCTATTGACAAACATGTAATTTGTGGTTAATTCATCCTATAAATACAAAAAATATAAATTGGTACAGTCTCCCTTACTGATAAAACGCTACCAAGGAAATGCTAATCAAGACATTTTAAAAATATACCACCTATAAACAACAGTACCATCAACTTCCCAAACACAAACACAGCAATGGTCTCTTTAAGCACAAGTCCAGCAATATTTTTATGAATCAGGGAGTAACTGTTACCATTATATATCAAGTAGGTGCTCATTCATTTCCACTCCGAGGTGGAAAACAGCTGTGACATGGCCTGATTTGGAAGGCGCAGACAAAGTGAAAATGTACCAGCCCACCACTCTTCCACTCTATACACCACATCGAGCTCCTAACTGGGAGCTGACATGTGAAATCCAGCTGTGATATTATTCAAACACTGCTCAGAAACACTCAGAAAGGGGCCAGACTTAAAAGTCTTCACAAGAAGCTATGACTTTGAGGTCACCCGAAACACTTTCATTTATGTACAGAACATTTCAGAACTTAATTGAAAACTCACACTGGGCTTATGATTGCTCCTGGGTTGTCAATAGACACGGTCAGGATCCCTCCACTTGTGGTAGAAGTTCGCCATCTAGTTTGAAAACACAAAAATCACTTAGAATTGTGCAGAGATTTCAGTCAGGGTATCTTTAAAGGTATGTTCAAAATACTGGCCAGCAAAGAACGTGCAAGCTTTTGGAATGTTGGCTAGTAAAAAATCACATGCTATTGACACCTGACTATTGATTCTTGTACCTTTTACATTGCCTACACCTATTCAGAACACTAAATCACAGGCTGTGGAAGTGCACCAGAACTACAGCACTTACTCAAGAGTTAACTCCTTTAAAACATTTCCCTGCCACAGATGGGGCCAAAATGGCCCACACAGCAAATTCAAGAGGTGACAGACTCCACTCTGTGGCACCTGCTGCTTTCCTCAGCCTTTTGTGTTCCCAAGAAACACCCTGCAAAGAGCCTAGCAAGCACAGAATAGTATGGGAAGAGTATATGGGGGAAGAGCCAAGTGGCCTCATTGGGCTCTGCCTTTTTCATTTCTAAACTGCTTCACAGGCTGATATGCATATTAAATAAAAGGAAAATTACAACAAGAGCTCAGGATAACATTGACATTTGAATTTTTCTTCTAGTCTATGCAGTATTCATGAGTATTAGAGATTAGCCTGATCCTCTTACCGTCTTCCCCCTTATTCCTGCAAATGTCTTATGCAAACCAACTCCTCCTGGTTAAATTAGAAGATAATTTAGGAAATAACTGAGAATAGGGGGAGGATCACTGTCACTCTAGTTGATGTGCCTAGAGGGGAAAAAAATCCACCCCCCCTTCTATTATCATATCTGGGAAGTCTGAGCTAAAATGAGAATCTTACATGCTACAAAGCTGAAAATTTCCAAATTAGATACTTACTGACGAGTTCTCTTTACTGTTTGATTATCAAGATCATCTGTTGACTGCACTTGGGCCTGCACCTGAAAACACATCAGTAGAAACACCAGATTTGAATATTGTTTCAATTCCTATTGTAGCAGCTGCAAATAGAGAAGTTCAAAAACAGAAGTTTAAAGCTGTTACTACATGCTGCACAAACAGGGTTGTACTTTCAGAGGGACTTCAAAGAGTCCTATTAATTTCCTAAGACCTTGAAAAGAAATTACTTTATGAACATAGAATGATTTAAACAAAACTGCCCATAGAGCAATGGCAACATTTTGGAGGACTATGTCAGCCTAAGATAGATCAAAATGTTACTACAGTAGCAAGAAAAGTCTGTCTAGTTCCTGATCTTGTCTGTAATTTTGCAAACCATCTGGAAGGAAGACAACAGCTACTTACAGTCACAACGATGGCAAATGTAGAATGAGGGCACAAATAAAAACCAAACCCACCACTTTTCATTCACTGTGCACTCTCATCTCTCCATCCTACTAAAATAACTAAAAAATCCTTAAGTAACTAAAATAATTGAAATAAATAACCCCAAAATAACTAAAAAAGCAAACCAAATCATAATCAGATTCTTAAATATGTTTCTGCTCTATTATTTATCTGAAAGCAACTTCTAAAAAGCTGGACAGAGCTTTCTACCATTAACTTTTGAAAGGAAAAATTAATACCTTGCAAATACCCTCAAACACTGGCAAGTTCCATGCCCCTCAGAATTGCTCAATTACACTGGAATGTGAAGCAAGACTCGATGGATTACAGCAACTAGAGAATGAGTGCACTTCCCTAGAAGAACCTGTGGCTATTCTCCAGTGCACCTGAAGTTTCTACTCGGATCTGATATTTGAAGTTGATTCATTAATATCAGTGTTACAGGTTAGCTTAGAATCTATAGCCCAACTGCCTTGTTCTTTTCAAAATTTGTATTTACCTTCAGGCCTCTTCTAAACAGGAAAGTTGCTTGACGAGTATCTTTCTGCTGATTTAGTTTGTTTCCAATTCTGACAAATGTAGATGGCATGTTATTCCTGTAATATTTATTAAAAATATAGTTATAAAAGGCTCCACAGGGAACACCTTAGAGACACTACTATGGAAGTGAAAAAAGTGCCCAAAACATCCATAAGGACATCTTTAGTGCTGCCTCTTTGAGGCTGAATGCTTCAGCTGGGATAAGCTCCTCATCCACTATGAATGAAACATATTACTGATAAATGGAGAAATCACTGCTGGTACATAGAAGACTAATGTTCATACATCACAGGACAATATGGTCATTAATTCTGCTTTTCACTTTGCTCAGTATCCTCCAGCACTTTAAACATTGCTGGTTACATGAAAAAAAATTAAAATCAGTATGTATAAAGAAAGTTTGTTTACAGTTTTCACAGTATAGTCACAGAGTGAAACCTTTTATCATGGAGACCATTTCCATTGCAGTTTATAACACATGGTAATTCCAGCACAAATAAAACATACAGTGGCATTCCTGAAGCTGCAGATGGCACCAGCTTCCACAAAGGCATTTAGAAAGTTCACTAAACCATGGCTAACACTTCTGAGCTATCAAAATCCACAGCAGCCATTTCCAAACAGAATCATGAAACACAGAATGGTTTGGGCTGGAAAGAAGAACCCCTAGATTCAACCCCCTGTCATGGGCAGGGACACCTTCCACAAAATCAGGTTGCTCAAATATAGGCTCCTGTGATTTAAGTGAAGGCAGAATACCAGGTGCTCACACATAGAGGCACTTCCTGAGTGCTCTACATCATAACAAACATCTGGCTTTGTATTGAGACCATGTTTGGCACATTCTTGGCTTCCAGATTTGTACAACTTCACACACAAACTGGTCTTGACCATATTGCTACTCCAGTACCTACTGTCCTCTCTCAGTCCTGTCAAACAAGATTCACCATGGGAAGTTGCCAAGTAGTGTTCAGGAAAGCAGGTTTGGTAATTTACCTCCTGTTTAGCAGAGTAGACCTCCTGAGGGCAGGAGCTTGTTTTCTCTGCATTTCAGATTGTCTCTGCAGGTTTGTTTTCCTTTTCAAGACCGGGTAATTCCGCTGTGCATTCTTAAAAAACAATCAACATATTCAGCATAATGTATCCTATACACATACCAACATTTTTATTTCAGCTTCCATTTACAAACTGTGATTAGAATACACTTGGCTTTGCCTACCCTTCACAATCTAGTCTAATTTGAAAACACATTCTACAATTTAATGAATTCTATATTCTCCACATCCTCAGGAGGAAACAAAAAGCAACATACCTTAGCAGTTATTTTTTCATTACCATATCTCCCTAAACTGACAAAAATCCATGCTGCACATGTCTTAAAATTAGCATTTGTCAGAAATCCAAAGGCAATCCCAATTCTATAATATTGAATGAGACAAAGCAGGCAACAATGCACTGGAGCAGTGCAGAGAAGGGAGCCTACTGATGGAGTTTAGTATTCTGCAAAAACTTGCATTTTTGTAACAGTAGAAGTTTAGCACCTGCAGGTTGGCTGAATTATTGGTCTGTAAGAAAACCAATTTTGCTTGTAAAAATACAGTAAGTCCCTCCATACTCACACAGAATATACTTCTGTACTTCAACTCTCATGACTTGCAACCCAATTAGGTGTTAGAAACTATTTTCACACCTAGTCATTATCCAGCCCACTCAAAACAAACAAGAACTCAGCTAACACATTCCCAATTTGATAAAAGCTTGTACCATTTGTCTCCATTTTGTATTTCAAGAGCAGTTTTCTGAAGCACTCGTGTTTCATTTTTTTAACCTGTTCTGACACGAATCACCGGGGTTGCATTAATGAATTACCTTCTCACTCAGTGGCTGTCTGTTCAGAGGACTGATTCCTTTGTGTGAACCCAGAGCTTTCTTGGCTGCCAGGCCAGTTATGACTCCATAAGAACGCTTCTTCCCTGCTATCTTCTTTCTGCGCCCCAAACGATTCTTTCCGTAACCTGCAACGAGCACAGAAAGCTCAACAATTCTTCCTGAAGAGAAAAGGTTCGTGCTTTAAGATGCCTTGCAGGCAGCACAAGTTATTTGGCTGCACACTTCAAGCCTCAGAGCAGAGGCCACCACTACATTTGACGACAATTTGGTCACTCAGTTGTTTATCAGGTCTGGCCCAAGCCCCAGCACAGCAATGATCAGTTTCTCATACAGAGCACAGCTTTACTGTAGTTCACTGCATTAATTTCTGCTGAAAATTTCTTATTTGACATGTCTGCAGGGAGAACTTGAAAGTCTTCTAGCACAGAAAACTACCAAAATACTCTGAAATGGAATTTCATCAAGCACTGAACAATATAAAACCAAACCAGAGTCCCTCGGCTTCCTACTCATTCAGCAAACTTCAAATTACTAGTTTAATTTAAAAGGAAAAAAAACCCTAAAACAGCTTCAAAGATTATTTATTTTAATCAGTGGTTCCCAAGACATGACTTAGAAGGAAAGAACATAGCAATTGGCCCACAAAAGCACATTAAACAGCACATGAATTATATCACATTTGAAGTGTTTTCAATTAGAAGTCTGCATGGCAGTGCAGCCAAACTGAGGACTGAAAGCAGATTTTGAATATAAAAGGCTTGTAAGTCTGAGGTCTGTAGTATCTCCAGTTACCAGGGTTTGATTAACCCAGTCTGGAGTCATTTAGCTTCATGCTGTGAATACAGACCATGCTCCAATTTTGTCCCCAAGCACCCTCGCCTCTAGAACCTCAGACTGCAAAACAAATTTCAGACTGAGGAGTCAGCTCTCCAAGCAACAGACACATTTAGTTTTAACATATCTGACTTATCAGCATTGATAATAAATCTGTGCTTTCTCATGAGACAGGAGCCATGACATGAGGTAAGCCACTGGTCAGAATCCAGCTCAGATCAATTTGCCGTGGAGAACTGCTGTGTACACACATTTTGTGGCTGGTTAGCAAATGCTCTTCTTTTCCAAGAGAAAAGCTGAGAAACAGGGTTGCTTAGGCTGAAAGGGACCTCACAAGCTCTATAAACCAACCTCTGCTCAAATAAATGAAAACCTCAGTTAGCTCAGGCTGCACAGGGCTTTGTGCAGTTGCATTCTGTGTATCACCAAGGACAACTTTTATTTAAATGAACAATGCTCATCTCTCTGCTTTTAACCTCAAAAGCTGAATAGAATCCAGCTCAAGTTCCTCACTTCTTTCCAGAAAGTTTGGCAGCCACTTCTAAAACCACAAGAACTGAACACTGTTGATCATTTGTGGTTTCTGCAGTTGTCCACAGAGGCTTTGCTACTTATCAGGGTAACTTCAATAGCATCAGAGTAGCAATAAATCTACTGCTAAGCTACTAATAACTAGAATGCTCACAAGAACTATTTAATGACACCTTCTGCTTAAAAACAATACAAGAGATTTGTTTTCACTGGGAGAAAATGTGCCAAGCTGTATAGGAGGGAGCAGTTGAAACTATTCACAATGTTTCAAGATGTCATGAATCTGGAAATTTTGCAAAGAAATTGTTTGCTTTTTTCCTATAACACAGGCAGAGAAGCTGGTAAGGTTCCAGAAGAGAAAAGTAACTGCCTAAGACAGTAGTATTTAGAGTTTCAAGTTTACAGATCAAGTTTCTCCTAAAATTCTAAATCCTAATACTTGTTTCTTTTGTGGTCTTTTGATGATAAACAATTGCACCTGACAACTGCAGTTATAAACAGAGCTAACATGTTCGATAATCTACAACTTAAATTCACTTACTCTTCACCCACACAAATATCCTCACACCTGGGCTGAGAGATGTAAATTTTTCTCCAGCCCTGTCACCAATTTATTAGAGACGTACAAGTAACACAGTTGTGTGGGCCTGCATAGAAACCAAAACTCCTCTGAGCCCTGAGTAATGCAACATTTCACTGATCCCTAAAGACATTTGTGTCTAAGACACAAAGGAGGAGCTGCTGCTACAACAAACACTAAGCAAGACAAAGATAACACAGGGATCATTGTGAGTACACCAGACAGATGTGTCTTTGTTTTAAAGGAATGCTACTAAACAAGAAATTGCATCTATTAACCTGAATACCTAATTAGCTCATGGTGGTAAGCTTTCTTATCAGACAGTATTCTTCCACATTTTGATCATCCTGTACTAAAGATACTTTTCAAAACCAATTGCAAGCAAAACCCACCTGCAATTCAAGCAGGAGCTCTCCATGTACTGAACTAAAGCCTGGGAATAATTTTCAAACTTGTCCTGTTTATCAGAAAACCCATGAGTTACTCAGGGGAACCTACAGCAAAGCTGTTATTGTGCACTTTTCCTCTCCTCACTCCCTGTCTATATGACTTTTTCCCCTTTTTGTATTCCACTGTTAAAACACTGGCTTCCCCTTTTTGTATTCCACTGTAAGAACACTGGCTGAATAAGGCTGACACAGCTCTTCCTTTGCATCTCAAGCTCTTACAAGAAAAGCCAACTCACACTGTGCACTCTCCATTTAAATATTCCTGAGCCAGGATCACAGTCTATAGTAACAGATAATTTGGGGAGGCCTGTAAAGAGAATTCTACCCAGCAAATATGAATTTGCTTTTCTTTTGCACAAAGCTCTGGCAAGGCCTTCACATCTCCCAGTACAAAGGCTTTGGCATAAGCACTTGTTCTGTCCATCTCTGAGAAAGGGCAAGGTATCATCACAATTTCCAAAATTAAAATTAAACTGGAGAATCAGAAAGCAAGCCAAGTCTTCCTTGAGTCAAGGACAGTCCTTCAAGCATCCAAGCTCCCTGGTGGCCAAACATGTCAATTACTTTCTCACACTGAATCAGAAACAAACCAAGTATAAATAGATGAAAAATACCCCTGAATTACAATCAAAAGACACTATTTGAAAGACAAGTCAACTGACCATGTCAATCCACACATTTCATTATTCTATCTTTCAGCTCAAGAAAGATAATGTGTAATCTGTGTTCTGTTTGGCACACACACCTTTCTGCTGTTGCATTCCCCACTTGGAGCCTTGTGAACTGAACTGTTGAGCTCGATTCTGCTGAAGCCCTCTTTTTATTTTGGGAGAATATTGTTTTCTTTCTTCTTTCTTGTTCAGCTTGATGATATCATCTACAAAAAGAAAAATTGACATACTATATAAAATACTGAATAAAACCCCCAAACAGCCTGGAGTCACAGGAGACAGACCAGTCAATCCTGCAAAGGCAGCACATACAAGTTAAGGTTCCAGAAACATCAGTACTATAAACATCCAGTCCCTGTTATGTCTTACAGAAGTTACTTTAAAATACAATGCCTCAGCAGAAGGGAAGCAGTTGCATACATCCAGAAAATGTGAGACACATGTAAGATCATGGCATTCAGCCCAGAATTAAATTTTAATTTGAGCGACTCCATTAGTTTTTGTACATGGTTAAAGAAAATGAAACTTTGCAGAGACCAAATAAAATGTCAATTCCAGCCTTAGCTCTTTCATCCTAAGCCACTTAAGAAAGATCACACAGACACAACTCAAGCCATCAGTTATCTTCAGATGTTCAGCAGGACTGAAATGATGGGGGAAAAGGCAAGCAAGACATCTCTCCCCAGGAATCTACAATCCAAAGCAATCACCTTATCTATTGTCCAGGGAAACAATCCCAGACAAGCTATTATTCAGCTCAAAAATATGTGTAAGAAACAAGCTGATGAAAAGCAAACAGCAGGTCTGTCCAGTGCAAATTGTGCTACACCAGCCTGACTGCCTTCACTGACCTGGTAGCCAGCTCAGGAGAGAAGAGCAAAGCAAGAGGTGTGGCAGCTTTTATCTGACTGCCAGCTTGTTTACAGAACACCTTAAAGGAAACTGCCAAACTGTGTTTACTGCATCTTTATCATGAGAGCACAACTGATAAAAAATGTCATGTTTCAATAGGGAGCCTCCCCAAATAGCTGGACAGTCTTTTTTCAGTCAAGGAAAGATGGAAATGGGTTTACTGTGTTTGTGGCTGAGTTCAAATGGACTCATAAGGGGCAGAACAGAGAAAACAGTGTAAAAACATAAACAGCAAAAACCACAACCAATGGTTTGCATGCTGTCAAGAGAAAGCTAAGAGAACATGAATTCACTTTGCTGCAAAAATCTAGCAGGACAAGAATACTGATACAGGTCACTCAGGGATTGATATCTACACAATCTTCTTGACCAAAGGGGGTGTCCCTGGAACAAGGATTCCAAACTATCCTTTTATACACAAAGAAAACCAAAGGCACTTCAAACATGGATTCATGCTTCATAGTTCATCTGTTTCATATTGAATCAAATTTTTTCAAGTTGCTGCACACAAGGTTACAACATTTTAGACTTAAGATTCAGCTATTCCCTTATTTGGGTAAATGAAGGACATTTGGGACTTCATGCATTTGTTAGAGGAGCCACACTGAAGCAGTCTCCTATCTTGCATGAGATCAGAGACCACAATTACAGCTAGAACAGCAGAGTTATCTGGGAGCAGTATCAAACTGGAAGCTCAGCTGCACATAACACAACCAAAACATGTTTAATCTTTATCACTATATGAGAATTTACTCAACATCATGATCTCAATCTTAAGACTTCCTAGATTAAGGTCGTGTCAGTTTCTTTGATATCACACTAGATGTGGGACTGCATTTTCTCTTTGGCAATACCTGACACAAAGCTTTCACTTGGGGACAGCAGCTGGGGTGACAACGTTCTTACACACCCAAAGAAGCACCCACTTCACACTACCACTTTAAAACAACATCCTCATGACACTGCAACAGTCCTTTGCAGTCTGCTAGTTAATGGCCAGGACATGTAGACTGACTGAAAGGTTAACTCAGCCAGGAAACATTAGAATATGTGAAAATACAACAAGCCAGGATCAACAACTCTATTAGCAACCCTGAAAACAAAGATTGTGTGCAATGGGTAAAAACAGATTTAGTTTTCTATGAATGCTGTAGCACTACTCTACATTCAAACTCTAAACATCATTTCACAAGTTATCTCCACTGCCCAAAGAACTCCACTGAATTATTTACAGAGGGAAAAATTGTACATATCCTCTTATTTTACGGTGGCCCACAAAGAGACCAAGTCCACCATTAATAACTTCAGTTCACACTATGAATCTGTTTTTTGAAGAAAGTCTCCTGATAGCACCTATCTTTGATGCTCTGGTAGTATCACAAAGTAGTATTGGAGTGTACAAAACCAATTAAATTTTCTTTTTTTCCTGATAAAAGTAAACTGGAAGATGCAGCCCACGAACACACCAAACTGTCCCTGACTGTTAAGGGGACTCAGTACACAGCACCAGAACAGAACTTCTCTGAGATCCCTCACGAAGTATCTACAATGTGGGTGTCAGTTTCTCGGACACGCTGGAGACACAGCTCTGCAGGTTTGTAATGAGTCTGTGCAAGCTCCTAACACACACACCCCGCAATAGGAGGGCAGGGGACAACGGGGCAGATTGTCACGGCAAACTACGCGGTAGAGGTGACGTCATGCTCGGCGTGGCCGGTCTTATCCTGCAAAGACGTTACACGGGAGACTTGCCACTGCTGATTTCCAAACCTGAGAAGAATAAAAAGGCCAGGCCAGCTGAGAGACCACCAAACCTCACCCATCCCTGTGGTTGCGAGCGCCAGGCGAGGCCCTGGGACGCTCCCCGAGCCCGCCCAGCCTAAGGCCTGAGTACTGCGGGCCTCACCGGGCCAAAAGCGGGCAGAGCCCCGCTCTGCGGCCTGCTCACACCACCAAGCGACACAAAGGGGTGGCGGCTCTTGCCCGCAAAGGACCGCGACCCTGGATCCGCGCTGCTCCCGGCGGCTCGCCCAGGACTCGCCCCTATGCCCAGCCCCCGGCGCCACCCTCGCCCCTCCTGCGCTCCCGCTGTGGGAGGGTCCCGTCCTTTCCCCTCCCCACCCCCCGCCCTCGTTGGTTCCGCCCGAGCCGGTGCCCCCCGTTGGTTCGTTCCGCCCCTCCCCGTCCCCGGCACTTGGTTCAGCCCGAGCCCTCCGCCCTGTCACCTACAGCGGCCACCCCGGCCCCGCTCCTCACCCAGGGACATGTCGATCTTCTCCACGCTCTCGCCGCCGCCGTGCCGGGCCCCCGCCGCGGCCGAGGAGCCCGGGAGCGGTGCCGCAGCCCCGAACGCGTTCATGGCCGCCTCCCTCACACCGGACCGCCCCCAGCCGGGCCCGCGCATGCGCAGAAGCTCCGCCCAGCCCAGGACACAGCCGCCCGCGCCGGGGAGCGGCGCAGCGCCCCTCTGGCACCGCGCCTCCTGGCGGCCGGGAGGAGCAGGTACAGCGGCGGGGGGCGATACCGGGTGCGATGGCGGGGGGCGATGCCGTGGGGGCGATACCGGGGGCGCGGATCTCGCTGTGTGCTGGTTTCCAGAAGCGGTTTCTCCAGGGACAGTGTCCTTGGGAGGAGTGAGTGGCACACCGGCCTGGCCCGGGGGGTGGCGGTGGGAAGCGGAGCTGCCGGCAGGGTGCTGGGGGATGGAGGACAGGGCCGTTGTGCCGTAGGACACCGAGTCCTGGGCTGGCTCCAGACCTGCTGGGGGCTGAGAGGGGTCACGGAGGTGGCTGGATGTATGGAGCACCTCTCTACGAAGTCAGGCTGAAAGATTTGGGGGTTTTCAGCCTGGAGAAGAGAAGGCTCCGGGAGATCTCATTACCGGCTTTCAGTACTTGAAGGGGCCTCTAGGAAAGATGGGGACAGATTTTCCGCAGGGTTTGTTGCAGTAGGACAAGGGGTGATGGCTTTAACCTGAAAGAAGGTCGATTTAGACTGGATATAAAGAATTTTTTTACAATGAGAGTGGTAGAACAGTGGCACAGATTGCCCAGGGAGGTGGTGGATGCCCTACCTCTGGAAACACTCAAGGTCAGGTTGGATGGGGCTCTGAGCAGCCTGATCGAGTTGAACATGTCAGACCACATGACCTCTAAATGTCCCTTCCAATCCAACCATTCGACGTTGCAGGGCAGGGAAGGGTGTTCAGCTGAGAAGTTGACTATGAGCTGCCTTTGCCTGTGACCCCCATGCAATTGAGAGAAATAATCTGTTCTGTGAACAACAAAACCAGTGCAGGGTGGTTTTGAGCACAATTAGGTTTTCAAATGTCAAACAGAGTTCAAACTAAGTTCTTATTTCAAAATACCATGTAAGGCTTAAAATTACTACTTAAACCCAGAACAGTGTGTCCATAGTTTGTTCTCTTTGGGTTCTTTTCAGAGTTGTTATCTTTGCTAGTTTTTGGTCAGAATCATGTGATTGAGAACTTGAGAAGAGAAATTGGTTTTTTAACAAGGAATCTAGCAAAACCTTTCCCTGCTCCCTGTACATTTGCATTCCTTGGAGCTGTGGTATTGGTGGGTCAGCAGTACACATGTGCCTAGTGGGCAGCTGGCTGCTGCTAAACAAGTTACATGCAAAAGGGCTTTTTTACACAACAGCACCTCCTTCGTTTGACATTCTATTACAATTAAGGGATAGGAATTATCTCTGGAATCTCTACATCTTGCTCGTGGTTGGTTGAAATTGGTCACTGAGTTCCAGAGACAGAAAAGGAAGGAGCAGATGGACTGACAGGGTGGTCTCAGAGGATGAACTTCCTGCAGAAGCTAGGCAGTAAATGCTGAAAGGAAAACCCACATCTATTTCTCCTGCTCACAATGGTCATTACTGTCCACGCCTCCCCGAGTTTTCTCTGGGAGCTGTGCTGAGGCTGCTGTCCTAAAGGTGGCATGACCAAAGGACAGCTTGTTTTAGGGTCTGCCTGCTTGCCTCCAGAGGGGGAGCTCCATACCGACACTGCAGGGACTGTATTCCAAATGCCCTTGGGTAGGGATAATTATTTCCATACATGACCTTGGACACACCTCCTTGCAGCAGGAACACTCCCACATTTCTTTCATTGCCCACATATTCCATATATGCATTTGCTAAAATAATCACTCTGTGGCAAGGGCAATATCCCGAGTACCTGACACACAACGAGCTCCTGTGCCTGTAATCCCTGTCACAGCTCTGGGCTGCTGTGCTGGCAGCTACCTGCACTGAAATACTGTGCAGGACTTAAGAATGGGAGATCTTTCCAGGAGTGTTACCATCAAAGGCAAGAATCAGAGCAGTGATTTAAGACTTTCTGTCCTCAGCTGTGTCCTGTACTACAGACTGGTGACAAGGCTTTGCTCTCTCCATTTACACTGTCTATCCATCTCTTTTTAAATAAGGCCAAAAATGTGTTTCTGAATGTTCCTCTTGCTGCTTCCTATTGTCTAGAAGAGAATGGCCCAGTTACTGTCACAGGACACCTCCAGCAAGTGAGAGATTTTCCCTTCAGGCAGGAGAAACTCGTGACCACAGAGCTGGAGGCTGACAGTTCCGCCCTGTTTTCTTCTCTGCATTCTCCATGGGCAGCAGAAGTTCAGACATGGAGTTTTGGACCCACAGATTTAAAAACTTTTGATAACATTTTCCCCCAGGTGAGATTGGATGACAAGTGATTGATGATGAGTAGGAAGTTCTTACAATCAGGCTCCGTTTCTAAAGCAAATATGCTATTGCCAGATTAGCACAAACTACTAAAAATAGAGGTGCCAAAAGATGAATTTTTGAAAAAGCATTAAGTCAAATTTCCATGAGGCTGTAGGGTCCAGCTCCATCTGGGCACTGTGTCACACCAATAAACAAATGCTCTCTTTACCCCAAACACACACATGAACTGCAAAGGTGGCAGATGCTACCTGTCCTCGTGACAAGTGGAAATCAGACAAAATCCAGATTTTACCATATCCACAAATTGTGTTTGTCATACAAACAGGATGCCAGCTGTCTGCTGCTCAGCACAACAGAGAACCAGGCACAAGTTGTGATCCTGAAAAGTATTTTCTTTCTGTGTTCAGTATGGCTGGAGATCACGAAGGCAACCATGCAAACATCAGCCCTCAGTTTGCTGTGCGGCTCTCGGGAGTGTGTCAGCATCCAGCCAAGTGACAAAGCTTCCACGTGGCACTGAGAGCTACAAAGAACTAAATTAGATCTGTTAGTTTTATCTGCATGCTCTATTTCACCAGGCATGGTCATCTAAAAATCACAGTAGTCCGGATGACTTGATTTCCTCCAATATGTTTACTGTGGGACTCAACACAGTCTGATGCCCTGAGACCAGACATGCCAGGCAGTGGTTTCAATCAGTGCAGTGGCCTCTACGAGAGGAATTTCTGTCTTACAACTGGACTCAAGTTGTTGTTCCACATTTGTATGCAATTATGATGCATGAGGAGTCCTAGTCTCTTCATTAAGCACCTTCTGAAAAATACGTTATTGTTATTATTATCAAGACCAGCAGTACAGAACCTTGTATCCCTATGTTCTGCAGAAATACTGTACTGGTAAAATAAACCACATAGGAAATGTCACGTCAAGGGGTGCTTTTTCACGTATGCAGCATATAGTTATCACTCCAAGTAACAGTTATAGGGAATTTCCATTTTACAAATGCCTGGCTTTGGTTTCTGAGGCATCAGACAACTCCAGAGACATATCTAGGTTTTATCTGATACAAATTTGTCATTGACTGTTCTCAGTCGAAAGACAGCAGCATCACTTTTTCCTTTTTGAAGTCTCATTTCACAGCATTTCGGTGGAAGGCACATTTCACTGGGCTGTATTTTTCACATCCTCCTCACAGTGGGCAGTAGAGCAGAGCCCTCTGTCTCTGCAGGTGACATCAGTGATGAGCTGTCCCTCTGGGACACGTTCTTTGTTTGTTTTTGTGCCCTTGCCATCGCATTTTCCTCATCACGTCCAAGGCAGGATTTGGTGAGGGTTATTTCAGCAATCATTGTGGTTTTTCCCAGCGCTTTTGGCTGGGGGACACCGAAAGCTAAGGGGCGGGGGAGGCTGCAGCGGACCGGCCGTCATGGCGCCCGAGCGCCGCGGTGCACGCTGGGAGCTGTAGTCCGCCGCGGCACTGGCTGCGCCGCGGAGGCGCGGTGCGCGCCGGGAGCTGTAGTCCGTGGGTGCGGCGGGGCGTGGCGGGCGCTCGCCCCTCCCGCGCGACTGTGTCGCGGTGGCGGCGGCGGGGCCGCGCGCGCCCGGGATGGAGATCGGGCCCCACGCGGGGCACGCGGAGAGCCGGTGGGGCCGCGCGCGGCGGGACACGCGCGGCGGGAGGGGCGCGCGCGGGTGTCGCGGGGGCCCGGCCCGCGGGGGCGCCCGTGGGAGGCGGGGCACCGGGCGCGGGTGTGGGGCGCGGCGGCAGCGCCGGGCTGCGGGGCGGCGTGGGTGCGCCTGGGGGCGGCCCGGCGCTGTGCGTGTGCACGCGTGGGGGGGGCGCACTCCCGCGCGCGCGTGTGTGTGTGTGTGTGTGTGTGAGTGTGTGTGTGAGTGTATCGGGGACGCGGCGCGGAATGTGCGGTGGCAGCAGTGCCAGCAGTAGGGATGGATGCGCGGGGGATGCTCCTGGAGACCTCGCGTCCTGCGTGGGTGTGTGGGGGTACCTGGGGGCGAGCAGGCGATGAATAAACCTTTCGTGAGTGGGATCGCTGCTTGCAGAGCGTGACACTGCCCCCGGCTCGGTGCCTCGTGGGAGGGAGCGCACAGCGGGCCGGGCTGTCAGAGCTGTCACCCACCTGCGGCCGCACATCTCTGCTCACTGCCGTGGGAAGGAGTCTTGGCCCCTGGAGGGGCGGTGATGGCCGCGTATGTGGCACCTCAGTACCGGTGCTCTATCCCCACTCTGTCCCTCATCAGCCGTGGCCAGCACAGCAGCTGCCAAGTCTCTGCTTCACACCCTTGAGCTTAAGGGTGAAACCACCCCACCCTAACGCCGTGCTGCTACCCTTCAGGTGGCTCTGCAGCTCGCTGCTTGGGGATCCTATCTCCTGTCCTTCCTGGCTGCATCCCCTCTTCTTGGTGCTGAACAGAAATTCCTTTATTTATCTCTTTATTCCTGAAGGCAAGAAATTCCTTTATTTATCTCTTTATTCCTTTATTTATCTCTTTATTCCTGCGCCTGCACATGGCTGGTGGTGAGCACAGTGACCTCAGCTGTGTAGTCTCATATGTGGTTCAGGCCTGTTTTTTTTGTTAGCATTTATGAGCAGAAGAGGCTGTTCCCTGGAGGTGTTTTGATGGCGAGTCCTATTTACTTCACATTTTTACAGGTGCATTGGTTTTGCCCTGGCACTCACAAGCACAGGGTGAATGTTGGATGGAAATTGGAGGTGTTGGCTGGGGAGGAAGGAGCAGCTGAAACTTGATATGAGAGAGAAGCATTCCTTATCTGTGGGGCTCAGCCAGTCGCTCTATTCCTGCTTGCCATATCAGCTGGAAAATGCTACCGGTGCTTTTAAAGCTATAGCACAGGTTTGGGGTGCCTTCTGATCTGCACAGTTCGAGCTGTTCTCCCTCTTTACTAATGCTTCAGACTCAGCAGGTTCAAAAGGTAAAAGAAACTGACTGCATTCACTGCTTTGTCTTTCCAGGCTCATCTTTGTGCATTTTCTTGCCTTTGCAAGCACAAGTCCTGCACTACCAGACTCTGCCATCGTGTGACTAATAGGGCTGGGGTGGTGCCACCCCCAGCACTCCCCCAGGGACAAGGAGAGCATCATTCCCCGCTGGTGCTGGCACAGGCAGGAGCCTGCTTGTTCTCCTGGCTGGCACTGATGCCTTGGGAAGGGTCCAACATGGGCCTTACACTGCCTTGTCCTTTGTGTGATGTGGTTAGCATTTTTATTCCCAGTGAGGTGCCATTTCACACTGGATTGTGACTGTTATCAATAGGGAATAGATAGAGATCACTGGATCCATCTTCTTGTGCATTACAGAAAATGCAGAAGTGAAAGTTATTTTGCTGAAGTCCATCCTTGAGCCAGCACAGGAGAGGACAATGAGGATCTTGTACTGGATTTTTCCTCCTAGCAGCAGGTCTGAAATGCATCAAGTGGCAGGGCTATAAGGCTGGTGTCCAGGGAGGACATTGTCCTTGGAGGCAGGAGGGTTAGTGCTGTCCTGCTGGGCAGAGAGCAGGGCTCTTGGGTGGTGCAGAGGACACAGCAGTCCCAGGGGGAGCAGATGGGCCAGTGGTCAGCTGGGCAGGTTAGCAAAGAGCTGCCACCTTTGTCTCTGGCACCAGCAAAACCCTCAGGGACAGCAGGGCCAGAGGAGAGGTTCCTGAAGGGAACCTGTGCTGTGAGCAGTGGAGGGATGTGAGCAGCTGCTCTTAGGGAGGTGGGCTGCTGTGGGGATCTGCTCTGCCTGTCACTGCCTCTGGCTGCCTGCATGCTCGTCACAGGCAGGTCCTGTGCAGATTGAAGCCCAATGGACAGTATCCTGTGTCCACAGGTTGTGGTCATCTGCTTGTAAGAGACTTAGCCAGATGAGCAGGTAAAGCTGCCATGGGAAGGTTAAAAAACACCTTTAATCCCTATTTTCTTCCCTCATCCTTTGCCAGTGCAGAGCAGGAATGCGTCAGCAAGCAGCTCCTCAGGGCTGTGTTTGCTGGGGGCACCTTTTGTGGTTGTGCCCCCATTTTCCATCAGTGCCAGCTTTCAGCATGGATGCGAGTTCCCCTGCGTGTCCCTTTTCCAGGCAGCCCGCTCAGCGATTCCTGCCCATCCCTGCTGGGCTGGCAGAGCTCTTCTGGCTTCCTCTGCCTGTCAGCCACTCCCCGCGACTGCAGATGAATTGCACGAAGCCTGGCTTCCTTTAATCCCTTTTCCCAGCAGTGCCGAGCCCGGAGGAGCGGGCGGGGGAGTCCAGGGAAGGGGCTGCTGGTTGTCTGGGAGATCTGGGGACAGCGAGGCGGAGCAGGCTCTGCGCAGGGCAGCTTAGTGGAGTCTTGGTTTCTGCAGGAGGGAACTGACAGCCAGCACGGGAATGAGTGTCCTTGGGCATTTGTCGGAAGTCCCTCCATAACCTCAGCATCCTTAGCCCAACCTCTTTAGTGTGCTAAGACGGATCAAGAGAGTCTTCCAGGTGGAGGTCAGGATTCAAGCAGGCATTGCTGGGTGCCTCCTGCAGAGCACAGGAGATACACAGGTGATGGTTGCAAGAAAGATGAGCTTCATTTTTATTTTTCAGTTTTGACCACTGTGTGATTCTGATTTGGAAAGTAATCAAGGTTTGGTTTTATTTTAAACTAAGAAGTCAGCAGCATGGCTCCCTGCCTCTGCTGTGAGTCACGTTTGATGACTTGGACCAAGAGAAATTCCTACCCTTGCTGATGTGGAGGGGCTGAGGAAGCCTTGGAAGAGCAAGCAGCATTCCCTGTTGTCAGCAGTGGCAGCATTAAGCCATTTTTTGCTACAAGGCTCGCAAAAAATATTCTGTGTTTATTTATATTCTGTATTCTGTGTTTTATCACTCCAGTGCAAAAGGTTCAGTTATGTTTGGGACAGTTCCCACTGACAGGTTGATGTTGCTGTACTTGAAGATGGAGTTTGTTGTGGTAAAGAAAGGAGACTGAGGGCCAAGTTTGTGGAGCTGGTGGTTGAAATTGGAGGCTGGATCAGAGGTTGTCTTTAAGGAGGAAAGGGATGCAGCTGAGATCTCACTGCGGCTCCATGGCCCCTACAAGTACCCTTGGCCCTTCTGGCTGGGGGAACCAAGCTCTGCTGGATCAGGAGAGCAGAAGCATGTGTGGTTCTTGCAGGGAAAGCTTGGGGCTTGTTCTGTGACCCTCTGGGGTATTACTCACTTTGCCCTTATTGTAAATTAAGTTGTTCTCATGATGTAATATGAATTTGTTTTACCCCATGATAGGCTTTCTGTAGCACTAGCAAAGGAGAATCTTCCTTATTCAGGAAAAAAAGCAGATTTCTTAGTAATGCTCTGAACACCAGCAGAAAAGGGAACTTGGGCTTTCTCCATCCCTCCTGGTATCTGAAACCAAGGCTCTGTCAGCGGGAGGGGAGAAACCCTGCTGCTAATTCAGGGTTGCCCCACAGTCCAGTCAAAGCTGAAATGTGGTTAGCTGTGCTCTCTCAATTTCCCTGCCATCTGCAGCCAACTATATGGGTCCTCATGTCTTTAGCCTTGTGTCTCTGTGTGCTTTTCAGTGTTCCAGCCCAGAAATAGCTGGGGTTCGGGTATCAGAAAGGTCTTGTGTGTCCAACTTGTGAACTGCTTTGGGCCAACAAGTCCCATAGGATGCTTACTGTCCTACCAGGATTTAATTCACTTTTGGTGGATTCAAGATCACCTCTGAAAAGGTGCTTTAATTATGTGGCCTATTCTGTATGTGCTTCTGTGTTCAATGTTTTAACATTCTGAGATTATTTTGTTCAAGGATTGCTTACCCTTAGTTTCCCCATGCTAGGAAAGAGCCATGGATCCTGGTTTCCACCTCTTGAGATGCACAAATCCTTTAATGAGACCAGCCATTTGGAAAGGCATATCCCTGCATGTGCTACGCTCACATCCTTGTGTGCATCACCTGCTTTTTATAGCCTGAAATAACATGGGAGGGAGTTCCCCTGACTCACTGACTGCAATATCAGTGGTGTGGCTGAGCTTTCACTTGCATTTCCTAACTCTGAGTGTTAGAAATACCTTAGGGAGGAGCTGCTGGTGTTCTGAGCTCAGTGGCTGCAGGTGCTCTTTGACCAGGGACTGCTGATTCCTCTCTGGGCATCCACAGCCAAAGAACATCTGCATTGCTCAGGGCAGGGTTGGGAAAAGCCCATAAATTCAGCAGAGCTGGATCATTTTTGGTGTCTTCCCAAGCTGTATCTCCTTCAGGAAGCTGCCTTTGATTTACATCTGTGCATTTTTCTTCAGTCTCTTCTGAGATAAAGCCCCATGCCTGTTAGTTGAAGTACAACATGAACATACACATGCTGCCAGGTGCGCTGCAGGTCTGCCTCAGGGCTGTGGTGCTGTCAGGGTGACAGGCTTTGCTGCTGGGATGGGTTGGCTTCTGTGTGGTTTAAGCTTATGTAGGCACTGGAAGTGCTGATGTTTCCCTCATGAGGAAGTAAAGTAAATGGGCAGCTTGAGATAGAGCCAATAGTTAATGATTAATTAATCTGCTTGTTCAACTAATCAGTTTGAGTTTGGCAGTAGTGAACAAGTCTCAAAAAGAGAATATTGGTGAGAAAAGCTTTGTTTTAATTACCAGGAGTGTGCAGCCCACACTTTGATCCCCAAGGGATGGAAATGAGAGCAGTTTTAAATAATGTTATTTATTTGTTTTCCTTCTTTTTCCCTTTGTGTTTTGGAAATCCAGTTCAGTTTTGGCTGTGGGAAGGACTAAACTTCTGAAAGACCATCTTGTTTCTTGCCCATTGAAAACTTGAACTTTCATGCTAAGGTGTCATTTAGGGTGCTTTTGTACAAACCTTGCAGTGACTTTTTTGTTTTGGTTATTTACACTCCTAACTGTACCTTGCAACATTCCTGTTCTTCTGAGAGTGGCTCCTATTTGAATATGTGTTTTTGACAGCTGCTGTTCATCTGACAACATTGTCAAGCAGCTTGAGTGGGAACCTCAGTCACCCAAAGCTTCCTTCCCCAAAGCTGCTTTTCCATAGTCAAATGATGTTACCTCTCTACACCATTGCTCCTGCTTTGTGGTAGATAATGGTGATTTCTTGCTGTATGCAGGGCAGCCAAGGGGGATGATACTGATGAGCTGTTGTGCATAGTCTAGCGCAGCAGTTTGCTAATCTCTGGCCATGAGGTGATAATATTTTTGCAGGTTGTGCCTACAGCAGGTTGGGGCCAAGAGAGCAGCTGTACAGCTGGAGATGCAGATGAAGTGTCACCTCCCTGGGAGAGGAGCACCTCTGTATCCTGACAGGACTGGAGCTCTCAGTGTGATGGGCATTGCTCAGGGAGTGCTGCTCTGTAAACACAGGGTCTGCTTGATGTGGTGGCCCTCACACCCTTCCATACTGCTGCTGTGCTCCTGAGGGGCTGCTGCTCTCTTAGGGAGAACATGTCAGTGGAGCAACAGCCTGCTAGAAAGTTAATCCCCAGGTTTTTTGGCCTAGACTGGGCATGTGGTGCATTGCAGAAGCCATCAGTTTGTTCTGTCTATCTCCTGGTGGTGGCTACCACTCATCAGAAGAATCATTACAATATGGCCTGTTATCCACAAACCATGTGTGGGAGACCACAGGGATGCACCAAGTGCTTCAGCTCACCTTTGCTGGTTTCTGGAACACCAAAGGTTTCAGCCGGAGCAGAGTTTCCTTTGAGAGAGTGCAATATCATGTTCCTGTTGTGAAGTTCCTCTTGCTGTAGCTCTGATGGATCTTGCTGTGTTCCTATGCAGGAAAGAGCACTGGAAGCTCCTTGGCAACTTGAAGACCACAGTGGAAGGTTTGGTGTCCATCAGCAACCCAAATGTCTGGTCCAAGTATGGTGGCTTGGAACGGCTCTGCAGAGACATGCACAGCATCCTCTACCATGGGCTCATCCATGACAAGGTATGGCTCTGTCCTGCCAGCATGACTGTTTGTCTGTCTGTCACAGCCTCAGAGCCTGTCACAAGCAGGTGCTGCAGCTCACTTCTGTGCTCATAGCAGAGTGGGGCCAGCACTTGTAACAGGCTGGGAAGTGATCCAAGCAGGGTCTGAGCTTGCCTGGTAAATGCTGTGGTTGTCAGAGGGACCTGTGTACACATTCTTTCTCTCTCATCTACTTTCAATATGGTTTTTCTAAGTACTTGTGCCCCCTGTGCTGAGGCCAGCCCCTCTGTCCTTTCTTTCTGCTGCAGCCAAGTGATTAAATTGCATTTGCAGTGAGTCAGCCCCGTATCATCGGCACTTGGACAAGTCCCCAGCAAGGGCTGGCAAGGGAGACCTCGCATCTTCACTGTTTCTACTTAGCTGTGTTAGTAACAGGAGCTGGCAGCCAGCCCCGCGCTCTGCGTGAATGGGATCACTCTTTCCAGGCTCTTGTTGTGCCTGCAGTTGCTCACCCAGCCTTCCCCCTTCCATGGCTGCCTGGAAGAATTTCTCTTTCCCTCTTGTGTGCTTAAAGATCTCCCCTTCAGCTTGCAATTACCGGCACAATTTATTTCCAGTGGAAGGCTGGACAAGGCTGTAGGGCTTGCCTGGGGACAGGCATCCCATCAGTGGCTTTGCCATCCAGAGAGAAGAGAACAGCACAGAGGAGCTCCAGGCAGCTTGCACGGGCCAGCTGGGTCCCAGATCAGGAAAACTGCACCTTTGCAGTGCTGCTCCCAAGCTAAAAAACCTCCAGGAAGAGCCAGACTGGCAGGTTGTCTGAGCAGGGAGCTTTGCTCTCTGGATTTATTAAATTTGCAGACAGCATTAGTTGAGGCGCTGCTCTGTTCCTGGTAGTCCCCAGCTGCATGGACCAGGGACCTGCCCTGGGAGATGGACAGAGAGAGGAGCTGCCTTGTCCATGTGAGGAGTGCAGTGCTCCCTTCTGACAGACCTGCTATTCACAGGCTTCAGGAAGTGAGGTTTAAATGATTTATGCTGGTCTGTCTGTTGGTAGCAGTTCATGCCAGACATGCAAAGCAGGATGTGTGTTACCTACTCAGTGCTTTTACTGTAGGCAAAGACAGCTCTTCCACTCAGGAATGTCTCCTCTGATCAGGCATGAGTGACACCAGTCAAGCTATAGGAGTTCCAAAAGGAGGCCCATAAAAATCCATCTTCCTAACAGCAGTTGGCTCAGAGTTGCTCCAGCAAAACATTTCCTGTTACTTTTTATTTTCTTGGCAAGCTTTTTGCCTACAGTTGGGAATTGAAAAAAAAGGTGAAAAAATCCATATGTACACATTAAGAAAACTACAGTAAGAGGTTTTTAAACTTCTGAATTAATTTTAATTAATTTGTTTGTCCAGAAAACCAAATTCAGTCTAGAAAACTAAAATTGCCATGTTAGTTTTTTAGTCTTATAAAACAAACTACTCCCCCACCAAACCAAATAAACCACCAAAACAGAAGCCATTCCTCTGTCACTTGTGAAAGAGGAAATAGGGATGGAAGTAAAAATAATTAGCTTTTTGGTGAAGAGACACTTTTTGGGTCTGTGCTTACAGCCAATAGGGTGGAGAGGAAAACAGAAACTCTGTTGCAGTTCCTCTCTAAGGGGAAGAATAACTAAGAAAACCCCTCATTGTCTGAATAAAGCTGAGGCAAACAGCATGGCCTCTCATGGCAGCAAGGGGCTAACGGGGATGTGCTCATTGAAGTGGCACTTGGGAGGTGGCACCTGACTGTGCCTGTCCTGGGCAGGTGTGCTGCAGACAGAAGGATTACTGGCACTTTGTGAAGGACATTCGCTGGCTGAGTCCGGGCTCTGCTCATCACCTGGAGAAGGTGGGTTCTGGGGGGGGGTGGCCTTGTGTGCCCACTGGGAGGGGACAGGGCAGCTGGGCTGGAGCCTCACCCGTGGGACAGTGCTGCCTGGGCTCTTGTGGGTAAAGCTGCTCCATGGCTTGTGGAGGCTGACACAGACATGTTTTTGGGTACAGGCTGTGTCCTGGGAACTCAGTGTGGCTTGGGCTCAGACAATTGGCTGCTTATTTCTCCCAGGCCAGTCTCCAGTGCTGCTGGGCTGGGTGCAGCAGGCATCACCAAGGGAACTGGCACAAGCAGTGGTTGTGTGTGCACAGGGGTAATTAATGTGTCTGTGCAGATCTCTAAGGGTCTGGGCTGTCCCATTTCTGGGTTTTGGCTTCCCCATGCATTTATTCTCCCATTCCTGACTTGTGCCAGCCACTGGCATATGGCTCCTGGTCCTCAGCTGCCCCGTGCTGACATCCATGGTTCCTGCCATGGATGGGCACCAAGGTCTGGCCATTTGTGCCAGCCCCTTTTGGACACAGGGAACAGCAGTGGCCAGCCTGCTGCTGGAGGAACAGGGGTGTAACTCCAGTCCAGCTCTGCAAGCTGCAGCCGCTCAGGCATTGCCACAGCCTTTTCCAGTTAACGTGTCAGCAGGAAAATGACCGTCACCACCGGGGTCAGGTTGGATTTGGGAGCGTGGTGTTGCTCCAAGTCGGGGACAAGGCTCATGGGTGGGAGAGTGTGCAAGAGAAATTCATTGTGCTGGTGGCTGTCAGAGGACTTTGGTCACTGGCTGACCTTTGAAGCATTGTTCCTGCCTGGTGCTTTTGTCTCCCTGGTGGTTGAGGAGCTGCTGGGACATGCCCTCTTTCCTGCTGACAGCGACTGGCATGTGAAAGCTGCTGTTATCAAGGGGACCAAAGCCATGCGGTGGAACAAGCCCCGTTCCCCTTCTTGCTTCTGCCTGCCTTAACCTCTGCCTGACGTCCCTTTCCAGTTCATCAGCCTGCAGGAGAGCGGCCAGCGTGACCCTGAGGGCCCAGGGGACCAGGCCATTGCCCAGCTGTGGCTGCAGCACAGCCTGCAGTGCCACTGCCTGTCAGCTCAGCTGAGGCCGCTCCTGGGGAACCGGCAGTACATTAGGAAGTTCTACACAGGTAAGGAGCAATGGGCCTTTTCCTTCTTACTAGGAAAATATCTAGCTGGTGGCATTTCTAAGCTGTGTGGGAGTGAGGGAGGACAGCAGAAAAATTGATTTGCATGTGAGCAACTGGTGTGTCAAACTGTGTGGGTGAGAGGGACTCCCCTGAGCAGCATTTTTTTCTCCCCAGATACTGCCTTCCTGCTCAGTGACGCCCACGTCACGGCCATGCTGCAGTGCCTGGAAGCTGTTGAGCAGAACAACCCCAGGCTTCTGGCTCAGATCGACACCTCCATGGTGAGTTGAGGTCCCAGATTTTACATCTGGCTCTCCCCAGATGCCAACTGGCTGTGGCTGCTCCCTCAAGGTCACATTCAGGGTATGTGGAGCCCTTGGACGAGGAGCTGGACTTATAACTAGTAAAAGTTGCTCCAAGAGGTGAGGAGAGTGGGGAACTGGTCCTTGTCCTGCCTGTGTGACCTGTAAGGGGTCAGTGTGCGGGAAATGGCTGTGTGGAGCCTGTAGTGGAGCACCTTGGTCCAGGCTTGCACCAAGGATTTGAGTAGCGGATCTGAGGACCAGTTCCTTGTAAGAGGCACCTTTAAAGCCCTCTCCAATAGTCCCAGGCTTCAGGGCCAGCACGCAGAGCTGCCTGGTCATGACGGACAGTCATGCTTTTGAGGGGATGGGCAACACCCCAGGACACCTGGGTGCCAACTCCTGCTCAAGCCAGTGACCCCCTGTGCAGCCCTGCACCAGCTGCCCCTCTCCAGAGGACAGAAACAGCAGCTGCCTTCTTTGCACAGAGTCCCCAAAAGAGAGCAATTAGTGGGGCTTTGTTAAATGGGGGCTGTGTTCTTTCAGCTGGCCGGCACATCACTGCCATCCCTGTGCGCGTCAGAGCCTTCTGCTGGGACAAGAGACATGTGTGAGCACAGTGCTGAGGGACACCAGAGCCGTCTGCCAGGAGCGCTGGGCTGCCTGGATCATTTCACTGAGAGCCTGGTAATTTCCCAGTGGGAGTCTGTCCTGCAGCTGTGAACAAAGAGCTGCTTCCCTTCTGTGCTGCCGTGTTTTTCCCTCCCCACCCTCGTGCTCCCAGGGCCGCCGCATCGTTTGTGGTTGGTGATCTGGCATTTGCAGGTTGATCCCTTTCTGTTGCTGCTACATGTAGGCCAATAGATTGCTGATTTATTGATGATGCCACCTCTCTTCAGCTTACCAGGAAGAGTGACAATCCATCTCCAGTGACCAAGAGTCAGAGCCTGACTGCCCTCCCTGCATCCCCGTGCACTCAGCAGCGCTGCTTTGGGTCCTTCTCCAGCCTCCAGCATCCAGCCTCCTCTGGCCTCTCAGGTATCAAGGGTAGGCTGGGGAGCTCAGGGTAGACCCAGAAAAGACTTTATCTTTTTATCTGCCTATGTATCTGTTGGGGTGGATGGGTATGGAAGACTTCTGCCCATGATGGGAGGGAGGGATTTGCCTGTGGTGGGGTGGGCGTGTTGGTGTGAAGCCACAAGCTTATAGCCATAGGATACAGGGGACATCCTTGTGCCAGTGTGTGAAATCATTCTCCTGCCTCTGTCCAGACAGGAGACCAGTGAGTTCCTGTGGCAGCTCCACCTCCAGCCAGCCCCAGGAGTGCTGCCTGTCCACCCGGTCCTCCTCCTTCAGCGAGGGCAGGTCCCCTCTGGAGCAGCCCAGCTCTGTCACCCGCTTCCATGTCCCCTCACCCAAAGACCCCTTCTCTCCAGCCAGCGAGATGAGCTCCAGCACCACCAGCCAGAGCGAGGATACTTGGACAGGGAGTCAGGATGATCCACAGAGTGATGCCAATGACGGGCCAGAGTACCTGGCCATTGGGAACCTGGGCCGCCGGGGCCGGGCGTGCAGCAGCACCAGCACCAGCAGCACCAAGAGCAGCAGCTCTAAACTCTTCTCCTCCAGCAGCTCCCAGAAGCTGGACTCAGTCTCATCCCTGGGGGAGCAGGGGGCAAGCGGAGGTGGCAGCAGGGGCCTGAGCCTCTTGCGCCGGTCCAGCTTCTCAGAGGGACAGTCCTCAGCTCCACAGGGCATCCTCAAGAAGAGCCACATGCGCTCACACTCTGACACCAACGTGACTTCTGGGAAGTTGCATGGTAATGGGACAGCTTTTCTGGGATGGCTTCTGGGCGTGGGAGTCCCTGGTACCAGAAGGCTGGTGCTGGCCACCCCCTTGACTCCATGGATCACATTGGAGAGAGGGACAGTGGGCAAGTGGTTGGTCTTTTCCCTTAGCTTTTCAGCTCTACACTGGAATGATGGGATGACATTTTGCTTCCCAGAATGCCCTGGGCTGGAACTGTTAGTGGTGTTGCCAGCTTTAGATCTTAGATCTAAATCTATAAATGATTTAGATCTTAGATCTAAATCTTAGAAAATGGCAGCAGTGCTGTGGCATCAGCTGTTCTTTACTGGGTTTGCTTGGCTGGGATATGGGACTGGGACCTGGGCTCATCCTACTGGTAGAATGTCATCCCACTGGTAACCTGCGGGGTTCTCCTGTGGTCTTGAGTGAGTACATGGGGATGGAGAGACTGGGGTGTGAGGGGACAACCAGTTTGTGAGAGTTTGTCCTGATGCTGCCTTCATTGGAGGAGTGGAGGACCTTGCTGAGTAGTAACCAGTCTGTCTCTGTTTTCTCTCCCTTAACGCTGCCCTTCTCCTCCTTTGTCTGCCCAGGAGGCCTCAGGGATATCACCATTATAATAGAAGATCCAGTGGCAGGTTTGGGAGCCAGTATAACAGCCCTTCATTAGTGATCATTGCATCAAGTTCAGGATTGCCATCAATCCATTAGTGTTCATTTAGAAAACCAAAAAAAAAAATCTTTCTTTGTTGTGTCCCAGCTGATGCTTTGAAGTGTGGTCTGGTTTATGCATGTGGCCTGACTGAAGATCCCAGCTTGGTTTGTGGAAGCAGTGGCCCAGACCCAGAAGTGTTTCCAGCTCCCCTGCATGGCATTAGGAGTGCTGGCCACCAAGTCTCTGAGCTGCATCCCTGCCCTTCCCTCCACCCACTGCCTCGGAAGCCAGGAGAGGTTTCCTCCCTTACCTAGTGAATAAGGGCTGGCAGCTAACCAAACATGGGCTTGGACATCTAATTTCTCCTTTTATTTCGTGGATCTTCTGTGGCAAAGGGAGGTTTGATGTTGACTGATTTCCAGTGTATGTACCCACAGCTGAGACTCTGGATGATCTTTTGGGCTCAGGGCAGGTTTTACCCCAAGCAGAAATGCTGGGATGCTGCCATCCCTTTGGCCCATGTGCAGAAAAAGTCAGCAGCTCAACAACAGAATGGGCTGTTTTGTTTTGCATCCAGTGAACAGTGGCACTGGGTTTGTCGAGCTCACATCTGGGTGCTGAGGGTTCTGTGTCTGGGAAGGCTCCTTCCTGGGGCTGATGGGTGTTCAGAGAGATGGGTCCAGCCCTGTATCCTGCTCCAACAGATGATGCTGAGCACTGCCTCACTTAACCTTTCAGCAGTAGGCTCTGTGGTATGTGGCATCCCCAAGCATCAACCCCATAGGTGGTTTCTGTGTTGAGGTGGCTGCAGGGCACCCTCTCAGGCTGCAGTGAGTAGCTGTGAGAGCCTCCTACCCTGACAAGTCTCTTGTCTCCCAGCCTGTGAGGTGGGTTGTTCCCAGGCTCCATCCTGGTGACTGCTGCTTCATGGCCTTGACAGGGAGAGGCTGGTATTGGTGGGCTCAGAGGCCTCCAGCCATATCAGTTATGGCACAAAGCTGGGAACAAAAGCGAGTGGGAGGTTGAAAGGACATGGTTGCCCTTCTGCTGTGCTCAGGATCGTTAGCTGGCACCTGCCCTGTATCCAGAGCCGTATGCTCCTCCCACTCAGGCAAGGTGTTTTCAGTCTCCTTCAGCAGTCCTCTGTCACCCAGGCACTCTGTCCAGGTGCTCCCTGGGGCCGTGGCTCTCTGTAGAGCACCACCTGTTCTTGGTCTGTGGTCAGGCCAGCTCCTGGCGGTCTCCACTGGCTCAATCTGGCAGGAGTTGCACCACAGTGCGTGCGAGGGGCAGAGCCCTGCCCACAGCCTGTGGAGGTCACCTTGAGCACTGCAGCCAGGCTCCAGTGCTGTGTGTGGGGAGGCTAGCTTGCAGTGGAGCAGGAGCATGTCCTTCAGATGCCGCCTTACACTGGTGTGCAGGGACCCCTGCAGGGACCCCCACAGATCCTTTGGTGCTCATGTTTCCCTGTGTCTCCTGTTCTCTATTCTGGGGGATAACTCTGCCCTCAGAATGCTCCCTCAGGAAGAAAGGGCTGTCAAGAGGTACTTGCTGGAGCCTGTTGTGTCCCCCAACTCAACTCTGGGGTAGACTGAGGAAGGCTCAGGATGTGACTGTTCCATGTCTCTCATTATCTTCTCTCCTTCATTCCCCTTTTCCTGCCTGAAATGCCTTTCTAGTTTTGTCTCCTCCTGGGCTTGCCCTCAGCTGTGGCATGGAGCAGGAAGATGTCTCTATTTCCACCCATTGTGCCTGTGTGTGTGATGCCAAGCCCCTTTCATTTCACCCTGTGCAGTGGCAGGGCACCTCTGAGGTACTGACGTGTGCCTGGTGTCATCTTCCCTTCCAGAGTCCCATGGTGATCCAGGTGGAGGGAGAGGGCCAGTCTCTGCTTCCACGCAGAGCAGTGAACTGAGCACACCCAGCTCCCTCTACATGGAGTATGGTGAGTACAGCCAGCCCCAGTGGGGACACTCAGTCCTGGTCAGCTTCCTCCATGGGCTGCAGTGTCCTCAAGTGCTGGCACCTGCTTGTGGGATGCTGGCAGGGTGCTGGCAGGACTCGGTGGCACGGAGATAGCAGATTCTTCCCTCATACCTGTGTCTCTTGCATTTCTAGACTCTGGGCAGTACCTGAGCTCAGGGGAAGGGATGTTCAGGAGACCTTCTGAAGGGCAGTCCCTCATCAGCTACCTCTCTGAGCAGGACTTTGGCAGCTGTGCAGACCTGGAGAAGGTGAGGGAAGCAGCAGCAGCCTGTGTGCTTCAGGGAATGTATCTTACTGCAGGTTCAGGGATGCTTCCTGCCATGGGGAGGATAATGCCATGGTACTGCCTGTTGTAAAGCTGTGCACAGAACTGCAAGGCTGAGCTCCTTGGTAGTGTCTGGTAGCTGGGATCTGTCAATCTGTCATATACATGGCAGCTTTGCAACATGTTAGGGCCCCTCAGGGCTGTGTGCTGACCCCCCAGAGAGGATGTGTTGCACATTCTCTTTGTAGGATGCCTCTTGTATTTTGAGTATTTGTATCTGTGAGTATTCTGATGCCCAAGAAGGCCTTGTTTTCTAGGTACTGATAGAAGAGTCATATTTTGACAAGGATTAACATCTTTCTGCCACCATCTATGAGTAATAAGCTCTCTCCTGGCATAGGTGGGGAGTAAAATTTTACCAAGTCTTCCTAGTTTGTCCAAGGCATAGCCTTGAATGCTTTTGCTCTTGCAGGAGAACGCCCACTTCAGCATCTCAGAGTCCCTGATCGCTGCCATTGAGCTGATGAAATGCAACATGATGAGCCGGCAGCTGGAGGAGGAGGAGGAAGACAGTGACAAGGAGATCCAGGAGCTTAAACAAAAGATTCGCATTCGGCGCCAGCAGATCCGCACCAGGCACCTGTTCCCTGCCTGCCAGGAGCTGGGCTCAGACAGTGGGTGATGTGTTTTGGGCTCATCAGCTAGTGGGATGTGGGTTTTCTGTCCATTGCCTATCCTATAGCTGCCTGCCTTCCTGCCTGTTCCTTGGAAACAGTTCAATTGCTACCAAGGTGGTGCCAAGATGTGTGAAACTGCTGCTATTGAAGACCATAATGTGACAGATACCATCCCTTGATAACACTGCTGGCACTGAGTAATGGAATGTCATTTCATTCTGAACCTGTAGTGTTTTCCATCTTTGAGCTCCATCCCTCCTTTCCTGGCCATACCTGGCTATCCCCATCTCCCACAGCTGTCAGTGCCCCTTTGGAGCACTTCCACTGGTGACCTGGCTGTGCTGCCTTCCTCGCAGGTCTCGTGGCAACAGACAGTGGGTCCCAGTTCAGCTCCCACGGCTCCATGCGACTCTCTGACTCTGGCTCTGCCGAGGATGTGGAAGAGTATGAGATCCAAGGTAGGAGGGAACGGCTGTCTTGGCTTCTTTCATAGAAGCAGACTTCCTGGTGTGGTTGTGTTAGGGTCAGTCCTGCTGAAGAAGACTCTGTCCCTCTGGCCTTCAGGATGGCTTTTCCCAAACAAATGTATAAGCAGAGCAATCAGTTTCCCTCATGTGGTGGCATGACTTTCCTTCAAAATCTTCTGTAACCCTGTAACATTCTGTGCCTCTGGCTGGTAGGTGGTTTCCATTTCATTTCCTGGTACACATAACTGTGGTCACAGCTAGAGAGGTGGGAGAGCTACCATCCTCTCTTCTCCTCTCCAGGCAGAAGGAGCTCTGACTACTTACCTCTGGGATGGTGGGTATTGGTCACATCCTGACCTGCAATACCTGTAATCTCTGCTCCTGGCAGCTTGGGTGGTGCACTTATCACCCAGAGGAGACCAGCCCAAATCCCTGGCCTTCAGAGCCTTGTTCATCCTCTGAAGTGGATGACTTACTTCTCAGCAGTACCTCCATCTCTCTTACTTTAAAAAGAAGATGGAGTTGTCCAGTCTTCAGCTTTAAACTTCTTGTCTCCTGACTATTGACAGCACCCTCTCCTTTCAGTCCATGAGGGTGAGGTTTTGAGCTCAGTTTTGTAGCCCAGGGAGGAGTGTGTGAATTCAGTTCTGGGCTCTCCTTGTGTGAGTGCTGCTCTTGTTTTATGCCCTTTCTCTCTGGCCTGGCTGAAGCACTGAAGTCAACTGTTTTGTCATCACCATGTCATACAGATGGTAACGATGGATCTAACCTGATTCAAATGTCCAAGAACGGCCTCTCAGTGTCAATGGCTTCCTTGTTCTCAGGTACCCTGCAGTGCTCCTGGCACGCGCGCGTGTGTGCGAGGTGTGTGTGTGTGTGCAGGGCACACTTCTTCCAAATCTGCCTGGTTCCCAACTGGGAATGAGTTCCAGTATCATCCAGATGTCAGCAAGAAAAGCTGTGGAGGATTGAGTAGAGTGGACTCAGAGGAGTTCTGCTGTGGGCTCCATCCCCCAGGGCATTTTGCCATGCCGTGTTTTGGATATATCAAAATGCCTGCTGTGTGAAGACATGTCTTGCCTGGGGTAGGACTTCACAGGACAGTGAAGCTCTGTAGATGTTGAAGGTTGAGCCTGGGCTGAATGAGAGCAGAGTCCTCTTCAATGGGGGACCAGGTCTCCATCCCAAGTGCCTTGGAGAGCATTATCCTGCTTGACTTGGCAGAGCTGGCATGCCACAGCTTTGATCTGAAGCAAAGACTTCCTTGAGTTTCATGCTCAGACTTGACTTTGAGTGGAATCCTTCTAGAAAGAAGTTCTGGAGGGAGAAGTAGTGACATCAGACAGGGCACAGGCAGTTTGTTCATGCTGGAGGTTTTGGTCACTGGGATCACATGCAGCTTAGTGTTTTTATTGTTTACAGTAGTACTAGGTCTGGTCTGCTGGCAGTGTTTAAATAACCTTCATGTGCTCCCTGTTTGCTTTAGCAAGGGAACAGTCTCCTGGGCTGCTGCTGATCTCCACTGTCAGGTGTTCAGCACCAGCACGTTGCTCCTGCTGGGTTTGCTGGTGCTCAGGTCTTTCCTGTCAGCCCTTTTGTGTTCACAGACCAGGCTGTGATCCTGGCTGAGGCTGGCACATGGGTGTGGGATGATGTCCTTAGATTTGGGGGCTGTTCACAAACTTCCTGGGGACTATCCCACTTGATAGCATTGGCAGCAGAGGTGTTTTGGGTAGCTAATGATGATTTGGGAAGTGTTTGCAGTTAATGTTGGGAAGCGAGCAGTGTTAGGATCCCAGTGTTAGTTCCCCTGAAAGCCTAGAGTCAGATCTGGCTCCCTCTGCCATCTCTGAGACCATGTCAATGCCTGAGTGTGCTGGCTGTGCCTCCCCATAGCACCCTGGCCCACTCTGTGCTGTGTGTGCCCCCATGTGCTCCATCGTAGTCTAGGACCATGCAGGACCTTTCTGTGCAGAGCAGAAGGCACCAGAGCATGGCAGTGTGTCTGGCTGGTGCCCTACAAGGTAGTGAGGGTGTTTGCCTGAATTTCCTGTTTTCTGCAGCTAGAATTCAGTTTGCATGATGTAGATATGTGGATTCCTTAACATAAGGATGCTTTCCTTTGCCTGTTTTAGCATTGGATGTCAAACAATGAAGGTCAAATGTCCAAGCTAAATTCCAGTAGTGTGAGTCTGTAAATTAGCAGGACTTGCTCCCTTTGTTGCTAGGGCAGTCCTGCTCTCTGTAGAGAAGCTTGGGGTAGGGGACACTCTTTGCTCAGGCTGTGATTCCCTTGCATCACAGGCTCTGATTCCCTTGGCCTCAGTGTGCAGCTGGGGCCTGGCTGGGAACCTGTGGGCTCTCTGCAGGTTTGTGTTAGTCAGCCTGCTTGGGGTACAGGAGCAGGGACCCTGAGCTGTGCCTCCCCATGCCAGGCACAGGGGCAGGGGAAGCTGCAGGCTTTTGTTTGGGGGCAGTGTGGTCACTGTAGGCCATTCCTAGAGCTCCCCAGAGGTACAAAACAGCAAACCTACTGGGATGAAGGTTGTGGCTTTGGCCTTGGCCTGTAGTACTTTCCCCTTACATACCTTCTTCCCTTTCCTGAGAGCCTTATCTGCCATGAAGCAAGTTTCTGCCTGCTTCTGTCTGTGTTGTATGACTGGAATTGTCCTGACATAGGGGTTTTCTGCTGTTGAGGTGGATTCCCTGTTAGGGCTTAACCTGCTGGAGTAAAAGAATGATGAGTGGTGAAGGTACCACTGGGTTCTGCCTGGCACCCAACCTGTGGGGCAGCCCAGGGCTCTTTGGGAGTTGATTGAGGGGTGTAGGGAGCAGGACTGCAGTGTCCTGCACCTTATCTTGGACCTCTCCCTCCTCAGTAGATGAGTCTGTGACCTGTGCAGAGGGCTGGCCCCATGGCTGCTGGCCCTTTCTCTGCAGGGGTGCTGCTGTGTCTGGGCAGTGCTGGGCACAGGCTGCCAGCCCTGGCTGTGCAGTCACTGACAAACTGTGCCATGGCCAATGTCTGATCTTACAGGTTACAGTCAAATAGAGAGAAGGGCTCTGCAACCCATTGCTAATCCCTTCCAGCATCTATACTGTGTGTAGAGAGCTACTAAACCTTCTTGCTAACCCTGCAGTCCTGCTCTCCAGGCTCCTGTGTTCTGTGTGTGTTCTATTTCAGGCCATGTTACTGCTAGGACTTGGTGTGTGTGACCTGAACCAGCAGCCACTTGTCTCCCCCAAACTTCAGGCTGTTCACAGCACCCCACCATGCCTTTCCCTGGTAGTTCTGACAGCTGGCTGATTAGACTGCACCCCTCCTTGCTGCTCAGTGCCACTGGTAGAAGTTGATGCTGTAGTTCTCGTGCTTTTGAACAGCTTGATGAGTTTTACCTTGAAGCTTTGGTTTGAAGTGAGTGCATCCCTGGCCCTGTCCCATCTGTTCCACCTTGTCTGTTTGTGATTCAGATGCAGATATCAAGAGGAACCCAGACTCCAGCAGGAAGTCCTTTCTCTCCTCGGACTCCATGTACGTCTTCAGCCTCATGGTGACACATCTTGGTACCATGTTCTCTTTCCTGCCCAGCTCTGCTCTTCCATGTGCATCAGTTTCTGTTTTGCACTGGAGTACATATCCCTCCCGTCCTCCTTCCCCCTCTCCCTCTCTCTGTGGGAACGCCTTTGCTTTGTGTGGTGAAATACAAAGCTGTGTCCATGGCTGGCAACTGCTTGGGTAAGTTCATACTGGGAGAGCAGTTGTTTCTGACTTACACAGGCACTGGCTGACCCTTTGCAGCTTCCCCTGTGAACAGGCATAGGTTTTGCCAAGTGAATTGAGTTTTGAGCTCGCTCTTCTGAACAGTTGTTATGGTGCCATTAGCCAGCTTTGCTTGGGCACATTTTCAAAGACAGAAATCAATCATGTGTATTAACTTTAAGCGGTGCAGAATTAAGGTACCAGAGTTGAGGGGAGGATCTTTGACTTGAGCTGGGACTGGCATGGGGCTGCAAGGAGGCCACAGCTGTGAGATCCAGTACTAACAGTTCCTTTGCTGTCTAGATCCCACTCCTTCCTCAATTCAAACTCGGCTGAGGCGGTGGCCATGGGCTTGCTGAAGCAGTTTGAGGGCATGCAGCTCCCAGCTGCCTCTGAATTGGAGTGGCTGGTCCCTGAGCATGAGGCCCCACAGAAGGTAAGGCTGTGAGTTCCTCTCACTGATTGCATTTGATCTTCCCTGAACCCTCAGCTTCAGGGCACTGCTGAAGGGGCTTAGCTTGTCCCAGTGCTCTCTTTGTGGAGCTTGAGGAGGGGGTTTATCTGGGCTTTGGAGACAGATGCAGCCTCCTACAGCAGTGTCCAGGTCCCTGGGAGACAGCCCTTCTTCAGCCCCCAATTCAGGTGGAGGGGCGCTTGGTGCCTGGCAGTTTTTTGGAGGGCTGCGGTTGCAGGTTTCTGGCTGTCCAGCCAGGTGCACTGCCTTTGCACTTCAAGATAGGGATCTGACCCTCTTGCCTGCCTCTCCCAGCTGCTGCCCATCCCTGACTCTCTGCCTATCTCTCCCGACGATGGAGAGCACGCTGACATCTACAAGCTGAGGATTCGGGTGCGCGGAAACCTGGAGTGGGCCCCGCCACGGCCACAGATCATCTTCAATGTTCACCTGGCCCCAGCGTAAGGACCCGTGTGGCTGGGGGCTCTCAGGAGACCTGCCCTTTCCATCCCTTTCCCATCCACACCAAGGGTGCTTATCCTCTGGTTGCTGGGGTTTCCCTGCTCTGATCTTGGTAAATTCACGGTGGTCACCACTGTGAGATGGTGAGATGGAGGCAGTGCCTGGGGTTAGTGCCTTTGGGACATAGTGGGGCTTTTTCCCTTGGGTGTGTTGTCCACATAAACCTCCCAGGCCTGTGCTGGTACCCATCTTCTGGTGCCAGGTACCACCAGGGCTGGGTCATGCATGTTTTCTTCTGTGTCTGGGCAGGAGAAAGGTGGCTGTGGCCAAGCAGAATTACCGGTGTGCAGGCTGTGGCATCCGGACTGATCCTGGTGAGTGTTGGGAGCCTGACCTGAGCTGGAGAGTGGTGGGGAACTGCAAACAAGTGGGAAGATGCTGAGTGAGTTGGTAATGGTAGAGCACAGCATAAGGTCCCTGGAACAGTGCTATACTGCCTTTGCCAGCTCTGCCTGAACATTGGTGTGCACCATCCACAGAGGAGCCTTCTCTTCTAGGGGGTCACAGAGCTGGTGGAGGCAAAGAGCAGTCAGTTTGTCCTTCAGAGGGCATTTCAGATGTTGACTCTTGTAAGGCAGAGACTTATGTTGGGTCCTCAAGCTCCCAGCAAATTCTGCAGCTGCAGAGCTCTTCCCTGAATATGTAGGTAGATGTGGTTGCACGAGACTGGACTATTGGTCCCAAAGGCTTTTGCAGTCAGAGGGTGCTTGCAGACCCCAGTACTGAGCACTCTGGCACACTTTCTTTGCTTATGGGAAATGCTGAGTGGTGTTGGCAGTGCAGCAGAGGCCGTGCCTGGGCTGACCCTGCCTGTCTGCCTGCGTTTGGCCAGATTACATCAAGCGGCTGCGGTACTGCGAGTACCTGGGCAAGTACTTCTGCCAGTGCTGCCATGAGAATGCCCAGACTGTCATCCCCAGCCGCATCCTGCGCAAGTGGGACTTCAGCAAGTACTACGTGAGCAACTTCTCCAAAGACCTGCTGAGCAAGATCTGGAGTGACCCACTCTTCAACGTGCAAGCTATCAATCCTGCCCTGTACCAGAAAGTGAAGGCTCTCAACCAAGTGAGGGTAAGACCCTTTCTGTGCCTTCCTGAGTGGAGTTTGGGTGAGTAGATGGCAGCCAGCTGTAAGCTGTATTTCAGGGAAGCTGGGGAGGAGCAGATATTTCAGTTTTGGAGGCTTAAAATCTCATCACTGTGTCTTTCTATTCACCTTTTCTGATTTCTTCAGTGGCATAGGAATGTCAAATTCATAGGAAAATCAAACAGGAATTTCTGGCTGGTATCCAGCTGGGCTTCAGTTTATCTGCTGGAGCAGATGATGATGGTTGTGCTCACCTTGCCCTGTGTGATGTAAACACTTTGGAAACAGGGGAGCAGCAGCTGGGAGCAGCAGCTGAGGAGCAGCAGCTATTTCAGCAGCACAGGGAATGGGGCAGACCTGCTTGGGCAAGGACCATGCTCTGTTTCCTGATTCTTTGTGCCCCTTCCTCTCCAGCTGCTGCGAATCCAGCTTTTCCACATGAAGAACATGTTCAAGACGTGCCGGCTGGCTAAAGAGTGAGTGCTGGGCTGCTCTGCTGTCCTGGTTCTGTCCCAGGCAATTTGCACTGGGAATCTGCAGCTTGTGCATTGAGCTCTGGGGAGACGGGGGCCTGGAGGGGGAGAGAAAGCATAAGGAGAGAAGGAAGGGATCTTACTGGAGTCATTTTGCTCTGAGCTCTGGTTTCTCTGTCCTTGCAGCCTCCTGGACTCCTTTGACACAGTGCCAGGCCACTTGACAGAGGATTTGCACCTCTACTCGCTGAGTGACTTCAGTGCCATCAAGAAAGGGGACCTGATGCCTCGCCTGACAGAGCTCCTGAAGGCAGGCAGCCAGCACATTGACAAGTGCATGGTAAGGCCTTCTCTCCTGCCTCCTGCATGGCTCTGGACCCTTGGGAGCAGCCTTGGGAGCAGGCTTTGCTGCAAAGATAACTGATGGGGAGGCTTTGGTGTGCAGAGCAGCCACCAAATTAACTGATTCAATGCTAATTCTGCTTCACAGAGCTCCTACCCAGCACAAAAGGGATATTTGCTACTCTGTTTTACCTCTCCCCTGCCTCTGACACAGGTTGATTCAGCCTTCCTGTGCTCCATGCTGGGGAAGGGCTGTCCCGCATGGTTAGAGGAGGGCACTGTGGCCTGCTGTCCTGCTCTACTCTACCTTCTGTCCTACTTGCCAGGGAGGGAGATAAGCATTTAGCTGCTTTTTCCTTGTTGTTTTTCCTTCCAGCTGTGCCAAGCCAAAGGCTTCATCTGTGAGTTCTGCCAGAATGAGGACGACATCATCTTCCCCTTTGAGCTCAACAAGTGCAGGACATGTGAAGGTGAGATACTGGGGAAAACCAGGGAGGAGACAGACCCTGGGGCCACCAAGGTCTGCTTCCAGTTTGAGTGGCATTTGTGCTAGCAAGGGGGACAGAACTGTAGCCAGCCAGACAGTGTGCATGGCCTGTGTCTGCAATGTTACAACAGCAGCAGATCATCATTGTCACAGTGTTTGGTGGCATGGTAAAGCATGTAGGTCCCCTCCTGACCACGCTCTGTGCTGCCTGCCCTGGCAGCTGTGGGCAGCTGGGCTGACACTGCAGCAAGCAGGTGTCTGGGAGCCCTGGTTTCTCTCCTGCTGCAGTTACAGGACAGGCTGCAGCCTGCACACAGCTCCCCTGCCCTGCTTGGATGGCTGGAGCTGAGCTTGCAGAGCAGAGAGAGCCTGAAGGCTTTATCTCTGTGCCCTTCCTGCCTGATAAGAAGTCCCTAGGCCCCTTCAGGGGACATCCTCGATAATGCCCAGTATTAATGGCTGAGTAAAGCATGGCCCTACATCTTGGGACCAGCCTCTGAACTGGTATAAAATGGCTCCTGACAACATGCAAGCCTTGGTCTGGCAGGTGCAGTGCCAGAGAAAACTTGGGGCAAAGTCACTATTTCCTTGGAGTATCAGGAAAGCTTGGGGAGGGACCTTGTGCAGAGCAGAAATCCTCCCTCCTGTGCTTCCAAAGCTTCATGAACTAGTGAGGGACCCGGGGTGTGGAGTGTCAGGCAGACTGTCAGCCTGTACCAGCACTCAGCCATGCTCTCTCTCACAGAGTGCAAGGCCTGCTACCACAAGTCCTGCTTCAAGTGCAGCCGCTGTCCCCGGTGCGAGCGGCTGCAGGCCCGGAGGGAGCTGCTGGACAGGCAGGGCCCGGAGCCCGACAGCTCGGACTGCGAGGGGGAGCTGCAGCAGCCAGAGCCAGGGCCAGCCACATGAGCACGCTGCAGCCAAGGAGCAGATCATGGGTTTGTTTATGTGCATGGCCTTCATCACCAGAGACTGAGCCACACGGACTGGGGATGAGGACTGCTGGGAGGCCTGGAGCACTGTCTTGAAGGGGTTTCTTTTTCCGGTACTGCTGGGCTGGGAAAGGAGCATATTCCACCATGTGGATCTGCTCCAGGTACCGCTCCCACTCCCTGATGCCTTTGCTTGGGCAAAGGCAGCTGCTTGGAGGCAGCTGCTCCTGCCTGTCCTGCAGGCAGAACAGGGACCTTTTCTGAGCAGCTGTTCATGCTGGACCCAGCAGGGCTGTGCTGTCCATCCCTGTGCCCTGCTTGAGCTGAGCAGGGTGCCCTGAAGGGTCAGCACTTGCTGCTCATCAGCTGTATACTGGGAAGCTCTGGTCACATCTGCTCCTTGGAGGAGGAAATCGGGTCTCAGTCCTGTGATCCTCCTTCTGCTGCTGGGGGTTGTGTGCATGGAGGGAGGGTGGGTTTTGGGGTTGGTTGTGTATTTAACAGCTCCCTTTCTCAAATGTGCTGTGGGACACTGCTGGAGAGCAGTTGCTCTCGCTCCAGAATCAGAGCAGAGGACGTGGCAATGATGAAAATGCCAGATTTCCCTGTGCTGCAGAGGGACATTGCCCCTGGAGCAGCTGCACAAGTGGATGTGCTGATGGACTTTTGGCAGGCAGATCCCTATGGCTCCATAGAAATCTGCCTCCAAGGGATATGGTGAGGCTTCTGACCCTACTTCCTCCTCATGCTGCCTGTCTGTCCTACCAGGGAGATATGTCCTCCTTTAAGGATGACATGGGACCTCACTCTGGTGGCACCAGAACCTGCCTTGTGTGGAGCTGCCTCTCTGCCTTTGACCTGTCAGGATGCAGGTGAAGGCTCATCCCTCCAGCTGCATCCCCAGTCCTCTGTTTAGTTTTTTTTTTTTTAATCTGCTGGACTTTTATTTTTTTAATATGGTTGTTTGTATTTTTAACTGTGTGCTCCCCTCAAGGAGGTGCTGCTTGAAATGCCTTCTTAGGGGGCATGTGATCTGCTTGGGACTCAGCAGTATAAAATCTCCAGGGCTATCCTGCTCCTGGTTCCTCATCCTGGATGGAGCTGGTCCCCTCTCCCAGCAGGATCTCCTGCTTCCCTTGGGGCAGGAAGGGTCCCTGAGCCAGGCAAAGCTTTGAAGCTTCCCAGCTGAGCTGTGGTGGGATGGTCAGGCAGCCTGATTGCAATGGGGATACCCAGGGGAGAGGGGTTTGGCACTGGGGTGCTGCCAAGGACTGGTTCCTCACTGATGCACTTGTGTCACCTGGCACAAGTGACAGCTCTGCGGGGTCAGGGTCAGACCCAGTGGGACAAGGTGAACTCTGTGCCCAGCTGAGGAGGTGCCTCTGCATCTTGGGGGGATGCTTCAGCCATGGCATGTGCAGCATCACCTGAGCACAGGTGGGATGTGGGGTCTTAGGAAGGGTGGTGTGGCCTGTGTATGTGCAAGGAGGCTGTTGAGGGACCAGAGAGCAATGCACTGGCAGGAGGCCTCAAGGGGCAGTGGCTCTTTCAGCACATGCCCTGATTTGAGGCTGGGATGTGACTTGTGGGCTCTCCCTGAGGGTGGCAGGGTTGGGGAGAGGGGAAGAGGCTGGGTCCAGGAGATGTGGCTGCAGCCTTCCTGCTGAGGGCTGGGCTGCTGCATCTCTCCCCTGCCTGCAGCATCCTGACCAAGTCCTGAAAGCAGGGTTCAGCTCCCCACTTGCTCCCCTGGGGTTTTTACTGGCTTGTGTCTTGCTTCTGCTTTTCCCCAGAAGAGCAGCTGCTCTTCTTCTCACTCTGTCTCTGCAAGCCCTGTGGCTGCCAGATGCTGGTCTGCCTTGGTCTTGCCTGTCCCCAACCAAAGCCCTCCTGCTGCTGTTTGGATCTGGTACCCCCTTCCCTGGAGTTGCCTCAGCAGCACACCTCCATCCACCCTATTTTGTTTTAAGCACTTTAATGTCATGGGACAGCAGCTGAGAGGCTGCCCAGATCCCTTTCTAGAAGCACTGAGTACTTTTTGAGAAGAGGGAAGGAATTCTGGCTTAGTTCTGGTTCCCACCCTCCACCATGGACTGTGTGAAGCAGCAGGACTCCCAAACCTGGCACGGGTCTCCAGGGCAAGACTGTGCCCAGCACTGACACTGCTGCCCAGCACTGACTGCTACAACTAACACTGGAACTGGCCACAACAGGGACCTCTGGGAGGGAGAGCTGGGGGCTGCCCTGGCCGTCAACTGCAGCCCTCACAACGGGATTGTTATTGCACAGCACAGCAATTAAAATGCCGTCCTTAATAAATGATGTTAATAAGGAGTCTGGTTGTATTGTTTCAGGTGGGGTAATGGTGTGTATCCCACCTCGAGGTGATGGGGCAGGCAGGGAGTGCTGCTGAACAATGGAAGGGACAGCTCATGTAGCTGGTGATGCAGTCACTGGGAGGGGGTTATTGTCAGTACCCCATGACTAATTAATCTGGTTTGTGGCCTGCCCCTGCAAACTGCCCCTGGACTCAGGAGAGGAGGTACAAGCCACTGAGTGAGGGGCTCTCTGTAATGTCTGTCCCCTTCTAGAGCCTGCCTTTGCTGCTGGCAGAGGGGCACAGGGGCCTGGCCTTGGCTGCCCTGTCCATGCTTGCATCCCCATTCCAGGCCACCCAGCTCTCCCTTCACAGCAGTGCTGTGCATCTCCCCATAAACACCATCAACACAAGTGATAAAAACTGTAAACTTTAAAACAACTGTTGAAAGATGACAGCCCAGCACTGGTTCCACAAAGAGTCTCTTCCTGAGGGCTTTTCCCTAGAAACACCCTGCTCAGCCCAAATTGCAGCTGTAGTTACCAGCGGCGATGAGGACCTGGGCTACTCCTAAGGCCTTGATGGTAGAAAGGTTTCTGGCAGGCATAGGCATGCCAAGGATAGGCTCTTACAGCTGCCAGCAACCTTGTGCCAGCAGAAGGGCTCCAGCAGCTGCTCCAGTGTGGCAACTCGAGCAGTGGGCGATGGCAAAGACCTGTAAAACCCTGGAGCTTGCTGCTGCTACAGGGAGCCCTTCAAGATCCCAGGGTGATCCCTGCAAGCTGGCAGCTGGGCCAAGGCACATCTGCCCAGCCCAGAGGGCCTCACAGCTGGGAGTGTGTGGGGGCGTAGCGACGCTCGAACTGCTCCACATCGAACTTGCGCTTGCAGCCGGCGTAGTTCATGTAACGAATCTTCCCGAAGATGGGCCGCTCCGCCCAGCCCTGGTCGTGAATGCCACAGATGGACCACAGGCAGCCTGCCGGGCACAGGGACACCAGCGTCAGCTCTCCCCCTTGCTCAGGGGCACACAGAGAGCAAGGGGGATCTGAATGCAAAGCAGAATGGGCTGGAGTTGCCTGCAGAGAGCCCCCACTGCAGCCTTGGCCACCAGAGCTAAGGCCTCCCAGCCTGCAGCTTGCCTACGTATCCATTGGGGTCCCTCCCGTCCAGCTCGTAGCGGTCATTGAGGTAGATGGCAAACTGCAGGGCCTCCTCAGGGGAGTGCGTCCACTCCAGGATCTTCTTGGCCCAGTACATCCGCAGGAAGCCGTGCATCTTGCCCTCCCGGACCATCTGCAGCTGCAGGGATGGAGAGACAGCCATGAGGGTCAGGCCATGGCAGGTCACCTCCATGCCTCAGAAAAAAGCTCAGCATTTTGTGGGGAAGATGTAGGGCAGTACCTGGGCAGCATTCCAGAGTGGGTCATGTGTGGTCCCCTGCTCCAGCTCCTGCAGACTGTACAGATAAGGCCTCTTGTCTTTGGCGTGGACCTTCAGGGTGGTTTGTGCCCAGTCATAGGCACCTGTGAGCAAGAGATGAGGAGCAACACTGAGCAACCTGTTCTGCAGGGTCCTGAGATCCAGGCTACTGAGGGCACTGTGCCCTGGAGGCACCAGTCTTGAAGAGGGCACTCGTCAGCTTCTGTCCTACCTCCAGAAGAGACCAAATGCCACATTAGTGCCCCCACAGCCCTTCTCCTAGCAGAACTGGGATTGCCAAGTTGGAGTGAGCAGCTGGGTACCCAGCACAGCCCACGTGACCCAGGATGTTACCCTGCACACTGTCGTAGTTCTCATTGTAGTAGCAGAAGTTTTCAGCCAGCTCCCGCCGCACCACAGCCTCCTCCACAAACGCATCCACTGAGTCCTTGTAACTGCGCCGGTGCTTCTGCACCTCCAGGATGGCTCTTTGGGTGGAAACCTGGCCTGGGGACATGGGGAAGCACCAAGTCAGGCTGCTGGTCCAAGCCTCAATGCTCACTCCTGCTGCAGACTGGGAAGCCTGGGACACTCACCAAAGTGAAGCCACGGGGAGAGGTTGCTGAGAGCCGCCTTGTTGGGATCATTCCTGTGGCTGCTGAAGGATTTCAGCCGCTCTGCAATGAAGGACTTGAGCACAGCCATCCCTGCAGCTGTGCCAGGGGTTGCCCACTCCACCTCCTTCACGGTGTGGTCCACCTGCAAGCTGGAATAACAGGCCTCCCAAGCAATGGGCTGGGTGGCAACCAAGCAGTGAGTGCATCTGCAGAATCTCTTCAGTGAGGGGTGCCCTGAATGTTATGTCCCCAACCAGCAAAGTCCCCAGTCCATGCCAGCCTCTTCCTTTTAACTAGCCCTCTGCATGGCAGAGATGTGGGAACTGAATGAATGAGGTGGGAACCTCCCTTTCCCCAGGGCATCCTCATCTCCAGACAATCTGTGTGTGACCTCAGGCAGGTCACTGTCCTCATTCCCTGCCAACCCCTCCCAGGATCACAAAGGACTTATGAAACACTCTGAGACCTGCCCATGAATGGGTTTCAGTGTCTCCTGCTGGTACCTCTGCTGGGCAGGAGGGCAGATGTGGGTGACGAACAACAGGGGGAAACTCGGTGAGGAACTCGGGGAGCTGAGCGTGGATCTTGCCCCGGATGGTCCTGGCGCTGTACTCCTGCTTGGGGGAGGCGAGCCAGCAGGGCACGATGTTGTGGGCATCAACCTGGGAGAAAAGCCGTGGAGAAGGGTGTGAGAAGCAAACAATCCTGGCAACATGATACACATGGTCTCTGCTCAAGTCAGACACAGGAGACAAGTTTGTCCAACATCTGACCAGCCAGTTTTCCATTCCCAGAGTGCTGGCACCCACCTGTGCAAATGGCACATCCTCTGGCAAGCGTTCCCTGACGTCCTCTACCCACTGCCGGGGGAGGCGGAGGGGACTGAAGTCTGTCACCAGCCCACCCACGCCATGCTCTGTCACAAACGTGGGCAGCACATCCTTGGCATAGCCCAGCAGCAAGTGGAAGGAGATGTTCAGCTCTGCACACTCCTGCAGCGACAGGGAAAAGGCTGTGGGACAGTTCATGGCTCTGCAAGCCCTACCCAAGCACCATCTGCTGAAGGGATGGATCTGCCTCCCCCCTTCCCCATTTGCCCTGTCCCACCCAGCACGGACATCTCCTGGCTGTACCTCTGCTACTTCCTGCAGGCCCCTCAGCATGAACCTGTAGTGGCGGATGGTGGCCTCCAGAAACTTGGGCACCAAGCAGAAGCAGACGTGCAGAGGCAGCTCCTGTTTGAGGGCCAGGCGCTGGGCATAGAGGAAAGCCCAGTTATCTGGGGAAAATACACAGGGCAGCGTCAGGAGGGTGCTTCACCGACAGGGTGGGGATGGGGCTTCACAGGAAGTTTCCCCCCAGACCCCCCCTGTAGAGGTGAGGCCAGCACCAAGGTTATCGAAGGAGGGACTAGTGCTTTTACCACCCCTGGGAGCCCCTTCCACCGGCTGGTTCTCACCTTGCACTCGCTGATCCCGGCACATCCAGTAAAGGATGCACCGAGCATCATCCTTCAGGTCCGAGCCCTGCGAGACAAGGCGAACCCGCTTTTTGTTGTACTTGAACTCTCGAACGGACGGGGCCGCCCTCCGACGGGCTTCCTGTATCGCCTCCTCTGCCTCCGTCCTCCTCCGAGACACGCACGGCACCTCCGTGGCCTCGGCCTTTCGCTTCCCCCGTGCCCGCCGCATCCTCAGCGCCGCCCGGAGCAGCGTGGCTGCGCTGCCAGAGGAACACAGGCCGGGCTGAGCTCCCGCGCTCCCTCGGGAATCCCGGCCCCGGCCCGCCCCCAGAGCCCGGGGGATGCCGGTCCCCTGCCCGTGCTGGTCCTCGGGAACCGGGGAATAACGGTGTTACGGTCCCCGGCCCGATCCGCTCTTGGTGTCCATACCTCGGCTCCGGCTCCCGATCCCGATCCCGATCCCGATCCCGATCCCGATCCCGATCCCGATCCCTGCTGGCAGCCACGCGGCCCCGAGTGTTACACAAGCCGGGGCGGGCGCTAAGGGCGTGCCCACGGGCGTGGCCGTGTCCCGAGGGGCGCGGCTCCGCCACCGGCACCGCCCCCCGCACACGGGCGCAGGTGCTGCTCCCATGGCCCCGGCGCGCCCAAGGCGCTGCACCTGCCCCGGGAGGGGTGTCCGTGCCCGCTGGTGCCTCCCCTCCGTCCGCCCGGGAACAAGGAAGCGGCTCCAACTACCTCCAGCCATCACTCGGCAGCGTAGTTCCCTGCTGGCAACTTCCTCACGCCCTGTGTCCTCGGGTCCCTCGCCTTGCAAGGCCTTGGGGCGCTGGCTTTGGACATGACTCGGGGCACGGGAGGGCTGCCCCTGCTGCTGCTGAGCCTCGCTGTGCTGGATCTCTCACTGGGTAAGGGCTGAGCGGTGTGTGGAGCTATCCATGGGGTGGGGAGTGAGTGAGGAGTGTTGTACTCCAGGGTGGTGGGTGGTCCTGGGGTGACTTTGCCCACAGAGGTGAAACACTTTGGGTGCTGCTTGCTTTCCAACATCCCTGTCCTAGTGAGCAAACAGGGCAGGCTTTATAGAACACAAGAAACAAGCACTATTTCTTTGCCTCAGATGTGGGTCTCCATCTGGGGAGAAAAGAGCTTAGGCTCAGCTGGACCCCCTTGCTGAGCCTTGGTCCTTGCTGGGCTCATTGCCTTTCCTACAACTTGCCCAGTAGGCCCTGCCCAGATGGCAACCTCACTGGGAGGTACTAGGCCTGGAGACCTTCAAATGCCGTCCCAACATTTGCAGTTGATGCAAAGTAAGAGTAGTCTTGAGTGGAGCACTGGGAATAAACCTGCAGCTTGTGCCTCCTGAGAGCCTTGAGCTACAGCTGTAGATCCCCTCCTGCTGCACCCCTCAATCCCCTCCCAGAGCTTTTGTGGGTTGCAACAGATCTCTCATGGACATGCCCTGAGCTGCAGGCTGGGATTTGTTCCTTTGTGGGGCTAGTTCCACAAAGCATTCCCCCCTGCCATTATTTACACCCACTGCTATCAGTTCCTGACTATCTGCAGCACAGAGGGTTTGTTTAAACTGCTGCTGCTGCACTTCCAGACCATCTCATGGTCACCAGTTCCTGCTTGGCTCTTCCTGTCAGACGGGTTTGTCTGACTTCCTCCAGGGACGGGTGAAGATGGTGGAATGGGTCTTAGGACTGGCGCCCAGAGGAGTTTCTGTCCTGAAACCAGCAATGGCCATGGCTTGTTCCTGCTTTGTCAGGCTGGGGATTTATGTGGTCAGCCTGGCTGATTGTCACGTTGCTGTTCAGGGAATCCACGTGCTTGATCCATGCAGGACAGGGAATCCCCACTCCTGATGATCCATGGCTGATGCAAGACTTGGGCAGGTCATGGTGGCAATAATATTGCACCATCCCCAGCACAGCTGTGGTCCCAGCCTTTCACTGCCAGCCCTTGTGTGCTGTCTCCCACCTCTTTGCAAGGACCACTGTCAAAGACATGGCAAACCCTGCACCCCTGACTCTCCCAACCTCCTTGACACTCACAGAGACCACAGCACTACTGTCCAACACCAGCTCAAGCACTGCAGCCACCTTCCCTTCCTCTCATCCTGCAACCTCCACCCCAGAGATGCCAATGGATGCCTTCACACCCAGTGCTTCTACAGCTCAGCAGAGCAGCCTGGCAGCCTCCAACATCACCACACCACAGGCAAGGAGCAGCAGAGCTGACAGCACTCCTGTGTCACCTGGGCTGGCACCCAGCACCAGCAGCACCCCAGCAGGGCTGGGGCTCACCACCACCAGCACCACCCCAGCAGGGCTGGGGCTCACCACCACCAGCACACCAACTCCAACCTCCATGGCCATGACACCCAACTGTGATGAGACTACCACTTTCACGTCTGTGGGGACCAGCACGGCCCTGGCTGCCAGCTCATTTGGAGTTGAAACGAGCACGCTGCCTCCCTCCACCTCTACTCTTCTCTCCTCCACTGGGGTGGGCACCACGCTTGGTACCAGCCCCCATCAAGAGCCAGCCATGACCACACTGCTTGGCAGCACATCCCCAGGGACCAGCACCACCTCTGCTTCCACCACCCCAGAAGTGACAGACACTTCAGATAGGGCCCTTGACGACCCCATCAGACACCACGACCTCCCTTGGTACCACCACAGAGGTCGCTGAGACCACCCTTGGTACTTCCATCCCAACAGAACCAGAGACCCCCAGTGACACTGCAGGTGAGTGCAACCACAGGGCACCTGGAGGGCAGGATCAGGGTGGCAAATCCCCACAGGATCTCCCATCTTGCTCAGCAAAGCACTTGGCTTCTTCCCCCAGGGGCCAGCTGGTCTCCAGGCTCTGCAGGCCAGTGGCCGGGTCCCAGGGCGGGACCTGTGCTGTGGTGTGACAGTACTGCCATGTGGCTGTGCCCCCAGCACTGAGCCTGTGTGTACACACCCCCCATGTGGACAGTCTATGTACCCTGTACCCTCAAGGAGTGTGATGTACCCCTGCAGTCCCCCAGGCAGCTGTCCCCTGGCAGTGCAGCTTTCTGAGCACCTGTGTCCTGTCACTGTGGCTGTGTCCTGGTGGCTGTTTGGAGGAGCCTTTATCCTGGGACTGCAGATGTATCCTGGTGACAGCCCACTCTGTGCACCTCAGCCAGGACAGGGACACTGTACCCTGCCCCGGTGCCCCTGGCCATGCACAGATTCCTGGTGTCCCTGTACCCCAGCAGAGCCTCTGTATCCTCACAGAGTACCTGCAGCACCCTGGCCCCGTGCCTGTGGTGTGAGAGCACCTCATCAGAGTGCCAGCACCCTGGCGATGGCCTCTGTGTGCCTGTGCCCTGGCAGTGCCCCCATGCAGCTGCTCAGCAGCAGGGTGGCCATGCCCTGACAATCCTCCAGCACGCCTGCCTGCCTGTGGAATGCCGTACCTGGCCCAGGGCCTGCTCTTGTCCCTGACCCCAGAAGGAGGAAGCAGCCCCAGCAGTGCTCCTGGGCCGTGCTGTGACACAGGGAAGTGATGCCTGCACAGACAGCCCAGGGGACAAACCCTCAGCCTGGGGCACGCCCTTCCTGAGCTGAGCGTGCCTGTTCCCTGGCCAGCTCCTCGGCTCAGACAGAGCTGGCTGTTGTCTCCTGAGGGCGTTGGTGCTGGGAGCCACCACCAAACATCACCCCCGTGGTGGAGTGCGGGGTTCCGGGCAGCCTGGAGCATTCCTGGGCTTTTTTCCGTTGTCACCCTCCCCACAGCAGGCAGAGGACGGCCACAGGAGCCAGGTCTGTAGTAGTGGTGGCCTTGGTGGCCTGTCCTGCCCACTTTTTGTGGCTGTTCTGGGTCCAGCCGTGCAGTTGATGTTTGCTGGGCATTGCACCAGTCCCTGGGAGTGTCCGTGTCAGGTGGAACCTGCTGCCTCGCTGCCAGCACCTGGAGGGTGAAAGGACCCACCTGGATGCTCCTCCTCTGCTGGGTGAAGGAGACCTGGAAACCCCAGTGCTGGGGCTGTGGGGAGCACTCAGAGCAGTGCCTGTGGGGGTCTGTCAGCTCCTGCTCACCTGGACATGGCTGGGCAGAGAGGAGGGCTGTGCCTGCCCCTGCTCTGGCCCCTGCTGCTGCTGCTGCTGCTGCTGCGCCTCACCTGCCTCTCCGTGCTGCACCTGGCTCTGGGTAAGGGCTGAGTGGGCTGCAATGCTCTCTGCAGGGTGGGTGGTGAGCAGGGAGCATCATTCCCCAGCATGGAGGGGTGGCACCTCTGGGGTGCTGGGGGGTGAGATGCTGTGGGGCTGTTTCCTGCTTCTTAGATGGGAAGCAGAGGCGGACTTGCTGCCTCTCCTTTTGTGAGGATGAGGCCCTTCTGTGCAGATGCTCACCTGGCAAAGGCTAGGTCAGACCTTTGCCCTTCTCTGTATTTTTATTTAACCAGCTGCTGTGTGCAGAGAGGGCCTGGCTGCCAGGGGCTTTGGAAGTTTCTGGCTGGCTTGGCTGAATGCAGATGGCAGCTTGTGGTTCGGTTTCCCATCCTCATGCAAGCAGAACCCCAGACTCACTGGGTTTGTGCTGGGATCACTGGGGAATCCAGTCTAGTATCCCAAAGCCACCACCTCACAGACACCCCTTGACAAAGGTCCCGGTAGCCAGGCTGTCCTGCCTGTCCTGTGGAGAGGGTTACAGATCCCTGGGCTTTTCTGGGGACAGCACACTGCTCTGGTACAGTCAAGTGGAAGAGAGGACATTCCTCCTGTGCCCCACCCCCTCCCTCCCAGAGCTTTTGTGGGTCACAGCACGTCTGCTCATCCTGAGCTGCAAGCTGGATCTGTTCCTTTGTGGGGCTGCTTCCCCCCTGCCATTATTTACACCCACTGCTATCAGTTCCTGACTATCTGCAGCACAGAGGGTTTGTTTAAACTGCTGCTGCTGCACTTCCAGACCGTCTCATGGTCACCAGTTCCTGCTTGGCTCTTCCTGTCAGACGGGTTTGTCTGACTTCCTCCAGGGACGGATGAAGATGGTGGAATGGGTCTTAGGACTGGCGCCCAGAGGAGTTTCTGCCCTGAAACCAGCAATGGCCATGGCTTGTTCCTGCTTTGTCAGGCTGGGGATTTATGTGGTCAGCCTGGCTGATACCCATTGAAGAGATCCGTGTGTTTGATCCATGCAGGACAGTGAACTCCCCCTCCCAGTGCTCCATGGCTGATGCAGCTCTGAGTTCCTTGGGGGGCTCACTGTGGTGGTGATGCTGCACCATGCCCAGCACAGCCATGGACCCAGCCCTTCACCACCAACCCTTGTGCATCTCATTGTCCCCACTCTTTGCAGAGACCACTGCCATGGGTGTGACAGCAACTGTGTCCCCAGCTCTCCCTGCCTCCTCAACACCCATGGAGAGCTCAACACTGCTGCCTGCCACTGACTCCACCACCACAGGCACCCTCCTTTCCTCCAGCCCTGAAACAGAAGCCTCCACCCCAGAGGAATCCAGCACATCCACAGAGACTGAAAACACCTCACCTCCCACTGTGCTTCCTCACACCACAACTACAGAAGATTCATCTGAATCTACAGAAGAGACCTTGGCAACCCTGGCAGACACCACAGCCAGCCCTGTTATCAGCACCTCAGACCCCATGAGCTCTCCCTCTTCCAGCTACCCAGATGGGACCACTCCCGACATCCTCCCCTCAACTGTGGAGCCGACCACAGGTACCCTGACAGTATCTGGGACCCCCAGTGCAGCTGGGTGGGTTCAGCTGGGGGGCACCTGAAGGCAGGGACGTGGTCAGGGTGACAAATCCCCATAGGAATTTCATGTACTTGGATGGCTTCACCCAGGCCTGTCCCCAGCTGCAGGAGCATCCTGTACTCCTGCAGACAGCACTAACCTATCATTGCTTTGCCCAGGCACTGAGCCCTCTTCTCCTGCCACCAGCTCAGCCCAGACCTCAGAGGCTGCTACCCTCAGCACACCTACAGCCCCGCCAACGCTGCTGCCACCCTGCCCCTCTGGCTCACCCAACACCAGTAAGTGCAGTGCCCATGGGCATCACCACCTGTGGGCAGCATCAGTGCTTGGGGCCATGCAGGGGGCCCTGGAGCCCCACTGCTCTTGCTGTGCTCTCAGTGTGGGGGTGCTATGCTCTGGGGTACATGGGGGTTGCTGTACAGTGAGAGGCTTGTTCTGGCAGTGCAGTGTGTCCATGACACAATTTACCTGGAAGGACATTCCATGTCTGTGCCAGCAACCTTGAGGAGACACCCCCAGGTCCTCTGGCACAGCCCAGGGTGCAAGGGCAATAACCAGAGTCCTGTTTTTAACCCCCAGGTGCATCTCACCTCTTTCTGTCGCTGCGGCTAAGCACCCCTCTGGACCTGGGGAACACCACGGTGCAGGAGCTGGTCTTGTCCAAGGTGAGGTGTGCAGGAAGAGATCCTGCATCTGCCAGCTGTGGTTCCCTCAGTCAGGGAGGGGAATGGCTGCATCTTGCATTAAATGTCAGCCAGAGCCCTTTCAGATGAAGGGGAAGTCCTCCTCTGGCTGCTGTAGTCCAGGATCAGGCCCTTTCTCTGTGGGGACAGAGGGTAGGGAGATGTCTGGCACAGTTTGATGGCTGTTCTTTCCCCCCAGCTCCGTGAGGACCTGCAGACAGCATTTCCATGTGCTGGCCTGTCACTGGCATGGCGAGGGAAGAGGAGAACTTGACAGCTGCCCCTCACCTGGACTGCCAAGCCACCTGCTCCCAGCTCCTCACTCCATGGTGGTGCAGGCCCCTGGGGAATCCCATACAGCTCCTCTTGAACCTGGGGCTTCCTGTCCTTCACTCTGTACCCCCAGTCCCCTCCTGACCCTTCCTACAACCTGTCTGAAGAGCCTGAGCCCTCCCAGCACCCTGCTCCAGACCTGATTCCCCCTCCAGCTCTGCTGGGGGGCTGGGAGAAGGGGACCCCACGGGACTGGGCTTTTACATCTGGGACTGAGCTGGCTCAGCCATCAAAGCCACCCTGGGGACAGAGGAACGAGAGGAAGGAGACCTGAAGCCTTCAGTACTGCTGTGCCCAAGGCTCACCTGTGGTATTGCTGACAGAGGAGAACACCCATGCCGGGCAGTAAATAGAAATGCCATGTTTTCTGTGTTGAAGTGATGACTTCTTTATTTTCCAAGTTGTCTTTCCCAATTTTCAGCTTTGCCATCTATTGGAGGTACTGGTGAGGAAAACTGAGTCCCCAGAGCTTTGTGTGGAGAGATGGGCTCAGTGCTGTCCCCTCCCACCAGGGGCTGCTGCAGACATTCCCAAGGATGGCTCGGCACCCCGGCAGACTGGTGGTCTGCTCTGGAGCTCTCTGCCCCAAAACACCCCACAGCTGCAGGGGCAGCTCTGTGGGGCTGTGGAAATCCCGTGGGCTGTGCTCCTTCCCTGTTTTTTCCAGTCCCCAACTAAGGAGACGGCTGTAACATCTGACCCCCTGCAGCAAAGTCATTTATTAACTGATTAATTAGCCAGATAAAATCCAACTGAAGCAATTATTAGCCTTAGCAAGCCACCTCTCCTGGAGATTGAAAACTGAAATAATTAGCAAAATAGCCTTGTTGCGTGTCAGGGGTTGTTTTTGGCTGATCCCTGCTCCTCACTGGCAGCCCTCACTGCACAGGGAGGGCTGGGAGGGGGCGTGTGGGGCTGTGGGATTCCTAACCTGGGGACTTCTCTCAGGCTGCCTGGATCGTCAGCTGGCTGGGAAGGAGCCAGCAGCTGGACAGGATGGGGAGAGACACCGTGGGATCACCCAGCTGCCTGCCAGTTCACAGGGCCTGGGAGAGGCTGGGCTGGGCTGGAGGCTGTGCCCAGGCAGCTTATCAGGATGCTCCCATTTGGGGTGCCCCTTGCATCCCAGGGGGGCCCCTTTGCTCTTTAGGATGCTGCCTGGCTTTTGTGGGCTCCTTGGACCCGCTGAGACTGAGAGAGGTCCCTTGGCAGCTGGGCAAGGAGCTGGGGAGCAGGGCAAAGCCTGTTGGAAGGAGTCCCTGTGCTGGCTGCCTGCTGGGGTGCTGGGAAAGAAATCCTTGTGGTCTGCCCACGCCTTGGAGCCGGGCCAGAGTCCTCCCACGGCGCGTCCCACTGGGCTGTTTGCTCCGGCTGTTGAATCCATAACTTCAGACCCCAGGACATGGCCGGGTGCCAAGGCCGGGGTAATGGAGCCAAACTGCGTCACAAAGGGAGGAAAAGGTCCTGAAGTGCTGGGATGAAAAGGTGACCAGGGTACTCACTGTTCCCTGCTGGCACAGCCGCCTTCCACCGCTGTCGTGGTTGGGGTCCGTGGGGGGACGAGATGCTCTGGTCCCCTCTGTCACCAGCCTGGGAGGGAGAAGAGGGGCACAGAGGGAGGATGTGGCTCCCTTGGAGGGGTGTCCCTGCCCAGGCAGTGGTGGCACAGAGCTCTGACAAGCCCCTGGCACTGCCCATGCTCTCTGTGCCTGCTTCCTTGAGGTGCCACCTTCACCCCATGGCTGCTGGCCTGCCACAGACTGCTGACCAGAGGGGCTTGGGAGGCTGGATCCAAGCCCTGCTGCTTTCCCAGTCCACAACAGAGTTCTCAGCCTCTTTGCTGTAATACACTCCAATCTCTCAGCATTGTCCAAAGGAACAAATCTTGTGCCCAACATGACTGTCACCTTTGGAGGAGCTGGCAGCATCATGGGGTGTGTCTCAGGACCCTTGTGACTCAGGTGTCCCTTCCAGTGTCCCTCTTCCCTTCACCCCTGCTGATGGCTATAGCCCAGCTCCCACTCTTTGGCAGGAGGGTGTTGCAACACGCCCAGCATGCCAAGTCATCCAGAACCTGTGGGGTTGATGGATAACCTGGTTTCCCCCATTGCCACCCCTGAGCCCTCTCCCAATGCCCTTGCCAGGAGGCTGGAGGGGAGCCAGTAGGAGATGCTGTGTTCTCCACAGGACTGGAACAACCAGCCCATTAATTCCAGGAAAGCTGATAAGGCACTGTGCTGGGCCATGCTCTGCCATGCTGGATGGTGCAGAGCCCCTGGCTGCTGGGATTCATGGAATTGCCCCCTGGCTACAGGCTCCTGAAGGGCTTCAGTGCCCACATGATGCTTTGGTCTTTGGTAACAGGGGATTAATGACTTTTACAGGAACTGGTGCTTTTCCAGGACCTTGGTTTCCGACACAGCAAAAAGATCAATAAGAAGCCCCTTCCCAGAGTGGTAACAGGGTACTGTCCTCAAGATCAGGCATCCCTTGGTGGCTCTGGGCTTTCTTGGGAGGGTGTGCCAATGCCTGAGCAGAGGGCTGAGTTTTGTTTGTCAGCCCTGTCACTCGGATGGGAGAAGGGCATTTCTGGGGGACAGCATGGGCAGCAGTAGCAGGCACAAGGGTCTCCAGGCAGTGCTGGCCTCTGTGGAGCACAGACAGGAGCTTGCAGGCAGGCTGGGGCCAGCCCTTGCTTCAGCTGAGTTGTTTTCCTCTATGCTGAGCAGCATGTTTGCAACAATCCCTGTGGTTCCCACCACATTTTGCACCTCAAACACCATCTGGAGCAACACTCCCCAGCGTCAGCATGTATTCCCTGCTGGGGTTGCTCTCCTAAGTGATACAGCACCGTCAGCACGGGCAGGAGCCACTCTCCCAAGGCAGGTTTACATCTCAAATCCTCCATCAGCCCTGGTGTGCTCATTGCTCAGGTGGTCCCTGATGGGTCAGTCACCCCCAGACGTGCAGTGCTGGTTGCCAGACCCCCAGTGCAGCATCCCCCCAGTGCACACCCGCGGTGGCATTTGAGTGGGTGGGTGTTGAGTTCCAGGTGAGCTCCCGGTTTATGGTCTGTGCCCGGTTCCCCCTGCCGGGGGTGCTGCCGGGGTTTCACAGGGTGGGTTTGCTCAGCCGTGACTCGGCCTCCCCTGGCGTTTCCCCATCCGTAGTGCCCGCTGCTGGCTCCGGGTGTCACTTGAGTGCTGCCTGCGCGACTCCAGCGGGACACTGTGTACTGCCTAACACCCCTCATAACACTTTGCAGGAGCTGCCTGGGGGCATTTCTGGTTAAGAAGTGTTTAATTGACTACAAAACCATGTAGTGGTGGGAGTTTGCATAATGCTGTTCACAGGGCAGCTGGCAGCAGTGTTCAAGGGTGTGTGCAGGAATTGCTGCTCCAGGAGGAGGAGGGGGGTGAGACATAGGGGTGAAGTGACTCAGGGGATCCCCACAGCAGGGAAGGGGGTCTGGGTCTGTTCCTTTTCCTGTTTCATCCTCTGGGGATGCTGGTCCATCCTCACAGAGAAGCTTCCCTGGACCATTTACCCCCTCCCAGCACCCCATCACTACTGTGCCCAGCTTGAGGTGCAGGTTTCAAACCCCACTGGGATGTGTTGGGGCTCTGAAGAGGGATCCCCAGTGCTCCCAGTTGCAGCTGAGCACTGTGGAGCTCAACTGACATCCCAGGGCCTTGCCCCAGCCATGCTTCTCCCTGCTTTACAACCTGCCTCTGCTCCAGGGGAGTCAAGTGGAAACCTGTGTCCTGCCTTGCTCTGGGCTGACACATGGCTCAGTGGTGATTTGAGTGTCCATGGTGTCCTCACAGGCACGGTGACACCAGCTGGCACTGCCCTGTCACCACCACACACTGCTCTGTGGCCCCATACCCTGCATGTGGAGCAGGGTCTGTGGGGTCTGTGGGGTGACTGCCATGGGGAACAGGCTGTGTGGGATCAGTGGGGTGACTGCCATGCCCCTGTTGGCAGTGCCACACACGGCTCTGAGCGCAGCTTCACCTTCTGGTGCTGGCAGCCCAGGGAGCTGCACCAGGCTGAGCCCAGGTCCTTGGGGAGATGTGGGTCCCTGCAGGGTGGGCTTTGGGTACACCCAGCCCATGCCCAGCTGAACAGGGCATCCAGCCCTTGGGCAGGGGAGGGCTCCACCGGAAGGGAAGGGTGACAGGGACATTGGAGGGAAGGGACCGGGGGCGGGAGAGGACGTCGGCAACCTGCCTCCTCCTGCCATCCCTATAAATGGGAGGGAGCAGGAGCAGGAGCACCTGTGGGACTCCAGCTCTGCAGGAGAGGCAGGGAGGGAGGGAGCTGCTCCCTGCTGCTCTCTCCTCCCTTTGAGCTTCCTGGTGCTCTGCCTGTGTGGAGGCCTGAGGCATGGGGCCCAGGGCATGGACTCTCTCCACCCTGCTGGGATGCTGCGCCTGGATTCTGCACGGTATGTCCTTTATTCTTCTGCTAGCCCGTGTGCTACCCGAGCCCTGCCAGGGTGCAGCAGGTACTCTGTGAGATGCTTTTCACTCCTGGCTGTACTGGAAACTCCTCTTAGGACCAGTCCTTGCAAGGCATTGCAGCCAAAGAGCTGGAAAAGCATTTTACAGGGCAGACATCAGCCCGAGGGGGTGATTGCAGGCGTGGAGCCATGGCAGAGATGAGAGCCCAGCCCTGAAGCCTTCAGGCAGCTGTGGGCCCCTCCAGCAAAGGAGCCAAGGGAAGCCAGCTGGCAGAGCAGGACCCAGGGATGCTCCCATCCCTCCCACATCCCAGGGAAGTGCAAATGCTGGTGCTCCATGCTGGGGCCCCTCTTGCACAAACTTCCCATGAATGGGTGTGTGGGGTAGATGGCATTTCCTGCTCCACATTGAAGAATTAAGATAAAACAATGATTTACCAGGGTGAGTAGGCCAAACTAAACTGGGGTGACTTGACTGATGTACTTTGTTTTCCCTGAGATGGGGACGGAAGCTGCTGAGCTCCTTTGGCTGAGGGTGCATGTACAAAGAGCCTTTTCCAGCCAGGGAAGATGACACTGAAGCAGCCTCCCAGGAAAGGGAATGTGGGTCTAGCAGAGGATGGACCCCTGGAGGACTGGTCTGGGACAGGAGCTGATATTCATTAATGATCCTGCACAAGCTATCTGGGAGCTAACGAGCTGAGCCTGCAGTGAGGTTGGAGATCCCTCTGCTGCAGGGAGAACTGCTTGCCTGTCAGGGGGAACCTGATGAACTGGAGCACCGGGATTGGGAACAGGCTGGGGCTGTCAGGCTGTGGCAGAGCCCTGCTGGATCTTGCCATCGGGGTGCCCTTCGTCTCCCCTAATTGGAGCTCCCTAAAGCCAAGCGTCAGCAGATCCAGCCGGCTCCTCACGGAGCCAGCGGCGGCAGCTTGGTCACCCCAGAGCCTCTGTCCCTGTCCTGAAAATGAGACCGTGTGAAACATCACCCATGGGTGCCAGTAGGTTCTGGGAGACACATCTGGGATGTGGGCAGGTGTCTCCTCCTTTCTGCAGAGCTCCTGGATCTGGGTTAAATTTTGGCAGCAGGAGGAGAGAACTGTAAGAAGGGCTTGGTCCTGGGAGCTTGCAAAATATTTCCTCCATGGGTGGAGAACCCCTGGTGCCTTCACTCAGCTGGAGGCAAGAGGGATGGGGACAGGAGTAGGCAGGCACCCAGCCCAGGAGAGTTTTATTGAACCTGCTTGAAGTGCTGCAGATCAGAATCCATCTGCAGTCAGGGAAGGCTTCCCTAAGCCTTGGCTTTCCTGTCTGACAAAGGGCTTTGTGTAAAGTTATTTAAATGTCCCTCAGACACCCAAAAGGTGAAAAAACACAGAACCCCCAGGCTCTGCAGAAGCCACTGTGCTCGGAGCTGTCCCTGCAGTGATGGAAAGAGGACTGAGGGCTGCCCTGAGGTGGCAGAGCTCCACAGACACCCCCAGGGCTATCAACCAGACTTACTTAGCTCCAGTCCTAGCCAGTGGCCAGGCATCCCAGTGCCATCCCCAGCACAACTAGACTGGGTTTCAGCAGGTGCTTTTCCTCCAGGCTTGCACTGGTGTCTCCCTCTGACCTGCCACAAGTTGTGTCCGGCCTCAGCTGCCAGCTGCTGATGCTGAGGATGCAATGTGCAGTGTTGTACCCAAGGCAGCCCAGACTGCACTCCTTGGCTTTTAAATCAGAGCCTTGTAGGGCTGTGGGATGAGACAGAGGGGGTTTAAGAAATGGTGGAAGCTTCATGATTCTCACAGAGAGGTGTCTGAGCCTGGCAGGCTGCCAGCTCCAGCTCCCACTGTAACACTCCACTTTGTGCTTCTCTGCAGGGCTTGGGGCTGTTACTGCCGTCCCTGTCACCACCGATGGGTCCTTTACTGTGGGGACAGCTTTCCCCATGACAACAGAGAACGAGTGGCCCCATACCACAGAGAGGAGTGCCACAGCAGCTGATGCTGAGACCTTCCCTCCCTGGACTGAGATGGACCCAGTGATGGCGACGAGCGAATACAGCCCTTCAGTGCCAGCTTTGGGGAATGAAACCAAGGCTCTGAACACGACTCAGAGTAATTCAGAGAGAAATTCAGCTGCTCCCAATATGGCCACGACTGCTGCTGCCATCACCACACAGCACCCCGCTGTCACCCCAGAAGCAGCGCATGATGAACCAGAGGTCCCTCCTGATGTCCCTCTAGGGACCACCCCTGTCCTTGAGGATGTGAAGGAGGACATCACTACAGACCTCAGTACTGGCACTACATCTCTCCACAGCACCCCTCCACTGGCAGTCACCTGGGTGCCACAGCCAACTGCTGGTGTCACTGTGCTGCCCAGCCAAGGGCTGACCACAGCCCAGGGAGCAGTGGAGGAAGGTGTGATCCTGCCTGAAGATATTCAAGGTGAAACCAGTGCCAACTCCTCCTTGGGCTCCAGTCCTGATGCTGGGGAGCTGCTTCCAACCCAGCAGGATGGAGCAGTGGGTGGAGCTGAGGGCATCAACCCAGAGGCAGCAGGAGAAACGGCCCCAGCTGGTGAGGAAAGTCCCTTGGCTTCAGAATCTGGACATCCAGGAGATGCAATCAATGGTGAACTCAGCACAGCCAGCTCATCCCACCTACCTGCAGAGAGCCCAGTGATGTCAGGAACAGTGGAAAGCCCTGGGAAGTCCTCCCTCCTCCCTGGCCAGGCAGTGAGCCCGGGCACTTCGCTGACACCATCCGATGGTGGGGATGGGGATGGGGATGGGGATGGGCAGGGAGTTCCCGGGATGTCATCAGACGCTCCCGGTTCAGCCTTGCCGCCTGCAGCCAGCAGGGCACCAGCGGCCCCTGAGGAAACAGAGGACACTGCCACCTCCCTGCCGGCACCAGGGGCTCCCACTGATGCACAGAGTGACACGAATCTCCCGGTCTCGGCCACTGCGCTGCCCGCAGGGGATGTGGGAGCTGTGCATCTGGCCAGTCCATCCCTCCAGCCTGCCCCATGGCAGACCCCCACTGGAGAGCAGCCACTGCTGCTTCCTGATGCTCTGACAGCCCCCACAGACACCCCCAGTGCTCCTGGGGCTGCTCACCCAGCCCCAGAGGCTGGAGCCAGCACCTTGCCTGAAGCTGATGCTGCAGCACAGACACCAGCAAGTCCTGACCTCGCTGCTGGCCCAGAAGCAGCCGTGTCTCCATCTCTTGGGGAGTCACAGCCAGCTGGAGCTCCCCAGGAAGCTGAGGGACTTGGCACTGGCTTGAGTCCAGATTCAGGTGCCCCCAGCCCAGCACCTTTTGTACCTGGTGGACTGGCGTGGCCCACTGCTGGGATCCAAGGCCAGGGAGCTGAGGGGGCAGGGGACATGGCACAGGCAGAAGGTTCAGGGAGTGCCAGTCCCTATGAAGATACCCAGAGTGACACGAGTCCTACAGCCCTTCCTCCAGCCTCAGTATCTCCTGCTCATAATGGAGACCTGCTGACTGGAGGAACAGAAGACTTGGCAAATGCTGAACTGTCAACTCCATCAGCACTTGGAGATGGAACAGAAACAAGAACAGGAGGAGCCCCAGCACTGGGACAAGTGTCCTCATCTAGTTCTGAACCTCCCAGCAATGCTGAAACGGAGTCTGATCTGTCAGGGCCTGAAGGACCAGGGGACCTGCCCACTGAATCTGCCAGTGCTCCTGTGGCTGTTTCCCCAGCCCTGGGGTCTGTCGCTGGCCCCGTCTCTGAGGCACAGACACCAGTGAGCCCTGACCTCAGTGCTGCCCAGGGAGCACCTGGGTCTCCATCCTTTGGAGGGTCACAGCCATGGGGAACAGCAGCTGGTGCTCCTGGGGGAGCAGGACTCCCTGGGGCCCAAGGGCCAGACACCGACTCGACTTCAGCATGGGGTACCCCCAGCTCAGCCGTTCATGAACCCGTGGGACCCCCCTCACCTGGCCTTGGGGACCAGCCTGGCACCAACGTGGGGCTGCCAGCAGCAGAGCCAGCACTGGAAGGAGCAGGCAGTGGGATTGAGTCTGAGCCATCCCTGAGCTCCACTGCAGGGAGTGGAGCAGCAGCAGCTGGGATGGATCAGGTGCCCAGTGCTGGTTCCCCATCTGGTATTACATCTCCCAGTGATGTGGCAGCAGGACCTTCTATGTCAAGGGGTGATGAAGCAGGACTCATGTCATCTGCAGCCCCTGGCCCTGACAGTCTGTCCCCGGCCTCTCCAGAAGGTGAAACTGGCCCAGGGCTTGGTCTGGTGCAGGGGGCTGAGAGTGCAGGAGATGTAGCAGAGGCAGAAAACACAGAGAGTGGAAATCCCAACATGGAGACAAGTCCTTCAGCTGTCAGCCCTCAGCAGGACCTCACTAACACTGGAGAGCTGCCAGCAGAAGAAACCGGGGATGTCGAGCCTGCTGAACTTTCACCTCCATCAGCACTTGGAGATGGAACAGAAACAGGAACAGGAGGAGCCCCAGCAGTGGGACAAGTGTCCTCATCTAGTTCTGAACCTCCCAGCAATGCTGAAATGGAATCTGATCTCTCAGGGCCTGAAGGACCAGGGGACCTGCCCACTGAATCTGCCAGTGCTCCTGTGGCTGTTTCTCCAGCCCTGGGGTCTGTCACTGGCCCCGTCTCTGAGGCACAGACACCAGTGAGCCCTGACCTCAGTGCTGCCCAGGGAGCACCTGGGTCTCCATCCTTTGGAGGGTCACAGCCATGGGGAACAGCAGCTGGTGCTCCTGGGGGAGCAGGACTCCCTGGGGCCCAAGGGCCAGACACCGACTCGACTTCAGCATGGGGTACCCCCAGCTCAGCCGTTCATGAACCAGTGGGACCCCCCTCACCTGGCCTTGGGGACCAGCCTGGCACCAACGTGGGGCTGCCAGCAGCAGAGCCAGCACTGGAAGGAGCAGGCAGTGGGATTGAGTCTGAACCATCCCTGAGCTCCACTGCAGGGAGTGGAGCAGCAGCAGCTGGGATGGATCAGGTGCCCAGTGCTGGTTCCCCATCTGGTATTACGTCTCCCAGTGATGTGGCAGCATCTTCTGTGTCGAGGGGTGATGAAGCAGGACCCATGTCATCTGCAGCCCCTGGCCCTGACAGTCTGTCCCCAGCCTCTCCAGAAGGTGAAACTGGCCCAGGGCTTGGTCTGGTGCAGGGGGCTGAGAGTGCAGGAGATGTAGCAGAGGCAGGAAACGCAGAGAGTGGAAATCCCAACATGGAGACAAGTCCTTCAGCTGTCAGCCCTCAGCAGGGTGAACTGCCTGGTGCAGGTTCCTCATCTGGTTCAGCCTCTCCCAGTGGTGATGTCGCAGCATCCTCTGTTTCAGATCCTTCCAGCCTGGGAGCACTGGGAGACACAGACAGTGCTGCTGAAGGTGTTCAGCCTGCCCTGGGTGCTGCCACTGGGGTCCTTCCTGCTGCAGGAGAAGGGGCAAGTGAAGGGCCTGGTGATGTAGGGTCCACAGGGCAGTCCCAGGCTCCTACTGGAATGGGACCAGCTGGTTCAGAAAGCCTTGATGGAGAAACGGGAGGTGTGTTGCAGTCTGCATCTTCTTCCTCATCTACAGAGGGGTCTTCATCACCTGGGAGGACGGGTGAGGCTGCTGATGGAAAAGGTCTTCCTGGAGCTACTGCAGCTGGTGCTGGCTTGAACACAGGCTTGGAGGCTGCTGGCCCTCAAGAAGCCTCTGTGTCTGTCCCTGGCACCCAAAGTGGTGCCAATACCAAACTTTCCAATGGAAAACCGAGTGAGGTCAATGTGGTGCAGGTGCCTGGAGGAGCCTCGGTGAATGGGGGACCTTCTCCTGGTGCCAGCCTGGTCCCAGTGGCTCCAGACAACAGTGGTGTTTCCAATGGCATGACCACCTCAGTGCCTGGCTCTCTGCTTCTCCCTGGACAGGGGCTGAGCTCGGGGCTGGCACCCAGTGGGGACCCCAACTCTGCCCCAAGCACCCAGAGTGGGAGCAGCCCCCTGCTGCCAGGCTCACCAGGTGGGCTGCCAGAAGCAGCTGGAGGTGCTCACTCGTGGTCTCTTGAAGATGAGGTGGCCTCAGGCATGCCAGCACCTTTGGGAGAATCGTCCCCTCGTGCTCCCACATCCCCCAACACTGCCCCAGTGCTGCCTTCTGCTCCACAGAGAGGGAATTCTGCAGAGGGGGCGTCTGCCAGCCCTGGGCCTTTGGCACGTGAGTCGATAGTGGGGTCCTCTGCAGGGGGAAAGGGAGAGCTGGGGGCTGCTCTGCCAGGGGGAGCTGCCTTGCTCCTGCCTTCCCAGCAGCTGGGAAACCCCGGAGCCCCCTCTGGGGATGCTGACAGCCCCGCTCCTGGAGAAGGGAGCACTGTGCTCCAGGGAACTGTGACAGGGCAGGGGGACGTAACCCATCTCCTTCCCGGGGCACAGATGGAGACTCACTCCCCACCTGGGGGGAGCCCAGGGCTCCTCGCCCTTCCTCCCTCTGGGATCACTGCTGGCAAAAGTCCTGGAGCAAAAACCCTGGGGCCAGGACCTGCTGGTGGCTCATTACCTGCTGCCCTGCAGCCACCCCTGGGCAGGGAGCTGACCACCAGCCTGGCAAACAGAGCCCCTGCCACCTCTGGGTCAAGCTTTGCTGGAGCCTTCCCAGGCCGGGGGGCATCCCAGGGTGGGTCCCCAGCCACTGCACGCCCAGCCACATCCTGCAGCCCGGCCCCAGCCCCAGCAGCCCCTCTCCCCAGAGGCAGGGAGGTGTTTCCCAGGCCAGGAACAGCCACTGTCACCTCCCGTGCATCGTCCCCCGTGGTTCCAGCTCCACCAGGAGTGCCAGCAGCTGCCCCAACCCGGCTGCCCAGTTCCACAGGTAGGTGATGCTCGCAGAGCAGCCTGGGTGGGACTAACACATCCAGTTTCCTGATGGACCATCCTCAGGGACATCCAGTGCCCAGAAAAGAAGGGATCTATTTGAAGGCAGGATCCTGGGGGAGACACAGCACGAGGAGCCCCTGCACGTGAGCTTGCAACGTTGGCAGGCTGAGTCTGCTTTAAATACAGTCCCATCAGCTGGAAAACCCATCCCCTCCAAATGATTTTTTTTTGACAGAAATAAATAAGGAGCTGAAGGCTGTAGAAGTCTCTAGAAAGAGCTGTGGGTGTTTAATTCTGTGCTGTCCCCTGCCACAGTCCTTGTACAATGTTCTTCCCCTCCTAATGGCAGTCATTCAGTGTCCCAACAGGGCTGGTTGAAGCAGGAGACAGTGACCACAAAGGCCATCATAGGAGGTTTAGGGCAGCTGTGTTTGTGTAAGGAGAGGGAACAAGCTCGTGCAAGGGAAGGTGACATGCAGAGTGTCCCTGGAGGCTTTAAGCAGTGTCCTCCCATCCTTCTGCTGCCCAGGTTCTGTCCCAGTAGAAGCAAGATAATTTCAGCCCTTTTAAATTTTTGATACAGAACAAAAGCTTTGCTGTAAATGTGGTTTGGTTTTATTGTTTGTTTGTTTGTTTGTTTGCTTGCTTTTCCAGTTCCGGCTGTGCCCCTCTATGGGTATGGAGCAAGGGAAAATGATCAGGAGTATGTGGAAAGGAGAGTGGATTTTAATTCTCCACTTTTCAAGCCTGAGACTGGATTCCCATTTGGGAAAACCCTGCACAGCTCTCTCTATGTGAGTCCACTTGGGCTTGACTCATTGGGCAATTGGCCATCACCTAAACCCCTGGGAGAGGCACCAGGGACCGAGTGCCTGGGATGGGACTGTTGTGGGGCTGAAGCTGTTGGGATGCTGCTGGGGTCTGTTTGCAGCAGGAGGTGACTTTGTGGCCATTTCAGCAGTGGCAGGTGGTGGCTTTCTTTGGGCATTGCTCAAAACAGACTTGGAAATGGGAGGGCTGCCCCCCCATGCCAGGGAGTGCTGCTGGTCCTGACCTCACCTGATGGAGGGATCCCTCTGCTCAGTTCACAGACAATGGACAGATCATTTTCCCAGCCTCAGACAACAACATCCTCACGTACCCCAACCCTCCTCCCAGTGGCTTCAATGGCCACGAAGAGGTCCCCATGATCGCTGTGTTTTGGGACGACGCTGACTTCTCCAGAGGTGTTGGCACCACCTTTTACCAGGTGAGTGAAGCCACCTGGGAGCACGATTGCACGAAACACCTTTTGATTATAAGCTCATCATTTATTTTGTGGACGCCTCTTGAGATGGAATCCATGAATGGTTTTTCCCTTTTCTGAGCCAAATCTAAGAGCTGTTGGTGCTATGTCACCTCTTGAGCCATCCAAATCCCATCCAGCACTTTGGCTACAAGGGTCTGAGTGTGACCCCAGTCTAGGCCTGTTTTGTCCCACTGAGAGCTGACACAGGCGTGTGTGCTCCCAACCCCCAGGAGTTCTCCACCCTCAACACGGCCAAGCCGCCGTTTGTCCGTGACGTGGAAGCGAAGGTCCGGCGGTACCTGAGGTCCTCCTACTCTGCAGCCTGGACCCTGAAAATCACCTGGGAGAAGGCACCTGTCCACACAGCACGGACTGACACCCGGAAGGTGAGGGCTGATGGGACACAGGTGCTGTTGAGTTGTCAAAAAACACCAAGACCTGCAGGCAGTGACCTTCTCTGTGCCTGAATATAAGAACCAGTTTTGTGACAAAGGCCAGTCTTGAAGAATTTTGCCAAAAAGGATTGGGCTGTGCCCATGTTTTGGTGTTTTTCAGGTTTTTTGAGGGACACCTTTAGTTGAACTTCCCCCATTCCATAAAACCTTTCTCTTTAGGTGGTGGGAGTTTATTGCACACCAGAAACACTGTTTTTCAGAGGCATAAAACTCGGTGAATTTGAAGCTTGTCATGGAACAGTTTCAAAGTAAAGCCATCACATTTTCCATGTGAAATGTGAACCAGGCCTAGCTGTGTGTGCCTTGTTTCCCTCCAGACCTCAGTCTGGCCCTTCCCCAGCAAGCACTGCCCCACACCCTGAATTTTAAACCCCACATCTTCACTCACTTTCTTACCTGTCTGCAACACTTCTTCCCAGACAATCACATACCAGGCTGTCCTGACCACTGATGGCTTCAGGTCCTACATCCTGATGCTGTACCAAGATGGAGGCATGCAGTGGGATTACACCAGGCTCACTTCCACCAATGTGCTCATTGGCTACACCAGGTACAGCAGCTCAGCACTCCATCCCTGCCTCCTCTGAGCACTGGGATGCATCCCACCCACAGCTCCCACTGGTTGAATCCTTCCCCCATATCCCAGGGAGTGCCCTACAAGGATGAGGACAGCCCAGATGTGGTCTGCATGCCCATATATTCTAACATATAGGGGCCTCACAAACAAATTCGCTCCATTAGGGATTGGATCATGCTGCAGCATGTTGTCTTGCTGGGCTGTGCTTGTTGTAAGATCCACAAATCCCTCTGGAGTCCTGGGCCCCCAGCATCCTGGCAGTTTGGGTGGAAGGAGTGGGAAATAGGGGATGTTTGCTGAACTTTGCACCAGCCGAGGGAAGGGATTTCCGTGCTTGGCCGGAGCAGTTGCTTCCTGCCTCCTCGCATTACGTCTCTCCCCGTACACGCTGTCTCCAGGGCTTTCTCATTAGCTGCTTGCTGCAGCTGAGTAAGGAAAAGGTGGCCTGGATGGGAAGCACAGGCAGCACAGACGTGTGTGCCTGTGAGTGACCACTCGTGGGTTTCTCCTCCAAATCGCCTGGCAAAATGCTGGAAACCATGGGAGCTGCTCCTGGGGGTCTCCAGATGCCTGTGGGCTCAGTCCCTGATGCAGCAGGAGTGTTTGCAGCACCCAAAAAGAACTGTACCCCATATGGAGGAGGAAGCAGGCTGGGGCAGCTCATACCTTTGCCCTCCTGTCCCAAGAGCTGTCACATGGGTGCTGCAGTTCCACTGGCACAGGGTCAGGATGGCTGAAGGGCAGGCTGGGGCTGGGGCTGGGGCTGGGGCTGGGGCTGGGGCTGGGGCTGGGGCTGGGATAATCCCACTCAGGAAGAGCAACCCCTGATTTTTTCTCTTTTCTCTTCACTCAGTGGGGATGGCTTTTACCACAACGATGACCTGACTAAGAGACCTCCAGCTGCCAAATATCGCCCTGACCAGTTCAGGGGCTACAACACAGGTAGTGCCACACAGCTGGGGTGGGTTCACAAGGAGGGGAATATTCCCAGGGAATGAAATCCAGCCTGCCCCTGTGGCAAGGCTCTCACTGAGTTCTCAAGGCCAGGCTTTCCCCCTGAAGCACATTTCCCCTGGGTACCCACTATGCCCTAAGGCTGAAACATTCCTGCTGTGCCCATGGTCACTTTTTGTGCCAATGGCTCTGTCCCAAGGCTTTCTTCTTTGACAAGAGCCTCTCCCCCTGTTTCCCTTCTGTTGAGTGGCTGTTGAACATAGGGTGGAGGTCAACGTGGGCTTAGCTTCCAGCATCAGCACCACATGACTCTCACCTTGAGACAGAACAGCCCCTGTGGTCCCCTTGGCCAAAGGTGACAGCTCATGGTTTCTCTCCCTGCTCAGACCTCCGTGGGTTGTGGATTTACAAGCTGGAGAGCCGCGTGGGCATCAACTACCGGCTGAAGTGCCTGGCATGGACGGGGCAGCAGCAGGAGCCCCGGGCATGGAGCCAGGGCCTGCCCACCTGCCCCTGCTCCCTGCAGCAAGGGCAGCAGGACCCACGCTTCAAGAGCAGCCGTGGAGGCAAGTAAACATCCTGTACCTCACCCTCCCCATCCCCAAACTGTCCTTCCCCACCTTTCCTGCAGGGGTGGGGGGAGTCCCACCTGGCAGGGTGGGCAGGTGACCTAAGGAAAAGGAGAAGGGGGCTGGCCTACCCTTCAGAGACACGAAAAGTGGGGAGGATTGAGGGCTGACCTCTTCTTGTCTTATTGGACTGGCCAGAGTTGGTCTGACCTGCATGGGGGTGCTGGAGACCAGGGTCTCCCCCTGGGGACTGCTTGGATGGTCTCCACCAGTTCCTTTAAACCCCTGTAGCCCGTGGGTGATGTGGGGGCAGTGCTGGATAACAAGGAGCCAGCTCTGGCCCAGTCCTTGCCCTGAGGCAGGTGTGCTGGCCGGGCAGAGCTGTCTGAGGCTCACTGGTGCCCATTTCAGGCAGGTGGGGTGCCCGTGTCTCCATGCTGCACTCGGCCTCCCCCAACCAGCACGGCGCCGGCGTGCGCTGCCTGTACGACAGCCAGGACCAGCTCATCGAGGGGAGGCAGGAGAGGTACTGGAGGAACTCCAGGCAGGCGTCACCCTACCGTGGTAAGCACAGCCAGCCTTGGCATCCCCTGCCTGAGGCTGGCATTGTTTAGCCTGTAAATAATTTTAATCTCTGTGCCAACCTGCTTCCTGACATGCTGTTTCCCTTGGAGGGAGTGTGGAGCTGCCAAAAGCCTCGCCTGGAACCGGCCCATCTCCCTCCCCTTCCCTTCAGCCCCTCACTGTCCTTTTTGCCCCCAGACCAGGAGCTGAAGCTGTATGACTGGTGCTGTAATCGGGCGGGCAGTGCCCACCTCTGCGCCCGCTACAGTGAGAAGAGGCCGAAGATCGGCTGTGATGGATACCAGTCCCCCAGCATGGGTGGGTCTGCAGCTCATGTGCACTGGGGTGGTGCTGTCTTGGTGCCCAGGGCTGGGAGGGGAGTGGGAATGTCCCAGCCTCCCTGTGGTTAAGGCAGCAAGAGCCCTGAGCAGATGGGGGATGGATTTTGGGGTGCTCATGTGCAGGTTGTGCCATGCCCTGGGCTGTGTGGGGTTGTGGAGTCATCTCCCTCAGCACATAACCACCAGCACAGTCTGGAGGTAATGGCACTGGGAGGTGAGGAGGACCACAGCAAATGTGGTTATGGTGTAAGCTGATGTGGGGCTTTCTTGCAACCCCCAACAGATTCCTCGGAGGAGGCAGAGAATGACTCAGATGAGCAGATAGGTGAGCAGGACTGTGGGGTCTCCTTTCCCTCTATCCCTGTGCCCCTGCAAGAAAATGCCCTGGGGCTCCCAGCTTGCCCCTCAGGGAGAAGGTGGCTGAGCAAATCTCATTTCTTCTTTGCAGATGGAGAGGACAAGTAACTGGGAGGTTGCACACCTGCAGCACGTTCTGGGCCATGGCTGATCCTCAAGCCCTTTGATCTGCTCTTCCCCTGTGTCCCCCCACAGAACCCATCGCCCCTGCCCACCACGCAGGGCAGCTCACTTGGCCAGAGCCTGCAGTTGCCTGCCCTGGCCCGAATTCACATTTCTAACCCTGCTTGTCCCAAGGATTCAGTTGCTTTAGTTGTCCTTTCCCAGATGAAGCTGGGGGGCAGAACAGGTGGGGAGGTGGGCAGGTACCCCCCACTGCACACACCACCCTTGTCCTTCCCACATCCCACTGTGCTCCCATGATGCAGGGTGAGGCTGGACCCCTGGGAAAGGGTTAAACACCACACATGGGTTGACTATGGCCAAGCCCTTAAATGCCAGGGTGCACCAGGCTTGTCCTATGAGCCTGTCCTGTCTTGTCCCCCACTTCTGTTTCCCAGCCATCCCTCCCTGAGTGGTCCCTGGGCCCTGTCTCTCCTTCAGGAGAAGGGACAATTCTCCAGATCAAGCCAGAATCAGATCAATACATCTGCTGGGTGTGTGAGGCCAAAATGCAACCCCATGATCAGAAATGTTGGCAGAAAAAATAATTTTTTGTGTGTAAGAGAGCATCTTCCTTTCTTAAAAAAAAATAAATCATTGTCAAATCTTGTTTGTTCAATAAGACCTTGGAAAGGTTTGAGCATCCCTGATCCTGCAGCAGCCATGTCCTCTGCCAAAGTGGGGTGGGAAGCAGTGACAGGGCAGGCTTGGAGCAGCAGGATTACAGGATATTTCTGTTCCTGGCTTTAGTACTGGAGATACAGCTCAGCCAGGGTCGAGGGCAGTGAATGGGGTGGGAGTTGGGGGTCTGATGGGGTCTGATATACCCTCCTTGGGTCAGCATCTCCCACTCACCAGGGTTGAAGGGCTGTGGGATGTTTGTAGGGGCCAAAGCCTGACCTGTGTGATCTGAGCCACTGTAAGCAGTGTCCATGAGAGCAGTGTCAGGAGACTTGCAGGTACATAGGGAAAATGAGGGGATGAAGCCACCAAAAAATTTACATCCATTTTCACTTTGGCTCTGTGGAACCAGTAGAAAGCAAGGACTTGAGGGCTCAATGACAGTGAAGCAGAGACCCTTGAGGTGCAGACAATTTAACAGCAAGCCAACATTTTTGGTTTATTCTATTTGGTTCCTAAGGGATTACAATCACTGCATTGCCCCACCTGGCCCTGCTCTCTGGGGATCTGCGGGGTCTGGTTATATTGCACTAGCACATACCCCTGGTGCAGGCACTTTCAAGGATGATCCCAGGTGTCTCTGCAGGTCCTGGGGAAAGGTGAAATCCTCCTGCTTTGGTCACCCAACATAAACACACATTCAGAAAAGCACCTCCTCCAGAATCCTCCCAGAACCCAAAAGGCAGCTGCCTGTCCCCTGCTTCCGTGTGTTGCTGCTGCTGGAGACCTCGAGAGCGAGCAGCGGAGCAGGCAGCAGTGTCTGGCTCCCCTGTGAGCCTGGAGGTGCCAGAAAGGGACTGGTGGCAGGTTAGGGCTGCTGGGGGGACTGGCTTGGAGGCACAACGTGGGGTCTCTGGATCCTTATCTGTAAAGGAGGAGCAGGCCATGCAGTCAGTGTGGCACTGGCTCTGTGCTTTGTGACACTGCTGTGGATCCCAGAGCCAGCCAAAGCACCGGTGATGCTTCAGGATGAGGCACAGCTCCTGAGCTCCTTTGTGGCACAGGGCCAGGATTCAGAGCCCAGCCCAAAGTTCCCAGCCCCAATATCCCATGGAAACAGTAACCTGAGGACAGACCTGGACTGAGGGGTCAATGGCCTGGAGCTGCAGTTTCCAATGCCTTTCCAGGGAGTGGGAGACGGTGGGCTCTGCTTGTTCTCCTGCCATTGTTAAAGCTGGAGCAGGGAAGATGAGTGGAGCTTGAGGACTGGGGTGAAGCAGAGCCTTAGTGAGGGGAGTTTTACAGGCATGTACTCACAGGAGAAGGGTCGTGTCCTCCACAAGGTCTCCTTGGCCCTGAGAGGGAGGAACAGAATAGGGAGAACATGTCAGCAGAGAGAGAACCCCCTGCCTGATGCTGGGGTCTGGGTCAGATGGCAAAGTGACTGACTGATGGGGCTGTAAGAGGAGGAAAAACTCCAGTTGTGCACATACAATTTCTTGCCTTGCCACAAATGCAAATGAACAGAGGAACTTCCCAGAGATCCCTGGCTCCAGGGCTGGCAGGGAGCTGGGAGCAGGGGCAGGACACAGCTCCGACTAGAGCCAGGGGCTTGGAGATCCCCTGAGCGTGGATACCTCTGCAGGACCAAGGGCTAGGGAGGGGGGAAGGAGATGCTGGTTCTTCCACCCCAGTCTTGCACTTTGCCATTGCTCTGTTAAGTCCCTGCTCTGCAGAAGAGCAAGGTTCAATTGTTAAACCAATTTTCCCTGCTCCAGGCCAGCTCTTTCCAGACCCATGTGAATTGAAGTGGAAATCATTTGGGTGGTATGCAAATTAAAATTAAATAGAAAGCCCATCTGTAACCAAGTATTGGGTGGGATGAGGAAGAAATGCAACACTCCCTAACATGGGGGAAAAAGGAAAGCTAACATTCAACCCACTGATGCTATTGCACCCCTGAGCAACAGATGTCTGGAAAAGGGGCTGAAGATATTAAAAGGCCACCCAACCCCTCTCCCAGGGCAGGGTCCCCCTGTCCAAACCAGATGAGTTCTACCAGTGGTGGATCTTTGAGATGAGGATTTTTGATCAGTTTTTCTCTCTGACACCCAGCCAGCACCCAGCCCTGTGCAGGCCCAGCCTGTGGCTTACCTCCGGTGCCGGTGGCGGTGGCAGAGGCGCAGGGCCAGGCAGGCGGTGGCAAACAGGAGGCAGAGCAGAGCCAGGGCTCCCAGCAGGATGCCGAGGAAGGCAGCCAGGCTGATGGCCAGCCACTCACAGCGGAGGCCGGCCGGAGAGTAGATGGAGAAGGGCAAGCAGCTGTGGATGGGGAGGGAGGAGCTGAGCTGCTGCGGGAGAAGCAGCTGAGCAGGGTGGCCTTGTCCACCCCAGGGCTGCTGCTACCTGCACGTGGGCCCCTCGGGCAGGTGCTGGCATTGGCCACCGTGCTGGCAGTAGCCCGTCTTGCAGGGGGAGATGCAGATGAAGCCAATGGTCCCCATGTAGTGGAGCTGGTAGCCTTTGTAGCCGTAGAGAGAGCAGGGGAAATAGTCCCTCAGCTCGTCCACTGTCACTGGGGAGGGAAAGCACATGGGTTCGGCCTTGCAGCAGCACCCCTTGATGCTTCCCCAAGCCTCCCCAAGCTGGATCTATGCCTGGGGTTGGGAGGCTGCCCACCCATCTCCCCCATGGGTGTGAGCCAATCCCTGGGGCACTCAGGGTTATGGGGACGATGGGGACAGGAGGGTTCTCCCCAGCTCAGTGCCAGGAGCACTCACGCTTCACCAGGTCAGTGATGTTGTCCCGGTGCAGGCGCTGGAAGAGCAGCCCCGGGCCCGCCTCCCGCCGCCGCCGCCGCCCGTTGAAGGCGCCGGTGATGGCCGCGGGCAGCTCCTCGTTCAGGAAGCGGATGACGGTGCCGCGGCTGTCATAGGCAAACTCGGACACCACCACGAAGGTGAAGCCATCGCTGTCTGTCCTGCAGGGAAAAGAGGGGTGCCGGTGGAGCTGCTGCTGCCTCTCAGAGTGACTGAGCCTCACCGTGCTTCAGTATTCCCATCTGGGCCATGGCAAGGAAGGGATGAGGCAGGAGGGGAAGGTGCCAACAGACTTGTGTCTCCAAGGGTTTACCAGCATCAGGGCTGGAAAACAGACTCTGAGCTGGGGGAAAGTGCCCTTTGTGCACCAAACTCTCTGGCCCCACGCTCAGCCCTGCCCCACCCGATCCTTGGAGTGGTCACAGGCTGCTTCACATCTGACTCACATCTGGGTGATGTTGGTGTTGCTCTGGAAAGCCTTTACCTCCAGGGAGTTCAGGATGGCTGAGACCTGCAGTGAGGGGAGCAGGAAGGCATTAGGGCACATCAGAATGACACCAGCATGGGGAAAGGTTGAAGAGTGATGCAGGCATTTTGGCCAAGCCCCAAGGGTTGCTCTGGCCTTTGGTTCATTTGCTGGGGACTTGGCACTGGGCTACGGCTGCAGCCATCATCATGAAATTGGTGCTTCCTCCCTCTGGGCTTGTGGATCTGCTGGAGCCCCAGAGATCCCATGGGAGGGCATCCAGAGGCTTGCCCACTCCCAGCTGCCATGCTGTCCAGTATGCCAGTGTGTGCCTTGCTCTGAGCCCACCTCCCCAGTGACATACAGTGCTGTTCACTTCCTCAGCAGTGGCGCTTTGCAGTGTCCTGATCCTCATCTGGATGCTTCTCCGAGGGAGAGCTGCTGGGGGAAAGCCACAGTGGTGGCTCTGGCACCCCAGGAGCAGGGTGAGTGGGGTTGGGTTTCACCCCACGCTGGGCACAGGTACCCACCTGAGCTGGGCAGTGGCTGAAAATCCCCCCCTGCCACCAGGCAGCGCTGGTCGGTGAAAGCCGGGGGGCAGGAGCAGGTGGGGGCACAAGTGATGGGGTGAAGGTGGCAGCGTCCCCCGTTGCTGCAGTAGCCCTCAGGGCAGGAGTGGTAGCCACAGGCTGAGCCACAGCCTGGTCTCTCACCTGTGCGATGGAGAGCATGGTAGAGGCATGAACCTGGCTGCAGAGCAGAGCTCCAGCTCTCTGAGCCATCCTCAGCTGCTCCATAAGGCCTTTCTTCCAAGTTTTGTTTTTCTTTTATGTGTTAGGAATTTCAATATTAATTCAAGTAAAAGCCCCACTCCCCCTCCTTCTAGCTGGAGCCATTTGCCCTTCTTAAATCCCAGCATTAGAACAAGAGCAAAAGCCATCAACTCAACCCCACCAAAGCAATCTGAAAATAGGGCTTGATTTAGCCCCCAACCTCCGCATGTGCATTTGAACTTTGCTGGATGAGAATTTTTTTCTCAAGGAGAAAAATTGCATGGGAAAAATTTCTCTTCCCAGCGGATTAGTGAGATCGACAGCCTGGGAACACGAGTGGTGGCTGGATTCTGGTCCCTTCTGCTAATGACAGCAAGGGCTTGGGCACAGAGCTCAAGCAGCTCCCCCTTCTCTCCTCTCTGGCCAGCCTGGGTCCCTCAGGAATTCTCCCCCACAGAGCCTGGGGTGATGGCGAGGAGGGCCATGCCTGCCAGGGATCCCATACTCACCCTGCTCACTGGCCAGGCAGGAGCAGACGTAGCTGCCCACAGTGTTGGTGCAGGTGCTGTTCCCTGGGCACTCCATCCCCTGCGTGCACTCATCGATATCTGCTGAGACACCGCACCATGGCACCGGGACAAACAGCCTGGCTGGGGTCCCAGGGGGCACGCTGTGAGCCCTTGTCACCTGAGCAGTGCTCTCCATCCCCCGTCAGGCCAGCTGGGCAGGGGCCACAGCCACTGGAAGGGTCACATCCCACGCCAGGGAAGCATCCCTGGGAGCAGGGATCGGGAGGGTCCTGGCAGAGGGCACCTGAGTAGCCGCTCTCGCATCTGCAGGCTGCCAGCTGGGAAGGGGATAGTGACACTGGCTTAGGGAACGGGAGGAGGATGGGGGGACAGAGAAGACAGCCAGCACAGCTGGCATGGGGGCAGGCTCAGTGTGTCACCAGAGGAGCTTTCTGGTACACTACCTGCAGGGAAGACTCCCTGAGAGTGACAGTGTTGCTGTAGTCACAGTCCTGGCTCCTGCTGCATCTGCAAAGGGTGAAGCGGAGCTGGAGGAGTGCAGAGATGTTGTTGGAGCCAACAGCCTCCAGGTTGATGGTGAATGGGGCTGTCCCACGGGGCTCCCATACAAGGGTGCCATTCTCTGCCAGGAGGAGAGGTAGGAGTTAGAGATGGCAGAGGAATTCCATCCCATTCCTTCCCATCCCAGCTGCTCCATCTCTCCCTCCTTACCCGATATGTTGAGCTCTGGTGAGAGATGAGGAATGAAGCGTGCACCCTCCCCCAAGGCATGGTACTGCCTTGTGACCTTCTGTGTCCTGAAGGCTGTGATTGATGCGTCACCGGTGATGATGGGAGGGAAGGCATCTGAGGAAAGAGCATCCCAGCACAAATGTGGCCTTGTCACCCCTTGGCTCCAACTCCCTTCTGGTGAGGATGGGACCCCAGGCAGATGCTGTCATGGCTGCCCACCAACAAGGCCCTTATATTGCACAGCATGCGTGTGGCATCTCCCAGGTTTGGAGAGAAGCCAGAAATGCAGTTCCAGGAAATGCAATTCCAAAACCTTGATGGCAACTGTCCTGCTGGTGGCATCTCCCAGGACTGGAGACAAGCCAGCTGGGCAGTGCAAATCCAAGACCTTGGTGACTTGTCTTCTGTCTCATATGAAGCAAGAGAGCCCAGGAAAGGAGCAGGGCACTGCCCAGTTACATCCAAGCCATGCCCTCTCAGAGGTGAGGATGTGCTCCACTTACTGAGTGCTGTCTTCCTCTGCTGGAAGTCAGCTGCAAGGCTCTGGGTGGCCAGGCCCAGGGCCAAGTTCCCTGTGCTCAGTGAATCATAGATGCACTCCTTGCTGCCATGACACTGAGAGGCCACCAGCTCGTACTGGCTTTCGTTCTCCTGCCGCAGCCGAGACAAGAAGAAGGGTGTGAAGTTCAGTGCTGGTGAGTCCAGAGGCTGAGTGAACAGGCTGTGCTCCCCGACAGCCCCTGCAAGAGAGCACGCCATGGGTACAGGCCATTTTAAGGTTTGTTGTATTTTAGGGTTCTTTTTCACGAGGCAGTGAGGACACCAAACACCTCCCCTTGACATTGCTTTTGCTCAGGCAAATGTTTAAATATCTCAAGCCAAAGCATGGCCAGAAGGTGCAGGAAGGAGAGGATCATCAAGAGGGATCCTAAGCCTGGACTTACAGGTCATCCCATAGCTGTAGATCTCCTCCTCACTGCTGTTCACAGGGATGCTGGTACCATTTGGCATCTGGAAGTCATCTGCAGGGTCATGGTCCCACACACCTGGTGGAGCATCACCAGAGTGCTGGAATCCCCCATGCCAGGGTTGACCTCCTCTCTGGTGCAGGCCAGTGTTTAGGTTATACCCAGGTGTCCCTGCCCTCACAAGCACAATGCCCAGTTTTCTACTTTAGAGTGGGAAGAGAATTTGCACCCGGCTCTGGCAGAGCCCTCACCCAGGAGGCCGCTGGTGCTGTTGCGGTACCAGTCGGGGAGGCTGCAGAGCACGCTGAGGATCCCAGAGGTGGCCGAGACAGAGACAGCCACGCTCCCATCGAGGACGGCCGTGACAGAGGAGGAGTTGACCAGCAGAACACCAGGGCTGTAGTACACCTCATCACCCAGGTCTGCAAGAGAAGGAGAGCACAGAGGGACAGTCCATGCAAGGCTGGCACCTGAAATGACAACCATGCACTCCTGGAGGGGAGTGCTCCCCATCCACCCCACCCACATCAGAGACAGGCACAGGTGAGAGACGTTTAATGGAGCCCAGGGTGGCTGCCCTAGCACTGGGCAGACTGGTCCCAGGGGATGGGGTCATTTCTGGTCCCCCCCACATATATTTAGCATTTAACAATAGATCCTGCTCACCTTGAGAATAGGAAAACTGGATGGTTTCATTGTTCAGGAGGACTTGGATGTCATCCTGGCTCCCCAAGGTCCACTCAACCTGAAAATCATGGTGGATGTCCCAGTCAGCCCCTCTGCTTGTCCCTTCCTGCTGTCCCTCCGTGCTGGGAACAATTCTTAACTCTGTCCTCCTCCAGCCAGGAAGAGGGGCTCAGCCCTGGGGCCTGTGTTGGTGTGTTCTCCACCCCAGCAGACATACAGTACAGCAGCTTTGATGTTTGCACAGAAGAGGACAGAGAGCTGCCTGTCACCTTGGTAAGGGACATGCCCAGGCCACCACCACTGCTCAGCTGACCTTGACAGCATGGAGAGCTGTGCTGGGGGGCTCCCAGCCCTGAGCCCCCTCCTCATGCTGTTCAATGCCTGTTCCTGGTGACACCGGGACATTCTGCTTAATGAAGCTAAATGGGTGTGGGGAGCAATTCTGCAAAGTCAGGAAGAGCAGTCACTTGTGCTAAAGTGTCAGGATGAAGAATGTGCAATGGAAGAGGTCGAGCAGGCCATGTTCCTCCAGAGTCTCCAGCCCTTGCTGGCGTGTTTGCAGGAGGTGTTAGACCTGTGCCTGGTGAATATTAGTCCATCCCCCCACTAATGGTAGTTTGTTGGAGTGGTGGGAGGTGGCAGGAAAAGGAGAGGGGTTGCCTCTTGGGTCCCACCCACTTGTAGGTGATGCTGAGGTGATGCCCAACTTGCCACAGAGGTCTCTCCCATTAGAGGATCAAACTCATATCCAGGGCACTCCTACTCACTGTTGTGGTGGTGTTGGAGATGTACTGGGCAGCAAAGGCCACAAAGTTGGTGGCCTGGGCCATGCCAGTCTGTGCTGTGCGCCCGTGCAAAACGAAGCTGGTCTGGGCATCACTGGCCAGCAGCAGGACAAAGTCCCCAAGCCCATTGAAGGTGTAGGTGAGTCCATCCAGGGTGGTGATGTGAGGGTCCCCAAAGGCACCAGCTGGGGTCCAAAAGAGACAGAAACATTTTGGGCAGAAGAAGAAGAGCAAATGCTGGTGTCATTTCAGGGAGGAGAGCAGCCCCAGAGCTGCTCAGTGGTGGCTCAGCAGTCCCCACTGGCATGTTGCAAAGTGTGGCTAAAGCATGGGGTCCATGCACAGCTCAGTGCCCTGGCACAGCAGAGGCAGAGCCTGGGCACTCACTCACCAGGGGTGGGTGGCACATATCCTTCACAGTCAACCCTCGGTCTCTTCTCAGCAAACCTGGCACAGAACAGGGGCTTCCCCACACGCCGGCAGCACCAGTTGAACGCTTCCAGCTCCGTGTCTGTGGAGGAATGTGATGGGGTGTGTCGGGGCCCGTGCTTGATTCTTGGGGTATTTTAGGGTGAGGGAATGCCAGTTCCCACTTACCAGTGGCAGTCTGGAAGGGGGGGCTCCATGCTCTCTCCTGCCAGCCTTCGAGCAAGCTCCCACCTTGGTACAGACATCGTACCCCAGCTCCAGCTGGGCTGGGGGACGCAGTGCGCAGCATCCTCACAGAGGTGTCTGCTGGGCCTGAAATAGTGGGGGGGGTCACAGCTGCCCCCAGAGCAGGAGGGGACCACGTCCCCACCCTGCAGCTGGTGCTGGGGGGCTGTCCTCGGCACCTCTGCTCCAGTGGTAGCGGGGATCCAGCTCTGCCTGGGGCCGGGAGCAGGGGCAGGGTGGCAGCTGGCTGTTCCAGGTGGCCGGCGCTGGCTCCGTGTCCAGCCACGCCAGGCACTGCAGCCTGTAATTCACCCGGGAGCGACTGTCCAGTCTGTAAATCCACAGCCCACGCACATCTGGGGGAGCAACCACAGAGCAACACTGCTCAGCCAGGGTCTCTGCCTGTGCTGAGGGATCCCGTGGGACAGCTGTCCCCGGCCACTGACCTCACACGAGGTCTCCAGGCTCCCTCTAGAGCCAGCGGGGCTGTGGCAAGCCACAGGAGGATATGGGACACCTACAGTCTGCTCTGGGGGGCCAGCTCTTATCCAGTGGCTTTGCTGGCCCAGGGATGGGTGCTGGGGACATGCTCCTGGCACAGAGCACACAGCTCCTTCCATCCCCACCCTCCCCAAGGGCCCCCCGGTGCCGTACCAGAGCCGGTGCTGCTGTGCTGGTCTGGTCGGTACTTGACAGCCGGTGGCTCCTGAGTCAGCTCGTTGTTTTGGGCATAGCCATTGCCGCTGTGTGGAGAGAGGAGGTTTGAGGTCATCCTTCCAACACAACCCTCCTCCTCCCCCCACAGAGCAGCTGGGGTGGGAATTGCTGCAGTTTGCAAGAGAAAGGGTTTAAGTGGGGCAGGATTGCTACAGGAGTGGGAGCTGGGCTCTCATGGGGGTAATGCCTCTGACAGTCTCAACACAGTGCTGGAACAAATCTCTGCTGTCCCAAAAGGCAGTGACAGGCGTGCAGCACCTGGAGAAGCCGATGAGCACGTTGGCTGCAGCCAGCCTGCTGTAGTCCCAGCGCATCCCCCCGTCCTGGTAGAGCAGCAGGGCAAAGGAGCGGCTCCCGTCGGTGCTGAGCACTGCCTGGTAGGTGCTCGTCTGGAGAAACCCAAGGCACCCCCTTAGTGCTCCCAGAGCCTCTCCTGCTCTCCCTGCAGAGCAGACTGAGGCTTGAAACAGCCACCAGCACTCCTCTCTGTCACCTGATGTGTCACTGCTCACCTGAGTGTCATCCCTCTGGGATGGGTACGCTGGAGCTTTCTCCCACGTCACCTTCAAGGTCCATTTTGCTACATAGGGGATCTTTAGGTATTTCTCAATCTTTGCTTCCACATCTTGAACAATGGGGTCTTGGGTAGAGCTGAGTGTAGAGTACTCCTGCCAGATGGCAAGAGAGAGAATTAAATGAGTGAGCTGGGAACTGGATTATGCCAGAACACCTCTGGTGGCCCTCACCTGGTACCAAGTGGTGCCAACACCCTTGGAGAAGTCTGCATCATCCCAAAAGGCAGCCACCATTGGCAAGCTCTCCCGGCCAGTGAAGCCCCGGGGAGGGGGGTTGGGGTTGGTTGGGACATAGTTGTCCGTGGGTGGAAAAATGATCTGTCCGTTATCTGTAAACTAACCAAAAGAACTTGTTATTTGCTGACTGGGATAGCTTTTAGCCTCCATGGGTGAGCAGAAACCAACCATTTTAAATGTTAAAAAAAAAGATATTCAGATGAAATTTAGTTTCTACTCCATTTCAATGTTTGGATTTTTTTACCAAAAAGGCAGCACATCCGTTATTTGCTCACCAAAGGGGGCACTCACATAGAGAGCATCTCGCAGTGACTTCCCAAAGGGAAATCCAATTTCTGGCTTGAACAGGGGTGAGTTAAAATCCACCATCCTCCGGACGTACTCTTGATCCCCTGCTTCCACGCCAAAGGGGTAGAGTGAAGTCGCTGGCTCTGTCATGGGCAGGAGATCAATGAAAAAGGTGTGAAATCATTAATGTCTGCTTTATCCATCCTGAAGCCAGGACAAACCCACCTGCTTGCTGCCTGGATGCTGTGCCTGTGCTCTGATGGATTGTAACCCAATTTTCAACCCACTTTTGGGATGCTCTCAAATGTCGTATTTTGCCTTTTCCCATTAATCTGGCAGCCCAATGTGCAACGCAGATGAGACACCCCGGACCAGGCCGTACCCTCATCCATCCCAATGCCTGACTGGCTGAAAACCCCTTTCCTACTCTTGTCCTTGGGAAAAAGAAAATCTACTTACTGATAAGCTCATGGGTGGGTTGGGGCTCAGGTACAGGAGTTCTGTGCCCAGTGGTGGTGTGGGCAGATGTGCTCAGTTGGGTGGATGGTCCTCTCTGTGTCCCAAAGGTGTGAGACAGGGTGGTGGCAGGGCTGGTGGTGGCTGGTGGTGTCACTGGTGCCGTGGTGCCTGGGAGACTTCCCACCTCCTTGGCTGGGCTCACTGGGGCTGTGGATGTAATAGCTGTGGTGCCTCCTGCCATGGTGCTTCCTGCAGTGGTGACAGTGGTGGCAGTGCTGTTCCCTGCAGTGTTGGCAGTGCTGCTCCCTGCGAGGGTGGCAGTGGTGTTCCCTGCAGTGCTGGCAGTGATGTACCCTCCAGTGGTGGCTGTGGTGGCAGTGGTGGCAGTGGTGGCAGTGCTGTTCCCCACACTGGTGGCAGTGCTGTTCCCTGTGGGGGTGGCAGTGGTGTTCCCTGCAGTGGTGGCAGTGGTGGCAGTGCTGTTCCCTGCAGTGGTGGCAGTGGTGCTGCCTGCAGTGGTGGCAGTGGTGGCAGTGCTGTTCCCTGCAGTGGTGGCAGTGGTGCTGCTTGCAGTGGTGGCAGTGGTGCTGCCTGCAGTGGTGGCAGTGCTGTTCCCTGCGGTGGTGGCAGTGATGTACCCTCCAGTGGTGGCAGTGGTGGCAGTGCTGTTCCCTGTGGGGGTGGCAGTGATGTACCCTCCAGTGGTGGCAGTGGTGGCAGTGCTGTTCCCTGCAGTGGTGGCAGTGATGCTGCCTGTGGTGCTGGCCATGGTGCTCCCTGCAGCAGTGGATGTGGTGCTGCCTCTGCTGATGGCTGTTTTCTCCTTCCAGGCAGGTGCCCCTGGAGATGTCTGGAAGGCAGGAGGTGACATGCTCGCTGCTTGTCCCATGTCCTGGTAGCCAATGGATGCAGAAGTGGTGCCTGTAGCTGACTCGGTGGGAGTCTGTCCAGCTGCTGCCACCCCAGTTACACCAACACCAAGCAGGGACAAGGGGGCTGTTGTGGCCTCCTCTGTTGGGCTGTGCAGGCTTGGGAAGGGAGAACCAGACATTGCAATAGCAGTGCTGGGACCAGGGATGCCCCAGGGTCCAAGAGTTGTCTCCAGCATGGGGGTACGTGCTGCTGGGGATGGGACAGGCTGCCCACCTCCGCTCGTCTCGCTGTGTGTCACAGCAAGGGATGGGGCCCTGCTGGTGCTGGTGGCCTGTGCTGTGGCAGGTGGCATGGCTGTGGTGACACTGGTCACAAAGGTGTCCCAGCCTGTGGAAGTGGTTGGCAGGTTAGTGTTGCTGGGGAACACGCTGGTGGATGGTGTGGTGGCCGGCGTGGTGGCCAGGCTTGTGCCACTGGCGTTGGAATCAGGGACAAGGGTGCTGCTGGTGCTGGCTGAGGGTGCTGCACCCTTGGTGCTGCTCTCAGAGCTGGTGGTGTCCACATGGGCAGTGGTGCCTGTGGCACCTGTCTGGGGTGCAGCTGTAGCCTCCCACACATTTGTGTGGCCAGCAGCCAGCAAGGGGATCCCAGCAGTGGGCTTGTTCTCAGTGGCAGGTGGCTCTGGTGATGGCCTGGCAGTGACAATCGCGTGGCTGGGAGCTGGCCCTGCTGCACTGGCACCTGGGTTCTCCTCTGTGCTCACCTCCAGGAACCCCATCCCCGTTGCTTGCCCTGTGGTGCTGCCATTGGGCTGGGGGTCACCTGAAGCCCCCATTGCTTGCAGTGGGGCAGCCAGGGACAGTGGGGATGTGACTGCTGCCATCTCTTGGGGGATGCTGGATGGGGACACCTCCAGAGCCATCCCTACATTGCCTCTGCCTTCCAGGAGAGGGGAGACGTCTGCTTGTGATGCCATGGGGACAGTGACTGCCCTGGGCCCCCCAGGGGTATCTGATAGAGCTCTGCCAGTGCCTGGTGCAGTGTTCGGTGATGGCATCTCTGTTCCTGGAGCTTCCACAATTTGGGGCCCAGTCCAGAGCACTGGGGTTAGTGCAGATCTGGGTGTGATGCCACTTCCAGGGATTGTTGAGCCTGCTGTAGGACCTGGCTGGCTGTGGCTGGGGTGTGCATCAGGCACAGGCAGGGTGGCTTCGGTGTCCCCTGGCATTGTAGTGGGACTGCCACTGGCCAGTGATGCTGATCCCATCCCAGCTTCACTACTTGGAGTGTTGCTAACAAAGGAGGATGGATGGGCAGCTGGCACAGTCCCAATGCCAAACGCAGCGATGGAAGGTGGTGGTGCAGCAGCAGCAGCTCGAGGGGCCCTGTCTGGCTTTGCTCCAGTGGTGCCCGTGAGGTACAAAGGCATGGCCATGCTGGGAGTGGCTGAAGGAGATCTGCCTGCAGCTGCCTCTGCTGTGGTGGTCCCAAGGCCTGTTGAGAGGGACTGAGGGAGCAGAGACCCCATGGAGTGTGGAAAGGGCCTTGGAGAGGGACCATCAGGGTCTTTGAGAGCTGCATGGGGGGACAGACTCATGCTGAGCCCCCCTGGTGTGTCCTCGGTCTCTGGGATGGCAGTGCCTGATGTGGCTTTGGTACTGGCCTCATTCCTGATGGACACCAGCTCAGTAGTGGTGCTTCCCAGTGGTGGGATGTGCTCTCCAGCTGTGATGTCCATCACTGTGGCCAGTGTGCCCACAGCTTGTGTGGTGGCCTGGGGCTGGTGGGCAGCATTGTCTGCAGGCAGCCCATGTCCAGCAGTACCCGGGGCTGCACTGTGGCTGGGGGGAAGCATCTCTCCTGTGCCCAGCACAGCCTCACCAGGAAGCTGGGGCAAAAGGGCTGCAGGCAGCTGAGTGGGGGGCCCAGGAGGGTCCTGTGAGGCACTGTGGCCAGCGTTGGGTAAGGCACATGTCCCTGGCTCTGCAGCCTTGCTGGTGCCAGTGGTGGTAGAAGAAAAGGCTCCTTCTGCAGCCGTGTCAGGGGGACTGGCTGCAGCTGCTGCCATCTTCATGGGGCTGGCCCTGTCCTGAGAGATGCTGGCAGCTGTGGCCAAAGGTGAGGTGGCCTCATCCAGCCCCAGTATGACCTCCTGGGACAGCAGCATGGCAGTACTAGGTGGCTCAGCAGAGCTCCTGCTTACGCTGGGGGATGTTGTCGCTGTGCTGTGCTCATCCTGGGGGAGCAATGGCTCTGTGGTCCATGCTGTCACTGGCATCTGCTCCACGGTGACAGCACCCAGGGCAAGACCCACTGTGTGCCCCATTGTCTTGAAGGACAGAGGCTGCGTGTGCCAAGTGGTGGTGGGAGCTGGAGGGACGCTGGCTGGGTGGCCGGCAGCACCTCCAGAGGAGAGCCCAGCCCCTGACCCTGCCTGGGGGCTGCCCTGCATTGCTGGACCCCCAGAGAGAGCTGCCGGACCGGGAGGTCCCTCCTGCTCACCACGACTCCCAGCTGGGACCAGCCCTCTCTCTGTTGCCGGTGGCACCAGGATGCCTGTGGAGCGAGACAGAGCAGCTCCAGCTGGATCAGCCCCGCCGCGGCCCCAGCAGGCAGGAACCTGCCCGTGGCCAGCTGCCTGCCGGCCTTACCTGAGCTCCGGCTGCCCGCGGGGGCGGCGGTCGGGCCGGCGGGCGAGGGGAGCTCTGCCCGTGCGGCTGCGGCTCCGGGGAGCTCCCGGCTCATGGCCGGCTCTGAAGGCAGCTCGGCGCTGGTGCTGGTGCTCTCGGCCACATGGGAGATGCTGCCCGACTCGCATGGGTCCAGCGTGGGGACAAGGAGTTGCCCCTTCATCTCCCTGGCTTGTGCAGAAGGCAGGTGAGGGCAGGTGAGGAAAAAGCCAGCACGGAGTCGCCATCACCCCCACCCCTCCTCCCTTCTGCGGGAGGACCAACACCAAGAACAGGACAGGGACCTTCCCCGAGGGTGAGGGAATTCACAATTCCCGCCACCTTCCCCTGCTGCAGCTGGAGACCGTGACAAAGCTTTGGCACCCGCGGACGGAGGGCAAACCCCGGCCGGGCACTCGGCTCGACTTTGCAGGGTTGTTTGCAGCCCATCGCCCGCATGGTATCAGCCACCTGGTCAGCCCGACAGCATGCGAGGGACCCTGGCACTTACCTGGCAGCAGCCAGAACCCCCAGAGCACCCAGCTCCAGAGCGGCCACGGGCCCCGGCACCCCATAGTGCTTCTTCGGTGTCAGGGAGGAAGGCGACGCGGCTGCAGCTCGCACTCTCTCAAGGGAGCGTGCGACGGGTGACTCCACCGGTGAGCACTCCTCCAGGTGGGGGGGACAGGGACACCACGTGCCCTGCCTGGGGCACTGACGTCTCCGTGTCCTCGCAGCCTGCGCTGAGGTGGCAGCGTCCCAATTCTGGGGACCCACTGATGCTGGGGGCCACACCCATTTTGCCATGGGAAGCTTTAAGGTCCCTCCCAGGCCGACCCCACTGTTGACAGCCCACGGATGGGGTCCCCAACCCCTGGGGAGCCACCCCAGGGGGTTCAAAGTCACTTGGCCTGGAGGCACTGGGACGGCAGGTGGGGACAGGGGTCCCAAACATCTCTGGGAGGGGTGGGTCGGTCCTGGGCTCTGCACCCCCATCCACCCTCCGGGTTGCTGTCAGGTCCCTCCACACTTGGCTGCATGGCCGATAACCCCTGGCAGGGGTTGGCTTGTCACCAAGGAGGAAGAAGGAAGGAGCAGGCTAGCGCTGATGCCTTGGGGTCCCACGTCTTGACCCTGTCCTGTCCCCCCCTTGGGCACTGCCGGTCCCAGGCGTTATCTGCACATCGTGGCAAACGCCCACACACACCCGGATGGAGTGGGGGGAGGGATTTGTTCCTGCATAGGTGGCGGGGCCGGGCATTGCCCTGGGTTGCAGGTCACCTTCCACCAGCGACAGAGGCTGGATGGACCTTGCTGCATGAATGGATCCAGTGAGGCCACTGCAGCAAATGTGTTTGCTTCTTCACAAGGTCTCACGCATCTCCAGGATCACTTAAGGAGAGGGAAGTAAGTCAGTGATGGTGTTTTGCCTTCCTCGCTTCACTGACACCCTGCCATGGCGACTGCACCTCACACAGGAACAGAGAAGCACAGAGTCCCAAGCAGCGACGTGTGACTGTGCCCACAGCAGCACCAGCTCCCTGTCCCCACGCTCAGGGAGGGCCAGGGGACCAGAGCAGAGGGAGCTGTGGGTGCACAGGATGTGGCCAGGTCCCATCTGATCCATGGTCATGCCAAGGCAGCCCTTCCTCACCATGTATGGCAGGGTCTCTCCTCTGGAGCCACCAGCTCTGGAGCAGAGTATCCTGGGGAACAGGGACCACCACTATCAATGGACCTGGCGGGTTTGGGCACCAAGATCCTCCTCCACCTGATCCCAAGATCTCTTCCTGATGCTGCTAAAAGGCAGCACTGCAGGAAACCCAGCTAAGGGGCCCTGATACCCACGTGGAGAGGGGAGTGAGCACTGACACCGGCTCTGGGACCCCACAGGAGCCACCCCTCCACTCCCTCACCTGCTCCCGGCTCCGGCTGCAGCAGAGGCACGCGGTTGCACAACAGCCACACGTGGGTGGGGGCGACGCCGGTCCCGCCGCTCCCTGCCCGGGCATGAGTCAGGTGAGAGCCGCGGGGCACCAGGCAAGGGGGCTCGGCTGCAGGGGCTCCCCTGCAGGCAAACACTGCCCACTCAGAGCAGGCACAACCATGCCCAGCCTTCCAGCGTTGGGCCTGGGGTGGGATATACTGTGACTAACCCCAGCAGCTGTGGATGGGGAGAACTTTGCAGCCTAAAGCAGCCTGGGAGAACTCAGCAGGAGGTTTTATAGGTGCACATGTCACACAGCTTCCCGGGGATCCCCAGAGTCTGCGCATCCCTTCCCAAGCTTCATCCCAGAGTCACAGCCTTGTGGGGATCCCACATCCCACCCTTGGGGATCCCAAGGGTCACAGTCCCAGCTGCCTGCAGGGAGGAACCAGCACCCATGGATGTGTGGCCTGTCCCTGTGTGCTGGTAGGGATAAACCTGGGAGACGGCCATAGGTACCCTCAACCTCTCCATAGAATATTTTTATATATATACATAATATATATATTAAAATTACATTTCTCTTTACAAAAACAATTCAACAAGGGGCCAGGGGATGGAGCCCATTGCCAAGGCCAGGGCACAAGCACCCTGGAAAGTTTGTGGCACTAGGCAGGGTCCCTTTTGGGGTGGCTCCACCCTCAAGTGGGGGCTCAGTCCAGAGTCCTGCAGCAGGCTGTATGGGTGGAGGTGGTGGGACTGGCCCCATGGCGAGATGCCTGCTCTGGATCCAACACAGCTCGCCCTGTCCCTGCTGTCACCACCTGTAAGGAGAAGACAGGACATGAACTCAGGAGGGGTGATAGTGCCAGTCTGCCCAGAGCAGTGTGACATAGAGAACTGCCCCCCCAAAAACATGGATGTCCCTACTTCTGGCGGGTGGCGCTGTAGGGACCGAGGAGGTGGGAGCTGGCCTGTGCCAGGTTCCAGTTGAACTTCTCCAGCACCTGCTGGCACTCACCACGGGACTTCAGCCCCAGGCAGAAGAGCTGCTCCACCTGCAAGGGGACAGGGCATGGCCAGAGGGATGACAGGGGTGCCACCACTCTTGATGGAGCGGGGACAAGGGAACAGGGGTGTGCTGTACCTTCAGGTACTGGATAGCCCGTTGGACGTTCCAGCCATGGCTCTGAAGGGCTGCCTGGCATTCCTCGGTGGTCACACCATGCACCATGTCCTGCACCTGGGGGGGAGCTTGTGGTCACTGTCTGCTGCCACCCCTGGGCAGCAAGAAGCCTGTGACTGAAACAGGAGACCACTGGGGCTGCCCTCATCCCTGGTTCTGTCTTCAGGGAGTACTATCAGCCTGGAGCTGGGAGCCTGCTTATTTCTGGGATCTTAAATCTCCCCTGGGTCTGCATGGGCCACAATATCCCCAGCCTAGAGAGACCAAGGGGACCATAGCAGCAGCCACCTTCCTCCTCCCCAGGGCCTTCAATTCCCATTTTGGCATTGCAGTGACATTTATGTCCCTCTGAACATCTGGGGCTTTCTTGTAGCCAATCCCCTGGGACTGAACTTGTGGAAACTGAGGCACAGGGTGGGCAAAGCTCTTGCCCATGTAAGCCCACTTCTAATGGATGCTGGGGGCTGACACTTACCAGCCGGATCTTGTCAGCAGGACGGCAAACATCCGGCCCGTCGTACACGATCTTCTGGAGGCTGCAGGAGGCTTTCACCAGGCACTTGGGCCCAGGGTTGCTGTTGTTGGAAGAAAAGTTGCCCTTGCAGTCTGACAGTGGCTGCTGCACCATGGGACGGACGGTGGCTGTGGTGACCTGGCGGGACGCTGCCACCTCCTCAGGGCTTTTAGCCTCCTTGAAAAACTTCTCATACTTGTCCAGGTAGGCCGGGCGCTCGGGCAGCAGGTAGTAGTGAGTGCTGCTGACCTTCTGCCCATCCTTCACGATGGGCAGGATGCAGGGTCCCTTGGAGCAGTCCTTGCCCTGCGCCTGGATGACCTTGGGCGTGGCGTACTTAGGGTCGAGGGCGAAGCTCTGTGTGGTGGGCATGGGCTTCCCTGGTGAGGTGGAGAGGCAGGAGCAGAGGGCAGCACGTTGCTGGGGGGAGCCCACCTGCAGAGCCATGGGGCTGGGTGTCCGGGAAGTGGGCCGGGACAGCGGGTCCCGCGGGGGGATCTGGGGCGGCCGGTCCTCCTCGCCCCCCGAAGCTGGGGAGAGGTCTCCTGACCAGCGCCCAGGCTCATTGCGGCGAAGGGGCCGGGGCGGGATTGGGACACGGGGAGGGATCTGGGGCTTGTCGTCAGCTGGTGCAGCCGGTCCCAGAGGGACGTTGAGCCTCTTCATGCACTCCTGCTGCAGCTCCTCGAAGAGCTCGGTGGTCTGTGTCATGCTGGGCTGCTTGGCCTCCTTGGGGGGCAGGAAGAGGTTGTCCTCCAGTGCCGGTCCCCGCTCACCTTCATCCACAAAGCCATAGTTGGTCTTTCCCCGCCGGCTCGGGGGGCTGGTGATAGAGCAGACTTCAATATCGTCCTCATCCTGTGCCACGTCATCATAGGCAGGCGGTGGGGGCAAGGGCCGGGCATCCCAGTCCACCACCGGCGTGGGGTGCAGAGGCCGAGGTAGAGCCCGCGTGGGGCTCTGTGGTGGGGTCTTGTCCAGCAAAGAGAAGGCCTCCATGGCCAGCTCAGCTAATGATAGGGCTGTCAGCTCTCCCACTGGAGAGGGGCTACCCTGGGGAACGTCCTCCCCAAAGTCAATGAGAGTCACCTCGCCGCTTGCTGTCCCCTCACTTGCCAGCCGTCTGGGTTGTCGCTCGCCCACCTTGGTGCCTGGAACTCGTGCTGATGGCTTGACTGGTCGCAGGCCCTTCCCTGTGCCTGGCTTCTTCAGGCAGAGCTTCCGGAGACCCCCTGGCAGACCCTCCTCCTCCTCACTAACCGGGTCGTAGCAAGGCTCTAGAAGGCGGCAAAGAGAGATGGTGAGGGTCCCAGCACCCATCCCTAGGATGCAAGATGGGGCATCTACATCTCCAAGTCCCCAGACCATCCCATAATTTCAGCCCTCTTTGCTCCCAAGGCATACTAGGGCACCTGCCCCAGGCCACCCAGGTAAAAGAGAAAAGAAAGAGGGCATGAAGAAGGGAGAGCAGCACTCAAAGAAGCCCAACTTACTGGTGAGCAGGACGGTAGGCTGAGGTGGGCGCGGAGGAGGCTGCCCTGCAGAAGACAGAACCCAAGAGAAGGGGAAGCAAAGGGTGAACACAGAAGCGGCAGCCAGGGTGCTTGTTAAAGGGGTGCATGCTTTGTTGTGTCCCCCTTCACTGGTGCGGCATGGGGAGGATGCTGGTGGGAAGCCCCCCCCAAGGAAAAACTGTAGGTTTAGGAGGATTGGGTCATACGCACAGCATCTGAGTTCCCTCCCCGTGGCAGCTCCGCTGAGATCCGCCGCGCTGGGGAGCCCAGCTGTGGGAGGCCAGGAGGGGACAAGGGACTCGGACAAAGGGCAGCAGGGCAGAGTCCAGCCAGGCAGAGCCACCAGCTGCCCATGCTGCTGGCAGTGGTGTATGGCCAGGTGACAACACGCCCCATCACCCCAGCTCCCCCTGCTCTGCAAAAAGCAAGTGCCAGCACAGAGACAGAAAGGAGAGGGTCCAGCCCATCACCCTGGCAGCAGGGTACAGGGATGGAGGCTTTGTGCAGCTGATGGGCAGGAGGAAGAAGAAAAGCTACTCACTTTTAGCCCTCCCTGGAAGCTGTGTAGGTCTGGCAGCAGTTTGGTCCACACCTAAAATATCAGGAGGGTCCAAGGGATTTCCCAGGTACAGCCTGTGGGGGGAGAGGAGAGTGCCTGGGAGTCAGCAGGGGCCACGTGGGACCCCTCGCTCACCAGGCTTGTGCCTTGGGACACCCCACAGCTCCTCCACCACACAACCACACCTGGCGAGTACCTGTGAGTGCTGGGGCAACACACCCCAGAGGCTTCCAGCACTACGGCACAGAGCCTGGTGCCATCCCAGTGCCATCCCAGTGCCATCCTACCCATCTCCAGCTCCACGTGCATCCATGGCTGCCTGCGCTGTGCCCAGGGGGCTGCAAGCAGGGCACTGCGTGCAGGGTACTTGTGCAGTGTGTGGTGCCCAGGACACCCCTCCAGCCCCAGGGCGATGCTGTGCCCGGGGCAGGATGCCCCGGTCCCGCGTGCCGGGGGGTGCTGGGAGGCCCGGGCGAGCCGTCGCAAGCCAGGGAGCCGGCGGGAGCCGGCGCAGCCCCAAGGCCTGGGCGTGTGCCGAGCTCGGTGCGTTCTCTCTCGCAGCCCGGGCAGCACATACCCAGCGCCCGTGCCCACGCAGTGGGGCGCGGGGAGGCCTGCCGGGGCACGAGCCTGATCCGCGTGCACGGCGCCGCGGTTCAGCCCTCCCAGGGCCACCACCGGGACGGCCCGTGACACGGGGTGCTGCCCAGGGGTCAGGCTGGGACTGAGGGGACCGGCAGAGCTGTCCCAGGCCTGGGATAACAAACAGCAGCCGGGGTATCCCAGGGGATGGACTGAGCCTAGCACAGGAGCTGGCCCTACCCACCAGGAGCTTTCCAGTTTTTGAAATCCTATCCTGTCCCCCACCACAATGACCTCCCACCTCCCTCCAGCCCAGTGCTGGGAGAGACCTGCACATGCTCCCTGCCAAGGTGCTTCTGCTCACTGTCGCACAGCCAATCCCACCTGGCAGAGAGCATGTGGGACACTGGAGCACAAGCACCCTGCCCCCCTTCCCCACATCACAGTCCAGCCAGGTGTCTTCTGATAGAGCAGGGTGAAGAAAAAAATCATTTCAGTGGATTTTTTTCATGTTTTGCTTTTCAAAAAGAATCATGCTGTTAGAAGCGTGGGGACAGGCTGCAAGCCACGCACATTTAGCAGCCCTGGGACACCCCAAAAGTGTTTTGGGGTAATGTGGCCACCTCTGGGGTGGTGCTTACTGATGTCTCCCTGCCCCAGGACAGCCACAAAGGTCTTCTCCCTGGGACAGCCACAAGCACAGCAGCCCCCCATGTCCCCTAAACCCATTAGTAGGAAGAGGCAAGGAAGTTAGTCCAGCTGCAGGGACCCTACCCAGAGGCACCATTCCCAACACAGCGGGGGCAGAAAGAGATGCTTCACGGGCAAAAGGGGGGCAGTAGCCAAGCCACGTCTTGCTCCCGAGCCCAGTGGGCAGCAGGGAAGGGAGGGAGCAGGCAGAGGATGCAGAGAAGACAAAAAGTTTCTTACTCATCAATTTTATCGGGAAACCCCCAGCAGTGCTGCGGGTTGGTGTCTCCATGGCCTGTGTGGATGAAGCTGTTTTTAAGTGGCTGGCTGATGTCGTGGGCCGACAGCCCTGCCACCGAGGTCACCGTGTTTCGGGGAAATTGGCCCACTTTTAGGGTCCGTTTATTCTGACCCCGCCACCAGTAATTCTCGGCCCTAAGGAATAAAAAGGACCTCGTTACTGATGAGGGGATGGGAGGTTGAGACGCGCCTGCCCCAGTGATGGGGAGGAGGGAAGATGACCTGTCCAAGTGCACGAAGGCATGAGGTGACACAAGTGGGAAGGGACCCTGGGTGCCCAGGATCCCAACCCTACACAGCAGTACACTTTGGCTCCCATCCCACATGGTCCCTGCGCCACCAGGTGCAGGGAATGCAAGTAGTGGGGAACAAAGCTCTGTGCTTGTGTCCCAAAAGATATGCCCCTTCCTCCTCCTTGCTGCCTCAAGTTACACAGGAGCCTTGGGGCAATGCCTGCACCAAGCTCTTTGTCACCAATCCCTCTGTGCCCCACGTACTAAAGGGTGGCACAGGGAACATGCTTGGCGTCTGATGGGGGGCCCAAATGGGGGACTGTGGGGTCTTCCTCCCCCCATATGGGTAGGGGAGCCCACAGCTCTCCATTCCTGCATTATCAATGAGCCTTGTGCTGGCTCGTTCAGGCAGGGGGAGATGGGCAAAAGGCAGGCTTAGGCTGTCTGTCTTCCTGGAGCCACCTGAGTGGCCCAGGCCACCCTGGGGTACTGGTCCCCAATGTGTCCCAAGAAGTTGCCCAGGACACAGCCACTTCTGGGGGAAATGAGGTGGTTGTCTAACCCAGAGGGACTGGTGGGGGGAAAAGGGATGGGGCAGAGAAAGGCATCCCAAGTGCTGTACCCCACTCAGCACCATGCCAAATAAATTGTGGGGGGGCTTCGACCCAAAGCTACCCCCCCTGCCTGTCAGGGCCCTCCACTCCCCATGGGGCAGGGTGTGTGCTGTGGGCAGGGGGCAGTGGCAGTGTGGGTGCCAGCCTGGTGAGGCTGGCACGGGCCCCACAGTTTCCTGGAGTCACCTGTGAGTCACCCCCGGCCACCAGCTCAGCCCTTTTCCTGTTTACCTTCCCGCTGCCGCCAGCCAGCTGCCTTACTCAGCGTGGGGACCCCTCAGCAGAGCTCCGGCAGAGCCCAGCCGGTACCGGGCATCCTCCCTCGCCGCGGCAGGCTGGGGGAGCTGGGGGAACAGCTCCCCTCCCTGGGAGCTCCCCTCCACCCGCCCTCCCTGCGCCCCTCGCTGCCACATCCCGACCAAAGGATGCTGCAGCCGGGCCATCCCTCCGCTCTCCCCGCTCCCAGCCTCGGTCCCACCGAGCCCGAGCTCGGACCCCCAGCACAAACCCGCTCCGGTGCTGCCCTGGCTCCTCTCCCCGCGACAGCCCCCTCCCACGAGCGGCTGGGTCCCCGGGGGGCTTTCAGGGAGGTCCCTGCCCCTGCCCACACACACGTACGCACAGCCGGCGCCCGCCGAACGACAGGCAGGGGCTTGAAAAGGGGTGGGGGGTGTTTACGGTGCCCCGGGCGGCTTCGGCAGGGCCGGATGCAGCCCCCGGCAGGAGGCCGCCCCCCTTCCCCCGCCACCTCTGCCCGAGCATCCCCACAAGCAGCGCGGTGGAGGTGCCTACTGCCGGGGAAACTGAGGCACGGGGAGGGGGCTTCCCTCCGGGAGTACCGGCAGTCGGTGGGGCTTCTGCGAGCCCATCGCGTGTGCCCTGAGTCCGCACCCCCAAAACATACCCACCGGGGGTCACCAAGGACCGGCGTCCCTCGGGGAAACTGAGGCAGGGGAAGCTGCGCCCCGGCTGTACTCCACTCCCGGCAATTCCCGCCCGACGGGCAACCTCCGGCCCCTCTCCCGCCCTACCCTTCCCTGCGCGGCTCACCTGGGGCCGGCGGTGGGGCGGGGGGCACGGACCCGCAGCCCGGCCGCGATGCGGCGGCAGGGACGATGTAGGCGCTCTGGCACGGCCGCACCGCCCTCCGCCGCTCCTTCCCTCCCTCCGCCGACGCTGCTTCCCCTCCCCTTCCCTCCCTGCAATTAAACCGCCAGACCCTGGGCAGGAGTCATCCCCGCGGCGGCGGACCGGGAGCAGCCGGTCCCTGCAGACACACAAACCCGGCCTGAATCACCCCGGGTTGTGACTAAACCGCGGGGAGCCGGCCCGGGGCGGGGGACAGGGAGGGACGGGGACAGAGCCCTCCTCCTCCTCCCCTCGGGGTTGGGAGGCCGGCTCTAGTGCGGGCGAACCGAACTCCTTTGGGAGGTCCCCACTCTCCCCCAGCTGGAAGGTGACAGGCACATCCTGGGATGGGGATGCAGGGACAAAAGGGCCCCCTACTCCAGTCCCAGGTCCCTGGGGCGGTGCAGGGGTGGCTGTGCCCTGGTATGGTCAGCAGGGACCAAGGAGCCCACAGCACAGCGGGTTCTGCCAGCACGGTACCAAGCCCCACGGTGCCTCTCCCAGCCCGATGACGGTAGCAGTGTCCGGGTGCTGGTGGCACGGTCCCCACCACTATCTGCAGGGAGGGGCCCTGGGGTGTGCAGTTTCCCTGGGCAAACCCACGGGCAGCGTGGGGTGAGTCAGCAGGGGTGGTGTGGGCAGACTGTGGGCAGTGTGGAGCCCACAGCACAGCAGTGGCTGTGCCCCCCACACCAGGGTAGTCCCACGATGCTGTGCTGCCTGGGGAGCCACAAACATACCAGCTCTGCCCACCGTGGGGTACACGGCCAGATGTGCTGGAGACAGAGCCACCCCTTCCCCTCCCTGCTCCCCACAGCTCTGCCAGTGCTCACAGTGTCCCCATTCCCTATCCCGATGCAGGCTGGCAGGCAGTGCATCCCCCTCTACAACAGCTGCCACCCTCCCATGCAGTACCTGCCCTCAATGACCGTGATGATGTCGTTCATCTGGATGTGCAGCTTGTCTGGTTCCTCAAAGTCCTGCAGCGCTCTCATGTCAGTGGGCTGAGCCTGGGGGAGAAGTGGATGACAATAGGGGATGCAGCCCCTCATGTCCATCCTCTTCTGAGGCCTGGCCCAGCCCCAAGGAGGGCAGGGAGGCCCCAAAAATAGATCAGAGACAGCATCACCACTAGCCCCTCCTCGCTGTCACATCCCTGGGGTGTGTGATGGCAAGGCAGAAACCAGGTGCTTCCTGCTGTGACCATGTCAACACCCTGCACCTCCCAGCCTGCAGGGCTGCCTGGCCTGAGCTCCCCATGTCACCTCCCACCTTGGCAATACTCTTAGCTCTATCCATGCTTGAGCAGAGCTGGCAGCAGAGGGTGTTCGGGCTCCTGTCCCCCTCCCTGCTCACCCACCTCCACCAAGAAGTCTCGCAAGGCCACGAAGGTGGGTCGGTCCTCAGGCTTGTGTGCCCAGCACTGCAACATGACATTGTAGATGTCCTGGGGACAGTCCTCAGGCCTTGGAAGCCGCTCACCCTCCTTGTCTATCTTGTGCAGGATCTGTTGGACAGGGTGTGCTGTCAGGGTGTCCCAGATCTCCCTCAGCACCAGCAGGGTGAGGCAAGGGGGGAGGTCCCTGCTGTACACCTACCTGGCTGCCATTGAGGCCAATCCAAGGCTCCTGACCATAGGTGAACATCTCCCAGAGGGTCACTCCGAACATCCAGGTGTCACTGGCGTGGGAGAAGGTGCGTGTCTTCAGGCTCTCAGGAGCACACCTACAGGGGGAAAGACATGAGCATTAGAAGGCCATGGGTGCTGCCCCTCCAGGTCTCCCCCTCCCCAGGGCTCACCAGGCAAAGGGGACCTTGCGATGCTCCTGCATCACGTAGTGATCGTCATTTTTGGGCAGTGCCCGCATCAGACCGAAGTCCCCGATCTTGACGAGCTCATTGGAGGCCAGCAGGATGTTGCGGGCAGCCAGGTCGCGGTGGATGAAGCGCTTGGACTCCAGGTAGGCCATGCCCTTGGCCACCTGGATGGCATACTGGCACAGGGTGGAGATGAGGAAATGGCCCTGGTTCTTCCGCAGGCGGTCCAGGAGGGAGCCCAGTGGGGCCAGCTCTGTCACCTGGACCATGGGATGAGGACAGCAAGCAGGTAAGTCCAAGGCCACCCTGGTTGGGCTGGTTTCCATCCTTCTTATGCCCCACTGGGAATGCCAGCAGAGGGCTTGGGGTACAGACCCAGCCTGGCTTGGCTCATGCCATCATGTGGGACCTCCTCCCCATAGGGGTGTCACTGGGGTGGGCCCCATTCCCCCCCACTCACCATCTTCATGGGGTGGGAGAGCACCACGCCATACAGGCGGATGAGGTTCCTGTGGTCCAGGGAGTGCATGGCATTCACCTCCCGGATGAAGTCGTCCAGTGCCTCCGGCTGGCTCAGCACATCTGTCTTGAGGCACTTCACTGCCACATTCAGCTATGGCCAAAGCAGGGATGAGTTCTGAAGTGTCTTCCCCTGTGTGTGGTCCCACTGCCTGGCTCCCCACCCCCCAGAGCAGCCCCTCACCGTCTTGCCAGCAGGCGTGCACCACTCGCCGCGCCGCACGACCCCGAAGGAGCCGTCACCCAGCTTCTCAAAGATTGAGAGGTCCCGCTCCCGCACGAGGCAGGTCAGGGAGTGCTGGCCCCCAGCTTCAGGGGGTGGTGGTGTGGGAGGCTTGCGGAAGGTGCTCTGGGGCTGAGGTGGCAGCTCCGACTCTGGGCGCTTCCCACTGAACACCTGTGGGACATGGAGGAGGCTGAAACGTGGGCATGGAAACATCCCAAGCCCTTGGGTCTGTAAGTGAGAAGTTCTGGCACAACTCCTTGCCTCAGCTGTACACACTGGAACCTAGTGATGACCCGTAACTGGACCCATAACCCAGAGAAGGCTGGTTGTGGGAGAGAGCTCTGTTCCTCCTGTTGCCGGCACACTGAGCTTGTGTGGAGGTTCCCGTGGAGGGAAGAGCTTGTTTCTCTTGTAGCAGTTCTGCAGCAGTTCCCCAGCAGCCACAGCAAACCAGGCCGGTAGCCAGAGAGCCCTGGGCACTCCTTGACCAGGCTGAGGCCACACAATGTGCCTGGGCACAAAGCCAAGGGAAACCTCCAGCTTGGGCTGAGCATGGTGACACATCCCTGCAGCGATGTGGGCTTTGCAATGCGTGCTGGCTACCACCACTCCGAAAGGATGGGCCCTCCTTCCATCTCCCTCAGCTGGGATGGATGATGTGCCCCATGGAACAGGGTCCATCCCAGTCTTGAGGCAGGGTGCGCGGGGGCTGGGCCCAGCATGTGTCTTCGGTGGGAGGTGGCATTTCTGCTATTTGTTATTTAATAGAAGTAGCCTTCTATTAAAAGCCCATCCTCATCATGTCCCAGCACAGACAAGTCACGCAGGGGAGAGGCCATGGCCCAGTGCCCAGCTGGCAAACTGGGCTCTGCCAAACTCTGCTTCTGGGTGCCAGGTGCCATAGGGTGCCAGCAGTACCAGCTTTGGGTGGAATGGTATCAGGGCATATGTGAGCATCCCAAGGTCCCCAGTCACAGTGTGCCCCAGCCTGCAGGTACAAGGCTTTGCCCCCTCGCTGTCCTGGGCACCACTGCTGCCCACAGAGCTGTCTGGAGCAAGGCTCTCTGGCTCACTTGCTGCAAACAAGTTTCCTGACAAAGAGGCAAATAACACGAGGGGAATGAATTTTCCAAGTGCTGGGATGGGAAGTGACCCAGGAGCCTGAGGGGGACTGGGGTGCACACTGGCAGGGTCACACACAGGCAGGGCATGGATGGCAGCAGCTGCTGCCCATTTCCCTGTCAGCCTCCAGGGATGTGGGGGAGCCAGGCACCCTGAATGGGTACAGGGAGGCATCCAGATCTTCCTGTCTGCCTCAGTTTCTCTGCCACACCTGTCCCTCTCCCATCCCTACCTTGCTCATCCAGGATTTCCGCTTGCACATGGCTTTCCTCCGCTTCACTGCCTCCCACAGCCGCCGCTGGCCTGCAGGACACAGTGACTGTCACAGGCCAGTTGGGGTAGGGGTCCCCTGCAGCCCCATATGCTCCTGTGGGCTTCCCAAAAGATGCTGCACATGCAGCCAGGGCTAAGGGGAGAGGTTTGGGGGGGATGTACACACCGGGGCGTCCCATGCCAATCTTCTCCAGATCCTCATTTTTGACGTACTCAAAGTGGGAGAGGCGTGTGACGTTGAGCTCGTCTCGGATGCGCAGGAAGTACTGCTGCAGCTGCAGCTCGGTGAGCAGCTCCAGCAGCCAGTCCGTGCCCTCCTCCGCCTGCATGCTACAGCTCAGCCTCTGCTGGGACACAATATCGGGTTAGGGGCACCCTGCTCCACTCCCCTCTGCCCTATCCCCACTGGGGAGTCACCCAGAGGAGCTCAGAACCAAGGCTGGGGTGCTGCTCTGAGGGATACTAGTGGAGTCATCTCCTGAGCCTGTCACCACCTCTCTAGGGGAGGCCAGGACAGGCACCCCAATCAGCAGGACCCCCAGAGATAGGAAGGGCACCCCAGTCTGCCCTGTCCTGCCCACAGAAATACCCAGCCATCCCTCCATTCCAGCACAGGCTATCCCCTGGTCAGGAGTGCCAAGGACACAGGAGGAGGCAGAAGCTCAGGACAGATGTGCCTGCCCAATTCTCTCTGCTCAGCTGGAAGGGCTGAGCAGGGAGGTGACAGCTGTCCCCAGCAGGGACAGCCACCTTGGCCCCCTGGCATGCCCGCACACTTGGCTGAGCTGTAGTACAGACTCACAGTGGGTCTCCTCTGCTACGGGTGGTGGCACCTCACTGGGCAGACACAGGGAGGGGGCAGACAGGAACATCTGGCCTCTGGAGGGTCCCATTGCTCCGGCACTGAAGTACAGGACACCCCAGTGCTGCTGGCATCAGCCCCCAGCTGTGCCAGGACACAGAGAGGAAGGGCTGGAGCCCCATCCTCCCCCTCCGACTCCCCATCCCTGCCTGTTGTTCTGGCTCTTCCCCACGTTAACCACCACCGTTCTGCAACGAGCTATGGCTCTGCCTCCTCCTGCTGAGAGCGGCTGGGAGGCTGGGACCCGCCATCCCAGCTCCACAGCGCGGCAGCCCCCTCCATCCTCTCCTCTACCCTGCGAGACGACATGGCCCCTGGCGTCTTCACCCGCTGTGCTCGGCTCCCTCGGCCGCGTCACCGCAATTACAACCCTCGGCACTGGGCTAAAAATACGGCGGGCGCGGCGAGCAGCTGGGCACGGGGGCGCATGGGGGCATGCAGGGCCACACGGGGCCAAGGGAGCTGCGGCTCCCCTGCCCGCAGGGGACGGGGACAGAGCCGGGTGACGGCCAGCGCAGGGTCTGCACGGGGCGAGGGTCGGCACTTACTCGGTAGAGGCGGAAGCGGGTGAGGAAGGGGAAGGATCGGTGCAAAGCCTGGAAGCGTCGCATCCTGCCTGGCTGCCAGCCCCTGGCACCGCTGATGTCCCTTCCCCGGTGCCGGCGTCCCACGGCGGAGCCCGCTCACTGCAGCCGGGACACCCGCGGTCCCTTCATTCGCGCTACAGAGATGTTCCCTGGGCTCGACCGCCCCACAGAACCCCCCTGCAGCGGGCAGGGGGTTCGGGCTGTCCGTCGGCCGGACGCGGGCTGTGGCTCTGCCCCTCCTTCCATCCGGCTCCCGATTCTCTGGCCGGCCGGCCCTCCCCTTCCCCAACGCAACGGGGCCGGGGCGGGGGGTGGCGGCAGCAGGGCTGGGGTCACTCCCCTGGCTGGAGCCGCTTCCTGGGGACCCCTCGCTGGCAGCGGGGTTCGGTCCCGGCCGCCTGCCCGCAGCGCTGCCCAGGAGGGTTATTTTCAGCCGGGCTGGGACGCGCGCCCAAGGGGCCGGGCTCCCATCAATGTCCCGCTTTCTCCCTTGTTCGGCGGTTGCCGGCAGCTGGGAGCCCGGACCCCCGCTCCCATTGCCATGGAAACTCGCCCCGGCCTTGGGAAACGCTCCCAGGCCTCAGTTTCCCCCCTAGGAAGCAGGGAGGGAGGGAGGCAGAAGAGACATCCGGCTCTCTGCTCCCCAACCGAGGCCACAGGCATTATGCCAGGGCGATGGGCACTGCGGGGGGAGTTTCTGGCTCGGCAAACATATCCGCTGCCCAGCTGCCAGCCCCCACGGGGCTCTGCCGTGGGGCGCCACCAGCACCCCGGGGCTCGCTCCCCTTCCCTGGCGGGGCTGGCACCCAAGCCCAGCAGTGCTGTCCGCCCCAGGCTCCCGAGGGAGAACAGCTGGCCACGCCGGCAGCCACAGCGTGAGAGAGGAAGGACCCACAGCAACCTCTTGCCACAGCCCCCGCCTGACTGGGCCCCCAAACCGCGTCCATTACTGTTCCACGGGGGCAGCTGAGAGGGAATTAAGTGCATCCCCAGGAGGAGTCTCCACTGGGGCTTCCACTGCTACTGGGATCCCAGCTGGCACCCAGCAGCAGAAGCACCGGGCACAACAAGCCCATTGACTGGGGACAACTGGGCACAGTGCCCTCGGCACCAACCTCTGCCACGCGCCAGCTTCCCCCGTCCCAGCTCGGGGGACACCGGGGGTGGGGGGGGGTGTCCTGCCTTGACAGAGCATCACCCTCATCACGCAGAAATGGCACCCACCGGGACTGGCACCGAGTGTACTGCCTCCTGCCCCCTCAAATCCCAGGTGAGGCTGCCCAGTTCAGTGCTCACATCGGGAGTACACGTTCCCAAAATTGAATGGGGAACCCACCTTTGCCCACCATGCCAGGGGAGGTTCCGTGCCTCAACTTCCCTCTCTGTGATAGAGCCGCACGTACAGAGAGTGATCCTGCAACCTCCACTCTGAGTGGGGCAAGGCACCCTGCCAGCAAACTCCCACCCTGAGCTGAGGAAGTCACAAATCCCCTAGACCCACCGCACAGGTGCTGCTCGGCCCTCGGTGCCCTGCACGGCCCTGCCACGCACACCCATCCCTGCAGCGCCAGGGATGCACCTTCCCTACGTGCACCCAGGCTCATGCACGGTGCAGGACCACACAGGAGCAATCCCCCCGCGTGCCTCTCGCCACCTGCACAACCGCAGCCGCCCCCCACGCACGTCCCCCTCCGCGCAGCCCCGGCCGCCGCCCTGCCCGGCCGCACGTGCGCAAACACCGCGGCACCGCCGCCGGCACCGTCCCGCTCCCGCCTCCGCCCGCCGCGCACCTGGAGCCGCCGGCCCCCTGCGCGCCCACGGTGCCCACCCCCGATGTGGCACGTTCGTCGCCTCCGTGCTCGCCTGGCACCGCACACACCCGTGCGAGCTGGCACGTGGGGGGCCAGTCCTCCCACCCATCACATCTATCCCGAATGACACCGCAATACCTGTCCTACACCTCAAGCCCCCTGCACCTACACATTCCCCACATCCATGCAAAGCCTGACATCCCCCGGAGACGCTCCACTGTGGGGATGGCAGCCTGCAGGGCCACCGTCTGGTTGCAGCGCTGCAGCTGAGGGACGGCATCCTGTGCTGGGCACCGTGCGCCCCCCGCCCTCCACGAGCTGTGCCAGGCTTAGCTGAGCCTCACTACCTCACACCATTCCCCCATGTCTTAGTTTCCCCAGCAAGAAGCAGCAGGCAGCCCCCCTCCTGTGGGTCAGGATGCGAGCACAGCTGAGCAAGGGGGGGTGTCATGCTGCCCCGGATGCTGCGGGGTACAGCACATTCCAGAGGGGAGATGCCATGCAGGGACCCCCTGTCAGCTGCCAAACCATGCCCATCCTGGGGCCATCAAGCTCAGCCAGGTGCCCCCGCTGCTCCCCTCTACCGATTCCCCCCCACTGACCCGCCGGCACGGCATGCCCGGGGCGATGTCCTGCCGTGGGGGCGGCGTGGGGCGCCTGCTGCCCAGCCGCAGGGCCCGCTGCCCGGTGCTGTCCGAGAAGCTGTGGGGCAGGGGGCCGTGCACTTCCTCCTCCTCCTCGGCGCTGCTCAAGCGCTGGTAGTCGCATCTCTCGCCCATGGCTGAGGCGGCGGCTGCGGCGCAGCGGCGAGTGGGGGGCTCTGCGGAGACGCCCGCGTCTGCTTGGGGGCGGCGAGGGCTGGAGCCGGGTTTGGGATCACATGGCAGAAAGTTGCTGCAGTTCCGGAAAACAGCGAGAGGGTGAAGGTGACCGCGACGGCAATGGTGGGGGTTGGGGGGGTGGAGGATGGATGGAGGGATGCAGACGAAATGGGAAAAGGGAGGCAGCCCTTTGAGCGCTTGCCCTCAGCCCAATCCCAGCCTGATACCACTGTGTTCCTCCCGGCGCAGCAGCCCAACCGCCCACCTTCTGTCCCTGCTCCGGCTCCTGAGTGCAGAGGTGGTGGCATCGCCGCCCGCGCCGCGCTCGCAGCCCCCTTCTCCCCGCACCCCGGCACGGTGCACCAGGCAGGCAGGCGGAGGAGGAGGATGAGGGGGGACCATCGTCAAGCAGCCGGGGCTCTACAGCAGGCAGGATGGGTAGGGAAGCACCTGCAGAGGGACGGGGGGGCTCCTGGCGCTGGCAGTATCCCCAGCATCCCGCCCGCTTCCCTGCGCAGGCAGAGGGGGATGGGATGCACCGGGAAGATGGCTGCTCCGCAGCGACCGGCAGCGCTGGCGCAAGCACGGCAGGGCTGGCACAGCAGCCAGGCCCCGGGGGGTGCCGCTGGGATGGGGGTCCGAAGGCCACGCCAGGATCAATCCTCTCCCCCCACCCCCTCGGAGGGGGCTGGGGGTCTCCTCGACCTCTGCCAGGCGCTGCCGCAGCTGGCACAGCCCCCAGCAGGAAGCCACCTCCCTGGATGGGGAGCCCCCCGGAGCTCCCGCCCGGCCTGTACCCCAGCGCTGCCCAGCCACAGTCCCTCCCGCAGCCTCCGGACCAGAACCGCAAGCAGGTTGAAATCGAGGGGTGGGGGGAGTGAGGGGCTGCAGGCCCCTCAAAGACCCCCTGTAACCTGCCTGTGCTTTGGGGCACAACAGAGTCCCCAGGGACCAGTTTGCTCCTCACGCCAGCGCCACAGGGAATGATGCCCCATGAATCTGACCCCCAGGATCCATCACTGTTCCCCCACAGAGCCCTGAGAACCCGGTGTAGCCAAAGGAGTGACACCAGGCTGTCAACGTGCCAAGGCAGGGGGCAAGAGCGCGTCCTGCCCCCCTCCTTCCCCTCTCTCTGCTCCAGAGAAACAAACACCCGCAATCCCGGGGGGATCTGCCCTGGCTGAGGGGCCGGGCGGGAGCAGCCCCTTGGCGGCTCCTCCTGCCATACCACGGAGGTGAGCTCAGCCGCGGAGCCGAGGCGGGCCGGGCCTGCGGCGTGGGAGCAGCGAGCCGCCCCCGCGCACGGCCCGCCGGCGTCACCGCGCTGGCACGCCGCGGCACGGTGACTGATGCACGTGCTATGCCACCTTCCCGCCCGGGACAGCCGCCCTGCGCCACCCCAAAACCCTCACCAGCCTGCCCAGGGAAGGCGATGCTGTGCGGGATGAGCAGGGACAGCCCTTGTCCCCACAGCCCTGGGCATGGATTTAGGTCACACCCCCTCCACTCGTCGGCGTCCCGGCTTGCCCAGGCTTAACTGACACCAAAATGATTAGGTACCGTACAAGGGGACAAATGGCATTGTGCCCTGCCAGCCTTGACTCACCTCCCTGTAATTCCCACCCTGAGGGGGGTCCCACCACAATGATAACCACTGGATCGGGTGCACTGTCTTCTACCCTCCAGGGTGTGACAGCAACACCGAACACAAGGTGTCCCTCCCCTCTGTGGAGACACTGGAGTTCTTCAGCCCTTCGGGACACCACACTTGGCCCCACATTCCTGGGACCAGTGCCACAGCATCCCCTATGCCCACCACCCCGCACCGAGAGTCCCAAAAAGTGGCGGCTCCCCAAAACAAGCTCCCAGAGGGGGATAGGCTCCCTCACTCACCTCCATCACATCACCCCGCTCACTGTCACAGCCCGCCTGCCACCTTCCTGCCGCCTTCCTGGCAGCTGTGTCGCCTGGAAGTGATCTCATTGACTGCGGCGGCAGCAGGGCAGCCGCACCGTCACCCCGGGCTGGCTTGTTCAGCCCTGGCAGGGCCCCGAGGGCGGCCCCAGATTGTGGCGACACACTCCCTAGCCCGGCTGCCACGGCGCAGGTGTGCAGACACACACACACATATCCACGCGTACAAACACACCCCGCTCCCACCAGAGGCAGGGCTGCCGCCGGCATCCTGCCTACCTGAGGGATGCTGCTGCCAGCCAGCTCCCCGGGGACCGTCCCGAGCCCCTCACTGGGCTGTGCCACCCCGCGTACCCCCATATCAGCGGGTGCTTTACCTCCCTCGGTGCAGGCACCTGATGCTGCTTGGTTGGCTGGATGGAGCAAGCAGGAGGTCTCGGGGGGCCAGCACGGAGGGCTGCTGACCCCTGTGGCATGGGGGGCCGGGGAGGCCGAGGTGCCAGGTTCCTCCTTGCTGCCATCTCTGGGCTCCCAGAGCCTGGTCCCATGGCCTGGCCCTGTCCCCCAGCACAGAGCATCCCCTGCTTGCTCTCAGCCCCTGCCTGCAGCAGTGGATGTGTGGGAAGGAAAGACACAGGCACGTGGGAGCCCCCCCCCATCCCGGCACAGCCCCAATCCCCTCCCTAAGCCTCTTTCCTCTGCTAAATCCGCTCCGCAGGTCGAGCTGGGGCGGGCTTAGCTTCTCTTGCACGCCCCAGCTCGCCGGCATGGGCAGCAATTGCTGACCCCATAACTGATCCTTGCCTCAGCCCCAAGCTCTCCCACAAGGCAGGGTCACAGTGCAGTGTTTTGGGGGACAAACATGCAAAGCAACAGTCCCTGGCACCCTCATTGTGGAGGGTGTGGAGAGGGCAGCAGGCTTGGCATCACTGAGCCCTGGTGTCACTCACTGTAGGGACCCTGTCACCCTACCCCGATGCAAGGCTGGTTTGTGTCTGCCAGTCCTCCACACTGATCTCACCTGGGCCACAGGACAGCACAGGGGGATCCCTTAGCAGTGCCAGCCCGTGTCACAGAGAACTGGGCAGTGTGAGAGGCAGCAAAACGTCGGGCTCAGGTGACACCAGTCACAGGGTCCCCCTGGGGCAAAGTGGGACTTGAGAATGGCATCAGAATGGGCATCCCTGCCTGGCACCCCCATCTGTCCACCCCAGACACTCCAAGACTTCCTGGGGGTTAAGGTATGGGAAGTGTCTCTGCATCCAGAGTCACGACCCGCTCTGCCAAGGCAGCTGAAGAGCCTTTGTGGACCTGCCCCCCAGGAGAGCTTTGCCTCAGTCCTGCCAGGCAAGGGAGGCACCAGGATGCACCCTGAGCCCTGGCCCAACCTGCCCCTCCACCCCGGGGTGCTGCCAGCAGTACCCCCATCTCCACCCCAGCACAGGATGTGTCCTTGGGTCAGGCTGCAGCTGGCACAAGGTGAGTTTGTCAGGTCTCAGGCCAGACTGGCACAAAGCCACATCCACACAGCAGCATCTTCCTTTCGGGCTGGGAGCAGGTGAGCTGGGACCCCTAGAGCTGGAAGGGGGGAATGAAAGCTCAATCCCGGCAGTTCCCCAACACCAGAGCAGCACAGCTTTCTAGCCAGAGCATTCAGTATTTGCCAGTCATTAGCACTAACTGACAGCACCCTAATTAGCCAGGCTGCAGTGGGAGCAGTGGCCCTCCCCCAGGGCTGCTCAGCAAAGGGATGGAACAAGACTTTCTCCTAAGTCTTCCTATCTTGGCATGGTCTGTGTATGAAGCAGAGCCTCCTCCTGTCCCCAAAGCCCATACAAGTGGGCAATGCCCCCAGGATGCTTTGCCCCTGACAGCTATCATCCCTCATGGACACAACTGAAGTCAAAACCCAGGTGGCTGCATGGACAGGATGGGACTTCTTGGGGGGAAACTGAGGCACGGTGTCGAGTCTAGCCTGCAGTTGGTTAGGACAGGGCTCGGCTACAAACTCACAGTACTTCCTGGTCCTCTGGGGGTTGCTCCTCTGCTTATGAGGAGGCCCCCCCTTGCCCCGGGGAGGCTGAGTCACAGTGGGACAACAGGCTGGCAGCTGCCTGAGGAGGAGGAAGGCATTGCTAGCCCCCCCAGCCATACCCACTACACCCCACCCTGCTCCAACAAATACCTGGCTAAGGAGGCTCCGGTAGCTCCAGGGGTTGGTAACAGGTTGCACAGCTCCCACCCTGCACCCCCAGGCCTCGGCGCGGCCCGGCGGGGGATGCGGAAGCTGCTTCTACTCCCCACTCCCTGCGGCACCTGTGGGCTCAGGGCTGGCAGTGGGAGCAGGGCTGCAGCTGAGGATGGGTGTGCAGCACCCAGGGTCTGTCCTAAGCCCTCTCCCTAAAGAGGTGCCCGGTAGCACAGGCCTGCTCAAAGACACTTCACAAGGCAGGTCCTGTTTTTAGGAGACTTTTGCAAAGCCCATAGCCCAAAAATTTTCTTGAAAGCTTTTCCCTGAGCCAGCTCAATGAACGGCTGAGTAAGAGGGGGGAATGCACAACCTCCAGAGCCCACAGCACCTGGCAAGAGGGACACCCTTTGCAAGGTGTTGAGCCGGTGCTGGAGCCCAGCAGCACTGGGACACCCTGGTGTATCCGCTGCAGCAAGCGGCCCCAGGGAGCTGAGGGTGTGGGGAAGTGCCAGCGCCAGGCTCTGCCCCAGCCTGTCCTGCCCAGACAGCCCAGCCCCAGAACTGCTGCCAGAGACACTGTCCCTGCCTGGGCTCCTCTGGCCACCTCCAAACCTCCTTCCCAGCTGCTGCTTCAGAGTGGGCAAGGGGTCTAATCATGCTCTGAGAAGCTGAGCAGGATTTGCCCGGCATGGTAGGATCCTTGTCTGGACTGTCAGCACGACCTTACCAAGTTTAACTTAAAACTTTTATTTAAAAAAGCAAAACAACAAAGACCAAAGTACCAAGCAGTCCTGGACTGTTCAGAGAAAAATTGCCACAGCACGGCTGGACACAACCACGATGCTGCATGCTGGGCCAGAGGTCAGAGGCTCCTGACACCTCACTGCTTGCCCGGGTTTCGGCCGCAGTACAACACCCCGAGGCACGGGGCTGGCCCCGGAGGACAAGGATCCTCTGTTCAGTGCCACAGCTCCCACGAGCCCAGGGAAGAGGAAGAGCAAAGCTGCCTTTTCTCCAGGAAAAAAAAAAAAACCTTCCCCCAGCTTCCGCTGTGGTTTAGGAGAGTTCAAGGGCACCAGGCACCCACTCACAGCAGACCCTGCTGCCTGCTCTGCCCTGGCAGCTGGAGCAGGAGGTCGGGCCTGCTGAGCAGTCCCGCAGTGCTTGGGCACGAGGGAAGCACCGCAGCTCGCAGTGCTGCGGGGCACGGTGCCAACACACCGGCACACTCAGCTGTCAACCGGGCAGCAGCACAGCGCCAAGCCCTGAACGCCCCTACCCCTCGCAGCACCCCCAACCACGGGGTCGCGGCTTGTTCCTTACCTGTGCGCTCACCGCCACTGCCACCGCATCCTGCGCCGAGTCTGCAGCGTCACCGGAGGGCGAGGACGGGCACGGCGGCACTCCAGACAGGCGGCATGCCAGGCGAGACGAGCCCGCACACCTGCCGGGGCGGGGTGCGACGATCGACGCCGGGGACGTCCGGGACGCGGCTGGGATCACCCCCGGGGCAGCGGGCAGCGGGCACGGGCTGCGGCCTCACACCCGGGCGGACCTCCTGCGGCTCAGGCGGTGTGCCGGGGTCCGGGTGCCGGGGTTGCCGCCGGGGTGCTCCTGCTCCCCCGGGTAGAGCTCGCCCTCCTCCTGCACTCCGCCCCGGGCCTCTCCCTCCTCCTGCCGGCCCCGCCGCACCCACCAGCGGGCGCGGGCCGGGGGGCTCGCCGTGTCCCGTCGCCCCCCGCCGCGCTCCTGCTGCGCCCGCCGGGCCAGGCCCTGCTCCTGCCGGACCTTGGGGCCGTGCTCCTGCACCCCCCGCACCGCGCCCCGCGCCCGCCGTGCCCCGGGGCTGCCGCCCGCCGCCGCCTCCTCCGCGCCCCGCGCCCGCCGCCGCGCCCGCGCCGCCCCCCGCTCCCGGGGCCGCCGCGGCTCCGCGCCCGGCTTGGGGCTGCCGAGGGCGGTCACGGGCCCGGGCCGCTCGCCCCACTCCTGCAGGCTCGTCCGCTCACCCAGCGGCACCCAGTGCCACCGGCCCGGCCCCCCGCCGCCCCTCGGTTCCCCGCCGCCGGCCACCAGCTCCTGGCCGCGGGGCAGCGCCCCCAGCCCCGCCTCCTGCACGCCGCGAGTGAAGCCGCCCTGCTCCTGCACCCCCGGGGCCACCCCGCCGCCCTCCGGCACCGCCGGGCTCAACCCTCCGCCCTCCGGCACCCCCGGCGCCCCGCTCGCCCCCTGTCCCCGGATGGTGCACGCGGTGCGGGCCCCACCCCGGCCCCGCACGCTGGGGAAGCCCCCCCCGCGCCGCGCCCCTGGAGCTCCGGCTCCGCCACCCCTTCCTCCCCTCCTGCCCCCCCGCCTCCTCCTACCGCCGCCGCCGGGAGCCTGGACGGCCCCCGACCCGCCCCCGGCCCCGCTCTTAAAGGCGCCGCCCCGCCGCTTTACGTAACGGCGGGGGTGAGGACGGACAGATGAATGGATGGACGCACGGACGGACAGACTCACCGCGGGGCAGCGCCAGGCCCCGGGACCGATCCGCTGCACCGGGGACGCGGGCTGCCCTGCGCTGCCAAAATCCCTGCTCCCAGCTGAGTTGGAAGGGGCTGTTCGCCGTTCCCTCTGCCCCGGCGGGGCTGGTGCTGCCCGGCCGCAGCAGGGTTCCCGCAGCCCCGGCCCGGCCTCTCCGGACACTTTGCAGAGTTACCGCAGGGAGAGAGCTCTGCCAGGCGCGGGCAGGAGCTGCGGGAAACGACGTCCTTCCAACAAGTAAATCATCCCCGGGGGAAGAGGAGGGACCAGAGCTATGCCGGGACAGCCCATAAAGAGCGAGCTGGGATCCTGGAGAAGCTGCCGCTCATCCAAATAGTGCGACTTCTAGAGATGTGGTGCTTGTAAAGCAGAAGGTGAGACCGGAATGAGGGATGGGGTAGGACAGCAGAGAGAAACTGAACTTATTTGTTGATAATGCAGAGCCCCACACCCATGCAGTCTCACCTGAGCAGGTCTCTGGGGCTGAGGAGACTGCTCCTGCCCTCCCAGAGCTGCCCTGGGCTCTAAGCAATATCCACACTTGCATATCTACCTGGGCCCATAGGACCTCTAGGAGGATGAGGGGCAGGAACAAGGCAGAAGCAAGTGCTGGCTTGCTGGGACACAGCCACACACCGGCTCCTCCAGCCACCTTCTCAACAGCAGAGACCTGCAAGGCCATGGTCAGAGGAAACCTGACATTTCATCCTCCTCCCATCATTCACCCATACATCAGAGGTGTTTCAGAGTCAATGCTGTGATGGAGAGGCAGGAAGTAGGACACAAAAGGAGGGCGAGGTCTGGGGGTTTGCATACAGTTGTGCTCCTCCACCTCATTACCAGACTCCTTATTGCAGTTGTCTGTGATAAGGCAGGTCTCAGCTGAGCAGCACCATGAAGTTCAGATTTGTTACTGCACATCAACTAAGCGATACTGGAGCTGCTGCACAGCAGCCCTGATGGAACAGGACAACAGCCTCCCTCCAACTGCCCAAGCTCACCCATGGCCACACTGCCACAACAGCATCATGGCTTTGCAAGAAGTCACAAGAGAAGGTGAGTGTTCAAGCTTCAACATCTTTATTAAAGCAGACAGCAGGTAATCCAGAACCCCACAAGAGAAACTGACTGTTCAAGCTTCAAAAATACTTTATTCAAGCAAACAGCAGGTAAATCCAGAAACAGTTTAGCACCCCACAGCAGTCAGATGCCAGCAGTGAGCAAGGCATCCCAACATCCCAGTAGTCACGGCTGTGCTGCCTAGCCAGGAGACAAGCTTTGTCTTTTGTCTCTCTCTGCTGGCTATAAAGCACAAGATTAAGTTTGACATCAAGATGCATGCAAACACCACAGTGAGGACTCCCAGACAGCAGCTCTTAGATGCCATCCAGAGAAACTCCACTAGAAGCTAGAATGTCAGAGAAAACAGTAACACAGACAGGGCTGTAGGAAGTTAGAGAGTTAAGAAAAGTTAAGGAAGAACAACAAGTTGCACAAGCCTGGGCATCAGGTTTCTAGAGACCGATGAAAATCCAGCCCTCCAAGCTGGTGAGCACTGAGCTCAGTAACTAGGCTGGGGGCCAGTCCCTGCCCTTTCCTTGCAGAGCTCCAGCTGAACAGTGTTCCTTCCCTCAAGGACTACTGCTGGGCCTCAGGTCACTCGCTCAGGTTAGGTTTAAAAGCCAGATCAAACTGCAGAGTTTAGGTTAAAACTAAGCTGCGGGTTAATCAAACTGCAAAGAACAACCAACAGCCCCTGGGAACAGGCAGTGCAGTTTAGCAGGTGTCACACATCAGCAGTGCTCAGCTTCAGGTCACACAGCAGAGCGGTACCATTAGAGAGCTGACACTGATTTTCCTCCCTCCATTCAACACCCAAGGGGGCAAGACTGGAATTTCCTGCCAGAACTGGAGAGTGAGCAGCCCATGCCCACACACCAGCACCCTCCCAGTGCCACAGCAGGCCAGCCTCTCTAAGTGCTACATGTACCCATCTAGAGCAGCGACCAGAGCCCCCCAGACAGCTGTCAGACCCAAGCCCTGCATTCACCTTTAATTCCTCAGGTCTTTGTAACTAATTTGAAGGAAATTTACAACACCACAGAGCACACAGTCTAACTTGCCTAGTTTCCACTAAACACTCAAGCACCACTCTTGTGACTGAAGGCAGGAAGCCAATTCAAGACAGCACAGCTATTTGAAACGGTTCAGCCTATGGAGAAGGAAGTGTCTAAGGATGTACATAACAGACTGAAGATTGTATCTGCATCACCACAGGAGAGTGAAAAAAAGGACTGCAGGAAATTAATCCATGTTAGATACTAACCATCAAGCTTCGCAGATGACATTGCGTGATAAGCATAGAACAATTATGGGAAACACTGTCCCCGATAATTAAGTACACCCATAGTGCAACATATGGAGGTCACTGCCTCCGATATAACACTGTGGTAGGCAAAAACTACCTTGTTCTTTACACATTATGGGAGACACTGCCCCCGATAATGTCAGTTAGGTTTCATGATACATAAGGTACTGGAAGTTTGCAGGAAGCTGCCATTTAAAAATCGTGCCAATGCCTAATCTGATGTACAGGGAGTTTTTTGTGTGTTGCCACAGGTGGAACTAGGGCTACACAGCAAGGGCCTCTGCTGGGACCAGGGCCAGGAAGGAAGCTGTGCTCCCTGTGAGAACACACAGCATCCAGAAAAGGGAGCAGGAAGAAGTCTGAAGCCCACAGAAGGGCACAGACCCTGCAAGGAAGACAAATTTCTAGTATTGGAATTTCCACCCAGATTATCAGCATTTCAAGGATTACTTTGGAGCGCAACCTGGATACTCACTACCAGGTCTGCACCTTCAAGTTTCTTCCAGAGGGGTGTTTTCGCCACAGAAAGCTTAATCGCTAGTTTTCCAAAACTTTTTGAGGGTCTTGTTTTGATTATTTTAAATGCAAAGTTCCAGTATCATGTTTGATTGTAATAGCAGATGCTGCTTTATTCAAAAACGACAGTATAACTGTCATAATTATGGAAGGCACTGCTTCCGATAATTATCTTCTATAAAAAAACCACACCATTTATAGTGAACACTGTCACTGATAAATAAATAAAGAAATAAATATCTCAGTGCCAAACAAGAGCCAACCTGCAAAATGACATCAGTCAAACAGAGTTTGGCCAGCAAGAGACTCAATTTCACACAAGGCCCCTGAAGCAGCAAGGTCTGAAGTGCCAGTCTAAAGACATTTCTGCTGCAGGACTTGCTGAGGTGCCTGCCGAGGATATCAAGGGGACATTGGATAATCTTTGGGTCATTTTCCCTGGGTACTGATACCTGCCTTGGCAGAAGCAAGCCTGCAAGATGTCACTGGGACCTTGCTGTTGAGTGAAGGCAGGCAGGCACTTCAGAGCTTGCTGATAATCCAGCACTTGCGGGCTATTACTACATTGTTTAATTTTTGAACTGCAGCTCCCTGCTAGAGAAGGGACCCTTGTTACAAATGTTCAGAGGAATCCATTCCCTGTTTTGTCACTAGGTTTAGGTGGCCAACAATTAAAAGCCTGAATAGATGAAGTACCTCCCCACTCAAGGTACCAGTTCAGGAAACACCTGAGCTCTTAGTTTTTAAGTACACTGGAGCAGCTGTACATGACTGGTTTGGACTGAGGTTAGGTGGGAGCCTGGTGAGAGACTTCATGGTAATCTTACTACTGCTTTACAACTGCCTCCTGTGAATTTGTCAAGGTGAGATTTAAATTTTATGCTCAACTTTGGTCAAAAACGTTTTGTTGCCAGAATATCTACAGGAAAGTAATGCCATGTTAGGGAGTGGGTTTCGCTTAGGTTTCAGAGGGTTTGGTTAGGTTTTACAACATATAAGGTACTGGAAATCTGCAAGAAGCTGCCATTTAAAAATCATGCCAATGCCTAATCTGAGGTACAGGAGTTTGTGTGTGTTGCTATAGGTGGAACTAGATCTACACAGCAAGGCCCTCTGCTGGGACCAGGGCCAGGAAGGAAGCTGTGCTCCCTGTGAGAGCACACAGCTCTCCTGTACCTTAGACGGGTAATCCAGGTGTTTGCTGTGTCTAGATTTCGTTGTCTGTATTCCAGATATCACCCACTAAAGCATTGGCAGCCCCTTTAATGGTCCAGGTCACCAGGGCCATCTGTTCTTTCAGCTCATTCACATCCACGCTGGTCTTGTTGGCTGCCAGCTGCTCCAGGTTCTCCAGCAGACTCTTCAGGGTGTGGCTGCCTCTGCCGAAGAAGATGTGGCGGAAGGGAGCATCTTTTGGTGAGAGGTATGGAGAGAGGAAGTCGTATTCCACCTGAGTAGAGGTGCAAATAGAGGGTTATACTCTCACCTCCCAAGTTTTTCCTTCCTGATCTGCCCACCTCTGATCCCCACTCAGCCCTTTCCCACAGCAGCTCTGCAAGGGCCAGACCCTCTCTCATGAGCAAGCCATCGTGTTGCCACTACGCAAGTGGAAGAGACACCAGTCTGCACAATGCCCATGGCCCCTTAGGGAAAGGCCCATCCCAGCCAGCACTCTCTTCCTTTGTGAAGGAAGAAAAACCAGTTGAAGATACCCACCTTCATCATCCTGTCATTCAGGGCTCTGCGGACAATCCTGTTTTCTGTGTCACTGTTTTCGATGTCTCTTCTCAGTGCATCTGCAGCTCGCTGGAAGTCTCCACGAGCAAAATACAGCCAGTTCAAGGTCAGCCCCAGTTCCTGCAAGGGAGGAGCTGTTAGCAAACCTGATTTTCTTCTTTTGCTGCTCCTCTTACCAAAAGAAAGTGTTGGTTTTTTTTTTTCTTTGCAGTTTAGCCAAGTAGCAGAACAAGTTCCTGGCAGGCTCTTCTGAGGTCACTCCCTACCCACAGTTTCTCGTAGATTTTCAGCAAATGTGCAAATGAGATGGAAAGCTGCACTATGCTGTGAATGACAACCAGAGAAGAAACTTCACATCTATTTCCTCAAGAGCTCATGACATCCAGATCAGCTAAATCTGTCTGCCACAGCTACTCTGCCTGCACAGCTCTATAAGGAGCATCTATTCTGGCCACACTTCACTACCCTTTTATGTCTAAAGGGGAAAGGTGTCCATCCTGCTGTATCCACTGGCACAGGGCCTTATTAGCACATGGGCCCCATAATCATCAGGGATTTGGTGAACTCAGAGTCCTTCTAACCTTCACATTGCCATTGAAGTGCCAAAGCTTCTCCTGGAATGACAGCAATTCGTCACTGTATCTATCCAAGTCCAGGAAGAGCTCATGGTCATGGGTCATCCTGAGAGCTATTTGACCAGCAACTTCTGCAGCAGTACGCATGAGAGGATACAAGTTGACAGTCTTCCTTTTCAGGTTAGCCAAAGTGTCCTCAGTAGTGCCCAAAAAGGCATACTCATCATTTTCCTGCAAGAAAGAAGGTATTGGAGTTAGCCAAGAATGCTTTTCCAGTTAGACTTTTTTCATCCCCCACCAAAGGTTGCTTGTTACCTCCCCCCCATCCCATCTCCCTGTGCTGCTAAGGAACAAAGACTCAAGTGGCAAAACTCCAAAGCACTGGGAAGGGAATGGAGTTCTTGTATCTCATCCCTGACAGCTTTCAGTGACCAGCAGGATGTTCTGCTCAGTACTTGCTCAGGGCAATGATATCACTTCCACAATGCTCTCTCTCTGCTTGCTGACCAGCAGGCTGTAGAACAGTTTTTCACTGATGCAGCAACAGATTGACATATTTCCATTGCTTTTAGCTTCCAATTCATTGACATCTGAACCTCCAGAAAAGCAAGTGACCCCTCTCCCCAAAAACCTGCAAGTATTCAGTACTCTGGAACAGAGGCTGTAAGGCCAGCCTTGTCCCAGGAGCAGTCTTGACAGCAAGTACTGCCACAGCCACCAGGTCCAGAGGCTGCACCTCCTCCCTCTGAGAGGCTCTTGCAAGGACATTGAGCTTGGACAGCACCTTTTGCCCTGCCACCAACTTTTGCTCTAAGATACCCTTACAGCACTCTGCATGGAATGAGCACACCAGGCAAGCACACATTACTTACATCGTAGAAACCAAAGGAAACCACTGGGATTCCTGAGTAGGCCAGAAAAGGGAATGCTGCATTATCCAGATCAAGGGGAACGCTGCAGAAAATAAGCACTGAGCAGTTACTAGCTGGTTTGGGCATCCCAGGAGAAAAGCTACAAGCTCTGCAATTGAAGCTCTGAACCACCAGAACTCTAGACAAGACTGAAGGAGTCCCAACCAAATCCATGGCCCTATTTGTCCATTCTCTGCCACTGGACTTGGTACAAGGCTGTTCTTGTTCTGCAGGAAGGTGGCTGGGCTGCCTCAGCCAGCTTGGGGCAGCACAGTTAGTGCTGTACTGTTAGCACTTCCCTAACCCCATGTCAGAAGGTAGAGCCCACCCAGACAACAGTATGGCACTCCAGCAGAATCCATACTGTTTGCTCCTTTATGAAGATCTGCTTTCTCCAGATGGAGATGAATGACAGTACTTACACTTTCTTTATCCAGTCAGGGCCAGCTCTGCTATCCAGGTAACGCAAATCGTCTGCGGGGTCCTTTACCTGCACAGAGATGAGAATCACTGCACTTGTTCTGACATCTGTTTGGGCTTCTAGTTCCATCCTGGAGCTTACACTGCTGTGCAGATGCCAGAGTAAGGTGTGCTCCCCTGACCTTTCTCCACACTGGTACATCTGCCACTGAACTGTGGCATTTGCTGATTTTAGATTCTGCATGTGGCAACTGCAATTCCCAGAGCCCAGTTGATTTCAGACAGGGCCCCTTCAGAATCCCAGGTTTTTCTCCTAAATGGGTCTTTCTCCTGTCAAGTGGGCAAAGTGACCCAGCACAGCTCTGTCTGCTTTCAGTTCCCCCTTAAAACCACAGTCACCTTGATCAGATCAATGCCCTTTAACTCACCCTCTTCATAGTTGTCTCCAGCAATGAGTACAGCAATGGGCTAGCAGAAATCTTGATGTCTGTGGAGCCTGCAAAAAATGAAAGGGTATTTGACATACTGGCACAATCAACCACTACTGCTAGAGCTGCCCACCCCTGATCTGCAGCTACAGTTGCTGAAGGACCTTCAACAGACACAGGACAGTCTACTGGGATTTAGCAGACTTGACTCCTCATGGCTTAGGCTGTACCAACCTCCCAGCTTCAATGACAGCAGGAGAATAAATGGAGTCATGCCAGTCTTCAGCCAAACACCCACCAGCCACCTCCTGGCACAGCCCCCATTCCTAGAGGTTAAGGGATGTCTGTTCAAGCTATTCTAGTCCCACCCAATTTCAAGAAGTACTTGAAAGAGTAGCAGGTTACCCAGGACTGCAGTATCCAAGTTGATATAAGTGAAGGCTTTGGCATGCAGCGTGGTGGAGTACCCCTAGAACAAAACAAGTATTTTAATAATGAGAAGTAGCAGTCCAACCCCAGAATGTTTAATTCACAGGAACAACTGCACAGCCATCCTGCAGAACTCTATTAAACAACCAATACCTCCAGCCACTCGGTAGCACCCACAGCTCCGTACTCTCCTGCACTCCAGCTAGCAAAGATAATGCTGCGCCGTGGTTTGTAGTCATCTGTAAAGAGAGAGAGACTCAGAGGTCTGCCCTTTCCCCATGGAGATGCAGATTAGCACTGCAGGCCTGGGATGATGAATTGCCTGCTCCTCAGACAGCGCTGCTGCAGAGAAATGTGCCCGTCGCACGGACACTGTACCCTGCCCCCACATGCTGCAGGACTGCGCAGGAGAACAATGCTGTCTGCATTTCCACTCTGTTTAGCTGCCTGAGCCCAAAATTAACCCTGGAGACAACTGTGCTCACACTAACTGCCACCATGACCACTGTTCCAGCTGGTCAAACGCTTCAGAGTTTTCCCACTGTCCAAGAGACAGCTCAAGTTTAAGGTTTGCATCCCGTGTTATCCAAGGACACATTGGTAGTTGAGACATGCCAGATACAGACAGGCAGTCCCCCTTGGAAGTGAATGCTCATTGCAGGCAAGTTATATTGGACACGAAACAGCTTATCAGGAAGCTTTGTCAGATTCCCTACACCTTCTAAAGGACTGCTTTGCAACTGGGCTCTCCAGTGTTAACACACAGAGAGCTAGACCTGCATCACTACCCACCCTCATGCTTTTGTCCACAAATATTTACCATTTTTCACCATGTCTGAGATCACACGGGCAAGTTCCAACAAGATGGCAGTGCCAACTCCAGCCTTGGCTGCTCCTGGCCCCCAGGAGTCTCTCTGGGCTCCGAGCACAACATACCGGTCTGTAAAGGAGACAAGATCAAGACCTGAGCTGCAAGCTTCAAACTGCAAATACTATTTATGAGAAGAGCGGCTTTCAGTTCTGTTTTAGGAAGAGAGTGTGCAGTCTGATCCCTGAATGTGGCACACTGAGTGCTCTCATTAGCCTTTCCCTGGTGGCATGGTTCAGATTTTTCTCTGATGCTCAGGGGAAGGCCTTGGTTCTGCTGAGAAAGAACTGTCATCTGTCTGGGAGCAGCTGTCCCATTCCAATGACCACAGAAGGGTTCCTCTCAAGACTGAGCCACAATGCAGCTGCTGTTACCTGGTTCTTCAAATCCCTTGATAACACCAAAGATGTTCAGAATCTTCCTATCCACCATAACGTTGTTCACAGTCAGTTTCACTGTCATCTTGCTGCCACTGCTCACTGTCACCTTACATCCCATGATATCAGCTCTCCACTCCTCAAGGCATTTGTCTCCATCCATTTTTCTGAGAGAAAAAGAAGATCCTTTGAACTCATTATCCAGCTCTGACCGTGTTTAGCTCTGGTGTGAAAAATGCACACCTGCAACTGCAGGTGGAACCTGGTTCAGGGCCTGCCTCAGAGAGAGTTTGCAGTTCTGTGCCACTAATTATGCAGGGAGGGGTAGAATGCATAGGCCAAGAGGAATCCAACACTAGATTAACTTCAATCTTTAAGGCATGAGACATGGACTCAAGTGACTCTTCTCCAGCCAGTTCCAGAACATGCTCCCTGCCACACACAGCAGAGAGCAGCAGAGAGCTCTGTCTTACAGCACCTCACACCATCCTCAGTCCTGGCAAGAGGCAGCACCTCAGCCTGCATGATAGCAGAAACACTTACCCAAACAGTCTGGCTGCTGCTTCTCTAGAAATAGTTTGGACAGGAATTTGAGGTAGTCCAGAAGATTCCACTGGTGGGAACTGGGTGTGGTTGAAAGAAGGGAAGCCTGGGGTGAAAGGGTCTCCAGTTCCAAGGTGGGCCTGTGAAAAGCAAGAGGAGTCCTCAAGTCTCACCAGAGTCCAACAGTTTTCATTTACACAAGGACACTGCTGGACTGGCCAGGCTGCAGCCCCCAGTCAGGTTCTCAAGAACAACCAGGGGAACCAGTTACATACTCACATGTGCAAAGGGGACATAGGAATCTGCCTTCCTGTCATTTGAGGGGCCCGGGTACATCAGGACACCAACTGCTCCCTCCTTTCTGGCATTTGCAACCTGCAGCAAAGAGAAACATTAAGTGTACATCTGCATTGCAAGCAAGGGGAGTCCAGGCAAGAACATGGAGTAATGGTGTGAAGGTTGTGCCTCTCAGTGCCCAACTCCACAGCAGATTTTAACAGCTACCTGACAGATACACAAGAGAGCTGAATCCTAGCAGCTCAGCCCTGCTTCAGGCAAACTGTGTCTAGCATCCTTATGAACAGTCAGGACACACCACAGTGTCTCAGTCTATGATTCTTTCAGCTCATACTTGCTCCTTGGAGCAGCTTAAAATGTTACATTATTTAATTTTGATTATGCTCCATCCATGTTCCCAAGATGAGGTTAGTCTCAAGACAAACAGCCACTGGAGGCTCATCTTCACCCAGAAAATGGTGGCAGAGTGGACTAGCCAGGTTCCTGTTTAACACACCTACAAGTATGCCACTGGTACAAACAATCTTGTACAGCTAGACACCAGTTTGGAAAGTGGGAATGGGATTGGAGAACCAGTGAGCACATTTTTAGAAGCACTTTCTGACTCTGCCTGTCTCAGATGCCTGCAGACAAGGCTGAGTCCAACTGCAAAGGGTCCTGTGCCCCAGCCCCCCCAGGAGCACCCATCTGAGGGGCAGCTCTGGGTCAGATATGGAACAGGCTTGCATATTGAAACACCTGGATCCTTTAGCCTGCTTGGCTATTTGGTTCTGTTCTCTACAGAGGGAACACTACAGCAGCATGCATGGCCACCAGCTGGACACAGTACCAGCACTGCCATGCGGTCCAAGGAACAGTCAGCAAGGGCCCAAGTTACATACTGCAGCCAAACTTTGAAAGTATCTGGCTACAGCAGCAAGAGGTGTCCTGGAGGCAAGGCTGTCCTGCTTCTGGCAGCCTTATGGCTGTACCTAGTGATATTAGCCAGCTCTGCTCCCAGGCTGGCTCCCAACCCCAGCACTCCAGAGGTCTGGCTGCTCCAGCAAACTGCCCGAGGCCAAGAAGAATTGCACCATGAACAGTAACAAACTCTGCTCAGCCTCAGTGTCCAGACCTGCACGTGGAGCTTTAGTGCAAACAAGCAAGACCAGGCCTGCAGAACAATCCTACATACATGAGTTCTACAGACCTAAAAAAGACATACCTCTGCACCTCAAAGAGTAGGAAGCATAGCTTCCTGCTGCCAAGTCTAGCCAGGCTTTGGGGCAGACACTGCTTACCTTCTCAGCAAGGGTTATTTTTCCAGCTCTGAAGATGATTATAGCTCCATTCATTGAAACACCCAAATTTCGTATCTTCTGAAAATCTTCTTTCAGTCCATAGTTCACATAGACAGGTTTGCCCTGCAACAGAAACACTGGTTATGAACGCAGCAGTCCTAAGTCAGTAAGATACTTGAAACAGCCTACAGAGTCACTGTAACAGTGACTCCTGCTAAAGCAGGGAGCTGAAGCTCAGCAATGTAAACTGATCCAGTGCAAGACGCCTGTTGGAGCAGCACTTCTGCCAAGGTTCCTGTCTGGATTCTAGCAGGGAAGTTTAAAGTTACTCCTGCATTTTGCTGCAGTAAGAATACTATGTGGGCCCATTTCTCTCTCCCCACCCTACCCAGCTCTCTTAACTGAGGAGGACTTTATACATTCCCTATCTTAAAGGGACTTATTTTTTTAAGTGTACAGACACATTTCCAGGATTCTTCTGGAGTCACTTACGGTAACTGTGCCGCTCTTGCTGTATGCCACATATGCATCAGGACTCTCCAACTCTTCTTGACTATCTTCTATAATGAACACTTGGTTCCTGCTGCTGTTAAATGTAGAGAGACAGCGTTAAACTCTTTCACACAAGAATTTAATTAGCTCAGTATTCCGAGTTAGTATTCTGACTGTATTCAGTCTGTGCTCTAAATTCTGATCAAGTCAATGGAGCCCAAAACAGGCAGACTCATCCCAGCAAATATCTTCCATGCAAAAATCTCTGGAGCTGGTCAGAGACATTAATGAAGGCTGATTTCTAAGACCAGTAGCAGAAGGAATATCTGCTTCCAAGTCTCTCAGTCACCTCCTAAGAGAAGCTGAGCAAACTAATTTCCCCTGATAAAAAGGGGAAGTAAGACACGAGGGTGTGAGCTGCCAGACATCACAATGCCTGTTGACACCCTCTTGGGCTACTGGAGGAGCCACTGCCAGGTGTGCAGCCCTGTCTGGGTGACAAGACAGAGAAACCTGTGCCAGCAGTTTTAGACACAGGTAATCTGCCTTTCAGCTGAGTTTTCACTCAAGTTTGTTTTCTGTCCACTTCCTAAGCACACTTGGAGGAAACAGCTCCCCCAGGAAACATCCAGAGTTCTGCTTCAAGACCCTCTGGATTTAGAAAGCCTGAGAAGAGGCAGGAGCAGTCATTGCTTGGCTAGACTGAGGCTGACTTTGCAGAGTGGTAACTTGCTCACAATTTTCACATAATTTAAGCAGAAATGACACGTTTGCTCAAGACTGCAGGTATCCATGTACTTGTATCCGCGTACAGGTATCCAGGTGCTATATGGACGAGATGTGTAATCTCTTCTTTAACATACCTGCCTTTATCCTGCAGCCTAACATAGTGCTCATCGTTCCACACGTCATCCATGCGGAAGCTGGTGAACTGGTCATGAATGTGGCCGGCAGTGCCCTCATCTTCAGCTTTGCCAGCTTCAAAAGAAGTCTTACTTTCCCTTTGCCTGTAGGTAACAGATATATACATATAGCTTAGACTACAGCACCAGGCTGCACTGCAGCCTGCAGAGCCATTTAAGCCTGAGTTTAAAACACGCCACCTTACATAAGGCCCTTGTTCTCCAAATGAGCCCAAGTTCTGCTCACAGGCTGTGACTCTCTCAAAGCTCTAGATAAACCTTCTGGAACCCTTACCTCAGGTTGGCCTCAAGATGTGCAGTTGACAGTTTAGATGACAACATTTTCCTTAATACAGGCCAGTATAAGATGCGTGGTCCAGGACCTCTTCTTCCTCCATTCCATCATCTGAGTAGTAAGATGCAGTAGGAGTCATCTCGCAGTTGCCACTTCCATCCAGACACCTGTTAACCCTCTGCATGCGTCCACGATAACTCAGGTAGCCAATCAGAAACCCTGTGGAAAGAACAGGAATTTCTTTGTGCTGCAGAAAGATGACTGAACCCCACCACACAGCTTCAGAGTTGAGATACATCTCTGCTCTCACCATTTTTGACAAGCTGGCTTACCCAAGGACAGACACATATGCAGCCTGACATTTTGCCTGAGCTGGCATGTTTTAAGGGGCACTGTAAATCTGATCTTGCACTTGGCAGAGTCCCTCCAGCACCACTTAGAAAGGAAAATATTCTCTTTAGGCCAATGGCATTGTTAAAACCTTAAGAGACAAGTACCAAAGGCTTTACTCATCTGTTGACCCATATCTCTACAGAAGCGTTAGGAGTTAATGGAGGGAAAACCAAAACTTTGACATGGACCAGTCTTCCCTTCAGCTAAGTCACAGCTCTCCACAATCAAACTGCACGATTCTTCGTGCCAGTGCTGTACCATAAATCTGATCTAGACATACTTAGTGACAAGAGGCTGTGGCCTGGATCCCAGTTGTTGAATTATCTCCGAGAACAATACAGATTGAAATGTAACCACCTCAGATTACATTCAATACTGGAGTCCACTTCATGCAGTTGCCTCCCACCCTTCCTTACCAATCAAAAGGAGGAGGGCAGCTGCCATGATTACGAAGCAGAGGTTCTTGCCATTCCTCCGTGGAGGAGGCATGCTGGCATGCAGGTGCTCTGGTCTCCCAATTTCCCCTCCTTCCTCCTCATCAGCAGCCAGGTTCATCTCCACGTGGCTGTTGTCTCCGTCCGTTTGCCGGGCAATGCTGAAGCGTGTGTACGATGTTGGCTCGCCACTGAACTGTGAGGAAAGGCAGTCAGGAGATGGAAGAGTTGGCTACACCAGCCTGCAGTCCTTGCAGTCAGCTGCACCTGCGCTCCACCCCAAACACTGCTGGTCCATCTGCAGCTGCCCCAGTGCAGCGAGCATTTGGGCTGTCAGTAAGTCAAGATGGATGCTTTAAACACAGATAGGACTCAAACCCACTCAGGGTCTCCAGAGTCTATTTAGATTCCATTTACCCTGCACAAGTTTGGAGCCACACTGATCAGTCTAGCCTGGAGTCTTACAGATATGAAGTGGCCAATGGCATCAGCATTTCCCACGTGACCCCATGGCTGAGGCTGATTCAAGCAGAAACTCCTGCTTTTAATCAGCAGAGCACAGATCAGTCTTGACTGTGTACAATATACACTTTGATGAACACAGAGGAAACAGAAAGCAACTGTTCACGGGCCTTTGAGCCACATCCACTTTGATGTAAATACTCTCATCCAGCACCTGGATAATTTCGTATTAAACTGCCCTATGGCTACCCTTAAATTACACTATTACACATATGGTAGTATTACAAAGCAGCTATGCTGAAGAGAGATGACCCTTGGGCATTATGCTAGCTAACATGAAAGCTGAGGCTACACCTCTTGCACCCACCAACAACTGGCACTGTTTGACAGGTTTTTACCAGTGCCCAAGCAGAGCTTTTAGTCTGGAGCCCACTTTCCTAAACATGTGCAAGGCAGAGCCCAGCCTCCCACAGAACAGCAGCCCATGCACAAGGCAGCTGCTCAGATTAACTCAATTCCAGGCATAGCCAGACACTGGCAGAACCACTCCTCTTCCATTAGAGATGCTGAAATTGCCTGCAGCCATGGTTCTGCTGGGGAGTAGAGTGAGACTGGCAAAAAGGAATAGCTTTGGGAGCAGCACTCTCCTTTGTACTGGAGAACACCTGGTAACAAGCACCCAAGCCCTGTTACAACCTCAGCAGCTCATCCACAGTTCTCAGCTCCCTCTCAAACTGTACGTCAGAGCTGGAAGTGAAGACACCAGATATCTGCTTGCTTGGGCAAAAGAAACCAGTGTCATTTCAGACTTGCAGTTCCACTCTGACCCACACTAACCACAATGAAGTGGCTGCCTGCTTATATTTTGGAAAAGAGCAACACTGCAATCTGTCCTAACACTCTCCCTGCCCAGCTGCTCCACAGCTTGGCTTCCCTCACACCTGAGGCATGTCCTCACACAAAGGACATGCCCCAACCCTATATATCCTCCACTCTTGTTCAGAGACCAAACCACCACACGCTCAGTTGTAGCCTTGGGTCATTTCACAATCCAAGCTCTCTAGAACCAGCAGGCTTGGCTGAACAAGTTCCTGCACATTTGTTTCAAGCACAGGTTGCTTTCAAAAGCTGGACTTGTGGTTGAATTCCCACCCCCAAGTAACAATAGAACACATGTTGATTGTCCCAGTAGGCATTTGAACGGCTTCCTCAGCAGCACTTCCTTCTGCAACTTTATTCAAGGCCTGCCCCCCCTTTCTTAACAGCCCTCAGAGACCCAAAACACGATAGCAGCTAACGATAAACCCACCAGCATGAACTGCTTGAGCCACTTCCTTATCATGGCCAGCTACTTGCAGTGACATTTGGCTCACCACCCATACAGCAGCACCTAACGCTGCTTTGGATTTATCTTCTCCAATACTGATAAGTAGTGATATTTTTTAAAATAAATATAGCTCCCTACTCATCAAGTATCTTTCATACAGTTCCATCAACACAGCCACCTGTTGCACAGTTTAGCTATACTCAATTCTCCAACTCATGTATGTTCAAATAGACAATGAACTACATGGAAAAATATAAAAATAATACTATACATATTATTATCATTACATATTATATGCATAAACATATAATCTCATACACAGATGTTATTGAACCTTTCTTCTGCAGTATCATCAGCCCACCAAGAGACAAACAGCATTGGGGTACCATGTCTTACCAAGTTAGAGATTGCTGCTCTGGCATGATCCATTGCCTTCTGGACAAATGCAAACCAACTTCACCAAAGCCCTAGAAGTTCAGAATACAACAAGGTTAGGCTGTTCCCTCACCACTACATTACACACCTGAGATCAGTTACTGCCACTAGTGCACTGCTTGCCCATGGATTTTCTGTGCATACTTCCACCTAAGTAACTACATTAGTGAACCTGCATGAACCTTGAATGCAACCTAGAAGTTCCCATGGCAATGATCAGCTCAAATCAACTCTTTCTGTTGAACTTTGGGCATACTGACAGGCATACAAACAAGGAATAGTCTCCAATGGCTAAGTTCAGCCAAGGGTCTTATTAATGGTGGGGACACCTCCATTTAGGGAGTGCTGGCAACAGGCATTTACTCAACTGCCACCATGGACCCCAGATATGTAGATATCCTGGGCTCTGTCTCAATGACAGGAAGAGTCCAGCTGGAAAAGAGAAGTCACATAAGGCCATAAGGCAAAGCAGCACAAACTCCAACCCCGACAAAACACTTCTAATATAAACATCCCTCCTAGACAGCCATGTTCTCTACAACTTTATGAAGGGAATTTCTGTCTTGAAAAGTCTCTGAAAATCAATAAGAGCATCTTTCCAAAATAATTTCAGCAACTTTTAAAATTCTAAGTTCTCTGCAAACAGCAAACATATCTGAAAGGTAAACGGAAACTGATTTACTTCTCCATTTCTTCCTGAAGAAGGTTTGCAATTTAGCGAGTGACCAGACAGGTGCTGAGGTTGAGAGCAAGCAACCTGAGTATGCCCTCAAGCGCCGCTGCTAATAGGTGCTCTGGTCCTCAGGTGCACGTGGATTAGCTCTACACCTGGGAGCTCTGCAAGGTTTTATTTGGAGATCAAAGGTTAACAGTGGCCATTGCTTATTCCACCTTTTATTTAGGGCAAGAACACGTGGAGGTGAAGCCCCGACATATTAGAGAAGCCTTCCCCAAGCGACAACCTGAGGCCGCAGGCTCTTATCAAGGCACAAGTGCACTGAGCATGTGGAGGGTCTGCTAAAAGGAAACCCGGGAAGAGGCAGGGAAGCACAAAGGGCCTGCGGGCATCGCCCTGGCAGGGATGCTGGCCGGGTGCGCGATACCTCCCCGAGCCCCTCCAGCCAGGCCCCGATCTTTCAGAAATACGGCAACGAGAAGAAAAAGAGCGAAAAGCGGGCACGTTTGAGCAGCCACCCCGCGGGGCTGGGCGGCTCCGGCGTGGCCAGCAGGGCCCAGCTGCGGGCTGCGCGATAAGCGGCGAGGCGATAGGCGGGCGGCCGCGGGCACGTCTGCCCCGTGCCGGCCCGTCAAGGTCGCGGGCTCTGCCGCATGCGGCGCGGCCCCCGGCGCCAGCGGGGCCCCTGCGCCGCCGCCGCCGCGGCTCCCGCGCCGCCTCCCTTCCTCCCTTTCTCCGTCCGTCCGTCCGTCCGTCCCCGCCTCCTGCCCCGCTCCCTGGCCTTCCACTCCCGCCGCGCCGCACCTCCGCGCCCGCTCACCCGCAGCAGCTCCAGCGCCGCGCCGGGCTCCTCTGCGGCGCCCGTAGTGCAGTTAACGCGGGCCGGGATTGGCCCAGGCGCGGCCCAGGCTCGGAACGCCCCTACCGGGCAGGGCAGGCCCCGCCTCCCTCCTGCCCTCAGCACGTTCCCGCCGAGGCTGCGGCTGCTCGTGGGGCTGCTCATGCTGCTCATGGCGCTGCCGCAGGGGCCGCCGCGTCCCGCCGCCCCACAGCCCACCCAAGGGCTCGGGCTGCTGTGTGCCCCCCCGGCCTTGCTGCGCACAGGGAACCTAAGGAAGCACAGAACCATAGAGCAGAGCTCCAAGATCATCCAGTCCAGCCACGAACCCAGCATCACCCCTGTAACCACTAAACCGTGTGACCCGGCACCTCTTAAGCACTCCAGGGGTCACGATTCCATCGCCTCTCTAGAAACCTATTCCAGTGCCTGAAACGGTGAAAAATAAATTTCTAATACCTAATCTGAATCTCCCATCTCAGCTAAAGGCCATTTCCTCTAATCCTCTCACTGCAGGCATAGTAGAAGAGACTTGTCCCCTCCTCACTACAACCTACTTCCTTGATAAAGAATGAAGCTGCTTGCTTTATAAATTGCCTTTAGGTGCCCTTGATACAGTGGAGGAGTCACTTACCAAGTGGCATGTGTTTCAGTGGCTGCACACCAAGTTCCAGCTTCCCCCAGAGGAAGGGCTGGAAGTGGGGCAGGGAGATGAGGTTACCAACTCTTCGTGGGAAGGCATGCTTGTACCACAGTAGAAGAGGAGTGGGTCACAGATTCAGCATTCCCACCCTCTCAGCATTTTGAGGGATGAGGGCCTCCCTTGCTCTGGCTTGGGAGGCTCTCAGCACCCTGAGGTCCCAGCAAGTCTCATATGCTCAGGGCTGCCTTTTTAGATCTGAATGGGCAGAGACACCCGAGGTGCCTTTCCTTTGTGTTGGGCTGCATGGATTGCTATTTAATTTGTACAACAGGAAGCATGGCAGGTATTATGACTTCCAGCCCCTAAACACAAGAAGTATGGACAGCCTGCATCAGGACACAGGCTGTGGCCCAGCATGAGAGACGGTCACTGCTTCCAGCCTCAGTCCTTCAGCCCAGGACATCCCTCAAAAGCATGTCACAGCTACAGAACGCTTCAAGGTTTGTGTGAGCGCATGTTCTGCGGTACTGTGCTCGTTTGTCCCTTGCTCATTAGAAAAATAAATCAGTAGGCCCGGATTATTGCCTCAAATCCTCTCCCAAGAAAGAAGGATAGGAGCAGAAAGTTTGTAGTTTGGCAGAACACATGATTTGCAAAGAGGATTATGTTTGGTGAAAAGCAATACATTCCTGTGCTGATAAAAGGGGGATTAGCTAGACCTGAAATTCAGCATGGAGGACTGGAGACAAGTCTGTAAAGTGTCTCTCAGGCAAAATGTGCTGGCGGACCTGCCAGTTCTGTTTACCAGAGGAGGTCTGAGCCGGGCTGTCTCCAGATTCATCCCTCAGCAGCTGTGATGATGCCAGTCATGGGAAGGGGAACCATTGAGGAAAACCATTGTCACTTGGCATGTGACTGACCCATGGGACAAGGTGCTGGCTGGTGCCTTGGCCCAAGGTGTAAGAGGGTTCAGAAAGAGTTCAGATCAGTCCTGCAGGCTGGATGCTCCGCTCATTTCTCACCACACCAGCCTGGATGCAGCTGCCGCTCAGGAAAGCGTAACCCAGGGAAAGCAGCCGCAGCCCTGCCCTGTTTTTTATGTTCCTCCTGCGCTCCCCCCACCAAGCCCTAAGCTTCCTTTACCTGTGCACAGCGTGCCAGGCGCAGGGCAGCGATTCCACGCCGAGCTCCTGCCACAGGAGGGACACCTGCAGGGCGCTCAGGGTCGACGTTCCCCAGAGCAAGGTCACAATGCTCAAGGAAGGCGGCAATGGGATTTATTCGGTTCGCCCTGCCTCCCTTCCGGCACAGCAGGGGCGGTGCCAGCCCCAACCCGCCCTGCAGACACTCGCTGCAGGTGTTTTCCATTCCCCATCACAACATGCCTGTGCCCGGCAGTCAGTTCCCCATTTCTACACGTGCAGGAAAAAGAGAAGAAAGCTGACATTCTAGAAATTCAGACATTTTTGCACCTCATCTGGTTTTGGTGGTAAAATACTTTAAAATGAGCGTTCTTCAAAAGCAGTGTTGTGTACCCCTGAGCAGTGGAGTGCCCTTCACCTTGCAAGGGACTGGGAGCTGGCTGGCGATGGGTGCTTGGTGGCTGGTGCCACCTCTCTCAGGACACCTGCTGCTCACACACTGATGCCTGTGGTGCTGGCAATACCGAGCCCAGATGCTCAGGCTGCCCAGAACAACAAAAAATCTTTGCAAGGAACAGAGAACAAAAACGGGGAAATAGATGAAGAGGAAAGAGGATGTAGGATTGATTACTGCTGACTTCTGATCTGTCTTCCCAGCATCAGGGTGTTCCTCCTCGTTGTGGTTTGGCAAACTATTTGGCTATTTTAGATGTCCATGTGTCTTCTGAACTCACAAACTGGGGGGTATGTGAGTCCTCTGACTCGACTCAAATGACTCCACATGCTTTTGTACAATATCTCATGATGGGCCAGTGTCCTTCCTCTGGGATGCTGAGAACATGTGATCAAAATATGGTTTCACTTCAGTTTTGCAGCAGGATTTGGTGATCCTTGTTGGTGCCTTCCAACTCAGAATATTCTGTGAAAAGCTGGTTTTCCAGCAGCTTACCCCGAACAATGTTGTGAGGTGACTTGAACACTTCTATGGCAAGAAATACTGCAACTAACATGGAAGGGATGGAAAAGCTGAGAACCAAGTGCTGGGGTGTGCTACTGGATTGGATCTGCTGTTGGGCTGAGGCCCAGGGTTGTGGGACATGCAGTGGTCTGTGGGGTGGCAGGTGGTTTTAGGGCTCCCATTGGCAGTGCGCTCCATGGAACAGGGGCTGTGTGGCACTCCAGGCACCCCAGGGTGCAGGGCCAAAGAGGCAACAGGCATCTGGAGACAAAAGAAAGACTTTGATCTTCTGCCCTGAATGGCAACTGCTTCCTCTGGATCCCAGCCACTCAGAGGAGTGGCAGTGCCAGCTCCAGCCTTGCTGGGTTTAAGGGATGGACTGTCTGTGCTCCCGTGTCACCTCATGGGTTGCACCTCATGGGTGCAGTCAGCCATTATAGGTCCCAGGAAGCTGAGAAATCAAGTTTATCAAGTTTTTTTCAGTGTCAGAATCATACTGCTCCCCCTCTACTACCCTAACCTTCCAGGTCAGGTCTGGCAGGCAGGGCTCCCAGGAGAGGCTGCCTTCTCTGCTCCTGTCTCACCAAGCCAAGAGTGCAATAGCCAAGAATTCACAACACCATGAGTATCCCCATCCTCCAGAAGACCACATATTTTGGCTTTTGCTGCTGCATTTCTCAATTGTGCTGGCAAAAAGTGGGTAAAGTAGTTGGGTATGATCCTCTTAGGAAAGGCCATCATACTGTCTTGGAGAGTGTCATTCCATCCTGCTCTCTCCCAGCAATCCAGGCACCCACAGCCATGCTTGGGAGCTGTTGTTCCTTGGCCCTGACACGTGCTGCCGTGCAGGCTGAGGGAGAGGGACTGTGACAGGCACTGGCATGTGGGAGAGGCTCTGCTGCCTATTCTTGTCCTGTAGCAAAGAGGCTGTGGAGGAGGTGAGAAAAAGGCACTTGGGAGAATAAAAGTGCAGTGGATAAGGCTACAGCTGGCCACAGCATTGTTGTCCCTTCAAAAGAACTATTGTCTTTGCATCCTTCCTGGGGAAGCACCTGGGACTGGCCTGGCTCTCCAGATCTTCCACAGCTGGCCTGGAGCGGAGACAGAGCACCAAGCACCTGGAGGAGAGATGTGGGGCTGAGGAGAGTGTGGGCTCTTGCTCCTGTACAGATGCTGACCTGGCATATCCCATGGACCACCCCCTCAAAATCCTCTGGGATTTCTTTTCTTTTGCCTTCCTGCAATGTGGAGGCTCATCTCATCTGTCCTGTCACACAAGGAGGGATGTGGATGCAGTGATGCTCATTACTGCTGCTCTGCTTGCCAGGGGCTGGTATGGAGGCCCAGCAGAGAAGCTCATGCTTGGACACTGTCCCAGTGGGACTAAAACAGTCTGGCTCTTTTAACAAGGGGCTTCCTTGCTTGCAAAGACTGGATTTCACTGGAATTTTAACCACCAAGTCGTGGGGAACCCTCTGTGCTCCTTGCACCACCCCACCTTACCCTACAGGGAGGAGGGTGGACTGTTACCCGCTCTGCACCTGCCCAGAGGGCACAGAGAGATGAACGATGATCAGAGAGCTTTAGCAGCTTGAGTGTTGCTTGCTGCCTGGCAGTTACCTCTGCTGGCAAGCTGCTGGCCCTCCCCAAGGGCAGCTGAGGGGGACAGCAGCAGCGCCAGGACATCCCTCGGCTGCAGAGCACTGATACCGCTGCTGCCAAGAGCCCCAGTGCCCCGGCTGCAGCCAGGGCCGGTGCAGCTCTGTGGGGCTCTTGTTGACCTGGAGCCCTCAGAGCTGCAGGGTCGGCCTGGCACAGCTCTGCCTGTCTTGGCAGCTGCACCTCGGCGGTGCCGTGTGTCCCTGCTCTGATAGCAGCCCTGCTCGGGAGCCCCTGCTTTTATCTGCAGGTCAGGGCGGCTGTGGCTGCCTCTGTGGCAGGGGGGCTGCGGGGCTGGGCCCTCCCTCCAGCAGTGTACAAACAAGCTCAGGATGTGAACACAATAGCCAAGGACCGGCCTTTGAAAAGCAGGGGGACGCAGTGTGGCCGCCCTGGGGCACATCAAAGTCCGTCTCACTTTGCACTGCTGAAAAAGCCCGTGTGTTTGATGGCTACCCATGGACTGACTGGCCCCGGCACAAGGGGCCAAGGGTTTGAGTGAGGGGAAGTGGAAAGGGAAAAGAAATCAGCAGGGAGAGAACACAGGAGCTGGGACGCAGTCATGTGGGTCTCTTCCTCGAAAACCTGGGCCTGTCATGAATTCCCTTGGTCCACTTTGTTCTGGCTCTTGCTATATCTGGAGTATAGCACACAGCCCCTCTTTCTCCTTTTTCAGTGCACCTCCAGGCAGGTCACTTTTCCAAAGTGCTTCATGTGCAATTTTGTAAGCACTTCTTACTTCTTACACTTTTTTTTAATCAGCATTTGCTACAGCTGAGGGCTGTTGGGGTTTTTCCTTCCGGACTTGGTGGTTAGAATCCTAGAAAACCAGACCTATAATGTGGTGTTTTGCTCAAGAAGGCCAGCAGGAAAGTTACTCTTACTTAACAGCCTTGGGAACAGCTCTGTGCAGTGCCTTGAACAGAGCCACGGAAGGACACGAAGATATGGTGGGAGTGATTGTTGGTATGCTGGACATGTGCCTGCCCGAGGGGTCCTGCAGTACCTGCTGTACCTCTCTGGCAGGACCTGGTCCTGCAAGAATCCCTGGCTGCTCACTCCTGTGCCCCCAAAGGGCCTGGAAAACCCAGGAAAGTTTTGCCTCTGATTTGATCTGCAGCGTGTGCACGCGTTGCTGCTTTTGGATAAAAGACAGCCTGAGCCTGCTCAGTGGGAACCACCCTCTGTAAGGGTGGTTCCCACTGTCCCACTGATAAGGGGACATGTTGACTTAAGATATTAGAACTGTCCACTGCTTTGCTCTTTTATAATGTGCATTTATTGGTGTAAGAGCGGTGCAAAGGACACAGGAAACGCACGACATGAAAAAGCCAGTACCGTGTGCAGCATTGCCGGCTCTGAGGGAGAAAAGGTGTCCCTAAGAGGGCTGGGTGATGGTTCTGCTCTTGGGAAGAGGCTGCAGCCTGCAGGTGCTGGCCTCAGGCATGTGGGAGCAGCAGGCAAAGCCAGTGCCTCCTCTGTGGATTTGTGATTGAAGGGGTCTCGTGGCCCTTCTTCTCTTGATGCCATTGTCAGGGTAATTAAATGCTCCCAGGCAGGTGCCAGAGCCTCTTGCAAACTGAGAGTTGGCTTTGTCTTGTTAACCTGCTGGAAATACTTTGTTTTAGGGTGGATTAATCTTTCATAGCAATATCTGAAAGCAAAGAGGGGGCTTTAAGTGGGGTGGGATTAGCACAATTGGGCTGGACAGGGGGAGCAGGAGCTTTCTCACTACCTGCTAATTGCCTTCTCTCTGCATTGGTGGCAGCTGCGACAGGCATCCTTTGGGATTAACACATGGCAGGGCTGGGCTCTTGCTCGCTGGGAAAAGCTGGTTTTACCCTAGGGGGAAAAAAAAAAATCAGTTTGTATCTTTGCCTTGATGTGGCCTGAGAGTCAAAGTCTTTCCTGCAGCTAGAAAAACTCTCAGGTCAAACTAATGGAAACAACTTCCCCTGCCCTCTTCCCCACTCCTCCAGTGAATAGTGGGCTGTGTTTGGTTTTAGCTCCTGACTTTTAGTCATCTGTGATCTGTAAAGGCATGGTCAGCAGGACTGTTTCTAACACCAGCCTCTCCTTTAGCTCTGCTTGGCTCAGTATGTCCACATGAACTGCCCTGGAGGCTGCTGAGCCCCCTGTGCTAGTGCAGGCTCCTTCCTCAGCCTCATGCCATCACAGAGTTTGCTCACTGCCATTACTCCTCCCTGGAGAAAGCACCTTTCTTTGCCTGTGCACATCCCGGTGGCTTTCATGGCAGATGTGAATTTGGAGGTTTTATATATTACTCAGTGATGCAAACATGGCAAAGGGGCCCAGGGTGATGTGCACCTCTCCTAGTGCTGCTCCAGCCCTCCCTTCTCTTCCTCATCATTGGAGACTGGGGCTGAAAGGCCTTGTCCCTGTGCTTTATCCCACAGCAGGGACTTGGGGAAGAAGTGACACCCAGGAGAGAGGCTTGTCCAGGGCTGAGTGTTGCTTGGCTGTCAGCAAGAACTGGTGATGCTGGGCTCCCACCACCCTCTGCCTCAGCTCCCTGCACCCCACAGAGTGCTGTGCTCACAGGTGTGGATGCCAGCCAGGTGGGCAAACCCATGTCCCACACATGTACATCACATGTGTGCATGCACATGTACGCCCCTACCCACACATGCCTCCAACACGAGTGTGCCCACACCTCTCCAGGCATGTCCATCCCCTCCCATCCCTCCTGCCAAAGCAGGAGGGAGCAGGCAGCAGGTGGGAGGGTTTGCCCAGCACCTTGGTGTGGATCTGGCACTGGTAGAGGTGACAGGAAAGGAAGGGAAAGTGTTTTTCTTTTTTCCCATTGAGCTGTACCTGGGATGCTTTCCCACCTGCATTAGGGACAGCTGAAGAAGTCCCACCAAGGGCTGAAGGCTTTCCCCAAGCAGGTGGGACTACTCCCTGTGCCTGACTTAGGTGCTTGTGGGTGACCCCATGGGGTGGCTGAGGCTGTTGGGTGAGTATCACGGAGCTGGGAAGGCTCAGGGTCATCAGGGGAGCAGCACCTCCCTTCCACAAACACAGTGTCTCTACTGTCCATCTGACTTTTTCAAGCCTCAGCATTTTCCCCTACGAGCTTCTTGCAAGACAGACGAGTATGAAAATAAAGCTCCTGACCAAAGAAAACGCTCACAGCCCTCTCAGAGGGTGTGTTAAGCTCGTCATTCACCAAAAGCAAACATCAGGAGTGACGTGGTTACTTTAGGTAGCTGTAGCAGAAAAAGGCCCCTCTGTTTTTCAAACAAGGTGCCTTTTCATTCAGAGGTTGGGGGTGGCTCTAAGAAACCAGTGGCATGTCACTGGGACACCCACTGGAAATGCAGATGTTACCTTGCGGCAGGAAAAGGCTTCTTTGCATCCAAGGCCTTGGAGCAGGCAGGAAGCAGCTCCCAGGAGTGCTGACCGTGGTATTTCCGCAGGATCCCCAGCCAGGCTGGGAGCGCTGGCTGTTTGTTCATCCCCTTTGAAGGACACAAAGCCCTCATCATGCTGAGCCCCACAGCTTGGTCACTTCCCCCCTGGCCCAGGGCAGCACCATTGGACATGGAACTGCTGGGAGGAAAAGCAAACACAAAGGGGGCCAGAAGGGCTGGACAGAAGACAGGGGTGTTATCAGGTGCCCCATCTGTGAGGCTCTGTTGAAACGGGAGGAGAAGGGCTGGGGCCATGAAAGCTGCTGTGATGGCCTTGATCCAGATCATGGAAAGGTTTCATCCAGCTTTGGTTGGACTTCTTTCTTCTCATGGGCTCCCCTTCCTCCCAAACCAGGGACAGGCCCCGCCATCCTCTTCCACTTCTCTGTCTGGGGGATGACCTGTGGAATGCTGGGCATTGCAAAGGGCAGCCCCCTGCCCTGCGGAGCCCCTTTGGTCATCTGTGGGGTCAGGGGACCCTTGGGTGGGCCAGTACCCCAGGAATGGTTTGGAATCATGATTGAGGCTATGGCATGGGCGATAAGCCAGCCTGTGGGGAAGAGTTCCACTCTTGGGGGCACACCCATCCCAGCTGATTGCAGTTTATATGCACTGTACAAGATCCTAGATAGTACAGAAAGTCACATACACGTTTATGGGTGTGTGTGTGTACATTGTGTGTGGCTTTTCTGTGAACATATGCACATGGTCAAATGATCTCAGCAGTTTTGGGAAGAGGCGTCTTGCTGACCTGAACTGCAGCTGGGCTGCTGAGGGGTCACAAGCCAGTTCCCTATGGGGTGACCTCTTTCTGTGCTCTGGGACAGACACAGTGACATCCTGGTTGTGCCAATGTCTCAGTTCTCTTCCTAGCCTGGAAGTCAGGCTGGCAGCATCTGTGGTGGCACAGATGGGAAGGGACAGGAGGGTCCCTGGGGGTGTCACCAGGGCTGTGGACAGGAGCTGGTCCCCCAGCTGTGGCAGAGCAGTGTTTCTGAGGACTGGAGCATGGGGAGATTTTGCCCACACACCCTCTGCAGCACTTCTGCTTCCCAAGAAGGTTAGGCATCCAGGGCTGGCTTTTTGATGAAACAGTGAGCTGTTCTGGTTAGCAAAACCCCAGCTCTGCCCTGTGCCCCCCGTGTGCGGCCCTCTGCCACTCTCACCCCACAATCTCTGCCCCACGGCCACCTCCTGGGAGTGTCCCATCACCCATGGCCCAGCAGGAGATGTGGGGACTGGGGACTCTAACAGGAATGATTCTGATTGCCTCTTTTCCCTGCCCAGAAGGGGAAGCTGCAGCGGGAAGGACTCCCACCCCAAACCTCTCCAAGGCCAGCATTTTCCTGGTGACCTTGAGGCAGAGACTGGAGACAGCCAGCTGGCTTCCAGGACAGTATCCCCCTCTTCTAAAATGCCAGCTTGGTCTCTAAATAACACCTGGCATGGATCTGTCCCCAGGCACCAGAGCAATGAGAGACTGAGCCCTGTATACCCTCATGCTGCAGGACTCATGCCCCGTTTTACAGCTGGGGAAACTGAGGTACAGTGGGGTCCCTGACTCTGCCTTGCAGCAAGCTCGTGATGCAGCCCTGTGGGTTTGCAGGCCCTGGGAAGTGTTTTCCAGCGGCAGAGTTCTGGTCCTCACTGGAAGGGGAGGATTTGTGGAGGGCTGTTGCCCTGCCAGGGGGTCCACACTTTCTCCCAGCCCAGCTGTGCTGCCAGGGCAGCCCAGGAAGCTTCACCTGCCCAGAGGAGGGATCCAGAGGGACCCAGTGTCTCACACCCCTGCAGCAGCCCCCCTGCCCCCATCACCCAGTGCCCCTCCTGGCCATATCTCCCAGGAATGGTGGAGCTGCCTCCTGGGGCAATCAGTGGGCAACACATGGGCCTTATCTACGGGCCAGCTGTGGGAAGGGCTCCCTGCCATCCCTATCAGATGGGCGGCTCCAGACCTGGGGCAGAGGGGAGCCAGCCCCATTCCTGCTGTGCTGGGGCCAGGGCTGGGGGCACTGTGACTGACCATTGCAGGGGGATGCTCAGAGTTCTGGGACCCCTCTCCAGCGTAGTGGGCAGTGTTGCTGTGACACTGACAGATTTGCAGGGGTCCAGCCAAGGCCATTGAGTTAGGCAGTTGTGGATTGTGTTGGAATGTTGAAGGCAGATGGTGGCAACAGTCTTATTACTGCTAGCAGAATCCACATCCCTCATCCACTTCCACCAAACTCTCAGCAGCAATTTCCTCACCAGGGAGATGCTTGCAGGGCTGAGGGGGGCTCAAAGGGCCAGCACCACCATGGAAAAGGCCTTCCTGCCCTTTCACAAGTCTGATAGACCTTTGTGTTTTATTTATTTCTGTGGTTGTGCCACCCTCCTGTTCCCAGTGGCTCAGCAGAGTGCTGCTGGAAAACTGGTGGGGTGGGGATGCTGACTCTCTCCTAAACCCCAGGAGTGTGGGGAACAGGGTCATCTGTGTCCATGCAAAGCATGGGCATCCCTTTGAGGAGGTGCCTGTGGAGTGTGGTTTTCCCCTGAGGTGGGTGCCAGGCATCCCCCACACTATGGGGTGCCAATGCTCTCAGTCGGCTGGTCCTGCCTGGCACAGGGACTGGGCAGAGCGTGGGAGGTCCCTTGGGAGAGGGAGCATCCTGGCTGCTCTGTGCTACTGAGCAGGGTCTGTCCCTCTGTGCCCTGTGACAGCAGTGACCATGGATCACCAAAAGCTCAGGGTGCAGATCTTTATTGTCCACTTGTCTGGCTGTGCCACAGCATGAGCTGGGCATGGGTTTCTCACTCCCCAGCATCCCAATCATCCACCGTGGCCTCAGGCTCTGAGTGGGAGAGGAGAATATGAGAAGGAATGTGTTTTGGTCTCCTACCAGCTCCTACCAAGGATATAAATGAGGAGTTTTCTTCCCTGCCGTGTCCTGGCCATGGGGAAGGTGGTGATGGTCAGCTGGGAGCCTGTGCCCCCCAAGGTCAGCCCCTCTGGCCATAACCACAGGGAATTAGAGATGGGTGGAAAACTGTCTAAACCCCATACAAATATTTGCATTTTTAGGGCTTTTCCAAGTATTGGGGAGTGCTGACACAGCAGCAGTGTGGGAGAGCTGGCATACTGAGAGGGTCTGCTTGGCTTTTTTTGGGGGCGGGGAGAAGCAGGATTTCCATGGTCAAATAGTTTTGTTTAAAATAAGAAAAAAAAAAAGCTAAATGAGCAAATGGGGAGAATTTCCAGCACTGCTGCAGGTTTCTCTGCCAGCTCCTTGGGGCTAAACAGCCACCCTGATGCTAAGTGGACAACGAACCTTCAAACCACCCCTTGCCCTGGATTGGTGGGTGTATGGTTCCCATCTCTCTGTTCTTTTTTTTCCTTCTCTGCTGAAAAGGGTTTTGGCAGGAAAGGGAGTCCCTGTGGCTGCTCTGTCCTGGAGCATTCTGAAGGTCTGGGGCTGAGGTAGAACTGGTGGGAGCCTGACCCATCTATTGCCCCCCATGCCCATGCCAGGGGATGCTTTTGGCCGTGGTAGCAGCTTGTGTGGAGAGCCCTGACTGGGGAACAAGGGTGGCCATGGGCCCTGGTGGCTTCAGGACCATACATCCCAGGCACAGATAGGGGCTGGAACAAGGGAGCAGTTGGAAGGACTCTGGGCTCTCCCATCCCACTGCATTCCCCCTCTCCACACCCATTTCCGCCAGCTCCTGGGGCAGGTTGAAGCAAGCAAGGAGCAGGCACGTCCTGTCCTGCTGGTGCAGGGGGGGCTCAGCACCTTGGGCTGCAGGGTGAGAGCCCTCCATGTGCCCAGGGGACAGTTCTGGGGTGGTGGCACCCAGACTCCCAATAACTGTCCACAGCAGGACAGTGTGTGGGTGTGTCCTGGCCCCATGCCGGTGTCTTGGGCATCGTGATGGGGTTGGGGGCCCAGTGCAGGTGGGTCAGTGCTGTGGGTGTCACTGGTGGGGATGCAGATGGGAGTGTGTGCAGCAGTGGAGCCTTCCTTGCACACCTGTGCATGTGTGCTGGGGCTCACTCATGCAGAGCATCAATGTGTGGGGCTGCCCTCTGCTCTGGGCTAGGGGCCCAGCCGTGTTCTGCATCCCCCTCACGGGCTGGCAGGTTGCTCCATGCCCCGCAGCTGTACTGGCGCCTTGGGGTGTGCTGTGCTTGGGGAACGCAGGGGACCAGGGCTCAGTCAGGCTCAGGTACCACCGGAGTGGCCAGAAGGATCATCATGGTGCTACAGCAGTGAGTCAGGGGACAGCCAGACACAGGTGTGGTGGGCAAGGGGACTGGCATGTGCCCCTGTGCTGCGGGCACCCGTGGGTGGTGCTGGCCCCTGGGCTATGCCAGGCAGGGGAAGAGGCTCCTGCACGTGTCTGGGCAGTGCAGCTCGTGTGGCCGCCTGCTGGGGCTGGGCTCTGCTTCCCTGGGGCCAGGGATACGTGCAGATCATCCCAGTGCTGATGGACCCCGGGGGATGAGCACCAGGTGGATGAGCAGGACAGCAGGACTGCCCTGACATAGCCTGCAGTGACTGTCACATAAAGGCCAGCACAGCAGATGTCACGGGAGCTGACGTGTTTCTTCAGCCATAGGCAATGCTGGTGATACAGGGGGGCTGGGTGGGGGGGCCCCCATTGGTCCCATGCATGCTGTGGGGCCAGGAGCAGCCATGGTGAGGGGTCTGCTGGTGCAAGGTGTGGGCAATTGTGTGTGTGAATGTGAGTGCAGAGGGCTGGGTGTGCAGCACGCACTGTGTCAGGTTAAGTTACAGCATATAGAGCAGGAAAGAGCATGTACAGTGTATGGGGACAGGGATACGGGGCTTGGTTAATGGGGCTGAGAGGAGGGGAGGGCCAGGTGTGCACAGTCCCCACAGGACTCCCTCCTCCTCCATCCCACTCCCTCCCACTGAAGCATCCACACCCATTCCCTCCTCCCGACCCCTCCCCACCATCCCATTCCCATGACAACAGCAGCATCCTGCTCCTACAGCAAGGTGCAGAGACCCCATCTGGGGCCCTGGTGCCACTCTGGCTGCAGCAGGAGCCCCCTGCCAGAGGGGCAAAGGGTGGCGCTTCCAAGGGGACCCAGTATAAACCAGAACTCATTTTCCTTGGTGCATTGGGAGAATGCCCGGGGCTGTGGACACCCCTGGAACCCACGATGATTCTGGGATCCATCTAAGACAAGGGTACGCTGCTCCCCTGCCTGACCCCCAGCTCCCCACTCAGATTGTTCCCTCCAGCCCCCTGGTGCCCTCCCCAGGCCAGGGCTCTGAGCGCTGGCCAGCCCTGCCCTCTAGTGCCCCTGAGCTGCTCCGTGCAGGGCTCAGCCCCGGCTCCCTGGAGCTGGGACGCCCGGAGTCCTCGCAGGGCCCGCGGAGCAGAGCAGGGGCTGGCAGCCTCCCCACGCACCACCTCCCACCCCGACACTGCTGCTGAGGGGACACGAGGACACTCATGAGGGGACACGAGGACACGTCCCGGAGCCTCCAGAGCACCACCAGCCATGTCCGCACTGCCGAGGGCGCAGCGGTGTCACCCCAGCACAGGCGCCCTGCGCCCCGGGCCTTGGCACACGCGGGCGTGCCCGCCCGGGTGACAATTGCCTTCCCGGCAGCCCGGGTCGATAACCTGGTGGCCAAAGCACTCGGAGGGCCGGGACGGCCACGCCAATGGGTGCCCGCGGCTGCGGGAGAGGGAGGGAGGCTCTGCAGGCTCTGGTTAAACTGGAACGAGGCGCGGCATCGTCCCGCGGTCCCTGCCCTGGGGACTCTGACCCCGTGGGTCGGCCAGGGGAGCTGAGGCAGGCGGTGACGAGCAGCCCCACAGCCACTGGGACGGAACCAGCGAGAGCCGAACAGGATGGATCCCACTTTGGAGCTGGCAGATGATCCCAGGTGAGTGCTGGAGACTCCTGTGCCGCTTTGCAGCCAGGCAAATCCAGCTTTTTGGATCGGATCTTTGTAAAGTTCTGATTCATTTCCTCTGTAAAGGAAGGGAAGCGCTTGGTGGTGAGGCAAACCAGCCAGGGGATTGCTCGGACCCTGCGGGGCCAGGTGTCCCCGTGTCCCTGTGGCCCCGTGCAGCACTCCTGGTTCTGCTCCGCAGGTTCTCCCGCCCTTTGGTGGAGATGCTGATCAGGAACTTCAGCGTGCCGGCCGCCTGCTTCTCCCTGCCACCCACCTCCCGGCAGCTGCTGCACCGTAGGTGGGGGGACGGGGTGGGCAGGACCCTCCTGTTGTCGCTGGCAGGAGCAGGACAGGGATGAAGGTGGTAAGGTGGCCGGGGCAAGTGCAGGCACGGAGCAGCCCCAGAAGTCAGAAACTGGGCTGCTGCCAGGGTCTTAGCCTCCCATCCCATAGTCCTGCCTGTAGGGATGGGGACAGCCCAGGAAGGGCCAGCACTGGGGCAGGTGTCACGGGGAACAGTGGTGCAGAAGAGCCAGCTCTGGCACAGACAGGCATGTCCAGGGCGTGGCACAGAGCTTCCACCACAGGGCAGTGGTGGGTCGAGGGGCAGCTCCCTGTAGTAGTGGCCCCAGGAGGGACCAGACAGGATGAAGACAGCTTCTCACCCCTCCCCAGCAGAGCTGGACATGGCCCAACTCATCATCCTGGGCCTCTGCACCATCATGACACTGCTGTCGGTTGTGATCTACGTGGAAGAGGTTTCGTACCTCTTCCGCAAGATCCGCTGCCCTATCAAGATGAAGACCCTCTGCTGGAGCAGCTCAGCTCCTACGGTGAGCTGGGCTCCGGGGGTGCTCGGGGGCATCGCCCTGGGGGGCCAGGGCCACTCAAGGGGTGGCAGCCCACAGGAGGGGGGAGTGCCAGTGTGCCAAGCTCACGTGTCCCCCAGGTTGTGTCAGTGATCAGCTGCTTTGGCCTGTGGTTCCCGCGCTCCATGATGGTGGTGGAGATGGCTACCACGGCGTGAGTATCACCCACCCTGGGACAGGGCACCACTGAGCCCACAGGGCTTGACCTCCCTTCCTCCTCCTCCCCAGGTACTTCGCTGTCTGCTTCTACCTGCTGATGATGGTCATGGTGGAGGGCTTTGGGGGGAAGGAAGCACTGCTCAGCACCCTGAAGGATGTGCCCATGGTGGTCAGCACTGGGCCCTGCTGCTGCTGCTGCCCGTGCCTGCCCAAAATCACCATGAGCAGGTGAGGGGGAGCTGGGATAAACCTCTGCCCCTGGAGGGCTTTCACCCCGTGCTGCTGCTGGGCTGGAAGACAATTCCCTGGGCAGGGACTTGAGGACTTCAGAGTGCTACTGGTTTCTCTCCCCATGCCAGGAAAAAGCTTAAATTGATGATCCTGGGGACTTTCCAGTACGCCTTCTTCAAGGCAGTCGCTGTCTTCCTGGGGCTGATCCTGGCCACCGATGGGAATTACAACCCTGCTGATGTGAGTGCCAGAGCACAGGGATGGGCAGGTTGATGACCTAGACAGGAAGCCTCTGCCTGAACTTTGTCAGCCCAGTAATGTTTTCTGTATGTCCCCCTCAGATTTCAGGGGAGAGTGTGGCCCTCTGGATCAACACCTTGGTTGGTGCCTCTGCCCTCTTTGGGCTGTGGGGCCTGGGCATCCTCTTCCGGCAGGCCCGGCTGCACCTGGCTGAGCAGAACATGCAGGCCAAGTTCACCTGTTTCCAGGTGAGCCCCTGTCCTGCCCAGCTCCTCCTAGGTGAGGGGGTTCTGCAGCACTGCGGGCTGAGGCAGCATGAGGGGAGCTGGTGGGGCAGGAGCCACTGCTGGGTGAGAGCCCCGCTGGCTGCAGGACAGGGGGAAGGTGAAGGCTGAGAGCTGGGCAGTGGCACAGCCCTCACAGCAGGGTGTTGGTGGTCGCAGATCCTGCTCCTCCTGACGGCGCTCCAGCCTGCCATCTTCAGCATCCTGGCCAACAATGGCAGCATTGCCTGCTCGCCGCCCTTCTCCTCCAAGGCCAGGTCGCAGCGTAAGTAGGGAGATGAGAGAGCAGCACACCCAGCCAGGCCCCTCCATCACATGGATGGCATGGGGGGTTGTGCATGGTGGCTGAGGGCAGCTTCAAATGACCCGTCTCCTGTTCCAGAGATGAACGTGCAGCTGCTGATCCCGCAGACCTTCATCCTGGCGGTGCTGACACGGATGTATTACCGCAAGCAGGACGACAAACCAGGCTACCAGCCCGTCAGCTTCGCACCCACAGGCACCGACGCCAAGGCGTGAGCAGGAGGGACAAACTGGGGTGCCAGAGGCAGAGTGGGGTGAGGGGCTGGTCTACCCTGCACAACCTTCTCCTCCTCCCCTGGCCCTGGGGAGCTGCTGGCAGCAGGAGAGGCAGGAGGGGAAAGAGCTTCTTGGGACAGAATGAAAGGTTTGAAACTTAAAAGCCATAAACCAGGGGGGTCCATGGAGCCACCTCCAGCCCAGGGGCTCTTGTCTAGCACTGAGTAAAGATAAATTTTTACACGAGTCTTGCGTTGGTGACTGGCTTCATATTATCTCTGCCTAGGCTGGGTGGGAGATGACTCCATACAGAGGGAGAAGGATGGAGCCCAGACTAACACAGCCATGGCATGGGACTGTCACAGGATGCCCAACATCCAGCTGTGACACTGAGCTCTGGGTGCTGCTGGCTGGGGTCCCACAGCCAAAGTGAGCCCAGGCCAGTGGTGATTTCTCCTGAGATATCAGGATGGGTCTGACCTGTCTCTGGGCCTGTTCTCCATGGGACTGGCTGCTCCTGAAAGCACACAGGGAGCATCCACACCAGTTAGGTGCCAGGCAAAGGAAGAAGCCTTGAAGCACCTTCATAACACTGGGAATTAGTCAATGCTGCCTTAACCAGTCTCAGTTCAGTACCAGTATCTGCTCTAGACACAGGGATGGACATCAGGAGCAATAACAATTTGCAGAAACCACTGGGTAATCTTTTGACTCCAAGTGTTCATTACAGATGCCAGAAGCACAACTCAGACCATGGTTTCAAATGAGCAGATCACATGTTAAAAACAGTAGCAGCATTCTCCAATGCTCTTGCTTCTACCACCATCCCTGGTCCTTCTCAATTCTGTCCTGTTGTTGTTTGCCATCAGAAAATCCTTTTCAGGGGCTCGCACCCCAGATCTACAGAGAAGCGAAATGGGGCTGTTTCACAAGAGTAGATGCCTCTAGAGTTGGCAGCATCAAACTCCACAGGGATCTTCACTGCATGCTAGTAAACTTTTGTTTTTCCACTGCACCTTTTACTTCATGTCTCTTCTGGATGCTTCTTTTGAAGAGCAGGGGATGGCTTAGAGTTGTACAGAACAGCCCAAGCAGCAGCACTGGGTGTATCTGTGGGAATGAAATGACCCTGGGGAACTTGGCTCATGTTTTACTGAAAGATCAAGCTCTTACCTATTCCTGATAAAATATGACAGCGCTGGAGAAGACTGGTCCAGCAATCCAGGAGAAAACAAAACAAAGGAAAAATAAAGGGCTAGACTGGGATTTCAGTGTCCAATTTAATTTCAGTGCAAGGAGGAAGCAGAGATTATTGGTTACAAGAAACGGCTCTGTTATTCCAAGCTACATGTAAAACCATGGCTGGCTTCTTACCAAGCACCCCAGAATTTGCAAAGAGACCAAGCTTGCTAAGGTCTCTGCACAACAAGCCACAATCCAGAACATTATGGATACCCAAACTTACAGAACACTGTTGCATAACTTGTGTTTAAAACAGTAGTAAGGCTCTAAAGCAGCCTGGCCTTTGTGATCTGGCTCAGGGAAGCAACCGCAACACCCATACTGAGGGAAAGGTGAGGAAAGGAAGATGAGGGAAGAGACAATGTGAGTGATACAAAGGAAGTGTTCTACCACTCATAAACCAGAGGATTAACAACTGGCTTCTAGCACGTGACTGTTATTTGCTCCTTACAGTTTAAAATCCACGGCAGCCAGCCATGCTCCCACAGCTGTGCACATCCCTGCTGAAAGAGGTCCAAGTGGCAGATTAGTGATCCCCAAAATACCCTTTCCCATACTGGTTCTGGCTTCAAGAGAAGCACACAACCTCTGTCAAGCACTTTGGGCAGTGTGACAAAAGACCATCAAGACAGAAGCTGGAAAGAAGCTGCAGCCTGTTCCTACCCCAGGGCCACCAGGTGCTCTGGAAGCATCACAGTGTGCAGAGCTTGTGGCAGCACTTGACGAGTTTCTTCCTTGCACGTGCTCTCCCCAAGCCTCATATCCTGCTCTGGAGACCTCCCAGCAGCACTGCTGACAGGGCTCTGAGCCCTCCTCTGTTCCCAGCACCACAGGATACAGGCAACTCAGCTCAGCAGCTCCACCCAGAGACAGTGGGTATCAGAGGCAAACCCTGGCAGAAAAGCTCCACAGCTACATGACAGCAAGGCTAGTTTCTCCAGTGCTAGCTGCAGGACAGGGTGCTGGATCTGCTCTGCTCAGCCATGAGGAGGGCAAGTCCCCTTGGGGAGCCACAGGCCACAAAGCTTAGTGTGCATCACAGACACAACAGCAGGCACAACTTGGACCATGGACTCACACAAGCATTGTATTTAAATAACCTTAAAAAGCTGCAGCACTCTCTGATGCTCCTTCCATCCTGCCTCATGGAGCAGAGTGAGCAGGCATGGATTTGTGCATGTACTGCACAAGCCAGGTAACTGTCACACAGAACTGGGGCCCTTCATCTGTCCAGCTGCACACACTGACAGCAGCAGCAGCAAACTGGCTGCTTTGCCCTTAGAGCAGCGACTTCATGGCACCAGTGTGAAGGACTCCTCCAGCCCCTACAGCACAGCAACTGAAACACAGACAAACACACACAGAGCATGGTGCTGAGGGACCGTTTGGACAGACACTAAAATGTGTAACACACCACAGACTGGAACAAGGAACTTCTCAAAAGACTACACACATTCATTTCCTATCTGGGCTCTCACACCCAAGGAAATGTACAACAGCAAATGCCCTGAAGCAAAGATTCATTCTCTTCTCTCCAACAGCAACTGAGGGCTCAATTTTAGCTCAGGATTTAGCAGTCTTGTTAAGATTAGCTGGAAAGGCCTTTCCCCTGCAGCCCCTCTACAGTTTGGAGCTGTGAATGCTGTGCACTTTACGAGGTGTGCCACTCTACAGTGCTGCAAGTCCTCCCCAGGTGTAACTCCTGCGTGCCAAGCTGGTACCCCTGCCCAGCACGTCCTCACTGCAACACACTGGGAAGCTCAGTTAAGAGGCATGTGAGCACTACAGCGTCTGCTGGAGAGATTCCTATCAGCTCCAGCCCAGCAGGGATGTCTCTATTTCCTAGAAGCCTCATTACACCACTGCTTTGTGCATGCTCTCGAGGTCATGCTGGTTGAGGAACTGAGGGGTCTTTCGTTTGGCAGTGGCACAGATACTGCCTGGGGGTGGGGGGGATAAGACAGAGGAGCTGAAGGAAAGAAGAGACAGATGGGTCTTCCCACTCTCTCTCTTGCTTGGAGGTTTAACAAGGGAAAAGAAACCAAACAAAGCCACGCTTGAGTGCTATTCCTTGCCCTTTTAACAAATATTTTCTTAAAATATAAAAACCATCTTCACCCTGGAAACCGCTAGAACGTAAACAATAAAAAGGGGATTTGGGGAGAAGGGAGAGGAGGTTTGAATGTGCTTCCAGGCAGCAGCCCTTGCTATGAGCAACGGGTGCCTCCAAGGCCCTGTGCTCAGCCATCAGCCCTGTTCCTATGGCTCTCTTGCTCGTTTAGAGTTCCCCAGTGGGTCTGGACTTAGGATTCAGCGATTAGCGGCCCGCAGCAAATCCTGGCAGGTAGGTTAATCCTCTTCATCCTCACTGATGTCATAGGTGACTGCAGACTCGTTCCTGGAGCGGTTGGCAGGGGAAGAAGGAGGTGTCTTGGTGGAAAAGGGCCAGCGGAAGGAGGGAGATGGGGAGCGGTCGTGTGTGGGGCTGCTGCTGGGGCTCTGCTTTGGGCTGATGGCCTGCAGCATCCGGCCCTTGCCCTCCTTCAGCATGTGTTTCTGGAGAGGGAAGCAGGAGGACTGTTAGCATGGGTTACACACTCATGGACATGGACACTACTTACAGCCTGTGCAGCATTTTGAGTCATGCCCCTTCAGAACTTCATGCTATTTAAGAGCAGAAAAAGCCCCAGCATCACTCTGGGCTTTGGAAACTGCACACAGTGTAACCACCAATCGTTTTCAAGCACTTCTAACATGAAATACCTGTGGTATTCACCCAACAGTGCAGGAAAGCCTGGCATAAACAACTAGCTTCAGACTCGTCTTAGGCCAATGACAAAGTGGCCACCATCCTCTTGGCAGCTCAGTGGTCAGCAGGGCACAAACTGGAGTTTACAGGCCAGCTTGTGGAACAGGGGAATATTTTCACTCTACAATGTAACTGGCATTATCTCGTTGGCAATGGTGAGTACTCCCTGAAAACAGGCTGCCCAAGCCTGGGACAACTTGTCTGGAGACTGGCAGAACACTGAGCACTGCAACAAAAGCCAAACCTTTCCTCTGCAGACTCTGTAGAAGCCCCACGATGTCTGTTAATGTCTCCAAAATTCCCTTTCCCCTTTTCCCATAGCAGCTCCTTACCAGTGCACCTTCTGGGCCAAACATCTCCAGGAAATTGCCGATGAACTCCCGGGACTTCTCTTCCCACTTCTGAATGAGATCAATACTCTTCTCTTCCACTTTCTGGACAAATTCCTTTGATTTCTCCTCTACATCCTTCACTCTCTTTTTCACCTTATCCACACGTTCCTGGAGGTGGTATTTTTTCTCCTGCACAGAGAGTGGTGGATCAGAATACAGCTCACCAGATTTGAGTGGAGGCCATCTCTGCTCTGTGTTACTACACTGAACTGCTGCTTGAGACTTGGCATCTCCATTAGTCTGGTGACACTCCTCCTTCACTTCTATGACACTTCTTTCCTAGACTACATGGCAGACACAGTGGGGCTGTGACACCCTCTGTGGCAGGCACTGGCACAGTACACAAAGCAAGACTAAAGCCAGAGATAAGCACTATCTAATAGGAGTGCATTGAAGAGGGAAATATTTATACAGCACACAGATTAGATTCGAGTGACTTGCTGTAGGTCTCTGCATATCACAACAGCACCAGTCTTTCTGCTGGGTGTTTTTAAACAGAGGCAGAGTTATGTGCCAAAGAGAGGCCAGGCAGCCATTACCTCTCCTGTTTCATTGCTGTTCACAGGCACAGTATCTGAGTGATAAAAAAAAATGTTTACGACTTTACTTCCAACTTCAAAAATGTCTTCTGCCACGTACTCTTTCAGAGGGCTAGAGCTGCACAGCAGAGGATCAGGGCATATCCTTCTGTCCTACCCAAGCACTGCTGCTCCTGCAGCTCCAGGAAGAGAACAGTACAGTGGGAACAGCATCAGATTTTATCCTAACAAATGACTCTACCCTAAGGAGGTGGCTAGGGGAAGAGGAGAGAGATGAGACAGCAGCTCCTGTCAAGAACAACTCACTCTTCATTCAAGAAAAACGTACATTTTGCCACACGCCCTCTCTCCAGCTCTTTCAATAGGTAAGACTTCATCAAGACATCTCTGACAAGACAGCAGCATTAGCAACCCCCCAGTTCCTCTGAGTGGGTCCCTGAGGTGATTTCAGGGGTGGAAGTCTAATTTTTACTCCAAGGGACACTGGTTTGGTGCCAACGCTTAGCTCTGCAGACAGGCCTTTCACTGGCACATGGCAGGACTGTGCTATCACTAGACAAGACTCCCTTCACACTCAGCAAGGTTCTGGCTCCTGTAGCGTGGGGTGAGACCCACTTCAACTCACGTTTATGAAGCTGACATTGAGCTCCTTGGCCGTGTAGCCCCGCTGCAGGTTCCGCCGGGCATAGACGTCGTAGTCCCGCACGATGCGCGTGATGATGTCAGATGTGGAGATGCCCTCGGTCCTCTGGGTTGGTGCAAACATGCCTAAAGTTGGGGAAAAGCACCCAGGACAGCTTGAGCAAGACACAGGGCAAAAAGCTGCTGCCACCTCTGTCAGGAAACAACTTCTCTAGTCAAGATTTGCTAACTGCTCTCACATCTTTGTCTTTAAATGTACAATACCAGAGCCATCCTTTCTGGGATGCCTGAGTAAGATCAAAATATGTCAAAACCCTGTCAAAATACCAGGAATTCTAATGAAAAGGTTTTCACTTTAGCTGGTTTAAATACTGACTGCATACAGAATAGTGTGGGGACAAGGACAGGACAAGATTTCAACAGATGGAAATGTAACACTCTGATGGCTGAGTTTGGATAGATATAAAAAAGCAGCATCCCCAGTGAATTTAACAGCAAACAGCTAGAGGTGTCCCTCTGCTAAGTTCACAAGACTCTTCATTTGGCACATGGCAAATCTCTAAGCCAAACTGTAATATGTTTTCAAGAGGTTGCTGTTAATTCAATCAAAATAACTAGACTGAAATTAGGAATTAATACTGGGCCATGCTTGGGCTGGGACACAGAACAGTCCTAGTGTTATGAAGCAGGGCCCAGAGCTGCTTCTTCCTGCCACCACAGGCTCCTGGGCAGATCAGAGTGGCATAATCTCGTATTATAGAGGTACAAGAGAAACTACAGAGGATTTTTGATAAGAAGCCCTGGAGGATTTGAGGGGGACCCACCTGCTTCTTTTATATGCTTATAGACATCATCACTGCCAGCAGAAGAGTAGGGGATGTCATCATGTGCAACAAAGTCGATCTGAAAATTAAAAATCAAGTCAATGTTTTATCTGGAACGTGCAGATCTCCTGCTGCTGTTGAAAGATGGTAACTTTCGGCTCAACACCTCCACTCAGGGGTATGAGAGAGAACAGCAGGACGTTTCCTCTGTTACAACACAACACAGAGCAGTCCCAAGTGCTCAGTGGCAATTGCCTGTGAATTGTAAGCACACGACAGAGAGGAAAGAAAAGGCTGGGAATAGGGACACAGCTGCTTTAAGCTCCACAGAGAAATGGCTTGTTAACGACAACAACGGTAAACTAAGCAAGCTTCCCTGGAGACTCCTTCACCTCCCAAAGCTGTTCAACAGATGTTTAGAGATTCCTTTCACTTTATCTCACCAGCTGATAAAAGGCTTTCAAGACAGCTTGTCTGGTCTCCTGTGGCAAGGAGGCTGATGTATATCTAAGCTGCTCCTGCTGTAAGCAGGGAATTGGACCAGACACCACCCAGAAATCACTTCAAACGCATGTATTCCTCTCTCTACTGCATTTCACACCTATCTGTAACCAGCACCAACCTCTCCTGAAATAGCGAGAACCTTTTTCCTTATGTCACAATCTCTGCATTATTTTAACATTACATACCAGCTCAGCAAATGCTTCTACACTCCCAAGAAACCCACTCAATTCCCATAACCCAGTTCATTCTATCTTTAAGGAGCTTCAACAGAAATAGTTTGCTCAAGCAGAGGTCACCCCCAAAGATGAATTCTTGCTATAAACAGAGAGAGGCTAATCGAAATTCCAAAGAGATCAGATGTCACAGATTACCCTGTGCTCTGCCAGGAACTCGGGTGTGAGGGTCCAGGGTGCATTTCTCACCACCTCGTCCACATAGCGACAGTGCTGCACAGCATCGTAGCGCTCGTTTTCATTCATTACCGTGAAACCCTTGAAGTTGTGGGTCAGCTCATCGCTGCAGACTGCAGAAACAGGCAGAGAACACAGTCTGAGGCACTTACCCCAATGATTTACAGTAAAAGGACCTTGCCCACACTGTGCTGAACCTGACTATGCCAGCAGCTGACAGAGGCTGGTGTTTCAAACCCAGCTCTTCCAGCCACAAAACACCAGGAACAGGAAGCACTGCAGGGCACTAAACTCCTGAGCAATTCTGGGCAGGCTGCTTGGACAATTTCTGCCCAAGCTGGGGACCCACACACCCCAAGCCTTTAAAGTCTCCAAAGCTTTCAACACTTATCAAGAAAACCAGCTAACATAGAAGACCACTCTCTATAAGAAATGGCACCTGGGGGGCCTGCTGCTCAGAAATCTATGTTTAAAGCAATGGATGTCTCAGGCTTGAAATCTGAAAAAACTTATTGCCTGAACTTTTGATTTCATAAAATGCCATACCACAGTCTAGTTCTTGGAAAGTTTATGTTAAAACAAAGGGGGAGTTCACAGGAAATCAAGCTTAATTATTATGTTCTATGAGAAAGTAAATTAACAACTCTTCATAATCTGCAATGTAAGATACTGAGGAAGGAGTTCTATTTGATTATCAGACTCAAAAGTAAACAAGGCATTACCAGTCTCACTGGTATTGGATTTATTTATACGTTCTAGACAAACAGATGATAAAGACTGGGGGAGACTGTTCCCTGCTTGGAGCTCATGTTCTCCTGGGATGTGGCCTCTTGTCTCAGTCCTGGTGCAAGTTCATTGCCCTTCTCCTCACCAGTCTCCCAGAGGCACAGAACAGTCAGTTACACTCTTTGCTACTTTAACATGTCAATAGTTTGACCTGAAGTTATTTTCCTGTTTGTTGTAGTGTTTATGTAAATGGGGATGTCTTTCAGCCTTTAAGATTTCTAAGCTCAGGGCAGTTTGTAGGTTGGAGCAACTGTTTCAGCTCTCCTCCCTCCCTTCCCCTTCCAGACACTACTGTAGCACACAAGAAGTGCAGGCACACCACTATTAGAATGCTCTCAGCAATGACTGGAACTGTGATAAGGAAACAAACACTCAAGAATGTTATAATCATTCTATGGCAGGGTCAGAATTTCATTTTGCTTCACAAAGACAATGGGAGTTGAGAAAACTCGTTAAAGGTATTTTCAGTTCCCATACTTCAGCATCATTATGCAGCCTGACCAGGGGTCAGCTCCTGACAGACAACATGCACAGCCTGATGTGTCCTCAGTGTGGGTGGAGGGACGAGCAGAGGCACTGCCTGGGCAGAGGCCCATGCACTGTGGCAGCCAGAAAAGGGGTCTCTTTTTTCCTGTTACATGCTTGAAGGAGCCTGGCTGAAACACCTCTGCTAGATCCCTTCAGGCACTCAGCAGGATATTCCTGGTACCATCTAAAGACTTATGACCCGACAGACAAAATGGGAACTTCTGTTTTGAAAAGGAAGGCCTAACTGATTTCCAGGTGTCCAGGCACATGCCCAAGAAACCACTGTGGTCTCCATGCTCCCACTGGGATCTGTTTGACACTCAGCAGTCTCCAGCAGGAAACTGGAGCTGGGGAGTGACTTGCAGGGCAATAGAGGTGAACAAAGCAGCCATGGGAGGGACTCATACTTTAGCTGTCTCATTTATGAGTCAAAAGTAGATGCTCAACTATACCTAATATATTTTGATACTGAGATGTGCAACTCACCTGTACCTGTCACAGAATAGAGAGGTCAAATTAAAACAATACAATCAAAAATCTTTTCCTTAAGTACTCATTTAGTGCAGGATATCTTTCTGCAGATATATCCAGCCCTCAAAGTTTTGCAATAAGACTCTAGCAACATTTGGGACAAGTGTCTGCAGTGAGAGTCACTAAGGCCACAAAGACAAAACCCCAGTATGCACAACCAGAGACAGAGCTAAACTGTACTCCTGCAACAGCCAAAGTCAACAAGGTCACTCCTTACCTCCAACAATGAGGTATGTGTTTGGGAAGAGGTTCTTTGCTTGCATCAAGGCCCGGGCATGTCCAGAGTGGAACAAGTCAAATATTCCATCAGCATAAACTCTGACAGGGCGATCCACTGTGCCAAAGGAACAGAGACACAGCTGTGAATATGCCTTCCTGGAGAAGCAGCTGCTGCTCATACTCACATTTGAGGACCTTCTGAAAGTCATGGAGGTGTTACAGAATGCAGAACCATAATCAGGACAGAACTGTGAAGATAAATGCCTGGCTCTCTGCCTTCCCGTGTGGAAACAAATGCATCTGAGCACAGAGCTGAAATACAGCCACATGTAAAGGCAGGCTGAAAACCTACCATATATCACCCAAACAAGGTGAAGGAGAGACCAAGGGAAAAGCAAACCATGAACATTTCCCTTCTATGGAAATCCAAACGCAGAATTAACTTTTTGCACAACAGTGAGATACCAGAGGGGAACTGGCTCAAATCAGGTGCCTGCTAGGATGGCATCTCAGGACCGTTTACAGCATCCCTCTCTGCAGTCTGCTGCCACAGTCTGGTTGAGGGACCTGCAGCATCAGCTTCCCCAGGAACATGCAGTGTATGGCTTTATTCAAAAACACAGCTGAACTGCTCAAAGAAAAGCAGACACAATTCTGCTGAATCACTGGCATTATCAGCTAAACCCATAGATGATGATGATGATGATAATAATAATAATAATAATAATAATAATGATGATGATGATGATGATGATGATGATGATGAATGAAACTTCCCTCAGACCACCTCTGCCAGGGGAAATTGTAGGTCAGTTCTTTGAGGGCATCACAGAGGTAAAGTGAGATAGTCTAGCACTGCCATGTAATAGTGGGAGGTTTCTGATCTTGGGATCACACAGGACCACAGTCCTCTTGCTGCTGATAATCAAAGGCCAAAGTCTTTGTCTGTGACACACTTGGGAACAGCCTGCTGCTCTCTTGGCTCAGTTCAGACAGACAGACTCAGAGGAGTGGTGAGCACAGGCACAGCAAAGCTGCAGTGGAGAGAGGGCAGAGAGAAGACCCAACAGGAAGCTGAGACCCCATAGGTCTGGGCAGAGCCCTGGAGATACCCAGAGACAGAGACTGGGAGGCAGCAAGAAGAGGAGTTGATGCAAAGGTCAGGGTTGTTAAGTTCAAGCTAAGCAGAGGAGTCAGTTTGAGGACAGCCTCTTACAATAATTTTAGTGGTTCCAAGACCTCAATCTGAAGATTCCAGAAGGCTCTGAAGAGCCAAGGAGATCTGTGACTGCAAAAGCTTTCTGTATGCCAGAAGAGGACTGGTCCCAGCAGACCTTTATGAATATTCATTCACATTCTGGAAAGTGGCTGGGACATCCTTATCTTTCCTCTGTACCTGCAGCAGCTACAGTTCCTGAGCACAGACACAAACAGCAACAAGGAAGTGTGCACTGTGTTTTAGTCTCAGCAGGCAGGAGAGCCACCACTGCTGAATCAGAGACCTTTGTGCAGACTCTGGAGATTTTCAGCTGGGAAATTAATGCAGACTGTGAAATACACTGGATTTTCAGAAACTCTGACAGGAAACCACAGCCAGGTCTCAGTCAGAGCTGGTTCATCTCTCAGCAGTTGGGTAGATAGAAGTGCAGCATTTTTACTGCCTCTGTAGCCACAACAGAGAGCCCAGGTAAGACAGCACTGTCTGCACACTGTTTGGCAGGAGAGGGCCTTCAGGAGTCAGCTGTGCCTCTGCGTCCTCTGTGGACTTGCAAAGAGAACAGTGTTTCTCCCAGCCTGGTTTAGAGAATAAAAGGACACATTCTTATTGAGGGGCTGGCCTGTGGTGTTTAATGACACTGACTTTAATTCAAATCCAGGCTAGAATGGGACATTCTGGACAAGGATATAAATTGGTTTTACTTGCCAGTTTCAAGTTTCAGAAAATATGACTTTTAAAAAATACGACTTTTAAAGTGCTTAACTTAAGCTATCTCAGACAAAGTAGTACAGAAAGTGTAGAGTTCTATGGCTGTCAGTGGCTCAGCTAGAGTTTAAAACAAATATCTGTATCTCCTCACACATACAAACTTGAATTTCAGGTGTACTGACAGGCCAAATTTCCCATGGAAACACTTATCTAATCACCAAAGCACTCACTTTGTCATTGGCTGTAAACCTGGTCAAACACACAAGGTTGCTTTGGTCTCAGAGATATCCCATTTATACAATCTCCTTCCAGTCTGTGTTCTTACTTACAAGGGGTCCCTCTCATGGCTTCTTCATAGGTCACTCTGACGTATGGCTTGCTGTAGTCGATCTCCACCTCATCTGAGAACGGAGCTGGCTCCCGCAGTCCCTAAACAGCCAGGAGAGTTTCACTGAGAGAGTGCAAAAGTGAGGGCAGTTTGTAGTGGCAGCACTGCCATCAGAGTGTCCCAGTCACCAGGTGACTCACTGCCTCTGCATAATTCAGACACGTGTACTGAAAGAATAATTAGTGTAAAACCTCAAAACAGCCTTGCAGGCTGATTAGCCTGAGTTTAGAGAAGAAGAGAGACAGAAAAGTAGAGTTTAGTAAACAGTATTTCTACTGGAGCAAGAAAATCAGAGGGTCAGAGCTGCAGCTGGTAAACTCAGATTTCTGACAAACAGCAGCTCACAGCAGCACAAGCCAAGCTTCAAACGTTACTGTCACAGCTCCAGCTGTGCCCACTCTGGCAAGACCATCACTCTGCTGTGCCTGAGTGTTTGTGCTGTGATGTACAAACTGTAACAGCTCCTTGATTTGAGTATATGAACAAGCAGAAGAGCAATACCAATGCAGCACTAACTCTGAGAGCATGTGTGTGTTGTCACCCTTTCTGAGCCATAGAAGTGAGAGACTGATCTTGATCTGTGTCAGAATAACTCCAACTGCTGCAAGAAAACCCCTCCAGCCTGCTAGCTTGACAACAGCAGTACATTTAACCAACAGCTGAAGTGCAGCCATCATTTCTGGTCTGCTCTGAATAGAAATGAAACATCTGCCCTTCCCATTACAAAACAAACAGCTGAATTTCCTTCTAGCTGGAAGGTGTAGGGCTGCAATGGACATCTTGTTCCAGAGTCAGAACACTAGGAAACAAGCTTGCAAATCATTACAATAATACCTTCAAGCTGCAAAGGCTAATCTGCAGTTTCCTCTCTGGCTTCCTGTCCCACTGCAGAATCCTGGCAGAGTCCAGCAGCACTGCAACCAGAAAAACTGCTGCTATTCTGGCCAGTGTCAATCCTTATTAGAGTGCTTATAGTGAAATGCACAGGAAAATAACCACTGACCACGACAGTCAAACAAGCTGCTACGGCTGAACATCTCCTTTAAGTTACCAAGGGCTCCACATTTCACACAGCACCTCCTCTACCAGGATCCTTACTGTCAGATAAGGCCTGCAGGTCTCTCCTCTCTCACTGCCATTAAGTCTATGACTTCCCTATAAAACCAGATTCTTGGCAGTTTAGTTGAAGTAAGGAATAAAAACACAAAAAAAGCCCTATCAAAATTATCAGAGGAACACAGAGACATGTCCTCAAAAGGTCCTGCCAGAATCTTGCCCTTCCCCTGCAGGGCCAGTGAGGGTCAAAACCCAACCTGATGTGCACAATACAACAGGCTTATGTGTCAGCAGGTTTGTTACCACCATCTGCTGCTGAGCCCTGCTGCTTCAGGGGAACATTCTGCCAACAGCTGCTTAGTTGGGAGTGGAAAAGGCTTCAAGGTAATCTCACAGTTAGGCAACACTATTACTCTTGCTATAATAAATAAAACTTTTGCAAAAAGAAGAAAAAAATAAATCTTTCACCAGCAGAACTAACTGTATTGGCCCTGTGGCTAAAAAACAGGGAGGAAGCTTAGAAAGTGGCTGGATATTACTTGTCTTGTGCTGTTTGCCAATGTTTTATTTTTAACACAGGACAGATAGCAACTTGAAGAGCAAGTGACTCCCACAGAATAATAAATAACCTGCACATTTCTCTTTCCTTACTGAAATACATGAGATCTTTAAGAGGGACAGGGTGGGTTTTGGCAACAGTGAAGGACATAAATGTTCTGTGGGATAAGTCACACAACAGCTCAAGCCTCCATTCCTAGTGCCTGCCTCCCCAGTTCTCACTGCTGGTGCTGCTCTTACTTCATCACCACTGTCAATGCCCTGTGACAGGGCTGAAGCCCTCCTGAAGAGCAAAATGTTGTCATCGAGGAGGAAGATTGCAACACATCACCACATTTTGCCAAGGACCATGACCCTGGTATGATGTGGCAGGGATGGTAGCTGGTTTTTGACAGAGATAAGAAAAGAACAACTAGAGCACATGTGATGCACAGGACAGCTCCAGGAAGAGGGCAGAGAAGAACTATAAAAAGCCAATTGTCACAATCTTGTGGCAAGGACAAGTTAAAGACAGCCCTTGTCAGTAGCATTAACTGGATCATTCATACCCCCTTCAGAAAAGATCCCGCTGGCTTTAGCTAGTTAAAGCCATCCCAAGGATGACCTAGAAAAGAAATCCTTTTGGTTGTTTGTGGTGGTTCTTTTTCTGGGCACTCCCAAAGTACCAGCAACACAAATGTGGTCCCTCTCCAGACCAAGAAAATCAAATGAACAGTGATCTCCCCCATGTGTCAGAGCATGGATTCAACAGATCACTTCTGCAGGTGCTTACAGGCTTCAGACCCTCCTGCAGCTGTTATGTACTTCTCCTGCGTATTTCTCCCTCCCAGTGGGTCACTTAAAATCCACCTGTGAGAAATGCCTGCTTCTCTATGGCTATCTAAAGGCATGCCTCTTTGGCTCAGCTTAAGTGACAAGCTGGACACACCACAAAAGCAGCTTAGCAATGCTTGCCTCAGACCTAATTTAAGCCCATGTTGTAAGTATGTTATTAGTATGAACAAAGGAAGATTCCAAACTGGATTTGCAAGAAGGAGAGCTACTATCATTTGCTTCTTATCCCCTGCCCCCTGCCTTGTTTTCTCTGTCCACAGATAAACCACCACCTCTACCTTCCTGCTGTTACAGCTCAGTGTCCTCATCTCACAGACTCCCAAAATTCTTATCTCTGCTTACTTACAAGTGAGCGTCGGGACATTTTTGGAGGGATTCCATCCAGCTCTGTTGCCCCATTAGGGCCTGATCCATCTTTTCTTCTCTTTCGGGAATTCAGCCTGGACGAGGTCGGCGGCTCCATCTTGCCAAGCACGTCCAGAAAGAACTGGAACAAAATGAAGGAGAGGGAAAAAAGAAAAAAAAGAAAAGAGATATTTCTCAGTTCTTCCAAAACAGAGTCAGTCAACAGCAAGTACAGTGCACAGAAGGTCAGTGCAAAGACACAGCCACCTCACAAGGGGCTTAGCCAGTTGTATTTGGCATCAGCTGCCAAAGGCTTGACAAACAGTGCCTGGTGGGAATACTGAATCATTTAATGCAACTCAGAGCTGTTCTGCAGAGAGAAGCGTGCAGCAGTCAGCTGGCTGGAGAGACACTGAAACAAGAGTTACAATGCAAATTATAAATCATTACTATGAGGTTAATAATGCTATTTTCGCATGTAAAAGTCAACCTAAGGATTATGGCATGCCCAGTTCACATTCAGCCCTCGTCCAGCTCTCATTTGGATTCTTTACCCTTTACACCCCCAAGGGCAGCTGGTGGGTGTGCAGTGTACAGTCCTTCTTCCTTCTCTTCCCTGTACAGTCCTGAAGAGAGGAAGGAAGGTCTATGCAGAAGGATAAAGGCAAGGGAAGGGCTCGTAACTTAAATGACTTTAAACAGGCTGGCTGTTTGCTTTGCTGTTTGTGTAAGACCAAGCTGCAGCTCCCCAGTGGGGACAGCCCACCTTGGGACAGCTGCCACCGTGTTCCCCTCTTGTCCTTTGTCCCCACCGCAGTGGTGACTCAGCAGATGGTGAAGCAGCTGCTGACACCACACTAGGCCACACTTCTGGCACTTTATGTACTAGCTTGCAATTAGTGGTGGTTGAGCTGAGCTGCTTCTCTGATGAACAGACAGACATACCACCAATTTGGGACAGAAATGGTGACAGTTATAAAGAAGCAAGTTATCTGTGCTTTGGGCTGGAGTCACTGTACCTTTGCAGAAGGGCCTGGAGTATTAGTAACTCCTACTTCACACAGCTGAATCAAAAATAGGGATTTATAGGAAGGCATAGCAGTGAATATTCCCTTTCCAGCTGCTGCAGGAGTTAGAAATGGGTGCCAGACTTGCAAAAACTAAAAAACAGCATTATCTCTCTTGTTGGCTTGAAGTGTGCACCTCTCCAGTGCAGCACGTGGCACTTCTGGCCTGGAGAGCATCGTGACCCCCTCCACCCAGCAACGACCCTTAACGATCCTAAGGTGCGTGCTCCAACTCCCTAATAATGAGAGTGGTGTGGAATTAGAAAGGTCTCCCCACCCACATGCAGTGGGTGTGCTGGAATGTTAGGTGGGGCAAGTGCAAGGTGTGACAAAGAGCAGATGCCCCTCTGAATACCACCATCCTTTCCAGCAGTAGAGGGGCTCTGCTGAGTGTTCTGTTGGGATGAGCTACGTGAGGAGCTGTAACTGCCCTCAAAGGGCCACTGGCAAAGCTCTGCTGTTCGGCAGCCAAGAAGGGTGTGTTTTGTGAAAGAGCTGCTAAATAGCAGATTTAGTGATCGGACTTACTCAAGCACACATGACTCAAGGTTAAGGAATGCTCCAAAGTAACAAGTCAAATGCAGTTTGACGAGATGCAAATATCTCTCCCTCCCCACTGAGCATCAGCATGATGATACCTTATGGGCAGTTTGAGGGTCAGACACAGCTGAACTGGTTTGGGGCTACATACATATAAGTATCCCTGGCTGCTCTGCTAGACCTACCACAATGTACTAAAACAGGGAAAGAGAATCTTAGGTCAGTGGGGAGCCAAAAAAGTATTGTGGAGGAGATAAAAGTGACAGTGAGGAGCAGTCACAAGGACATTCCAGAACTGTGTGAGCCATCCAGCACTCACTGTGAGTCAAGCTTGCCGTTTCCCCCATTCCAGTAATTAAATTACTATTTCCTGAGAACAAACATATGGGAGAGTGCAAACATAACCTCAGGCAACAAAGTTTGGAACCCTCAGGTCCAGGTTTTCAAATATTTAAGCAAGCATTTGACTTTCAGGTGAGATCCGTGCTATAAATGCAGCAGCTTCCAGAGTGCCTCTGTGAAAACACAGGGTATGACACGAGTCATTCTTGCATTTTGCAAAGTGTCATCTTGCAAGCACACTCTGCGTCAGTCATTACCACCCTGGTCCTAACAGAAACCATGAAGTTCAAAAAAAGCAGCAAATGTCTGTCTCTGGTTCAAGTAACTCCAGAATTCATGGAAACACTGGTGGGAAACAGCAACCGATTTTCTTGTTATGTGGTTAAAATAATTTCACTGTGCTTCAAGCCACCTGTTGGTCTCTGACCACTTTCTTTCCTTCCCTTAGGAGAGAATTAAAAGGTCTGTTAATGTGCTGAATGCAGACATTCTGAACCACTGCCCAGCAAAACATCAAAAGCAGAGGCTTTGGTGCTGAAGCACTGACACGGCAGCCCCACACACAACCAGGTGAAGGTCTTCCCCCATCAGAGCAACCACACTTCACTGCTCACAAGTACAGTCTCTGCTCAATTATCAGCAGCCCCTTGCTGCTGGGTGCAGATCTCATGGCCAGGCAAAGAACTGCAGCTTACAGTACAGGGCAGCACTGTCCCAGCTCAGGAGAAAACTCCAACAGCTTCTTCCAGCTCCTCCCACACCCAACCATCTACCCCCTAACTTTTCCACTTCTCAGGGTATACATAGTCAGTTAAATGATGGCAAAAAACAGCTTAAGTGAATGGATTCCAACTTGACAGATTCTATTATTCGCTGTGCATTAAATCAGCAGCAGTGGTGAGACAGCATCAGCCACGCAGCAGCAGCTGTACCCAATGTACCAAGTGAGAAACCAGCTTCAAGGGTGGGATAAATATGCTCTGTCTGCTCTGATCTGACAGGTGAGATGTTGCTGAAGTAGCCTCTGCAGTGTCCAGACACCTCATGAGTGACACAGCTCTGTTAATTACTCAAATTAACACAGAAATGAAACAATAATTTTACCACTATTCAGAACTTTAAAACCTCTGTCCTGTTGATGGTGCATTTCTGGGAAGTCCTCCCATCACCAGGCTTGGCTTCACAAAAAACAAGGAATACACCACACCTTACTGCAATAAACCTACTAATCTTAGAATGCTTCATTTTGACCTAAGTGACTAAAATAGCATCCCAAACAATTATTTATCAACAGTGGGATCCAGCATCTGTAGCTGAGTTTAACACATGAGGACATGGCTTTGCTTCTCCAAATGCATAAAACACTGCCTGTTCTAAAATTAATTACATTTGCAGCAGATGGGGAAGAGGAAAGAGAAGATAATTCTCAAAGCTCATTCTGAACACTCCAAGATAGAAACCAAGCATAACCAGAAGAAAGAGCCTTGCTGTAAAATATTAATATTGTTCTATTTTAAGGTGTCACCCTCCTGCATTATTGAGTTCATGGCTGAATATGAGATACTGCTCCAAAGGAGCAAAGCCGGAAGTGCCCCGTTCGGAAAAGCCACGGGCATATCACAATCCCTGCACTGCTTTATAAAACACTCAGGGCTTTCTTCTTAAATATTTCTTTGGTGTATCCTGTATCAAAGAAGAGCCTTGCATCACCTGCCAGCTAACTCATCGAGAGAGAGACCCCTGCACAGGCTCTGCAAGGAGCAGTTGACTGCCGGATGGGGAAAGAGTTGCTTTTCCTGTCAGGGAATCACTGATCCCACTGAAACACAGCCACTTCTGGGAGAGGTAAGAGGACAAGCATTGATTACTAGAGAGGAAAACAAAATATAGGCAGGGAAGGAATTTAAAACTTCTACCTTGGTGTCAGTTAACTACACCATCGTCAGAGCTGGAATTTAACCACAACACCAAAGCTGACACCTCTGGCACGTGGAAGAGGTGAGAATAGACCCAGCAAATCTTCCTGCTTAGCCAAAGCTTTACCTCACTGTCTGCATCTTTATGGACAGTGCTGCCATTTTTCAGTCTTGGTGGTGTCAGAGAACTCCAGCATCACACTACACTGGAGAAGCAGGTCAGTTCTTTCTACACCCTAAGCACACTGATGGCATGAGGACCTGGCCCATCTGCCTTTTTTTTTAATGTCCTGAAAAACTTCTTGGAGAATATTAACTGCAAACCTACATCAGTAGCAGGATTTCTTCTGCCACTTCTGCTGCTTTTCACTTGCAGATTTACCTGTGAAGCAAAATAAATGCTGCTACTTAAACTGAAAAGGAGCTTGCTGCAACAACTCAGTAAATGCTCCAGCCCAAGGCTGCTGCAATTCCCACCAGGGATCCAAAGCACAAGACTGGCAGCTGGACCAGGGAGGCCCTGGGACACCCACAGCTCCCTGGGTGGCCCCGCCTGCTCCAAGGCTGTCCTATCGTCCCTCTGAACCTGGGAGGCGTTGGCACAGTCAGATGTGACTGTCATGTGCTGCTTTGCCTACAAGATCATTGCACTTTACAGGAACGAGATATTTCTCTTCTGCTGACTCATCTGCAGGCAACACTACTAAACTTTGCACTCTGCCAGCTGTCTGCAGAGAATTGCCTTGACACACGGACAGCATGTAAGCAAGAGCCTCCGGGAAAAGGCAGAAGTCCTGTCACTTCAGATAGGTCCTTTGCCAGGCTATAAAGTACCAAAGCAACTCCACATTCCTTGACCATAGAGTGAAGAGAATCCTTTTCCCTGTTCTCCCTCATGTGCAACACCCAGTCTCCAATTAACCTTACTGGTTGGTGTGTATCCCCATGGAGATCTGTGGAGACACAGAGACCTGGGAGAGGTTAATGACAGAAGACTCATCATGGATCTTTCTTCTGCCAGCGCTTAAAAAAGTTGCCCAATCTCCAAGGCAACTTCATGCCCAGCCCAGGCCTGCCAGGCCCAGCTCTGTCCCATTCTCCAGACTCAGAGCACCTGCCTGGGAACAGAGTGCTGCTGGCTATGACCCAGCCTGCTCACCTCCAGACACTGCAACGCTCCCCACAGTCAGCATCTGCTCTACCTGCATGGTCAGTCCTTGAGCCCCTTAAAAAGGTTACTGCAGGATCTGGCACAGTCCTGTCCACTTGTAAAACACAGGCTGCTTCAGCTACTTTGGATCAAGATCAACAAAAGCAGCTGTCCCACAGTGTGTTAAAAGCCACAGGAACATATAAAAGGGATTCCTGTCCAGCCAGTGCCACACATCAGTCCAACAGCATCCTCACCTTTGCTATACCTGCTAAAACAACCCCCCAGGCCTTGCATCCCCTACTGGTCCAGGCAGGCTGATATTGTCTCAAGCAAAAGCTCTGGTACCCATGTCCTGCAATTGAGGGAAAGATGCTGCTTCTCTCCAACAAAGTCCCAAATGGCTGAAGATAACTCTGCCTAACCACAACTGAAAACAGTTCTGTGCAATCACCTAGATAGTGTTGCTAAGTAATACACAAAAAAAAGAGAAAATGCTGTCAGGACCTCTGTGAATTCACAGACCTTCTGGGTATACCATAACCTCCAGGCACTGAGTGTCTCGACATGCGACAGCCCCTGCTGGGTGAGTGAAGCAGCAGAAACAGGGCTTACTTATTACAGAATACCACAAAAAATACTGTCAGGGACAATAAAGTGTGAGAATAGGTGGCTATTCTGATCCGACTTCTGCAGTGTTTTGTTTCTAGGGATTAGCAACAGAGCTTCTTGAGACTGGAGGTGTAAACCTCCTTTAGCAGGTTTACACACCAATACCAATTCCTTACTGCAACAGTTATTGTTTGTGGCTCTTGGTACAGTGATTTCAAGAGTGTTATAACCCAGACTTCACAGCGAAAAACTTCGAAATCAGTAATTTTGATAATTGTGTATATACAGCAAACTTGTTTGGTAAATAATGCGTGGGTATTTGTCATCTGAATTTCAAAACCAAATACAGTGGCTGTCCTCAGAGCCTGGGGTCCTGCAGATGGAAACCCAGCATTACTTGTTTCTGACAACTCAACCTTTGCCAGGGTCCTGCCAGCATCACAGGGTGGGGACCGAGAGAAGGCCCCCTGCAGCATTCTGCACCTCCCTCCACAGCGAGTGAGGACTACAGAGGAGCATCACAGCTCTCGGAATTCCTGAGGACTTTAAGTCCCATTACAAAACCATTAATCAGTGCAGCCAGGACTCTGGTGGACACAAAAAGAGGGTTAGAGAGGATGTGTGCCTACGCAGCAGCTGGGTCACACCTTGCTCCGCTGCAGCCAGGGCCACCTCGTCACTGTCCTCCCTAGGCCCTGACTGTGTCCCCTGGCTGGGGGGATGTCCCCCGGAGCCCCCGCGCTCCAGGCGCTGAGGGTGCACTACAGAAGTTTCCCACTGATCCGCCTCTATCTTCTCTCGGCTGCCAGTCCTGCCATCCCGGAGGATCACGCCCGAGCCCCGGCCTCTGCCCAAGACCCCACAAAGGGGACGCAGCGCATCACGACCAGCCCAGCCGACACTGCCCTCTCGCCCAAAGCCACGTCCCGACCGGCCAGCACTGCCCGGAGCCCCCTGCCCGTGCCCTGGGCACCACGCCGGGAGAGGGGCCCGGGCGGGACCCCTGAGCGGCTCCGCAGGGGGAGCGAGCGATGCCCTCATGTGCCGCCGGTCTAACCGCACTCCACAGCCTCCGCTCCGGTGACAGGCTCCGCTCCGCTCCCCGTGCCCTGCACCGCCAGCCCCCTCGGTGACAGCCCCCCGCTCCCGCCGGACGCCCCCGTACCAGCGCCGCCGCCGCCGCTCCGCAGCCCAGCACGGTGAGTCCGGCCCCGCCGCCGCTCCCGGCCCCTCCCCGCTCCCGCCGACGCCAGCGGGGCGCGGGCGGAGCCGCTGCGTGTCCGCCCGGAACCACGGGAAGGGACCGGCCCGTCGTGGGGAAGGCGCGTCCCGGGAATCCGCGCCTGGAACCTCCGTTCCGGCTCGCGACGGTCCTGCCCCGCGGCTCTGCGCGTCACAGAATATCCCGAGCTGGAAGAGACCCACGAGGATCATCGAGTTCAACTCCTGGCCCTACACAGCACCATCCCCAAGAGTCACACCAGCAGCCTGAGAGCCTTATCCAAACGCTTCTTGAGCTCTGCCAGGCTTGGTGCCATAACCACTTCCCTGGGGAGGCTGGTCAGTGCCCAAACACCCTCTGTGGAAAGAACCTTTTCCTGATACCCAACCTAAACCCCCAGGACACAGCTTTAAGCCATTTCCTTGGGTCCTGTCACTGGTCACCCCAGAGAAGAGATCAGTGTCTGCCCCTCTGCTTCTGCCGTGAGGAGAGGAGACTGATGAAGTCTTTTCTCTGTTCATCCAGTGTATGGATGAATCCGGTGTAAATTCCGGAGGTTCTGGAAGGAGGGAGCTGCCCTGCTTGTCCACACCGATGTGCAGTGCTTTAGCAGTGGCTCAATCTTTCTCCAGGTGAAACACCATCCCTTGGTCTCCAAACATCCACCCTCATATTCTGAAACAATTATAGAGAGATTGGGAAATCACTGCAGTATCTGCTGAAGAGCCTGAGGAGCAGTGATCACTCACAGCATCCATGGGTGCCAAATTGCACCAAACCAAGGAGCACTTACTGCAGGGAGGCGTTCTGGCAGTCACGGGGTGTGTGGGCTGCTGGCCTGACCTAATGTCCTAAATACCTCGACTTTCCATCAATTAATACCATCTCATGTGACACAGCTGGGATTCATAGCCCAATTGTTGTGGGAGTCATAGGAACAAATCTGGATAACCAGAATCAGAAATCAGCTTTATGGATTAATTTACAAAGAATTGTCAAAATGCTCACCTAAGAAATGCAGACAAGCTATCCAGGATAGTGCATCTTGTAGAGTGGAAGAGAATGCCACAAGAGAAGAATATTAAATACATAGATTTATTATGTTTTTTCTTATAAATATTTCATTAATTTCATAGAAATAAAAATAAAAGTAACAGAACCCTTTCGAGACAAAAGTTGAGTTTGCCTTAGAAGCAATGGCTATTGGCAATATACTTTTAGGACAAAACCAGCACTATATAAAAAACAAAGGGCCATTTAAATAAAGGACATAATAATAATAATATTAATATTGTGTTTAAAGCTATATAAATATCCACAAGGAAGAGGGAATGTTGTAGTGTGTAGCACAGGTGTAGGACGTGCTTCGTAGAGCAGTTAATTGTGTTATGTACTAAAGGAAGAATATGATGTTTTTGTACTTAAAAATTAAATACTCCAAAGCATTCTCCCCAACGTCCATCCTTCTGTGCAATGTTTGTCACCTTCAGTAGTAGAAGCAGCCAAATGCAGCCACCACACAAAACAGACTGTCCTGGGGAAAACAGAGAAAGGCTCTGTGTTAGTCAAGGCAAGCTTTTTTTATTCTAGTGGAACAGGCAAACATCAGGGAACATTTAGACCAGATCATAACTGTATGGTAATATATAGCAATTTTCTGTCTTTTATTTAAGTTTCTTATTCACCTCACTTGTGGTGTAACCCAGTTGAGTGCATCTGAATGCCAGAAGCACCTCAATTTCATCCATCCACACACACACAGGTATCAGGTGTCAGTTTAAAATAAAATAATAATAAAGTAAAACCTTGACTTTGGCTCAGTCCTGGATTTCAGTCATGCTCCATGACTGCAGTTCAGCAAAGTATGTAAGAAAAGACTTTGTCTCTTGTGCTTTCTCTCCCCACCAGTAAATGGTGTGACTACAATGACTTTTGTACTGTACTGTGTCACCTACTCAGGGGAGAACTTTTACTATGTTGGCTGTTATAGTTAAGTATGTTTTGTCAACAAGGATGTAAAACAGGCTGTTTCAATAATCTTGATTCCTTCCTTCTAGCAGTTGTTTCTTTTCTGCTCCATATTTAAGGTCACTCTGCCTCTCATACAAAAGCAAGTAGCCTTGCACTTCCCATGAGAATCCAGCCCACACTTACGTTCATGAACACGTCGTGAGCACAGCTGTCAGTGTCAGCGTCCCAGAAACATCGTGCAGCCATGCTAGACAAAGGAGCCAGACAGGGACATTACCCAGAGTTCATGTGTAATGACCTAAGTGATCACAGATACTTCCCTTGAATACAAAACTGAGCTTGCTTTAAAGGTAATGGCATTGGGAAGTATGCTCCTGAATCCCAAGCCTAGTTTTCTACTGCTGAATTCTACCACATGCTGTAATCCCCTCTGTATGTGCTCCACTTTCAAACTCATCAGCTCTCAACCCTGCCACCTTCCCTGTGCAGCAGGGCTAGAGATCTCATTGCTGTGGTGCTTAAGAATCTTTGACTTCTGGCCTATGCATATCAGGGGCTAATTTAGCTTATTTGTTCTTGTCCTTCACCTCCTGCACCCTCATGGCACATACTCCCAAGTTATTTATAGGGAGTTATCGTATTCCTTGGCAGATACCATGAGACCACAACCTCTTCAAGTCTTTTTGTATCTATACCCTCTGCTCCCTGACTATCCCGATGGACTTCTACACCCAAGCCCTATCCTGAGCACAAACAACCAGACCATAACAGGATATTGCATGGGAGATCTTGCTGCTGCCTTGTCTAAAGGCATTGACATTCCCTTTTCTCTGCTGCAAGGCTCCCACTCCCTGCCTGCCCCAGTGAGCCTCAGCTGACAGGATTCCTTTTGGGACACAGTCCCATCATGTATGAATGACTGTACTAAGGTGTATTTTGCATTAAGGATGTCAGTGATTGTGTTTCAATATTGCCTCCTGTCTGTTGCAAACTGGAAAATTTCAACTGCTCTGTCAGCCTGTGTGGCTGGACTTCACATTTCAGATCAGACCACCTGAACACTGAACTGTTCACCCTGGCACAGTGCTTGTGGAGCAGCCTGCCTGCAGACAGACATTCCTGACAAAAGCCTGAGCAGCAGGTACAGGTACTCCTCTCTGACCTCCAGAACAGGAAGGCAGCAGATCTGATTACAGCTCTGCTGCACTTATCTTCTGCTGGAGTACCAGGCACAATAATAAAGATAAGCCCAGAAGATAAAGCATATAAGCCTTGTGAGCTGCTCCCTTTTGTCTTCTCCCTACCCATGAGTAATGGAAAGCTACAGCCCACTATTGCAGCCAAGAGGAATTCTTTCATCTGGCTGCAGGCATCTGGAGCTGACTGCAAGTGCTCAGCACCCACATGGGAATCTAGGCTTGGTTCCCATGGCAGTATTGCAGTGGGATTATAGAAATTGAAACTTCTGAAAAATGTAAATGAAGTGCTTATGGAAGCTTTCTGGCTTTAGACAGAAGTGAGTTACCACGGCTTTTGTGCTCTAGCGGGGCCTCAGGAATGGATGAGGGGTGTACCCTAATTCATCATGAATACAACACAAAATGCTTCTACCACACTCCTCAAAAATGATTTTCAGCATTTCAGCTTGCTAAGAACCACTATAGAGCCAATTATCACTGGCTAATTCAACCAATCACAACCTAAGCACTCAAGTTGCCACTAAAAGGGAAAAGAAAGTGATTTACACTTCATCATCTGCAGACAGATCTTTGTAGCAAGGGAAGTTGGAAGCAGCTTCCAAAGGAAAAAACTACACCTAAACCCAGAAAACATGCTAGAAATACAAATAGAAGATGCAAAACTTACTTCACTCCTTCTCCTCTCTGCTCTCCAATGACAACCTGCACCACCATCTTGTACCTGTCAAATCCCTCCTCTGGAAAGAGAAAAAAATAATAGTGAGAGTAATAACTTTTTAAAAATATGAGCCCAAGACAGGACCCTGAAAGCTAAAGATTTCTGGCTACAAAGCAAGTGGCTGTACAAGCCTATGCAAGTACCCAAGTGGACAGACTGCCTTGCAAAGCTCCATTTTCCCAGTATGGAGTACCATGGTTTTGCTGGAGTTGAAGAGTGAACAGAGTAGTTGGCATCCATCAGAAGATGCATCTTAAGGCACTGGACACCCCTGAGCAGATACACTGTGGGTCAGCATTCTTCTTTGACAACTTTCAAGAACTGGCCACATGGAAAAAACACAAACAAGGCTGCTGGTGGCCAAAATGCAATTTGAAAAAAACTGTCTTATTTTAAAACTGTTTGATGCAAAGGTATTGTGAGATTCTTCTGCCACACAGGTGTTTCCTTTGCTCCTGAGTGGTATAAAAGGCCACATAATAGCTGTGTTATTTTTGTGTCTTCAGAGATATGCTATTGTTTCACAACAGTAAAAAGTAAAAAGTACCTCTGGGGCACAGGCCAGATCTAATCAGGCCATGGCAATGTTCCAAAAGCCAAATCAGAACAAGCATGTTTGAAATCAAATATAGATCCCAATGCCTGTTTTCAACAAAGCAGTGTCCCGGGACGACTCCAGCACTCTGTTTCCACTGGAGGACTGAACACAGCAGGCTGGCTCTGCTAACATCCAACACGTCAATGCTTATCAGAGATGCCAGCTGATAAGAGTGGCCACCCCGGGCCAGCCTAGCTTCAGGCTGCTGCCACTGTGGTTACACATTACTGAAGCCAAGCCCTGTGTAGAGGAGCTCAGCGTGAACACGTGCAGGGACTACAGCTGCTGCTGCTGGCTTTGAAGCAGATGTGTAATTCTGGGAGAAGCACAAATGCACGGCTCCTGCCGAGGGTGACCGCGCGGCTGTGCCACCACGGCAGGCCAGCCCAGCAGGTGGAGCACCAGCGTGTCCCCAGGAAGAACGGGGAGAAAATGTCCGTGGCAGCACACACATCCACATACTTATTCCAGCACAAAACTCAGGAAACACCTGCTGGTGCCTGCACTTTTCTTCTTGAACTCGAAAATGCTGGAGGGCATCCTGTGCAGCAGCACAACCTTTTTCCAGAGCTGTGAGGCTGTAGTCACACCCCTCCTGGGCTGACTGCTCCTCTCTCCCTGTTCCCTGTGCCCCCTGAGCCTTGTTCTGATCTCCACTGCTATTCCAGCTCTAATCTAACTCACAGCAGGAAAAGAGCAGGAATGGTTCTGTTTATAGAATCAAAAAGCAATGAAACATCACTTCTTTCTTCTCTCTAATGCAGCTGCTTTCCCCCTGCAGACCCTCCAAGTTTGACATCACACACCTGCCAAGTTATACGAAAACAAATCTTGTCTGCTTGAATTAGATCTCCAGTTCTGCAGGCAAGGAATGCACATATATAGGGCAGACTGCTTCATACCAGCAGACACGAGTCAGGCAACGGGGAAGGAATACATTTCAAGAATAAAGGAAGAAAGAGGGATCACGTCAAAAGGGAGAGGACATGGCAAGAAAAGAAATTACATCCCCAGCAGACCTCCTTACCTTTCAGTCTGTCTTTTATTGTGTCTGATAAAGACTTTGTAAGCTCAGGCATTTCTTCTGGTTTGTACTGTACATCGGTCAGCTTCTCCTTCAGTATCGCACGGATGCATTCTTTTACTGTGGAGGACTTAAATCTATCATGGCAAAAAAAAAAAAACAGTAATAAAAAAAAAAGTGGAAAACTTCGCACACAATGTGTAGAAACACACGCAATGCCACTCCTGGGAAAATACAGCTTTCGTGTATTAGAGAAAAGTGATAGATGAAAAAAAAGCTCCACTAAAATGGAGATATTGCCAAAAGCCAAACACCTATCAACAGGGGTGAAACCAGCCGCACTGGAAGTTGCCCCTCCAGCAGCACCCCCCACTCGAGTGGGTGTAAAGCTGGTGTGGGAGCCCGGTGCCCCCCAAGCCCTCGGTTCTCCCCATTCCCCACACCCGCTCTACCTCACGCCCAGGGACGCCCTCCCGCCATTCCCATCGCAGCTCCACATTCCCACCGGGGCCCACCCGCCCCAATCCAAAGTTCCCCATCGTGCTGGCCCCTCTTTCCCCGGCGGCCTCACCGGTGCTGGAGGCTGGGCCGCAGGCTGTACGTGTTCTCGGCCCTCTCGGCCCCCTCGTCCGGGCCCAGCTCGCCCATGGCCCCGCAGGCCCCGGCGTTGGTTACCGGGACAACCGCGGCGCTTCCGCCGCCGCTTCCGCCGCGCGGCACCGCCCGGGCACGGCTGCCCGGGGTGCGGTACTGGGCTTGGAGTGTGTCCCTGCAGCCTGGGGTGTCATTTTGTACTGGAAAAGAAAACAAGAAAAAGAAAAAGAAAAAGAAAAAGAAAAAGAAAAAGAAAAAGAAAAAGAAAAAGAAAAAGAAAAAGAAAAAGAAAAATGGAAAAATGGAAAAAGAAAAAGAAAAAGAAAAAGAAAAATAGAAAAATAAAAATAAAAATAAAAAGAAAAAGAAAAAGAAAAAGAAAAAGAAAAAGAGAAAAGAAAGAAAAAAGAAAAAAAGAAAAAAGAAAAAAAGAAAGGAAAAAGATATAAAGAAAAGAAAGAAAGAAAGATATAAAGAAAAGAAAGAAAGAAAGAAAGAAAGAAAGAAAGAAAGAAAGAAAGAAAGAAAGAAAGAAAGAAAGAAAGAAAGAAAGAAAAAGAAAGAAAGAAAGAGAAAGAAAGAAAAGGTGGTTTTTTTTTTGCAATAATACTTGTTAAATTAAGTAGTTGGTAAATAAGTGTTAAATAATTGCAGGCTGTAAAAATTGTAAAATTTTGCAATGGCTTGTAGAAGATGCTGAGGTGCTGGAGCAAGTCTAGAGAAGGGCAGTGGAGCTGGGGAAGGTCTGGAGCACATATCTTGTGAGGAGCAGCTGAGGGAGCTGGGGGTGTTTAGTCTGGAGAAGAGAAGGCTCAGGAGGGACCTTATCCCTCCCTACAATTCCCTGAAAGGAGGGTGCAGCCAGGCGAGGGTCAGCCCCTTCTCCCAAACAACCAGCAACAAGATGAGATGGCACAGCTGTTCCAGGGGAGGTTTAGGTTGGACATTAGGAGGAATTTCTTCATCATAGAAAGGGTGATTAATATGGGAATGGACTGCCTAGGAAGATGGTGGAGTCACTGTCCCTGGAGGTGTTTAAGGAAAGACTGGATTTGGCACTTAATGCCATGCTGTAGTTGTCATGGTGGTGTTGAGTCATAGGTTGGATGTGACGATCTCAGAGGTCTTCCCCAGCCTGATTCATTCTGTGATTCTGTAAGTAAAGGGTTTGAAGAGGTTGCTGCCTGGGCTGTGGCTGGAGGTATGATGGGGAGAGAGCGGGGTAAGACAGCCTGGCCTCACTGGGTGCTTCCCTGGTGCCCTCCTTCTGCCCCAAACCAGCCAGCAGCCACAGCCCCGGCACTCAGCCTTGGCCAGGGCTTGGAGGCTCCCTTCCTGCCTCTGTACAACACATCCCAGACATCAGGGAGGAGATCCCAGCCTTGCTTCTTTCCTCCAGCAACTTCTTCAATCCTCCATAAAGGCCTAAAATTCTTGCTCCCCAGAATCCTACCCCTTGTGCCCTTTTCCCTGCCCATAGCTGGTGTGTGTCAGAGGGAAGGCTGCATGTGCTGCAGCCCCTGCTGAGAAGCTGACATTCTGTTTCCTCTGCAGGTTATCTCGAAGCAGCGATCTTTGCGATCGATTGTGCTTCCCACGTGCAGCGGATGACACGGCTGAGAAAGGTCCCTGTGTGCCTCACCCAGCTCCGAGTGGAAACAGTGTGAAGGCACAGCCAGTGCTGCTGTGGAGTGATGCTGCTGCCCCAGATGAGAGGCGGGAGTGGGCCATGAACTGTGACAGGGCTAGGTGTGCCTGGAGGTGTCCCTCAGGTACAGGAGGTGTGAGGTTGCCCCAGGAGGAAAGCGGGATCACTGCCAGAGTTTTGCTTGGGATGCACAGGCATATCCTAGCTGGTGCCAGATGCTGCCCCAACCTGCTCTGAGCATGGATGGGTTGCTGAGACCCTGAGCAGCAGCAGCTCATAATTTCCACAGACTTTACCAGCACCTCTTGCTAGAGATGGACCGTCAGAGTCCTTAGTACCACTGGGCTGGGTGTCAGCTCTGCCCGCCAGCAGGAACACTCACTGCCATGCTGGAAGTGACATAGGTCCCTTGCCATACCCATGTGTCACCTTCCCATCACAGTTACCATTGCTCTGCCCAGGCCCCGCTGGTTTCTGCTTGTTAAGGAACAGTTTTGTGTCTCTGTTCCATCCCTGTACTTACTCACTGCTTACCGCTGCTTACTCACAACCACAGGACGCTGCCTGTCCCCACAGGGTCAGATGTTGCTGCTCATGCAAATCGTTTGCAGAGACCTTCATAATTTCTGATAAGTATCTGAAAGACCTCAAGATTCTGTATTTATTTGCAAACACTATTAACCGTTTCCTCCTCTCACCCCAGCCACTCAGCTGCCTGGGTCAGACCCACAGATGTGAATTCAGTTAAACCGCTGGGGGAAGGATCTTTGGAACATGTGGGCTTCTCTTCCTCAGCATCTTTTTGTGGCAGTTTGTGTTTCCTCTTTCACCTGGGAAGCAATGCTTTCCCTGGACTTCAAGGTCACGCACCTCTGGGCTTCAGTCAGCTCCATCAGAGATGTTTGATCACAGCTTTCTTTTTCATCCAGTTTTTCAGTGCTCCTTAAATACCCCAGCTGCTTTTAAACCATTTTGGGGCTGACTCTCTACCCTTTGAGGTGAGTGCTCAGGTGACAGCTGTGTGCTGCAGCAGTGATGGCTGCAGAAGACCAGGTCCTCCTCTGGGTCTCAGATAGAACTCACCAGCTTCTGGCTGGAGAAAAACAATGACATTTGTGCTCCAATGAACTGGTGTGACACGTGCTTGCTGAAGTTGCTGTTTCTTAGTTTTAAATAACTGTCTTCTCACTTATTTCTGCTTGTCCTTACTTTTTAGACTTCATTTTCATCTTTTGGTGGACAAATAGAAAAGGACTGTCCTATGCAATTTGCCATGCTCCAACTCACAGAAAGAATTTATATTTTTTTAAGCACCAAAGGACCTTTTTATGACCTTGTCAGCAAACTCCAAGATGTACCATCTACCCCATTGGGCTGGGGCAGATTTACCAGCACAAGAAGGGAGCTGCATCATGGTTGGAGCCAGGCTGTTTTCCTTCATGCTGGACAACTTGGTGGAGGAGCCAGGGTGAGCTGTGCTGGTCTGGCAGGCTGCAAGCAGGGTTCAAAGCCTGCCTGAAGCCCCAGGGCTGCTGTGGGGCTGGGGCCGTGCTCCTCTGCAATGCTGACACCTGAGCTGCAATGCTGACACACTTCACGTTCCTCCACAGCAGCTTCCTAGCAGCTTGATCTTTTCTTTTCTTTTATTCTTTTCATCACCATGGGTTTTTGTTTCAGAGAAAAGGGCATCTTGCCATTGTTAGTTTCTCACGGACACAGCAGCCTCCTCGCCCTGGGTACCAGTTTATACCTATTGCAAGTGTGCATTGGAAAGTTTGAGCAATTTGTGCTATGATTCTAATCAGCCCTCTGCTGCTGCCACACGGGGTGGGGAGGATGAGCCAGTTTTTCCTGCCTATCCCCCTGGCTTGCTAAGTTGTGATGTTGGTAGTGATATCCATCACATCTTCCACTTCTAGAAACCAAAACATGTGGCAAGTGCCAAACAAGCCTCCCCACACCTGGCTCAAGTGCCTGGTGTCATCATTTGGGGACATAAAGCCTCAAGGTGGAAAAACGTCCTTGCTGTCAGTTTCCTTATTTTCTGGGGTTCACTTCAGCTTAGTTTAGTTTAGTCAGGGTTTTTTTAGTGGGAATCTAGGAAATTATGAAGGAAGAGGTGATGTCCAAGTCAAAACCCACGTGCACCATTGTACATGATGGAGAGCTCTTCCTTTTGCCACCCATCCAGGCAGCATGGTGGCCTCTGGCCAGGTGGGGTAGAGAGGTGACAAGGTGGTCACAGCACCCAGTCTGGCTCTGCAGCTCAAGTAGTACCAGCAGCTCATGAGAAAGGAGTGATGCTGCAAATGTCAGGAGGAGACTGAAAAGAGGACCAAGACAGGCTGGACTGAGCCACCGTCCCAGGGTGAGCCCTGTCTGCCCCAGCTCAGAACCCCCTCCTTGGCCATCCCAGTTTGGCCATCCTTGTGGTATGGTGTTTTTGGCTGAACCTGATGGTCCTAGAGGTCTTTTCTAATTTTAATGATTCTATGATTTCATGATTCTATGAAATTAGGGGTGGCTGCCCCAGCCCACTCGCCTGCCAGGGACGTATTTGAAAGTGATAGGTGAGCAAGCCCCAGCCCCACAGCTTGTTTGTGGAAGCTTGGAAAAATAATGAAGTCATCATTAGAATCACATCCTTCTTATTAATTTTCAGTTACTAATTTTCCCCTGACACTTCCCAAAATTGTGGGGCACCGAGGCTGTGTTTTAGAGAAATGGAAGAGCGTGCTTTCACCGCTGGTTATTTCCTTTGCCAGTATTAAGTCAGTGTGGTGAGAGGGGAGCATGGATGGCAAAAAGTTACAGAAGTCTTCTGCCTCAATAATAGCACCCTGGCCCTGGGCACCTACCCTTGCTCTCTTCAAATCTGAGAAGAAAAACACCTAAGGAGGCAAAACTCATCCTCCTCCCCCTCCTCATCTCCCAGCTATCCCATCCTGGTGGGAGCAGCCTACAACAGGTGTCCCATGGCTTCTCAGACCCTGTCCACCCTACAGGGAGTCCCATGGCTTCTCAGACCCTGTCCACCCAGTGCCACATGTCCCACAACCCCACTGCCTTGGGCACCCCGTGGGAGCACCTGTGGATGCCTGGGAACCCAAGATGACTTTTACTTACAGGCCAGGCTCAGAGCTGAGGACATGTCCCTTGTGGTCCCTGCCTCTTCCATCCCTGGAAGCTTTCCCCAAAAAGGGGTGCAGGCTCAGAACAGCTGTTGTATTAAGCTGTCCCCACTGCTTGGCAGCTGGGTACCTGCATGGGCACATGCCAGGAGCGTGCAGGGAGGGGAAGGGGCCAGGTCTGGCTCAGCTGATCCTTGCTTCTGTGGGGAGGAAGCTGGGGGCGGGAGGCAGCCCGGGTTTCCCTCTGGGGCAGAGATGGGTACGTTTCATTTCCACCCAGCCCTCGCTGTGTACGACAGAGAACAAACTGCCTGCTGTGGGGAAGGAAGCACGGAGAGAGCCGGGAGCGGCACAGCGCACACAGCACAGCACCTCCCTCCTGCCTGGGCGGGGGACACAGCAGCTCTGCATGGCTCCAGGGGCCTCAAAGAAGTCGTGGAGCAGTGTGGAGGTGGCCCTGGTTGACCTCTGTGCCATCCTGCTCTGCTGTGGGCCGATGCTGACCTGCTGCCGCCGGGGTAGGTACAGGAGTGTGGCAGGCTCACTGGCATGGCCATGTCGTTTGATGCTGGTGGAAAATGTCTAAGGGCAGGGAGCTTTGTAGTTAAAAATTAGCTCTGGCATCAAGAAGGCAGAAACCTCAAAGCTTTTCGGTATGTGCAGCTGAAGCAAAGGACTTGGGGATTCTTGGGGCAGAAATGGGATTAAAGGATGGAGAAGAGGACAGGACACCAGACTGTATTGTGACACGGTGACAGTGGTTGGAGCTTGGTGTTGAACTTATGGATTTGCCAGTGGGGTGTGGGGTTTTCTTTCTAGCTCTTGTGGCTTCAGTTTGTGCCCTTGGGCTGCAACTCCTGGTTTGGACTTGATCCTGAGGGATCCAGGGTCCTTGCTCTGGGTGAACTTTGTGGGAGAAGGAGAGGTTGAATGGAAGGTGTGAGTCTGGGCAGGGTCAGTGAGAGCTCTGATGAAGCTGTGTCTCCCTTTCCTTCCAGCCCGCTGTTTCTTTGGTGGATTAATGTATTTTTTGCCTAGAGGGTGGGCAGAGGGCTGGGTGTCCCTTGGAGCAGATGTTACCTCTGGAGCTGGGAAGATACAGGAAAACGTGTAAACCCAACATCTACTTTCAGAAGTTGTCTGAACGCTTCATTCATTGTTGGCAGTGGCACTGGTAGGAAATAAAGCCCTGAACCTGCCAAATATTTCCTGTTAAACACAAGAAATCCAAAACATGGCAGAAATCCCATCTCTTGGTGTGGACACTGCCACAGCCAGTGCCACCTGTGGGAATTGGGGCACTTCTCTCCCTCTTCCTGTTTGGTCTCAACCCTCATTTCTCAACTCAGTTTTCCATCTGATCTTGTATTTATTCACAGAATTTCCAGGTTCCTTTTCTGGTTGGTGATGCTGAGGTTATGGTCCTAATGGCTTCAGGGCAGAGTTGGGGGACGGGAGGGACTTTCTGACTCTGTGTGCAAGCCCTGGGGCTGCTTTCAGTGGTGAATTCTAAAAGGGGAAGGCAAATTTCCTTTGACACACTTTTCAAAGCCATAGTGGTTTGAATAGCTTGGTTGGGTGACCCTTGTGAAAAAGGCTTCTTCCCACTTTTCATTGTTCTGAACAGAAATAATTACAGCAGCTGTTCTGCTGTGTGGGACTGGCTGAAGGAGGACACTGTGTGCCTGGCCCACGTTCACAGCATTCCCACCACGCAGGATGGATGAACCCGCCGGAATAGTGGGCAGGGAAATGAGGGGAAGCAGCAGGGCTGGTGCTAAAGCAGAGGAGCCTGTGGCTGTGGCTGGCTGGATTCTGTGTTGGGAACAGCCTGGCAAGCCCAGCTGGAGCCCCGGGACCTGGCTGCCCACGCACACATAAGGAGAGGACAAGCCCCTGGAAAGGGATGGCACTGTAAGCTCCAGGTTGTTCTTCCTTGTCAGGTGGTCTCAGGCTGGAGATGACAAATACTGTGCCATGGGCAGCCCCTGCCTGCTCTGAGCTCCCAGCATTGTGTAGTGGAGAGAGCCAGAGCATCCCAGCAGGCAGCCAGGCATGTGATGGGCTGCACCACAGGACACCACTGCCCCAGCCTGGGACTCTGTCCTTCTGCTCACTTTCAAAGTCAACCTCAGCTGGAGAGATGATGACTCAGACATGAGCATACAGCATATATTTAAAAATAATACAACCCCCAAAGTCTGTTTTCCCTGGTACAGGTGTTCAGTTCTAATTTTAGGTAGCCCAGAGCACAATTTGGTCTGCTGAAACTGTTTCACAGTACAGTTGCTACCTCTGAGAGTCCCTCTCCAGCCAGCAGGCATACATTTGGAATGGCAGAGACATGGAGTGATGTACCTGCCCATGTCCCAGAGTGATGATGTGGACTGGGCTTGCATCCCTGGCTCCCACACAGGGTATGGCTGTTTCTGAGACCTGTGCCTGCTGTAACCATGTCTGCTCCTTGTATCCTCTCTCCCAAACAGTGACCATCTCCCCAGCAGTGTTAACTCTCTCTGAAGGTGACAAAGCCACTTTCTTCTGCAATATCTCCATGGAGAATGACTCTGGTTCAGAGTACAGCCTCAATTGGTACAAGGAGACCAACCACAGCCAAGCCCAGAAAACTGCTGAGATCAGCCGATACAAGCCCATGACAGAGACAGAGAAGTACCGACTCATCAACCACACTCCTGTCTTTGAGATTGAGATCCTGAACCTCCACCAGAATGACTCAGGCTCCTACTACTGTGGACTGATCACCTTCTATGAGCCTGATAAAGTGATGGAGAGCAAGAGGGCCCAGCTGATAGTCACAGGTCAGCCTGGGGGCTGAGCTGATGGGGATGGGTCCGAAGCCTGTTGTAGCACCAGTGGTTAAGGCAGGCAGTAATCTGCTGGCAGAGGACCTGACATGGGTCAGGAGAGCACAGCCCTGCCCTGTCCTGTCTCCTTTGCACCCTGGAGGACAAATGGGACTATGGCAGCCTACCTGGCACTGAGCCCTTTCTGAGGACAGCCTCATGTTCCCCTCGTGCCTTTCACAAGGACTGGAGAGGCCATGTTACACACCTGACCTGCTGTTTTGTTCCCCCTTTTTTGAATGCCTATTGCAGCAACCCCCCAGGTGAACGCTACTGACGAGCCGGAGATGGAGGAAGGCACCCCCTCAGAGCACATCAAGGCCATGCTCCTGGGCATCCTCCTGCTGGCTGGAGTGGTTGTGCTGCTGATCTTCGGCTACCTCACCTTCACATACAGGAGAGGAGGTATGATTCCCCTGGAGGCCACGCAAACCCAGTTTGGAACCTGGGGTCAGCCAGATGTCTGCAGCTGCCTGGGGTACATGGACTGGTTCAATGTGCTAAACTCAGCTGTGGCATGCCCCTGTGGGACAGATATCTCCATGCTGGGAGGAGAGGGGTGCTTTGAGCCCCGCTTGCCCTTTGTAGAGCCCCCGGACCATGTGCAGTGGCTCTACATCACTCGTTAATGTTGTGCCTTAATGGTGCACTCGAATCCCTCCCATGCACCTTGCCCAGGTACCTTTGGAGCACCTCACCCTGCTGCAGCACAGGGCATCACCTCAGAAATGCCACAGGCACCCAAGGACTCACAGAGAGTTCTGCTGCACTCCACTAATCCCAAATCAAACCCTAGACTGTGGGCTGATGTCTCACTTGTCCTCATAATGCTCAGGGTGTTAGGCCCTGTGGACAAGGAGGATGTGTGGTGAAAAGATTGTGGTGTCCAGTGCTCTTGAGTGGGGCTGGGCCAGCTTACACGGCACACAAACCCATTCTAATCAAGTGTGTTACTTTGCAGATGTGCAGAAACCAGCGAGTGAAAACATGCCAGTGGTGAGTTTTCTGCCTCTGTCACCCTGCTGTGCTGCAGGAGAGCACTATGGCATCACTGGGGCAAGGAGGGTGCTGGGCCTTCCTTTATCAGCTCTTCACAAGCATCTCACGTCTGTCTTCTCTGCTGCTGCTTGATCTTTTCTGCACAGCTACAACTGCTTTTCTGCACCTGGAGCAGCACAGCCCCCTCACAAAATCAAAATAAAACTACCTAAGATAGGATGTGACTCTCTAATCCAATTCTTCTTCAAAGCAGGCTTCTCTTTGAGAGTGGATTGTGTTACTGTAGAGAATGGGAGGATGTTTCCCTCCAATGTATCAAGATAAAATTTATTTTGCTGCAGCTGGTGCCTGCTTTCCTCTCTCTTTAGCCAGGCACCTCTAGGAGGGATCTGTTTCCATCTTCTCTCCCAAACCCATTCATTAGGTGGCTGAAGGGAGTGAGTAGTTCTGCCCCTGGTCTGTGCATCTTTCTGCTGTGTATCACTCTCACTCTCCCATGATGCTTCAGAGCTGATTTTGGCACTTGCTGTAAGAATGGGCTTGTGGTGGGGATGGTGGGTACCTCTGGAGGCTGCACCACCACGATGAGGTTACCTTGCAGAAGGAAGAGAAGCCCCCCGAGGTGTTCGTATCCACAGTGGACTATGGTGTGCTGGAGTTTCAGCGGGACCAGCACAGCCCAGTGCCCCCCAAGACTCAGCCAGCTGAGCAGACTGAATATGCCACCATCATCTTCCCTGAGGAGAAACCTGTCACACCAGAGCGCGGCAAGAAACACCGGGAGGAGAGGACACGACAGCTGCCATCACAGCCCTGCTGAGGGTCAGGGTCCCTCCTCACCAGGATGTGGGCATGAACAGGCTGCCCCAGCCCCTCAGTCTGGGAAAATCCAGCATATCAGGACTAAAGCAACGGAGATGCTGCTGCTGGAGTCAATATTGAACAGTCCTGGCCACAATGTTGTTGTGTCCATGGGGTGGGTACCACAGGATCAGGAAGGTCCCCTGCTGTGCTCCATGTGCTGCCTCTTCACTCAGGGCAGGCAGAATGGGCTGGGGCAGAGCAGTGATGCCAACAGGTCTGTCCCAAAGGTGACTTACAGTATTCTACCTCTACCCAGTGCTCTCTGGAGTAGCCATGCTGCTTCCCTGCCCTAGGTCTGAGCCAACTATCAAAGCATGACTGTTGAAGAAAGTGCTGGAGATCAGAACTGGAGTGAATCCTGTGAGATGCTGCTCACAGGAGCCCAAGGCTTCTTGTAAGCTTCTTGCTCGGAGCAGAGGCTGCCCTATGTACTGCTATTCAGAAATCCCTGGGAAGCAGGCAGCTGGTCTTCTGCCTGTCTCCAGGCATTTTCCTCCTCTACATGAGGGGTAATCTATCCCTGTGTCCCTCCCTCCCCAGGTGGGAGTCAGATATGGCCATGGGGGTGAATAAAGAGTTTTGCATCCAGGAGTTTGTTAACTCGTGATGGCAAGTGCGTGGGCAGGCAAATAACGGCTCTTGCAGTGCAGGGCAGAGCTGGGAGGTGGCAGCATCTGTTGTGGTTCCTGGGCCTCTCTGTGACATATGCAAGCTGCTCTTCCACAAAGCTGCTCTTAAGAATTTAGAGAGATCAATGCTCGTTTTCTCCTTGCCCCTGTCTGAGCAGGGGCATGGCTGCAGGGGCATGGCTGCCCCTGCCATGTCACCCAGGCATGGCTGCAAGCCAACACTCTTCCTTAATCAGGCTTGTCTTGGGGCACTCACCCACTCCATGGGGATGAGCATCCCTGCTGTGCCAGGGGTCTGGCTGCCATTAGCCAGGGCAAAGCTCATACCGTGGTGCTCAGTGCAGCTTTTTTGGCTTCAAACTTCCACTTTCTCTCTTGAAAGAGATGCGCTACGTGCCAGAAACCAGAGCGGAAAGAAGTGACAGCTGCTTGAGAGAGGAGAAACCCCAGTAAGGAGTGGCTTTGGAGGCAGCAGAGGCTTGCCAGGAGAGTGTGAAACTCAGTGAAAACTGAGAAGAGTCACTTGCATCTTACACTTTGGCAGCACTGTCAGCAGGTTTCTTCCTCCCTTACCCCCCAGTAAAACCAGCACAGCCTTGTGGGAGCCAACCTGGGCACTGGGGGAAGGGGTGAGGCAAGCCAGGCACCATATCTTGTACTCTGTGGGGACTGGAAAGTCCATGAGAAACTTCCAGACGGGACTAGATGGGATAAATATCCATTTGGGATAGCTTTCACCTTTCTTCAGGGTAGGACAGTGGACAGGGTGTCCCCTTTGGTCCCCAGTGCTGCTGAAGGCTCCCAGTAACTTCCACAGGCAGTGCCGTAACTGCCCATAGCTCACACAACTCGTGGCAGTTCATGGGTCAGCCCATCGGGGCTGTTTGCCAGCAGCAGCCCTGCTCCTTGCCCCAGCAGCCCTGACAGAGACCTGCTGTGCCAGCAAACGAGGCAGGAGGCAGCTGCAGTGGGAAAGTGGGAGCTCAGTCAGCACTTCTGCATTTTGCTTTCCCGTCAGACACGACACTGACATAGCTCAGAGGGTGGACCCTGCTTCATATTTTCCATCCTACCTCTCAGGCAGCAGAGAAGCCAGATCTTCAGCACTTCCTGCACTCCCTGGCTGCAGCTATGACTCCTCCAGGTGCAGTTGGGGCTGAGTCCTTTTCTCTCTGGTTGGATGGTGGTCTGCAGCTGACCAGAGGCTCCCAAGCCATCCAGTGGGGTTGGAGGTGTAGCAAAAGCCTCTCCCACTGCCTTTTGGGATGGGAGAGCATCCAGCCTGCCACAGTGCCTGTGCTCCTCCAATCCCCATCAGCGTGGCTACAGTCCTGCCCATTGCAGGGAGGAAGGCTGGGGCCTCAAGATGCATGGGTTGAGTGCTGGGGATGCTCCAGGCTGCCAGACACCATCTCCCATCCCTGCTTGGAGCACAGGATGCCCAGCACTAACAGACATGAGCTATACTCCCCTGCACCTGGCAGGGCACTGGCTGTGCTGCCTGAGCATCCCCAGACCAAGCAGTGCCCTGACATGAGTGTCAGGCCCCACACCTCAGTATCCTTCTTGGGAATGGGGAATCAAATGTGCCCACACGTGCAAGCACACACAAATGCTCATGACACAGAGATGTGCAAACAAGTCACCAGACAAATTTGTGTGCACACCCCCAGATTTGCACAACTACTGTACCAAATACCACCCCCCTGCAGACACACATCCCCTCAGGCTCCCATCCCTGAGCCCCCCATCTGCTGTGCTGGGACCCAGGACCAGGCAGGGGGAGGCTGTGTGTGCTGGAGCTGCTGCATTTCCTGTGCAGTCTGGTCTGGCAGTTAAAGCAGCAGCTTCCGACCGCGGGCACCCCTGAGGAGTGGCTGCCACTACCTCAGTGCCAAAATGCTTTGTCAGCCCTCTGAGACCACACACCTGCTGAGACCTCTGGAGAGCCTCAGCCTGGTCCTACACTAGGGTCTTGATGATGGGGAATGGCAAGAACCCTCTGGGAAACCTCAGAGAGCTGGGACTGGTCCCTGTCAGCATCTGCAGGAAGCTGGATGTGTGGCAACATGCTACACCTAAGCAAACAAAAACCTCCTACATGATGCCTGAGAGCCAGCCTGGCTCCTTATACGCCCCAGCCTTGATTAAAGGTAGCTGGAAACAACATGTGAGCAAGCTTCTCTTCAAGAAACCTGAACTCATAAACCATGTCTTGGGAGAACTGTACAGGCAGATGAAGATGGAAAGGAAATCCTCTCCTGCACTTTACAGCTGTGTCTTTGAGGAGAGCCATGCCATGAAGGAGCAAATGACTGTTCCTGATCACCAGGGCATTGCAGATGTTGAGGGGAGAAGGGGTGGTCAGGCTGTAGGACAGCAGGGTCAGTTTCAAGTGAGCATTGTCCTGGTCACTGGGATGTCTCAGAAGTTTTTGATTAGGAGAAGTTGGACTGGAGGTGATGCATCAGGTGTGTGGGTTATTTGTCCACTGGGTTCATGAGATGGCTTGTGGGTGGGACTGGTCTGTCAGGAACTGTGGTTTGGGAGCATTGCCATGTCCTTGACTATCTGGGAAAGTGACTGCTGTTCCTGGAAGAGAAAGGCTGGAGGGAGCTGGTGGGTGCTGTGGTTGGTGGTGGGAGGGGTGGGCTGCTGTGCAGGCTGCCTGGACCCCTAACCATGGCCAGGCTGCACAGCTCTGGTGTGTCCTGAGGGGTCTGGGTCCAAAACATCTCCTCCATCCTGTCCCACTGAGAGTCTCACCCTACCTGTCACTGAGCTGTTGTAGCTTACAGAGTATCTGTGTTTCCTCCTCCCGCCCTCATTCTGCTTTCTCTAGTTTTGCTTTGAGTTGCCTCCAGAGTTTCTTCTCCTCTCTCTTCTTCCCTTTGGTAGGATGTGATGTTCAATGAGAAGCTGATAGTCCAGATCCTGGTGCATGGGGCTTGGAGAGCCAGGCAGGAGCCCCGTGCCTGCCTGCTCCTCTGTCCCAAGGCCAAACTCTCTGCCCATGGTACTGGCACAGAGCCTTGTTGGAGGGGGTTGAGTTCACTCCTTATGCCTGGAAGGACCAGTACAGAACAAGGAGCCTAAACCCTTGTGGGGTGATACCTGCCCATATCTTCACATCCATTTGCCCCCTTAAATCTTTCTCCGTTGCTCAACATCCCTCTCCATCCCAGAAGTCCAGGATGATGGGGCAATGTGCCCTCTCTACAGTCCAGCTTGGGCATAGCCCTAATTCCTGAGGAACTGATCCTTCTTTCCTCAAATCCACCCTTAGACAGGTGGACCCTTCTGCTCTTAAGGTTCAGCTGTGCAGAGAGTCCAGCATGGAAGGGAACCTGAAGCCACTGCTTGTCCCTAGAGCTGGTGGATTTCACCATGGCTAGGGGTGACAGCCATTCATTGTCAAATGCATCAAGGTTGGAGGGGGACTGAGGGACAAAGAGCTGTCATGGAGCTGTGTCTCAGGAGGATGTGAATGTCCAATTCACCATCTGCTTCATGGAAGCAGAAAAAAGAGCATCCAAGAAATTCTAGATGAGTCAACCTGCCTCAGTACCCAGAAAACTGCTGGAACAAATTACCACCAAGTATCAAACACTGACAGGGCAGTGCTGAGGCTCAGAACACAGATTTAGCTGGAACTTGTGTCAAACCATCCTCATTTTCTCTTCATTAGGGTGGCAGACTGGGTACCACAGGGAAAGCGGGAGTGATGCTATCTTTGTGCTGCCTTACATGACATTCTCATAAGCAAATGAGGAAATGGGAAATTCTGCCACTGTGGGTGGATGGATTCTCAAGAAGCTCTATCCCATGAGCAGTTATCAATAGCTCGTGCAGCAGACACATCCAACAGAGATTTTCTGGGGAAGCCAGGCTCATATGAAAGCAAGATGCTATTGAAAGAGGGTGTAGGGGCTGTTTGGGTGGGGGATTAAAAATTGAATTCATCCTCATGACCTGGAAGAAAGAGCAAAAATTTCCTGAAAGAATGACTGATGGAAAATAATTGGGTTTGTTCAGTACAGGAAAAAATGAGGGAAGTCTTCAGAATGGGAAAAAGCCTCAATATGAAGCAAGCAGTGAGAAGTGTTTAGGGTTCTGCCCTGTTGCTTAGATGTCAGTTCATCTGTCCTGTAAACCTTGATGTGCCCATGGACACAGCATCCCCACTGCTGAGGGGATGTTCCTTTCTGCAGTCCTGCATGGGGTCTGGGGTTGAATGCCCCTTTCTGCCCCTTCCAGAGAGTGCTGGCAGGATGGAGCCACCAGGGTATGGGGTGATCCATGCCAAAGGAAGGGATGGATGTCCCAGCAGGAATGGGGCGCATGTGGGCCAAGGACTGTCCTTATGGGCAATGTGGGCACTTGGTCCCTTGGCTGGAAGAGTGGGGAATGTGGAGTCTGACACATAGTGAGAGATGAAGAGGAGGAGAAAGAACTTTGGGAAACCTTCCTGTGCACACAGAGGCGGCTCATGCAGGGGTGGGAGCTCAAGTCAAAAATAATTTTGTGCTGTGCAAAAACAGCAGGGAAATTACCACTGAGGCTGCACCTCGTGTGCTTCCTTCATGCATCCCACGGAGCAGCCATGGCCAGCGTGCTGGAGTGAAGAGGATTGGCAGGGTCTGACCCTGGCAAGAACTGCCAGCCCAATGAGGTCACACTGTGTGCAGGACAGAGCTTGTCCCCACTCCCTGCTGAGGCCAGGCTGTGGAGAGATCCTGTAGGAACGGTGTTTGTTTCCAGGCAGGTACTGATAAGCAGCAAGGTGCTTGGGCAGAGCCAGGAGGTGTGTGTGAAATGGAACAGGATGTTGAAGCAATTTCGTCTCTGTGGGCTGTTCTAGGAAAGTCCCTTTAGTAGAAGCAAGTCAAAAGCTTTAATAGAGGGACCAGCACTCGGCTGTGTCAGAGATGACTGTGAGGGCTCAGCACACTGTGGGTCATGATTTGAGTTGTGTTGCCATGACGTAACAGGACACTGGTTTCCATCACAGCCAGGTTTTGAAGGCAGGGACCTGTTCCCACACCAGGAACCAGGTATGCCACTGTATCCCCACTGAGCAGTGTGCCAGAGGGGCAGTGTTTTGGCCCCTGGGGTGGGAAGCATGGGGAGTGGTGCCTGTCCTGTGGGAAGAATGCCTTGTGTCAGCAGCCTCGAGGAGGAAGAGCTGGGCTGAAATCACAGATCCTTGTTTGGGTGAATATGAGAGTGTCCCCAGGGGGCTTCTCTTCCTTAAAATAGCTGGAGATGTTTAACACAGGTATGCCCTAGATATAAAGGCAAGGTGTCAAAACTTTTAGGTCTTGCCTGCATTCAACCCCCACAGGGTAAATCTTGGTCAATAACACAGAAGCGGTCAAGTGGAGAGGCAGATGCTGCAGGATGGGAGCTCCATCCTTGTCACTGTGCTGTTGGCTGGGTCCCCATGCCATGCTTGGCCATGGTGCCAGCTGTGAGGCCAACCCTTTCCCTACTTAGCTCCACCTTCTGCACTATGGGATTTGCAGCCCTGAGCCCTGAAGACCCCTCTGTGGCAGGATACATGAAGGGGTTTTCTATAATGATCCTATAGACATGGGAGCCCCAGGGAAAGGAATGATAGGAGACTGTAAAGATCTGCTGCTTCGTCTCTTCCTCCTGCACCAGCCCTGAGCCAGGGATGTCCCCCAGCTCCTTTCTATGAACATTGAAAACACTGGTGGGATGATCCCTCCTACAAACTGCCCTGTTTGTAGTTCACTGCCCCAGCCCAAGCAGGACCCAATGAACCAATGGCAAGGGTCTTGGCAAGGGGGTGACTCAGGGTCTATCCATAGGTTAGGGCTTTCTTCATAAGCCTCCTGAAGACCTTGTCTTGGCTTCTCTGCTTCCAAGCACTTTCTGTCCTTCCAGTCCTGCTCCAGATGATGGTATCAAGGTGTAATTGAGAGTGGAAGGAAGGAACCTCAGAGAAGGAAAATGTGGAAGCTGAAGTTTTGCTCTGCCCTGGGATCTCCTGGGGTCTCCTGCCTCCGCTGTCACAGGAGGGGCAGGGCACGTTGTGAAGGTGTTACAGGGCTCTTGGTACAAAGGACTTGCAGGCTTTTCTCTTCCAGCAGCAAACATCAGAGCCTCCCTGCCAGGCTGTAGTTCCTGGGATTTACCTACATGGACTGCCTGGAGTTAAACCTGCCTTACAAGTCCTGTTATCATTTGGCATCTTATCTAACCTGCTTTCCATCCTGCATTGCTCTCCATGGGATTTCCTGGGGGACCTGTGCACCCTGAGATGGGTGAGCTCGGGTGCAAGGGCAGCAGGCGGCCCCAGCCCTGCTGTTTATACCTTGCCTGGGTGCTCTCAGCTCAGAGCACACCTCATCTCTTTTGGTTTTATGTACTATGCTGTCCTCCCCAACTTTCCACCCTGAAGTTTCATGTTAGGCCTTTTTCTGCTCAAATTGGCTGAAAATAGGTAAAAATAGCCCATGGTTGGTGGCAGCTACTGAGATAGATAAGGTTATCTGGAGCTTTATCAGCTGCTGAGTCCTGCTTTTCGATGGGTTTCAGTTTCATTATTCCTAAGCTGGGCAAATCTCTCTTAAAATCCCCCCTCTGCCATGAATGTGATGGGCGTGGGCAGCCTGGCAGGGGGTTTTGTTTCCAGTGTTTCTGCCTATGGACAGAGCAGCATTGTGGCTTTCCAAGGTCAGGGGTTCATGTACGTATCTTGAGGAAACCCACCTTGTCCTTACTTTAGGAGACATTTCACCTGGCCAAGACCTGGTGCAGTGTCAGCAGAGACTGTTGACCCAGAGATTGGGATGGGGTGGTGCTGCTCATGCAGGAGCAAAGGTTCCCCTCTCCAAGCACAAAAGCATTGTACAAGGAGGAATAGTATAAGGAAAAGGCAGTTGCACATGTGCATTTAGAAGCTGCAAGCTTGACTTGCAAGCTTGGTCGCTACCCCTTCCCCAGCTTCAAGTGTGTCATGGTTTGACACTGGCACAATGCCAGTGTCCCCATGAAAATATATTCTCCCCAGTGGCTGCTGTGAGATGTGACCAGAAATAGAGCAAAGCAGGCTCCACCTTAGGACTAAAGGAAAAAACTTTATTAACTTAGAATATGTGAAAAGGAACACACACAGAACTCAAAATGAAAACCTTCCTCCATCCCTCCGTCCTGCAGGGCCTCCGGCCTACACATGGCTTCCCCCCTCCTCACTGCACTCAGCCTGCAGCTGGCCAGGGCAGGCCTGACCTCTGCCACAAACTGAAACCAAGAGAGCATTCCCCTGGCCGTTCTCTGCTTTTTAACTCCCTGTGCTCTCAGAGGCGTGTCCATGTCCTCAGTGGCCACACCAGGTGCCAATATTCAAATTTGAGCACCCACTGGTTTGGCCACAACTTCCTGAAAAACTCACTTCCTTATCAACCCAGGACAAAGTGGAACTATGAGTATGTGGCAGGACGTTTTTGCAGTGAAGATTGAAGAAATGCACATAACAGATCAGTGGACACTTCTGGAGGATGATGCCCTGCAGGTGGAGGCCTGCAGGCCTGGCTGGAAGGAGTTTGTGCAGCGCCGTGCTCTTGGGAGGTAGGGGGCTGCTGACAGACCCTGTTGGAGGGGGATCAGGGTTGATGGGTTGCCATGTGGACCTTTTCCTTTTGCAAAATTTGCTTGCAGGAAACAGGTTTTTGAGCAAAAGGGGGAGTTTGGAGGTGGATGAGGCTGTGAAGGGTTTCCTCATTTTTGTTTGAATCTCGGTGGGTTATTGCCAAATTGAAAAACATGATATTTGGAGGGGAGAATAGGTCAGCAGGTCCAAAGGGCAGCTGCTATTTGGCCAGAATTTCTCCATGTCATTGTTAAGATGAAAAGAACTCCTTCAGCAAGTAGGGGGAGTTATACCTCACTAGAACCAAATCTTCTGGGTTTGCACTCAGAGTGTGAGGAGAGGGAGAACCACTGTGTTCTGGGACATGGAGTGATGCCTCAGCAGCCCCTGCACCTGCAGCAGGCTGCAGGGCATTGGGCAGAGGGAGGCTGTGGCTCTGCATTGCTCATGAGAAGCCCCATCCCAAACATTTCCACCCTGGGCATTGCTCAGACACCTTGCCTGAGTGGCAGCAAATGAAGACCTTGGTTGCCAGCCCCCATGCAGATTGTGCAAGATGAGGAGCTGTGGGCTGCACACCTTTTGGCTCCTCAAGATATCTTTGCACCTGCCCTGCACCCTCCACCCACACCTTCCTTCTATTTTGCTTTTTATTGTCTCACCCAGTCTTGGGCTTGATGCTGTCTTTCTGCTGAGCTGTGATGAGCCAGCATGGGTGAGAGGCTGGAGTCCCGAATAGGGACCTGATGCTACCCCCCCAAGAGCCCCTGCTTTTGGCAGTGGGGCCAGGATCCCAAAAGACAGCCTGGCTTCTGAAATATTTAATGCTGGGGCCAGCCCTCAGCTCACATCTGTAGAGCTCAGCATGGGGCACCTGGGATGAGCTGGTCTCCTCTTTGCCCTGACAGGTTTCAGTGCTCCCAGTGCTTTCATAACTGGTCTTCTGCCAAAGTGCATATTCTGTTCCACATGTACCACTGCCCAGGCTGGGGCACGGTGTGGATGCGAATCTTTCGCCAGAAATGCAGGCGCTGCCCTAACTCCCGGCTGGAGGATCCTCAGTTCAGCCTGGACACTGTGGAGACAATTCTGCACAACCTGGTGATAAAGATCCTCCAGTATTTCTACAAGAAGCCTGTCCAGCCCTCTGACCTCCTGGCAGTCGTGGTGGATACACCAGCGACGGGGCCACATGACTGTGCCCACTGCGAGGCCTGTGAGCTCGGCATTTGCAACAGGTCACAGAGGCCCCCGGCACTGGATGCCTGGAAGCCCTTGATGGATGAGGACAAGGCCAGGATGCACAACAGTGAGCCATGGCTGGCCTGGCCATCAGATGTCTGGAAGTCCTTAACAAATACAGGGGAGGCTGGAACCCATCACACAGAGCCATGGTCATCCCTGGGATCAGAGAACTGCAAGCCCTTGGTTGGTGTGGGCAAGGCCAGGACCCATCACACTAAATTGCAGCCAGCCCCGGCATGGGTTGCCTGGAATACAAACAAATCCAGGACATCTCAGACCCTGAAACACCAGGGCTTAAGGACCGATGAAGCCTCGACCCACCACCCCTCACCCTCCAACAGCAACTTCTCCTGGAAATGGTGCTGCTGCATTGGCAGCTCTTTGCTCTGTGTTTTGGCGCTGATCATCTTCATTGTGTTTTATTTTACTCTGATGTAGAGGGACCTGGGGATCACAAAGAGGAGCTGAGGCTATGGCTAGGGAAACTGATGAACTGCCTGGAAAATCGGATACCCAAGGTCAGCCCTTGTTCTTGGCTCAGCAAGCTCCCCAGCTGCTGGTGGCATGGGAGCACACTGGGATGCCTCAGCCAGGCACCTTACCCAACAACCTTTGGAAGACTGATGGGTCTGGTGGATTCTTATGGGACATACTCTGTATGAGGATGAATCTCCCAGCTACCCCACGCACAGGATGAGGTTTATTACTTGCAAGAACAAAACAACCCCCTTCTTCTCAGCTCAGGAATACATTTGCACTTTTTAATGTCTCAAAAGCCTTTTCTAGGTGTGTGTGGGCATCTTGAAGGGAAGCTTGGGGCTGTTTTTATCTCCCAGCAGAGCTCTGCTTCCAGAGCGGCACATGCCCAGTCTGTCCTGCCTTTGGCCAGCTGTCTGGGTACCCTGCAGAGGGGTCAAAGGGTGCCAAACTTGGCAAGTGCAAGAAGGCTGTGGCAGCAAGTCCAAAGTCTATGCCTCAATTATGCAGAAATTACAAATATTGGGCTACAGAGTCTGGGCAAAGGGGAAGATGCAGACTCTTGCCTTCTGCCACTTCACCCTTCAGGGCTTTAGGGACCTGGTGGGTGTCATAAGGCTGGGAGGAAACGTGCTGTCCCCATGCAGCCCAACACCCTGACTCTTACCTTCCCTGCAGGGCAGCTGGGCTCCTGCAGAACTTACCCAAGGGCACAGCATATCCTGTGGCCACAATTGATTTCAGCTGGGATGGAGAAAATTTTCTTCTTTGTAGCTGTTACTGCACTGTACTTTGGATTTAATATGGGAATAATAATATTGATAGCACACTGATGTTTTAGTAGTTGCAAGTAGTGCTTACTCTAAGTCCAGGAGTTTTCTGTTTCCTGTGCTCTGCCAGTGGAGCAGGTGCACAAGGAGCTGGGAGGGAGCAGGGCCAGGACAGCTGACCAGAACTGGCCCAAGGGACTTTGCACACCATAGATCATCCTGCTCAGTGGATAAACTGGAGGAGTTGGCTGGGATGGGCTGATTGCTCTGGGGGATGGGCTGGACATCGGTCAGAGGGTGATGAACAACTGTAGTGTGCATCTCTTGTCTTTATTATGTCTCTCTATCTCTCAGTTCATGATTGTTATTATTAATAATATTTACTTTATTTCAATTATCGAACTGTTCTTATCTCAATTCACAGACTTTACCCTTTTCCAATTCTCCTCCCCATCCTACTGGGGCAGGGTGGTTTGACTGAGTGAGAGGTTGTGCTGTACTTAGTTACTGGCTGAGCTTAAACCAAAGCAACGTGAATAAACTTTTGAAATAGTCTGTAGCCTGTACATCACAAGCCTCAAACAATACCATGGTTACCAAGGTCTGTCTTCTCCAGGATCCTGGGGTGAGCAAGTGGTGGTGGGGGGCATGGTGTACCCTGTGAGAGAGAGAATTGTGAGCACTGTCACCTGGGAGTGCCCTGGGGACACCAGGGATGCCATGGGAAATCCATCTCCATGGGGCCACAGGAGAATCCAGGAGATGCAGCCATGCTGCTTATCTGAGCAGCAAGAGTTGAACTGAACAACCTCCAAACAACTTTGGGTACTGAAATAGATTTTAGACCTGTCAAATTATTCCAGCAAGAAGCAGACCTGCAGAACCACTGAGGCAGCTGTATCCGTCCTCTCCTTGCTTTGCAAATGATTTGATGCTGAAGATGGGTATGATATTAAAGATTTCGTGACTGAATTAGTGGAAGAATGAGGGACCAAAGGAAAAAAAATAACCAAACTCAGTGTGGCTCACACAGCACCAATCCCTGGCTGTGCAGCTTCCCAGGTGCTGTCCCCTCCTCCCTGCTGTACCTTGAAGGGCCCTTTATGCTGCTTTTTCTGCTACTGTAAGGTTCCTCTTTATTCTCAGCTAGGCAACCTGCAGGCAATTGGTTAAAAAAAAATATAACAAGAAATTGGTTAAAAAATAAATATAACAAGAAAACACTGTGTGGTCCAGACGCCGTGTGGATATGGTTTTTTAAATGTTCTAATCTGCTTCTATCCCACCAGCCTTTCTCTTCTGGAGCGCCTTCTCTGCAGCCTCAGCAGCCCTGGCCGTGGGGCCACCAGATGGAGCTGCAGATCTCCGGCACTGCACCGGGAACCACTGGGACCAGTGACCGGCCAGCACTGGGAGGGGACAGCAGTCCCCGCATGGGGGATGCTCTCCCTCCCGTTTCTGTGGCCAGCTGCTGCCCGGCAGCACGGTCCCCCCAGAGCCCACCCTACGTGTGTCCGGGGTTGGTCTGTGGCTGAGTGGCTCTGATGAGCTCTCTGCTGTGCTCAGACGAGGCAGCCCGGACCAGCTTCCTTCCCTCCTGTGCTGCGAGCAGCCCGCCCCTCCCCGACAGCAAAGATACGGCCAAGTTTCCTGCTGCCATTGCCCATGGCCCTCTTCTTTCCATGCTGAGGGTTTCCCAGCCCCAGTGACCGTGTCTGGGCTGTCTGTGCCTTCCCAGCCACCCAGCTGCCGAGGGGGAACTCCCTCACCTCTGCCTGAGACGCCAGCTCTGGTGGAGACTACATCCCTGCAGGGATCCCTATTTTCCTGCTTGAGTCTCTCTGCTCTTTTACAAGGGCAGACCCACCCCTTGCTCCCCTGCAAGTCTTTTACACACCCACTGTGCTCCCCCTTCCATGGCCTTGTGTGAATATGCTCCTTTTCCCCTCGTCCCCTCCTTGCTGCTGCCTTCTTGCCTGCCTGTGTCCTCATCCTGTGCAAGCATGTCCCCTCCCTCATGCAACCCCTTCATCTCCTCCCCAGTACTCAGAGCCACCTGTGCATGCATGGGCTTCTCAGCCATGGCCTCATTTTTGGGGTCCTTTCCAGGATACCCCTTTCCAACATGCAGTTGTGGCCATGACTAGTTTCTTAGCAAACTGCCTTCAAAATTCTGCTTTCTGTGGCTCCTGGCACTTTTGAGGTTCAGAGCAAGCACTCCTGGCCTGGCCAGGCCCCCATCTGTCATGGGAGCAGCGAGCCCATCCCAGGGGATGAGGGAAGAAGGATGCTCTCTCTGTGGGTTCTGTGCAGCTCCTGTCTGCCCCCCCAGTCTGTTTGAGATTGGGCTCTGCTACAGCCAACTCTCAGCTCATGCCTGGCACTTGCAGCCAGGGACAGCAAAACTTCACCCAGGGATGTTTTGCTGGCTTTCCACCACAGCCAGACTGATAAATAGCTGTCTCCACGCCTGTCTCCCTGGAGAGAAGCTCTCACCACTCTGGCAGGTTGCGAGGTGCCAGAAATGCAAAGCCCATTGTTGGTCCCACTTTTCTCCTCGGCTGTCTGTCCCCAGCCCCCTGCAGCCACCGCAGTGCCCGTGGGTCACTCGGGGCTGGCACTCGGCAGCCGCAGCTTGGTGAGCAGGGGGCAAGGGCTGAGCTGGGTCGAGGATTTCCCGGCAGAGCTATTGATGGGAGGCGGGGAGAGTCTGTATTCACCAGCGATCTGTTAAAGGGCAGCAATATTTTATAATGTGCCCCAGGGCTGTCTAGGCTCAGATCTCATAGAGGATGGTTTAATGCTCAGGGGACCAGGCCTTTATTTTGCTTTGTCTCTGTCCTCTCCTCTACTCCCGTGATGTCTCTGGATCTGTTAGCAGACCTGTGAGCCAGCCAGACCCACTGCCCTCCTCCCTGCCATCAGTGCAGAGGAGCCTGGCGCTGTTTTTCAGTTCTGTGCCATAGGAAAATAGGGATCAATAACCCAGCTCCCAGCCCAGATACAGGCACATGGGAGGAAACACCCCCATTATTTGAAGCTCTCTCCAGAGTGGAGATTCTCACAGTCTCTGATGCAGAGATGTCCAGCACAGTTTTGCCCCTGCCTCAGCTCACATCTGAGCTCACTGCAGGTCCTCTGCTGTGAGGACATGCTCCTTCAGTCCAATGATGAGTGGGAATGGGCTGATTTTTCACACCTTTTAAAGCAAAAGTCACATCCCTCATGTTAATTGAACCCAGACTTAATTGCTATTCTCAGCAAACAGGTTGCTGCCCTCTGCTCCTACCACTACCCCCATCTTCAGTGATGTGCTCAGGCTATAAATAATTGAAGGCAGGATCTCCTCTGTCGCCTTTTTTTTGTGATTTGTATTCAGGGGCTGCTAGGGTCTGTCTCAGCCCTGGAAGCTGCACAGGCCAAGGCTGAGCAGCCGTCAGAGTGAGGGATGGTGTGAAGATTCTCCTGGGAGTGCAGGCGTGCATGGCAGATATCAGCAACCGGCCTTAACCATGTTCCTCTTGAAATAAAAGCCACAGGGCACAAGCTCAGTACATACAAAAGTTTTATTTTGTTCTCAGGAGGAAGACTAAGAGAACCATCCTTACCTGACATCAGGTATTTTACTGAATGTAATATATATAAAAAAAGAAATACATATATATTAAAAAATACCTTGCAGTTACATGACATAGCCAAGAGTACAGTTCATAGTGTATCTGAAAGTTCAACCTTCCTTAGGCCTTCTGCTCCTCTACAAGTTCTACAAATGGCTTTTTGGGTGATAGCAAAATGTCAGAGTGGCTCATCCACTGTTGGCTTCTTCCTTTCATGGAAAAACCAAAGGAGGAGGAGGAGGAGAAAGAGAGGCCTGAAGAAGGCTACAGGCACGCAGAGAGCACAGCAGGCAGTTTTTGCATGTTGCTTACAGCTATGCTGGCAAATAAAGGAGAAGGTCCTGCTGAAGGAAGGACAGCTCGCCTGACCTTGTTCCTTGTTGGGATTTGTCTGCATGGGCTGTGGAGAGGAGCTGGGGAGATATGAATACTTCTGGTGTATTAGATGGATTTGAGTCAGTCTAGAAGGACTTGGACACCTGCAATAGGCCACAAGAGCCATGAACAAACACTGAACATCACTGGTAACCTGTAAATCAGCAAAATCAGGGGCCTCAAAAGCAGTGAAAAGGGACTAGGTTCTTGCAAGAATGAATAAACTGTCATGTGGGACTAACCAGGCCCCTGAGAAAGAGATGAAAGCAAGAAAGGGTGTTTTATATGAAATGATTCTGCTGAAAATAAGTATTGCTTAGATACAGCTGATGTGAAGCTGTCTTGTAATGGAAAATTTTCCTTGGGAGATCTGCTGTGGCTGGAAACCACAGAGCTAATCTCAGGGTGGGACTGGAGAGGGCTTCAGGTGACAGAAGATTGGAGAAATTTTTGTGGCTGGAGGTCAGGGTCATGCTGAATTCAAACCCTGCTCTGTGTCCTCATGTTCTCTGTGGGTCACTCATCCCACATGGTGGGATACAGGTATCCCATTTGGGCTGGTGCTGTCTTGGCAGCCATGGCTGAAGTTTAGGGTTAAATGTGGATGCATCCTCACATCTTTGGGGCCAGGTGGATATCACCTGAGATGCTACCAAGAAGAGATGTTTATTTGCCTATAAAAATAATCGCAAATTCCCAGGACTCTCTCACTACTCCTTGCGCAGAAAAGAGCTTCACCAGCATGGGGAACCTGTGAGGTCCAGGCCTGCCCACATGGGTTTCCTGCACTGTCCATAGGCTCTGAAGCTCTGTAGTTGCATCTTCTGATAGAGAGATCTGGCCAGAGAGTCCTGGGGGTGGGGACAATTCCCTGTACACAGCACAAAGCTTTGGTGTCAGGGAAACGCTGCCTCAATCGCTGTGCCTTTTTCCTGGCTCGGAGGGAAGTTCCCTGGAGTGTGGGTGAGGTTTGCAGATGGGCAGCACATGCAAAGGACACCAGCTGAGATCTTGTCCTTCGCCCCCTCCTTCCAGCTCCCTAGCAAGCATTTCCTAAGAATGCGAGTGAAGGGATGCGGGACCAAGTGAAACAAATGACCTGGCAAGGGCTTGGCATGCGCGGAGTATCGTGGCTATTGCTTGCGAAAGACCCGAGTCTGGAGCACATTAAACAATAACAACAAGAAGAAAGGGAGCCGCGGTGGCAGCAGGCTGCTTAGTCACTCATCTCTCCAGCTCTGGGTCCAGAAATGTCCATCTCTCTGAGGAGCCTGTTTTCTGCTCCACCCAGTCCACGTAGTTGGAGACCTTGGTGTACACACCGTACACCTGCTTGCTGCCGCACTCCTCTGGGCCGCCCCACGAGACCAGCCCTTGGGCCACCCACCTCCGTGTTCCTGGGTCCTGGATGACGAAGGCTCCCCCGCTGTCCCCCAAACAAGTGTCCTTCCCCCCCTCGTAGTAGCCAGCACAGAACATGTTCTCGGTCACGCTGTAGTTGCCTGAGCGTGACTCGTAGCTGGTCTTGCACTCGGCGTGCAGCACCACGGGCAGTTTGACGTACTGCAGGATGTCAGACAGGGTCCTCATGCCTGAGCTGATGATCTCATCCACCGTGATGTTGGGGTTGGAGATCCCCCAGCCAGCCACCAGCCCCAGCGTGTTGGGGTGAGGCCCCTCCAACTCGTGCTCAAACTGGGGCAGGCAGACAGGCATGACGTACTTCCCCATGGTCACTTTCTCCTTCAGCTTGACCAGCGCGATGTCGTGGTTGTAGTTCTGGATGTCAAATTCCTCGTGGAGGATGATCCTCTCCACTGTCCTGTTGACAGCTTCCATCTTGTTCCTCACATCATGAAGGGCCAGGTAGACGGTGACGTGCTCCTTGGAGACGGGGATGACGGTCTTGTCCCGCCGCTGGGACCGCAGCACATGGGCGGCTGTCAGCACCCAGGACTCTGAGAGCAGGGCCCCGCTGCCAAACCATTTGTCGTTGGGCACCCGGGACATGTCCTCCACCACGATCAGGGCCTGCCAGGGGAAGAAGCCGGGCTCCGCGTTCCGCCCGCCGATGATGCGCTTGATGATGCCAGGCAGAGGACGAGCTGGCCGGCCACACACTGGGGACAGAAGGGACAGCACAGTTACCTCCAGCTTATTTATCTAGGGAACAAATGAAAGGAGACGTGTGGCTGGTTATCTCCAAACCAAACACTCTCTTTTGTCCTTTTTGGTTTTGGTTTTTTTTTCCATTTTCAGTTTCTGGAGGGATTTGGCTAGATCCACACCACTTCAGAAGCAGAAAGGCCAAATGAGTAATCTTACAGCCTCATTGTGACCTGTGAGCTCACCCAGCCCTTCCCAGACCTTTCAGGCTCTTGCTTGGCTCCTGCTCAGTGTGCCAAGAGACCCAGGGGAATGATGGTGGGAGGACTGGAGCTTGACATCAACCCAGTCTCACCCCTCACTGAGACCTGTCACGAGGTCTGTGTTCTCACAGCCATGGCATTTGCCCTCCTGGAGCTGTTGTGGCTGGAGAAGGCTCAGCCATGGGATGTTGCCTAGCACCATGGGCTTTACTCCTGCGTCTCATCAGCCACAATTCTGGCAGCCAAACCAGAAGCTCTCTGCTCAGCTCTTCAATAGACCAGAATTAATGCCTGAAGAGCCCTGACATGTTGCCTGCTTTGTTCCCAGAAGCACGGTGTTAGGAAGATGAGGGAATCAGGATGCTGAAGGTGGCTCTGAGAGGTTCGACAGGGTGGGGAGGGACAATCCTGTCCCTGGGGAATTTAAGCCTTGGGATATGGCTGTTGGTGGTGGGGCTGATTCCTGCCTGTGGCAGCACTGTGGAACATGTCTCTCAGGTGGCTTGGGAATGCTGATGTCACTGTGAGGTTATGGAAGCCTATTTGGGCTTGTCCTACATCTGAAAGAGTCCCAAATCACAGCAACTCAGGTGCTGGTCTCATCCCCCTCAGTCTGCAAAAAAACCCCAGATCCTCCATGGAAAGTGCTGGGACTCTGCCTCAATGCCACCTGTGCTGTGAGGGGAGGATGCAAAGCCTCACAAACAGAGGCTCTGACCCCTCAGGTGGTGGGGTCAGGGTGAGAATCAGTCTTGGAACCAGGGCAGGAGCACTGGAAGCTGCTACTGTGGATTTGTTGAGGCTGGGGTCTGTCTCTAGGAAAAATGTAACTCTAGCAGGGAGAGAACATGGTGAATGTGTCTCTGCATGTGCTCCACACCCCTGTCTTTCCCAGTGCTGAAAGGAATCAAAAACATGCTCAGGAAAAGAATTCCTGTGTCCAGCCCAGCTGCTCTGCTGCACTGAAGCCGATGACTGTCCCAGGGAGATGCTTTTAGAGGAAGTGCATACAGCCAAATATTTATTAAATTACATATCAAAAATGCTGACCAGGCTGCAAATGCTCCCACTAATGGCAGAGGCAGGCATGGAGCAGAGGTTCCTGGAAGAGAGGTTCCTATTGATGGGGAGGTGCGTGAGACACGGGAAGATCTGAAGAGCAGCTGGCCAGCTGCTGCCGGCAGATGCCGATCTCAGGAGAGCATCACCCTCTCTCTGGGATTTTCCATTTTCCTGAAGTCTCTCTGACTCCTGTCACTAATCACAAGGCCTGGAAATGGCCCATGAAAGCAGCTATGGCCCCAAAGCTGTCCCCGTATGCTCCCAGCTCAAATTAGTTCAGGCTGAAACATCAAGCAGAGATGCAGAGAGCAGCTGCCACAACAAGAGCAGCCACAGCCCTGGTCTTGGAGTTTTGTGGGATGCAGAGAATCTTAGGAGTCCTTCCTTTAGCCTTGCAGTGTCTCAGCATGGCCGGAGAGCAGATACCCTCCATGGGGTTGGGCCAGTGTCTGAACCCAGGGTGGTTGCAGCTGCAGCTGCTGCATGGCATGGATGCCTGCACCTCTCTGGAGAACCATCCCTGCACATCCCACTACAGCCCACACCCAAACTGCCTCCAGGCCCCTGACGTGCCAGCCAGTCTGGCCCCATGCTTGGTCAGAAACTCCCAGAGACTTTTGTTTAATCCCAAGCAGGTGCCTGGCCTGGAAACTTGCTGGCTGCAAACATTTCTGCCACTGCTCAAAGACTTGGGACTTTTCCTTCCCTGTAAAGCAGTTTGTTTTTTTCTGGAAGGCTTGAAGAGGTGATAATTGCTACTGGATGTGTGCACACTGCCAACAGGAGCTGACAGCCAGGTAATGCTCTGCTCTTGGCTAAAGCCATCTCCAGGGATGCTGGCAGCTGAGCATGGCCAGTGGGTGGCTGGTTTCCTTGTGTGCTGGAGTGGGGAGCTTGGGGAGCCCTGACAGCTGGGATGGCTGTGACCCCAGTGCCACCACTGCACCCTGACCCCCTGGGCCTGCTGGGATAGCAGGAAGCCTCTGTCCCCACCACCCTGCTGGCCATGCACTGTGGCACTTGGGTATATATAGCTGGCAGTGTCACCAGGAGCAGGGTTCCTGCATGGCAGCATCCCCTCCCTGTGTCCCTGCTCTGCACCCCTGGCTGTGTGAAGCCACCCCAGCACAGTACCTGGTCTGCAGGATGGCAGCTTGGTCCCCAGCTCCTCACTCCTCCACTGCCCCAACGCATCGCACGTGTAGGTGGCTGCAAGAGAGCAAAGTGTTAGCTGGGCTCTGGTCCTGGCATGAGGGATTGTCTTTTCCAGTGAGGAGACCTTGCCTGGCTGTCAGGGCCCTTTGAACCCTTTGTCAGAGCAGGAAGTGACCTCCCTTTTAATGCCCTGGCCATGGTAGCCCTGCCTCCATGCAGGAACATGTCTCCATCCTCAGTTTCATTGCCTGGAGCTGTCTGGAGGGCTGTGCTATGGCCTCAGCCTCTGCTGGCAGCTGCCTCCATATAAAAATGCTGCCAATGCCCATTCTGATAATTCATATGTGATGCTGGGACCATATGCAGGGAGATAAAAGCAGGAAGACAAGAATGTGAAGAATTCTTTTGGCTTTGGTTGCTGAGGGAGGAGAAGGGAGAAGGGCTGGGCTGTGTATGCACCCTTTCTACTGTCCAGAACTGGATCTGGAGGGTACAGAGAACTGTGGTGCTTGATAAACCACTTTCTGGTTTTTCTGTGGTTGTGGACTAAGGGGGATGGCAGGAAAAACTCAGTCTGATATGATCCCACCACTATCTGTTCAGCTTTGTCTGTGCTGAACATTTGGGTGCTGGGATGAGGAGCCTTGCAGAGCCCTTCCAGAGGCTGCTGGACCTGGTACTCTCTCCAGCAGCAGCTCCTTTCACAGAGACACAGAAAAGTTTGTAGTCTGCAGGGAGCAGATGGCAGGGTGAGAAGGCAGAATGCAAAACAAACACCCACACCGCTCTGCCGAGGCTGTGAAACACCCAGGCAAAGCAGCCAGCAGGGCCAGCTCCATCCTACATCATTGTGGAGCAGGATTTGTCCAGTCTGACAGTCCAGGCAGGGCAGACACAGGTTTTTTGGTATGTGCAGCCTGTTTGCAGAACACTCTGGAGCTGCCATCCCAAGCTCCCCCTCTTGCATCCCACGTGCCCACCCTGGCTGTGCCGTGGGGACGTGGCCTGGCCCCACTGCTCACCGGTGCTGTTGGGGGCCATGTGGTAGTAGGGGTGCTGGCAGTGGTACTGGATGGCTGCCTGGTAGGTGGTCAGGTTGTTCCTGGTGGAGAAGGTGACAAAGCCATGCTCCAGCTCCGGTGGCGCCTTGCAGTCAGCAACTGAAAGCCAACACAGAAGGGAGGTTGGACCCTGTGCTGTATCTTGGGGTGTTCAGCCAGCCTGCAGGCAGGTAGTGCTGGGCTCTGGCCTGGGATGGTGCTCTTGTGGGGCACATCAAGGGCCTATATGATGCTGTGTCCCTTTTCTCTGTGGCACTGCAGGGGGCTCTGTCCTGGCAGGGCAGGCTGGCTCTGTGAAACCCTGCCATGGCCACCCTGCACAGACAGAGCACTCGGGTGGCACCAGGAGCACCAGCAGCGTGTCCTACCCACAGGCTGTGTGACCACACTCCCACTGGTGGAGACCCCAGGCCTGGGGGCCCCTCCATGAGGGAGCAGGATCTCTCTGCTGCACCAGTGGGAGGGGAACAAGCCTGTCCTGGCAGGTGAGCTCTGTGAGATGGTCCCACAGTGTGTCTTTGCACTGTAGAAGTGTGCAGGGAGAGGCAGGCAGTGCATCAGGGGTGCTCCTCTGTGCACAAGGCTTTGCTGAGAGCACAGCCCTGTCCTTCCTGCTCTGGTTTTGCTCACCAAACAGTGCTGAGGAGCATTTACAGATCAGGTGGAACAACCCTGGGTCCTGGCTGTCCTATGACAGCAGGAGATGAAGGACACGGAGAGTGTGCCTTGGCTGGTCTGCAGGCAGGGGGGAGGCCAGTCCATGTGGGTGAGACCAAACCTGCTCCATCCCCCAAGACATCAGCAGGGATGGCTCTGCATTACCAGTCCCTGGTGTTGACTCAGGGTGGGATAGAGGGAGAAGAATTTTGCCCTTCCCCATGGCCTGTCCATGGTTCCCTTTCTCCCCATGACCCCCCAGAGTGCTCTGCCCAGCCTCTCCCCGTGGCTTGTCCCCCATATTAGGTTAGTGCCAAACACTCCAGGGAGGATCCCAGGCTGTGGGAGGGTTCATCTGCCAAAGCCAGGAGTCACTTCCTTGGAGCTGAGCCTCCCTCCCACGTGGGCAGTTCACAGCACATTCAGGTGATGCTGTGCAGCCTTCCCCTACCCCATCCTGGGTGAGCTGCCCCAGTGGAGGGCAGGAACCAGGGTCTGATCCTGCCAGGAAATGCAGTGCTGTGCAGCTGGGTTCTGCTATGTTTAGGATTAGGGGCTGAGTAGGGAAACAGTGACTTTGCAGTAAGTCACAGTGACTTTGCAGTAAGCAGGTCCTGTGGATCAGGGATGATGTGAGGTCTGTTGGTTCCCATGTGCTCCAGGATGTGAAGGGAATGAGGAGAGCAGTCCCAACTGATCCAGGCTAACAAAGAGAGAATTCACTGGACACATAGCTGGAACCAGGGATATGGACCACTGCTCAGGATTGCCTAATTCCTTGGGTGAAAAAAAACTGATTTATGGCAAAATACTGCAGCTCACTATTCACCAGGGTCCCCTCCACTGTTTGTAGAGACAGCAAGTGATGGGATGAGTGTGTAGGTGCAGGCAGGCTGGGTGGAGAGTCTGGGTACTTGTTTTCTTGCAGGAAAGAGGGAATGGATGTCAGGGGGCCATTCTGACCATCTCTACTCTGGGATTGTTCATGGCTGGAGGGCAGCATTCGTTGCACAGCCTACTGCACAGCCCATCTCATCCCTGTGTGCCACTCAGACCTGGGCAGGCCTGATCCCTGGAGAATGGGCTCTTGCAGAGAGGTGTTGCTGCACCTGTGTCCCAGGTCCTGCAGAAAGGGTGAGGGGAGGGCATTCCTTCTGTGAACTTTTCTAGAGTTTTCCCTCAGGAAAGGGGCCATTTAGCATCTCTGTCTTTGTAGGACCAGAAGTGGACTGATGTCCCCAGCACACACCTCCTCCTCCTCCTCCTCTCCCAGCCTCTGGTCCACATCCCAGCATCCTCCTAAGTGGAGCCTCCAGTGCCCCAGGGAGAACAGTGTGTATTCCCATGGTTCCTGGGGATGTGAATGGGGCCACATACCAGGCTCTGGCCTCTTTCACCTGCAGTCAGCCTGAGGCCAGGCTCTCCTCACCTCTGCCAGGCCAGCCATGGGGAGCAAAGGGGAAGCAGAGGAACAACCATTCCCCTGTCTCAGTGCCAGGGCTTGGTGCCTGCAGGACAGGGCTGGTGATGTCAACCCATCCTCCAGGCCTCCTTGTCCAGAGGGTCTGAAAGGCACCAGGACTCTTGGAGAGAGGAAGGGAAGGAGTGTTTCTTATTTGCAACACTGGGCCAGTGAGGAAGGACAGTGGGAGACTGAGTCCAACCCACCAACCCACCAACCGGGCGGCCGTGCCACAGTCCTCGCCCGGCTGCCTTGGAGGGGGAGCCAGGGCGGCCCAGGAGTCCGAGTGGAGAGGGAGGGGTGCAGAAATGCTGGCAGCCAGCAGCAGCAGCACGTGGTGCCCAGGCAGTGGTGCTGGGGCCAGGTGGGCTCCCTTCCCCTGGGGCAGTGTGTCAGTGGGAAAGGGGGGCTCGGCGCCCCTTTCCTTCACCCTTCTCGAGACGGAGTTAAGAAAGCACCAGGCGTGGGGGTTAAGAGTGCCATGCCGGTTAGACAAGCCACAGAGATGGATTTGGCAGCCAGGCCAGTGGAAAGGGAACCTGCCCTGGGTACTGGACAGATCAGAGGGGCATCGAGGCAGGCAGGCTGCCCGTCGGGGCGGCATGGCCGGCGCCAGCCTCACGCGGCCACTCGCTCTGAGCCGGCTCTTCCCTCTGTCTGGTTGTCGGCTCTATCTGCAGCTGCATCGAAAGCAGAGGGGAAGGAGGAGAGCAGAGAGAGAAAGCCCAATTAGTAGATGAGCAGAGAGAGACATGCAGGAAACCCAGCCCCCAAAACACCAGAAATCGTTAATGAGCTCCCAGTGAGCTGTGCCAGGGTGCTGTGGATGCCAGCGGAGCCACGGCCCTGCTGGGGACCCCTCACTCTGCTCAGCCAGGGCAACCTGGGGGCAGTGGCTGGGAGAAGCTGTCACGGGTTTCTGTTTAGCCTCTCCAGGCTATGGAGCTGGATTTTATCCACTTTGCTGAGAAGTTTTCTATTTTCTGCATTGTTTGTGCCCTGCCTCGCACAGACATCCCAGGAAGGTGCAAGTCTGTAGTCTAGAGGCATAAATTACCCATTTAGGGGCTTCTTGGCTTTCCAAAGAGGTCTTAGAAATTTAGTGTAGTGAGTCATACTACACAAGAAGGGATTAGTTCCAGCCTAGCTGGAACAATGCAGGTAATCATTTCCATTTTCTCAAAAAATTAATAATTTTTGGTGTTAAAAATATTTACCTAGATTTTGTTCAAAGTTTTAGACAATGCAAAATTTTCTCTGATCACTGTTCAAGCTGGATAAAATCAATGGGAATTTGTGGTAGTGAAAGTGTAGGAGTGAAGAGTTCCTCAGTAGGGCAGAGGCATCACTGACCCCACAGCTTTTAAGGAGCCCTTTCAGTTATTAATCTATTTAGCAAGTCTGAGAGCCTCCCAGTTTCCATTTGGCCTGAGAAAACATGAATTAGAACTCCAGAAATACTCTTTCTTCCAAGGTAAGATGCACAATTGTTAAAAGCATCTGCCCAGATGAGAAGAACCTGGATCCCAACACCCCTCCTGCCTCTCCTGGAAGGACCTGGGACAATCTCTGACCATGTTTGCTGCTTTTCTCCTCTCTGGGCCAGCCTTATAGCACTGAGCAGCAGTGAGAGCCTCCTTGAGCTCTGAGAGGTTTGGGTGAAAAGAAAAAGGTGTGATCAGGTACATATCTCACACCTGAGCTGAGGGAAGAGCTGGATTAGATGAAAGAAGAGATGATCCAAATTATCACCTGTCCTTTCAAATGGCATTTCTTTTCTTCTCTCCTTTTCTCCCATTTTAAGGTTTGGAAATATTTGGACATATTTCTCTCCCCTCTCACTTACCTGAGCAGTGCTCAGTTTAGGCTAGTACCTGGGTCCTCTCCAATGCCCTGCATTTTAACAGCCTCCATTTGGAAGGAAATTTGGACCAGGAGCTAGACTATCCCACATTGTCCCAGGCTTACCTGACAGAGCCAGTTCTCAAGAGCCAGGCTTGCTGTTTCTTTGACAGGGAGACAGCAAAGTGGCTCACAAATCAAGTTATGAGTAATCTAAATGAAAGCACCAATCTCCTGCTTGTGGCATTTGGCCTGAGCCCCGTTATGTTATCCAAGAACAAGCCAAAAGAGCTTTGCAGGGTTACGTAGCCTCTCTGGCTGGGTTTGTGTCTCTGAGTAAGGAACTCCACTCTGGCAGGGCAGCTCCCATTAGCATGAAATGATTTTAGCAGGAAAAGGACATTGGCAGGGTAGGGAAGGGTGTCCTTACTTTTGCAGATAGGGATCTTGTTACTCCATGTGCCATCCTTCAGACACTCGATCTGGAAGGAGTCACTTTCCACGTTATCCTGTGCAGAAGGTACCAACAACAACAAAAAAAAACCAACAGCCTATCAATGTTCAAAGCAAAGAAACAAATCTCTCAATAAAAAGGGAATTTTTTGGTGATTTAGTCAGGTTATAGCTAGCATCCCCTGGAAGAGGACTTTTTTAGCTAAAAATTGCAATAAAATAGTAATGAAAAGCTTGAGGCGTTTTCTTGCTGCCAGCAACTCTGTGGCACGCTGAAAACCAAAGACCTGGAGTCACTTATTCCTGTTGTAAATGATGGGATGGGTAAGGAGGCAGCTCTGCACGAAGGATGGGACTGAGAGGAGATCAGAGAAATACCCAAGTCCATGTTGGAAGTCAAAGTGGGCTACTGGCTTGGAGGGAAGACAGCCACCCCATGAGTCAGCCATGCTCTCTGTGGTTCTCAGCTGTTTCCCAGAGAGAGCCTGCCAAAGTCCTGCCCCCCTTGACTCACTAATGCTGTCCCCAAGTCCCCGAGGACCTCCCAGTCAGTGGAGGCTGGACTCTGCAGGGCTGCTGAGACTGTGCCCACTGAGGTGGGGGGCAGGCAGAGCCCTGGCAGCTGCCTCAGAGTTTTTTGCTGATTTTTTCTCTGGCAGGGGAGCCAGGCCTGACATTCTATGAGGTTGCTGACTTCAGAGGGGTGCTGAGAAGGTGGCTCAGGGAAGTGCTATCTCCTCTTTCCCTCTGTATCTTTGGAAAGGAAAGGTGTTGGCTCTCAGAGGAGGTGTTTTCCTTGCTCCTGGGAAGGGGATGAGGATGATGTATGGTTGTGTTCATTCTCCCTGAGATGCAATGGCTCTGAGAGGAAGCATCCTCTTCTTCCTACCCATATTCCCAGCTCCATGTTGTCAACCCATACCTTCAGCACTTTGTATCCAGTGTTGCAGCTGATGACAACCTGGTCTTTGAAGGTGTACTTGGCTTGAGAAGGCTCAATTTTCCCATTGATTGGTGGTTGCACCAGTGGGCACGGGTTTCCTTTGAATGGAAAGCAAATTATGCTAAACAGGGGAATAAATGGAGCAAATGTACAGTCCCAGATCTTCCACCCAGCCCATGTAGCAGAATTTGAGCATCTCTGCCCTGCTTTTACCCTTAGTCTACATTGGCATGGCTCAGCCAGGCATGGAGTCTCCATGTCTTGCCTTCAGTCTGTAATTCTCTGTCTTTGAGCATTACAAATCTGGGAGCTAATAACAGTAGCTTGTGCAATTATCCTGCCCAAAATTGCTCTGCTCTGCAATATAGTCTTGTTTCAGAGCCCAGTTGTTGTAGGGAAAAAAAAAATCCTTTGGAGGGAGGGCTCCATGTTACTTTATGCCTCTCCTATTGTGATTTTTGGAACAGATCCTTTCTGGAGACAGGATCACAGACTACCAAATTCATGCTGTCTACCTTTATAAAGCCCTCCCCATTCCCAAGCCCAGCAAACAGGAAAGCAGCAGGAGTTACCAATTGCTGTGTATGACAGCTTCCAGCCCCTGTTCTCTCCAGAGTTGTCACTGTGGAAGCGGATCTGCACGCTGTTGGTTTGGGTTTCAATGCGTCCTGGGGACTTTTCTCCACAGAAAGGTCCAAACTCCTTTTGGCCTGCTTTGATCTGCCAAGGCAAAGATGAGGGAGGGATTTGAGGGGGCTCTTTGATCTCTGAGGCCAATGGATGGTGCTGGAGTAGGGCTTAAGCACCATGTGTTGGGGGGATGTGAACAGAAAGAGGGTCACTGTTGGCTGGAAGGGTCACAAGCAGATGTGGTAAGTGACATGGGGTGATTAGAGCACAAGGCTCCTGCTGATTCTGTCATCCCTGTTTAGACTGCGGCGATTCTGATCCCATCACCAGAGCACTGGGGACACAAGAGGTGAGTATGAGAGGAGGAGAGCACAGAGCCCAGCTCACCTTGATGTGGTCGTATGGACAGGTCACCTCGGGGTGGTCTTCCACATCAAAGCTGTCCTCAAAGTTCAGGGTGATGAAGAACCCCTCCTCCAGCTCGATGCGGTACAGGCAGTCCGAGCTCTTGGGGTAGGGGCTGGGGAAGTCGGCGCTGGTGATCACCCCGCTCCTCTGGGTGTAGAGGTTGTCACTGCACTCCACTGAAACACAGCCGTGGCTCCATCAGGGCCCTGACAGCCGTGTCCCAGCCATGACCATGCTCAGCAATCCTCCCAGTGGAGTGGGGTCTATTGGGCAGATCCATGGATTCCGAATATGGGTACATGGATCTCAAATATGTGTCCATGCAAGGAGAATCTCACACAGCCAACTTCCAAATATGCCCATGGCACAGAAGCCCTGGGCTGAGAGCTAGTCCCAGCTAATCTACATGATGCAGATTCAGAGCAGGGACTAAAGCTTTTCATTTTTCTGACTTGAGGAGATCTACAGAGCTTAGCTGAGGAGTACAGCCCCTGGAAGAAGGAGACCCACACTACTGGTTTGTAGGAGAAGAAGCACCTCCACCCTCCTGGCAGCAAAAAAAGGGCTGCTTTGCCCGTGCTTGGAAGGTGGGATGCCTACTCAAGGACCCTCTGTGTGCCCATGCCTGGGTGTGGGCTGTGCCTGTGGTACCTTTGCAGGTCCTGTTGTCGGAGTGGAGGATGTAGCCAAACCTGCAGGAGCAGTAGTACCCGCCAATGTAGTTGTGGCAATAGTGGTCACAAGCCAGCTCCTCATCACTCTTCTCCTGGCACTCATCCACATCTGTAATGGAGTTAACAAGGAAGGGAGGTCACCCTGAAGCTCTCCACATGTCACCCTTTGTGGGGACATTTGTCATAACAACGAGAAATCCGTTATCCCATGTGGTGGGTCACATGAGCACCCACATGGCCCAAGGGCTGCACATGAGTTCTTCTCTTGCCAGGGAACCCGGGGCTGACCTGAGACGTGGTCCCTGCAAATCTGGTTCCCTGTCCTAGCAAGCTGGCCCTGCAGGCTCCAATGCTGCTTACCCACAGCAGTGTAATGGGCATCGAAGCCAGTGAAGCGTTCCTCGTTGGAGAAGTCAGACCTGAAGGTGAGCCCCATGTAGGGCCCTGGGGACAGGATCACTTGCTGTCCTGGAGCCTGCTCTGTGTCCGTTGTCTCCCTGCCACAGAAGGTTGCCAGCTCCTGGTCCTCCGTTTCAATCTGTTGGCAGAAAGAAGGGGTGAGCCTGGAGAGCCTGCTGTGTGTTCCCTGGGGAGGTCAGGCTGGGACTGGAATCATCCTCTCTATCCAGGAGCTCACATCTCTGCCTGTGCTTCCCCAGGCTGTCCCCTGCCAGGACTCACCAGTGTCTCCATGGGGCACAGGGACTCAGGTCTGCCTGTTCTGCCTGGAGGGTCTCTGAGGCAGATGCCAAGAGCCCTGGCATCCTGGGTGTAGGGAGGAGCTGGGGGATGTAAGGGAGGATGCAGGGTGGGAGCTCATTTGGGACATGGGATGAGATCATGGAGTGGCAGTGCAGAAGAAGGGATGTGAAAATCAGCCCTGGGCTGTGTCATTCCCACTCAGAGTTGGTGGCACCTGAGATGCTTCCCCTCACCTCTTCCCATGGCTCAAACACTGATCCATCTGTGAGAGGGGCCTAGAGGAGTTCCTGCCTATTGGTTTTGCATCAGATCAAAGCAGCAGCTGGAATTTCTGTCCCTTGGGCTGCCTTGGACAAGCTTGGTCCTGTCCCTCCCACCCAGGCTCTCTGTGTGGCTCCAGAGCTGTGGTTCCAGGCACTGCTGGGACTCTGACCGTGCACCCAGAGGGCTGAGGAAGGGGAGTGATGAGCCAGGGTGCACTGTTGTAATATCAGCACATTCAGTAGTCTCTATGTGCATCCCTTTAAAACAGAGCCTGATCTGTGCCTTAAAGCACTGTAATCCCTGCAGAAAACCCTTCAGTTTTCCCTGGAAACCCTCTCCTTTCCTTTTTCTTTGCTGTTTTCTCCAGCATTGATCCACCTCCTTCTCCTACACATCCCCTCCCCAGCCCCTGTCTCAACCACGACCTCTCCCAGGCAGTTCCCAGCACCCTGCCTGCTTTCCCCCAGGGATTTGAATATGAATAAGCCTCGGCAGAGGAATGTGATGAGCACCACCAGGCAGCCACCACTGCTCGAGCCAAGCCACTGCTATTGAGACTGTGATGAAGTCTGCAGCCCCCCAGCACATGCCTGGGGAAAACAGTCATCTGCTGGGGGCCCGTGGGGTCCTGGAGGTGCTGGAATGCTGTCCCTGGCTTGCTTGGCCTCAGCAAGAAGAGACCCTTCTCTGACTCCATCCCTGTCACCAAGAGACCCCCAGGATGTGCCTGCTGGGGAGGGTCTGGGCTGAAAGGGAAATTTCCCAGAGCTGAACAAACAGGCGGAAACTCGTTCACACCAGGGAAAGCCAACATGGAAATGGCAACTCAGCATGCCTTGACATTGCCTCCAGATATTTTCCATCCTCTCATACAAGCTGGAGCTGGCCAGAAAAGAGAGACACTTTCCGATGATAAATTTTGGGAATTTCGAGAAAAAACACGCACCCTGCTTTGGGGACAAAAACCCAATTGATTTTTTTTTTGTGTGTAACAGCGTTCTGGGGCAAAAAAAGAAAACAAGTAATTTGGGCTCCATCTGGTTTCAATCCCTTTGAAATATACTGTGGTGCTTTAGAATTGCTTTTAAATCTGAAAGATTGTTTTGAAATGAAATAGTGTTTCAGACTGAAAAACAGGAGTGCCATCACCAGAAGCAAAGGAAAAAGGCATTTCAGCCCTGATGCACAGACTTGGTAGTGCCAGCACGTGGAACACAGCCCCTTCCACAGAAAATGCTTTTTCTTAAGGAAATCTGTGGGAAGGAGGAATTTCCAGCCAGCTGCTCTGTGTGGGGCTGGTGGCTGTCACCCTTGCCAGGACTCAGAGTCACCGTGTGAGCTCCCATTCCTTGCCTTCAGCCCCAGGGGGTGCAGGACCTGCAGTGCAGCATTCCCAAAGTGCTGGAAAACCTTCCCAATGCCCTGTGCCTCTGCTGGAGGATGCTGCAGCCATGGGGCCAGCCCCAACACTGCCCCCAGCATCTCTGGATCCAGCCCTGGAGCAGCAGGATGGGCCCCGGGAGAGCTGTGCTCTCCTCACTGGAGGTATCCACAGCCCCTTATCTGAGACGGGTCCCATGCCCCGAGCCACAGGGAGCAGAGGCAGCCCTTCAGCAGTAAACTAAACAGAGAGGTCATCATCCCTGGTTAATATTTGCTGCTTCTGCTGGGGACTGTATACTTTTTTGTAGATCATTTACATCCAGCGAGCAGGCTGGTAATTAAATCCTGGTTGTTTGTTTGGAGTTTCTCCCTCTCGGGTCACGATGTCGACGTTTTCACTAGAGAAGATGTGTCCCTGAGGGAAATATCAATTGCCACAGAGAAATTCCCTATAAAAATACGCTGAAAGAATCTTCCTTTGAAAAATAAAATATAGCAACACCCTTGTGCCTTAAATTTACCCGTGCCAATGCCTCCTGTTGTCTTCCCTGTTTTTTCTTGCATCCTCAGTCCCTCGTTAAGACTTCTGCCCTTCTGGATGGAGGCAGATTGGAGTCCTTCTCTGGCTGTGGCTCCATCCCTCGGCTGTGGCTCCATCCCTCTGCATTTGGGCTGGTGCTGTGGCTAACGGGTGTCCCAAGCTGTGAGGCCCCTCTCTGCCCCACAGTGATTCCCCCCTTGGGCGAAGGAGCTGGGATGCCCTGGCTGGCAGGAAAAAATGCTGTCCCAGGGCATGGTCTGTTGGGGATGCCTGGGAGCACTGACGCTCTGGAGGTGCCTCCTGCAGCCAGGGGGTTAATGAAACGCCAGAAACACCGAGGGGAATTTGGCCCTGCAGTTTGGTGTCTGCTGCCTGAGAGGAGCAGCAATACGGAAACACAGCCGCCACCCGCCCCCTCTGCAGCCCTCCAGGAATGCACTAATTGGACTGATGAAGGCCAAACATACCACTTGTAATATATATAAATGGCTCATTAGGCAGAGAAATCGCAGTGCTGGGCTGAAGACACTGGGAACATGACATGGGGAGGAGATGCTCAGAGCCAGGGCAGGGCATGAAGCGGCCCCCTGCCGAGTGGCCCCGCAGAGTGTGGCAAGAAGGCAACACCCAGAGCAATGGGGCTTTTTTCCACAATGCTGCTGCTACTGACTGCTGGGAGTGAAGCAGGGACAGTCCACTGCAAAAGCCTCCAACTCTCCTGGAGATCTTCCCCCAAGATACATCTAGGGTCCTTTCATGTGCTGCAAACATGAAATTGCCCTGAATTTCCACGGGAACATAGATGGCAGCTCTGCTGCGGGTGATAAAGGAGGATAGCTGGTTTCCTGTGCTGTGGATTTGGCTTGGCTCCAGAGACTGTCCCCTCCTGCATGGTAGCTGCACCCACGTGCCCTATTTCTGGGCAAGGTTTGTTCCCTGGAGGGGCTGGGGGTGAAAAGAGACCAGGCAGGATGCTGGGGTCCTGCAAGGGCTGATGACTTGCTCCCATGCCTGGTCTCGCTCCTCCCCCTGCACTGTCCCCAGTGGCACGGAGGAATGGCCAGTGCCACCAGAGACCTCTGCAGAGAGCTATCAGGATAGGAGATACAAGAAGCAAAGCCCTGGGCTCTCCCAGCTGCCTCCTGCAGTTCAGAGTACTCCTTCTGGGACCCCACACTCCCAGGGAATGAATGACCCCCTGGCTGAGGCTGGCTGACAGGACCAGAGGAGGATGCTCTCCTCCTGAACCCCCAGCTCATGCCAAACCTTGATTTGTGCTTTTTCTCCCTCGTTTGAATAGACGAAGGTGTACATGGGCCCTGTGCACCCTTCTTGCAGCCCCAGACTGGGCATGCACTGCCCTGAATAAAAAACCAAGCCTGTTCCCTGATCCTGCATGTGCCCTACCAGTGCCTCATCTGTCATTGATGGGGTGTCCCCTCATCTTCATTCCAACCAAGGAGCTGGCTGCCAAGCTCTTGGGGGCTGATTTCATTCCAGGGCTTGACTGAGCAATGTGCAAAACCCCACTGACAGCTCCCCAGGCTCAGATCTCTATAATAAACTTGGGGATTTACTCATGATGGCCCCTTAGAAGCCAGGATGCCCATCTCCCTGTCACTGTGCTCCTCAGTGACACTGTTCAAGTCATTTATAATCCTGATTTTATAGTCAGGGCTGTGGCTTTTTGGGTGCCCTGGGCCAGTGCTGCAGGCTTGCAAATCATGGTGAAATCCCCTCCAAATGAGGAACCCCCAGACTGGCTGCCTGTGGATGGTGATGAGCTGGGCAGAGCCTGCTGAGCAGCACAGCAAAGGGAAGGAGCAGGAAGAGGGCAGCCCAGGGAGGGTGGCTGCTCCATCCCTGTCCACATGCACCTGGCAGGAGGCTGACAGCAGCCACCCAAAGGTGAGAGGCTGTATCCAGTGTGCTGAGCCCCAGAGTTTGCCTCTCCAGCAAATTGGAGTTTTCTACCTGCATGGGGGGCTTCTCCAGGTGGGTATTTTGGGGATGGCTGTTCCTCCCATTCCTCCTGGCTCACTTCCTCACTGAAGTGCAACTCCCCTTCTCTGCCATGCCCATTTGCACAAACAAGCCTCCCATGCTGTGAGCATTTCTTTAGGAGCCACGTTCATTTTTTACATATATACACAAGGGCACGCGTGCGTGTGCATATATATAAATAAACAGCTATTGTTTTAATTAGCCATTGTTTCAGAGCTCTGGAAACTGTTCCCTTCTGCAGACCACCCCGAAGGCAGAGGTCTGTGTGGGTTTACAGCTCACATCACCCTGAGCTTGCCACTTGGGATGAGCTTCTACACTGCTTAAGAGCTTGGGTGTGTGGGCAGCCAGGGGGTGAGGGAAGCAAAGGCCAGGGCACAGGGGCTTTTTGCCTGTCCTGAATTGAGTCCCCACCTGCTCAGCCCCTTTTTAACCTCCTTCTTATGGCGGTCAAGATGATGAAGACCTGAACGAACAAGAAGGTGTTTCTTCACACACACAGAAACAAATAATCATAAATTTAACCTGTCTAACTCTCTGGCATGTGGTGCTGCAGAGATTAAAGTTACTCATGAGCTCAGAAAGCAGTGGTACAAGTTCATAGATGGGGAATCCATTGAACACCATGGAACACAGAGCTCTGCCTGTGGTTCTGAGCTTCCTCACTGTCACCAGCAGAATATTACAGAGAAGCACCTGTATGTGCAGGTCTATAGCTATATTCTATAGCCATGCACTGTGGCCTCTGTCAAAGAGCCGGCTGATTGATGCTGGTTTTACAGCTTGCATTGGTGGAGACAGAGCTGGACACACAAACTCAAGGAGGAAAACAGCCACAGAGTCATTCACTGCTCTCCTTAATGTTTTCTAAGCCAGTGGTTTAGTAGCATCAAGATTGCACCCTTACCCAGCAGAGTAACCTCTGGATCTCCTGGAATCCATCCATTTTCATCACTTTCCAAATGTAATTCTGTGGTGGAGGCTCTGCAAGCTGAGTTACAGCCCTGAGCAAATTTATACAGCTGAGATCTAAATCCCTGTGAAAAATACCTCCTTCTTATGGAAATCCAGCAGCAGGGAGAGCTGTGGTGCCAAGTTGGCACCATGGCCAAATAACAGGGAGCCTTATGAAAAAGGAAAAAAGAGCAGGAGGTGAAGGGCAGGAGGAGGGGTAAAGCTTGGAAGGGGGAAAGTTTCCAAGAAATCTGTTCCTTGAGCTTACTGGGGTTTTAAAGCAATATATCTCTATATATGTCCCTGGGCCCTTGTGCTTGGAGAAGATCCAGGAGAAGCAGAAAGAGCTAATCAAACCTCAATGAGAGCTGTTAGTAGCAGGGTGAGTGCCAGCACAAAGGGGAAATTAAAGCAGGGAGTAACAGATCCTAGAGGAAAAAAGACACAAATGTTTGCTTTGTTTTCTTAGGGCAAGAATAAAACAATAATTTCAATTATCTGGCAACTAGCACCAGGGCCAAGTTCTGTGGTTCCAGACCTGGGAGCAAGCTCCACCTGCCTCTGTGTGAAGGAGCAGGGTGGAGCTTGTCCTGGTGATGATGTAAGGTGTGTTCAACCTAGAAAGCACCCGCTTGCTACTGCTGATCTGCCAGAAGCACCACACTTGAACATCTTCAGAGATATGGAGAGCCAGCCTTGTCCTGGATGTGAAGGAGAACCCTGCTTGGAGAAACCCGTGGTTTACAGACAAGGTTGCTCTGGGGCACTGCAGTGTGAGGCCACCACAGTTTTGGGTGGGTTACCACTCAGCAGAGAAGCAGACTGAAATATTTGGAGGTTTTGGTCATGACAGCTCCCTGGAAACCTCCATAGCAGCCTCAAGCTCAGGTCCAGCATTTGCCTTTTGCTTCCCGTGGGGCTGGACAGGGTGTCCCAAGGGCCTGCAAGGTGTGGACAAGGATCCAGGCTGGCTGCAAGAGGCACCCACAGCCATGGCCTGACAAAGTGTGCCCAGCTCAGGGGATCTCCTTGCTGGCATCAGAGTGGCACAAACTGGTGTTTAGCCACAGGTGTTTTATCAGCCCAGAGGTGTGAAAATCCCATTGGGTGCAGTAAGAATTTGATGCCCAAATACTTTCTGAAATTTGTTCATTTCTGGGTAAGCTCTGACTCTGGTGTCCCACTCACTGTTGGTCCAGTGGATGCTGTCAGCTTACCTGTGCTCTCCCTGTGGTCAACTGGACTGACAACTCCTGAGCCCAATAAAATGGAGAAAATGTCTTGTTCCCAGCTTTTCCAGCACTACCCTTTCTCAGCTGGCCAAGCAGCTCTGGTCTATCCCACCACTTGCCCTGAGATGTCACAGCTCACCTTCACATAGTCGTATTCACAGAGGTAGGATGACTCCAAGTCAAAATGCATGAAGTACAGCTTGATTTTAAATCCATCAGGCACAGAGATGTTCCAGGTCATTTCTGAGTCGCTGGGATAGGAGTCAGGGAAGTTGGGAGACTGGATCTCCCCAAACATGTCTGTCAGCTCCACAGCATCTGCCACACAGAGCAGCAAGGCACAGAAGGGCCAGGCCAGGGGGTACCTGGAACACACATGTGAGGGGATGAAATGAAACTCTGGCAGTGACAGTGGCTGTGGAAAGCTCATCTATTTTCCCAAGTGGATCGTGCAAGAGGAGGTGTAGCACCATGGCACCACGAGCAACCCCTGGGAGGTGCAGGTGGGATCTGCATGTGGATCCCATGAGGGGAAAGTTCCTTTGGAAGGTGGGTGCCACAGGTGCCACAAGGGATGCAAAGGCACCTCCACAGCTCCCAGCCAGCCTGAAGTGCCATCAGGAGCTCGGTGTTTCCCATGCTGCTGGAGCAGCAGCCATTGGCAACACATCCCTGAACTAATGGAGCTCTGGTGGGCAAATCTTCATTTAATGGAAGAATAAACATAAGCATGCTTAATAAAATAATGATGCTTGCTAAATCGATTTAGTGAAAGCATCTTGGCAATAACTGCTAAGTATCATTATTATTATTATTATTATCACTATTACTGCTGAGCCTCATCCTGCCAAATTGGGATCATTAACTCTCAGTAAATAGCACACATCTTTGCAGCTGGGCAGAGATGGAACCAGGCCTCAGCTTTGCAACCCTGCATGTTACTCCTCTTCTCTTCTCTTCTCTTCTCTTCTCTTCTCTTCTCTTCTCTTCTCTTCTCTTCTCTTCTCTTCTCTTCTCTTCTCTTCTCTTCTCTTCTCTTCTCTTCTCTTCTCTTCTCTTCTCTTCTCTTCTCTTCTCTCAGAGGCTGAGATTCATAAAGATGTTTTGTCATCAAACCCATCTTTTAAAAAAATCTCAGTCTGAAGAGTTTGTCCCAACTTGTTACCAACTTATTTCTCCCAGAGGAGGGCAGAGAGAACAGGTAAATCTCTGGTGGTCCAGCTGACTTCCCAGCAGCTTCGAGCTTCATTTGCCATGAAAGGGAGCATGAGCTGAGTATTCCTCTGCACAAGGAGAGAGCACCACCCATCCTGGAGGTGTGAACACAACATCCTGTGCTGTTGCATAGGACCCAGAAAGACTCTTTACACATAGTGGAGCATACAAAGGAAAAGAAACATGCAGGAAATAAGAGCCATTAAACATTAAAATTTCTAAAATAGGCACTAAGGCCTGGCAAAGGCTTGTAGGTGTATACAACAGACATTGGAACTACTACTCACATGTACACCTGGTTTCAAAATCAGGGCTTGATTTAGGTATGCTGGTGAGGAAGTTGAAGCTGCATTAGTGGATTATTTTTAACCTGTCTGTGTTCTTTCAAAACCAGGGCAGCAAATTTCTGGGGTTCATTTGTATACTGCCATCACTTTTCTCAGCTCTTCTTTACAAAGAAAAGTAAATGGGAGCTGAGAAATTTGGATTGGTTTTTCTTTCAAGCAGAGTGAGGTTGAACATGCCCTTTTCTGACAGCTGTTCTGAAACCACAAAAATGTGTGAAGGGAAAAACTGTTACTCCTCTGGTCAGAGTACATGCACGGGGCTGGATGCTGAGCTGGTGCAATGGGCATCACCTCCTCCATTTCAACAGGCTGTTTTCTTGTGCAGCTCTGCTTTCTCCGAAGCAGGGGAGGCAAAACAGCATCAAACTTCTTCCTCATGACAGGAAACTCTTAACCTCATGTGAAAGTGATAAATGACCGTGGTGTGCACAGAAACCCGAAGCCTGCGCTGCAGGTCCCACCTCGCTGTACCTCGGCCATGGCAGAGCGGTGCCCATGCCAGGATGTCCCTTTTGCTTTGCCGGGATATCCCTTTGGCTATGCCGGGATGTCCCTCTGGCTGTGCCGGGATGTCCCTCTGATTTTGCCGGGATGTCCCTCTGGCTTTGCCGGGATGCCGGCGTGCAAGCCGGGCTGCGGCACGAAGCCGGGCCGTGAGCATTGCCTCGTTCGCTCGGGACAGGGGAACTGGAGCCGCGGTGATCATGGAGAATCCCTCCTCAGCAGCACACCCCCCTGCCCGGCCGTGCCCGTGCTCAGCCCGTGCGGGGTACTCACCTCATTCTGCTGCTGGGGGAGTTTCCCGGCGGCTTTGGTGCGGAGGATCGACGGCTCGATCCTTGCGGGGGACGGCTTTGCCTCTTTCCCAGCGCTCCGCTGTCCGCCTTATCTCTGTCCGGAGATTTGCGAGCGTGTGTGCGCCTATGTGTGTGTGCGTCTGGAGCTGTCTGGCATTTTCCATGCAGGTCACGCCTTCCCGTGCCTGCAGCCGCTCCCCACATCCAGGCAGGCAGGCAGGCAGGCAGGCAGACCTGCCCGCATCCGAGCCCTCCTCCCCGCCCGCCGCTCCCTCCTCTCCGCCGCGGGGCTGCCCTGCGCTCCAGCATTCAGCGCAGTTTTTGTCTTCCCTAATCTCCAGAGTTCTGTGTATGTGTGTGTGCCCATGCACATTGTGTTTTCTCTCTCTCTCTCTTTTTTTTTTCCTCCCCTCTCACAGCCTGCTTTGCCAGATGGCTAAAATTTGCCTCTCAATAGGGTCTGAGGCTCCAGCAAAAAGAGAAGGCAAGAATGTGCGGAAAAAAAACCCCAAACAAACAAAAAAAAAACCTGTGCCGGGATAAATAGCTTTAGTGGTGGTGCTGCCGCTGGGATCGGCGCTCGGGAATTGCTTTCAGCATCTCTGCTTAGTGCCGAGCAGCCTTTGGGATGGGGATCCGGCTTCCAAGAAACTTTGGAGCTGTGACAGTCTGAGTAAAGTCAAGCCCTAATTTGCATCCTCCTGTAGAACTGAGGAATTGACAGATTCAGTATTTTGTCCCAGGGCAAAAGAGCAGCTTTAGAAGCGGACTCTGCTCAGGAGTGAAAACTTTAAACACCAAAGTATCGGTGTTTTGAGCCTGACTCCCTCCCGTTCAGGAAACAGGTAAAAACATGAACACTCCCCGCTAAGCCACGGGAGATTGATCTCCCCTCCCTGTGCCAGGCACAAACCAACCCCAACTCCCCTGTCTGCATAGCTAAGTGGGAAGAAGATCTGTCCGGGCTGCAAATAAGGGAATGGCACGTAGGACGTCAAAGGATGCAAGCGACTCCCTCATTCAGAAATCTCCTTGTACGCACGAGGAGCAAAACTTTAATAGGTGTTTACCAACTCCAGCTTGAGCTGGTTAATGTAAACCCCGCAGATATCCACTGGCAGGCAGGGGTAGACATGCGGCACGTTGAAAGGCACACAAAAACAAGGGCTGGGAAGAGGCAGGGAAGCAGGGATGTGTTGGCACCGCTCCGGGAGCAGCAGCTCCCGGCCCTCCCGGGCTCACAGCTCGCTGGTGCCAGGCTGTGGCGCTGCCCTTAAAGGGGCGATGGTGCCTCCAGCCTCTGCACAGGCTGTGCCCCTCCAGCAATCCTAGAGAAGGTGGAAGGGAAGGGGATAGAGAGAAAAAAAAGTAAAATTTTCTTTTTCCATTTCTTCTCTTTGTATTTTGGGGGGTTATGGTTCCTTGGTTTCCCGTGAAGAAGCTGCTTCTCTCATTCCCGTGAGTCTCTGGTTCTGCACCGAGAAATAAATGGTACCTAAGAGACACAGTGAAAGAAAATAGAAAAATATGGGTGGAAAAGCACTAGAAAAACAGGAGAAAGGCCTTGAGTAAAGGGAAGATCTCAGTCTGCCATAATTTCTAGCTCTATTTGGAAAGTTTTAACAGCTTATCACTAAACAGACATGAGCTCTCACTCATGCTAACACACCCAGGCAAGCTGATCAAACTAATTAATATGTAAGCAATGTGTCAAATGCAAGGATTTATTTTTGCAGGCAAGTGTGGTCCTGTCTGAGCCCTGAATACACTGTGATCTATTTTTTCCCTGCCTCTTCTGCAGGGTGGGTCCTTTATGCATTAATTTTTCCATCATGACACTCTTCTATAGCTTTTTGGAATGGCTTCTCTAACTCAGGGGAAGTATTAATTCTGAAGTCAGATTTTCTTTGCCTGCCAATGATTCTTTCGAGACCACCTTGGGTCAAAGTCAATGTTTACACTTCAAGGCTGGACTGGGAAGTGTAAAGTGGTACCAGAAGCTCTGCAGGGTTTTGCACCATGTGGGTGGATGCACCATGGGCTTAGAGCATCCATGCTGACCGTGTAGGCTCTGGAGGGCAGGAGAGGATGCCCAAGGGGCAGCACACTGCAGATCCCTTCAGCAGCTCTCTGAGCTGGTTTCCCTACTAGGCTGCTGAATCCTAGGGGTTTTCCTTGATCCAGTGCTTGTCCCTGTCCCCCAACCCCCCTGGTGTGCAGAATCACATCTCACTGAAAGCTCATGCTGACCGGCTCAGGACTCAGTTTTTTCCAAGCCAAATCTTACCTGAGACACTGTGGGCTCCTAAAGAAAGTTGAGGGGCAGTGGCTGCATGGCCACAACTTCAATTCTGCTGTACCCAAGTGCTTAAAATTACCTGCAGCCTCCTGCTCCAAACTCCAGCCCCAACAGCTACACTGCTGAATCCTCTAGGAAGGGACTCTGATCTCCAAATGAGTCCTCTTGGAGCCCTGAGGAGCTGGCCTGGCTAATTGCACTGCCTCCCTGGGTTACAGCAGGTCAGCCCTGGTTGGCCTCTGTAGCAACATAAACCCTGTGCTGCAGTGACTGCTGGGGAGGCAGATGAGGACCTGCAAAGGGAAGGTGGTGCAGAAGCTGTTCTGGCTGCAAAGCCTTCTCCAGTGCTATTCCCATCTGATAGAGAGGAGGGCTCATCATAGCCAGGCCTGGCCACTGACACAGCTGTGAGAAGTGTCCATGAAGGGTAAAGGCAATAAAGGTCACCAGAAGAAGAGCTGGTGCTGTCCTGGCAAGGTCTCATGTGCTATTACCTGCTCTTTACCTGAAATATCCAGCTGGCTCACAGCTACCAGTGATGCCAGGGTTGTGGGGCCATGTCCCACCTTACTGGGGCACTTGCAAAAGTATTACCTGAGGTCTCACCATGCAGTGACCAGAGTGGGCATGCTGAGTTTTTGGGAAGGAGTGTTTTCTTCCCCAGGTGCTGGTGGAACAGGGGAGTTAGACTATGACAGGTCAGCAAACAGGCCTGGACCTCCTTTCTCACTGATATGTCCCATATTGGAGAGATCATTTCTGGAATTACTTCTTCATGTCCATGATGCTCATCAAGGACTGAGCTCAGCAATTGCCCAAAGCATTTCTTTAATGCTGGGGACAAATTCACCTCCTTGAAATAATACCATTATTATTATTATTATTATAGACTGAGTGGAGTTAGACAGGGTAAAACAGATGTGAGGGATAGCACGGACCCACAGGAATACGACTGTGGGGTGAGTCTCTGACTGGAATAAATGGTCATACACTGCAAACCAATACCTTGCAAATGTTTGAGACCCTGCTGCTCTCTGGGTCAGGCCAGCACAGCCCACACCACAGCCTGGGCACACTGCAATGCGTGCACTGCTGCTTGTCACGGTGCATGTGACAGGGACAAAAGTGCTGGCAGATCCTGCTCCTGGTCTGAGCTGTGGCAGCTCCTCTGCTCTCTCTCACCTGGGATGCTGGAGAAGACTCATTCTCCACGAAATGTGAGCTCTGCTCTTAACATCTTTCCTCAGTCCTGCGGGAGATGCAGGCTCTGCTCCTGGCATTTCTCCCCCATCTCTGATGGGTTCCTGGAGCCCCCTCGTGGCTCTTGCCACTGACAAGGTCCCACCGAAGGCACCCTTGGGGAGCTGCTGGGGGGCCAACAGCACCTCTGCTGCAGCTCCTGTGCAGCTCCAGTGCTGGGGAGTCACCCTGGGGGTGTCACAGAGGGGACAGCGCATGGGGGTGACAACAGAGACACTCAGGGGTGTGAACAGGGCAGACAGTCCCATTCCAAAGCCATTTCCCTGCTTTGTGAGCCTGTCGGGAGATGAGTCCTTCAGTGGCTTTGCAGTGCCAGCCCTTGGAGCCTGCTGCTCGATGTGAGCGAGCCCGGGAGAGGCGGCCAGAGCCCAGAGCCGGCGTGGAGGAACGGGGGATGGATGGGCAAGGGGGGACGTGAGACAGCGGGAGAAAGAAGAAGGTGGAGCTGGGGGGAGGAGACACACAAAGGTGGGGAAAGGGGCTGCGGGGTGGTGGCAAAGGGTCTCTGTGCAGAAGAGGGGAGAGCGGCTGGGGGGCGGTGGGCAGGGCAAGGCTCGCTGCCAGGGGCTGGGGACGCTCCTCTGTCCCGCGGGCCCCAGTGCCACTAGATGGCACCTGAACCTCTGCGCGGAGCGACACGGGGGTCCCGGGATGCGCTGGGCTCCGCGGCCTCCCAAAATGCTCCTGGGTGGTTCTGTCCTGGGGACTGGATAAGGAGAAAACGTAGAGGCTTTTGGGACAGGTACTTCCCTCCTGTCCCTGAGCTCTGCTGGCCCTCCTGGGGCACTTGCCATGCAGAGAGGCTCATGCCACAGTCCCTTGCAGAGGTGACCTGCTGAGGTACCACACAGCTTCTACTGGAAGGTAACTCAAAAATATCTACTGCACTCTCAGCACAGCCCAGCGGTTGCTCTATAAATCGATGCTTTGTTCGGCTGCGAGAGAAAATCAGATCCATAATGCTGTGGATGGAAATATTGAGCCCCTTTTGCCATTTTCTGTCCCATCCTCTGCCTCTACATGCACACTGTGAGGTCACGGGAGGCGCCCTGACTGTCACAGCACGTTCATGACTGGCACAAGGTGATCAGGATTGTTTCAGCAGCCAGACATCCCCCCCTCTGCTGAAACTGAGGCATGCATCCAAAAGGATGCACAGCAGAAAAAAATGCATATAACATTGAAATAAAACCAGAGAAATCAGGATGTTGTGTCATATATTGACCAATCAAACATATCTCATCTCCTCCTGATCCCGGCCACTGCATTGCTGGCTCCTGACAGCTGCCAGATCTGAGACTGTGCTGCTGTGTAACTGCGTGTGCTGGGCCTGACTTTGATGGATATTTTGTCATTGCTCCCCTTTGTATTCCACTGGAAGGGAAGCCCATGAGTGCTTTTGAGAGTGTGAGACCTGAGGTGCTGAGGCATCATCCACCTGACAGGACACAGGCTTGGCTGAGCCTACACCACTGCTGAAGGACAGGCACAAGGCTTGTGAAGGGCTGAGACACTTAGTACCCACAGAGGGAAGCAGCAGAGCATCCCTTGCAGACCTTTGAGAGAAAAAGACCTCTGAAATTTATTTTGAGCAATCCAGGGAAAACCTGGGGTAGGGACAGGCTTTGAAACCTGGTCCTGCCTCATCACCTGATGCCCCACACTCTCCCCAGTTCAGGGGAGCACTTGGCATGAGAAGGGCTCAGTTTTCCACCCCCAGGTGCCCAGACTCAGCATCCTTTGTTTGTCCAAGTACTTTTCTTGGTGACAAGTTAGTCACTGGGGAGCTCTGTAAGGGTCACACCACAACCAATCCCTCTGTGCAAACCAGTGTCCTCTTAAGAGGCAGAGTGCAGTTGTAATGCTTTCAGACAAGCCCAAATTGCTGTGATTTCCCCCTGACAGAGCAGCTGTGAAATTGCAGTGGGACAGAGCGTGGTGTGACAGATTATGTGGGTGGCAGGGTATGATAGCAAATCCAAGGCACTGGAGGGGGCTGAGCTGTGCTCCCGAGCACAGATAACGTGAGCTGGCTGAGCTCACTCAACAGTTTCTTTGCAGGACTTTGCTTTGCCGGAAAAAAAAAAGACCCAGAAAAATCCCAGAGCATTGTTTCCTTCTCTTGTTTTCATTTCAAAAAGCTTGGCCCTGCTGAAGCTGGTGGGTGTTGGACCATGATGTGAGTCATTGCTGGTCCTGATAGCAGCAGCCCCTGCTCACATGCCCAGGGCTCACTGCAGGTCCCTGTAGCTCATAGCTGCCAGCATCATTCAGGTCTGCAGCCCCTGCTCCAGGTGTGTCACTCTCTACCCTAAATTCAGCCTCTTTCCCCTCTTGGGAAGCCTGGGAATAAATACCCTGGGAACCCAAAGCTTCCTGCTTTGGAATGTGCATTTTTTCTCAGGACCAGTAGACCTCCTGAAGCTCCCCACAGGGGAAGCCCTCTGCCCTGGGTGGCTGGAGTTACTTCTAGACAGGATGGTGAGGATGTGATGGATGGGGAAGCCTGCAGGTCTTTGTTAGCTGCAGCAATGAACAATCCCCTCCCTGAGGGTTGTGTTGGGTCCACCTGCTCCCTGGGGTCTAGGTTACAATGGCACCAAGTAGAATGGTGACTGGGGAGCAATTTGTCATGAGTGGTGGCTCCTGGGGGTGCCATTTGGTCCTTGGTGGAGCAGGGGTTGGCAGGGAATTTGCTGTGTGTCACTGGTGCTGGGGACACTGTCCATGTGTGCCATGAACAATGCAAATTTATGCTTGAGGCCCCTGTCTGTGCCTGTGGTAGGAAGCATTTTTAAGGCTGGTGATGTCCTCACAATGTTGGCCATCTCAAGCAACACAGCCTGGAAAGAAAATAAACGAAAGAAGGTCTGGTGCACAGAGAAATGTCATGGTGACATCCACTGCTTCTTGGTGAGGCCAAAACTGTTGGGAAAGCCCTTGGTGCTGGGGCTGCTTCAGTGGTGAGGCAGTTGGTACAGACATCTGTGCCAAGTGACTCATTTCCTCCTGGCCACAAGGGGAAACTGCTGCTGCCAGCATGGAAACCCACACGTTTTTAGGGCCTTTCAGTCACTCCAGGGATCATCCCTCTTGCTTCCCATTTCTGGGGTGGGACATGGCAGCTGGGCTGCTGAGGAGCTGCTGGAAGGCAAGGCAGGAGTATGGGGAGGTTGCAAGAAGGAGAAGGTGCCTCAGACACATCCTTTGGCACTGTGCACCCTGTGGCACTGCTGAGGAGACCCCCACAGCCACAGCTGGGTGTGTGCCTTGCACCTTTCACACAGGGCAACACCCATGGCAGAAGCATGATGTCCCCCACCTCAATTTCTCACAGTGCCATTGGACACAGCGACTATACAAATGTTGAGGCCATGGTGCCACTAACTGGCAACTGTGCTTCCCAAACTGCTGCCTCTCATGTGGCCAGCTGTCCCAGCCCACCGAGCACCCCCACCCAAGGAAGGTTTGGATATTTAACCCTTCCACTGGCCATCCCTTGGAGCAGCAATAGGAAGACTGGGAACTCGTGGCTATGCACAGACAGGGGGGCAGAAGAGGACTCAGGGGTTGAGGGATGCTGGAGAGGACTGTGAGCTGTTTGCCTGCCTCTGTGCACTGCTCGGAACCAGCTCGGGAGCTGTGGTTCTTCGTGAGGGCTTTGTGAGCCTGCTGTGGAGGATTATCGACAAGCAGCAGCTCTGCCCTCATTACAGCCCGTTAATCACCCACCGGCTCGTTAGGGGCTGTGCAGAACGGCAGGAAATGCAGAATCTGTTCTGTGGGCTGGAGGAGAGCACAGCTTATAGATCACATAGCTGGAGACAGAGTATGGGGGGTGGGGGGCTGATTTCAACAACTCACCTGGATATATGAGGCCCAGCAACGGGCCCTTGGTTATCTTCAACATCTGCTGTGCCTTGTGCTTTTTGGGACAACCACATTTACAATCTCTTTCAAATCACATCTTAGCCCTTACTCATGCTCCAGCCAACCTCTCCAGGACATAAAAATTCAGCTGATGATGAGCTATGGATGAGCTATGGGAAGCTTGTTAGTCCTGAGGGCAGCATTGGGCAGAGAGGGATGGTGCCCTGGGCTGAATTTGTGAAGAGCAATTTCTGCATTATTCATTCACGAGTGAGCTCTTTGGGAGTGTATTTGAGCACAGAAAAATGATATTGAACATTTGTAGCATCACAAATTGACTGCACACAGGTGATTTCAGTTGCTGTCAGAATGTGGCCGCTTTTGGGTACCTGAGCACCTTACCAGTGCAGGGGAGAGGCAGGGGCAGACTGGGCAGGGGGAGAAGTTTGTAGCCAGTGTCTGCCTGAGCCACTGTCAGGCCGTGACCCAGACACTCTGTGCCCTTGCTTACAGACAGAGGAAATTTAAACATCAGTTTTACACCTCAGGGAAAGCTCCACATGGGCCCTGGCTCTGGGCTGTGCTCCCATCTCAGAGCAGGGTGAGAATGGCTGGAAGCTGGGGGTTAATGGTGCTTCTGGTCTGACACAGCTGCACTGGTTTTGCCTTCAGACCAGTTAGAAACTGCAGAAATAACTACAGAGAAGCTGAGAGTCATTTTACCATCCTGGACCTTGGAAGGACTTTCCCCATCATTCCTTTGCTCTGTCTCCCTCCTCTGCTGTTTCCATCAAGCTGAGGAATGCAGACTGGGTGAGGTGTGGTGTGCCTGGTCCTTAGGAAAGCTGGGTGATTTGGGTGGGGGCACCTAGGATCTCCTGCAGGAGAAGGATGTAGGCTTGGCTTGCCCAGGAGGACTTCCTTGCAAGCCAGCTATGTCTGATTTCTCCTTAATGGTGTCCTTTAGTACTTGTGGGGGCTGAGCTGGGACTCACAAACCTTTTCTCAGCTCTCAGGCTGGGCTCCCTGGGGAAAGCCAGTCTGTGATGAGGGGAGGCCAGAGGGCACAATGTGCAGGGGATAAGCTGTCGATAGCCAGTGTGGGTGGGTGCAGATTCTGTGTGTTACCATGCTATAAACAGTAATAAAGATACCAAACCCACACAGACAGGTCGCTGATGAGGCACCAGCAGCCTTAACAAGAGACTGAGGAACCATCCAGCTGCCTCCAGCAGGTGCTGGGGGTGAGATATGCTTCATGTCTCATCAGTGCTGGGGAAGTGCTGACAAGAGAAACAAAAGGTGTGAGCAGGGATGGACAAGGAGAAGCTGGATGGAAAATGTGACTTTGGATCCGTTTCCAAGTGAGAAAAATCTTTAACATATTAGAAGACTGCAAGGGGAGGGATTGCCCACTCAGCAGGGTTTGGATCACCCCACAGCAGCATGATGGGCTCTTGGTGAAGTCAATGAGAGCATCCCTTTTGGATTGTCTGTGGATGACTGCAGCAAACACTTGTGCACAGAGCTGTGAGCAAAGCTGAGCTGAATCCCAGCTCCTGGGCCACTTACTGCTGGAACTGTCAGCCTGGGAATGTCCTGTACCTCCCTCTCAAGCAACTGACTTTGGGAACTGGGTGATGAAAGAGGGCACAGCATAGAGTGGCTGTCACTTCCAGTCTGTCCCATCTGCTTTGTGCCAAGGTCAGAAATGTTTTGTGGGTTTTTTTGTTTGGTTGCTTTTTGGAGTCTTTTTTTCGCCCCTAGCTGCGTCATTTCATCTATAAAACTCTGAAGTGTCAGCTGGGATCAAGTCCTGCCTTTCATTTTCTGTTTTTGCTTAAATTAATATTGATGTAGTGTTTATCTTTATTTAATATTCATGATGATAAAAGACTTGGAGCCATTCACTTTTAATTACATCCTTCTTATAGAAGCGGTCTAGTGCAATTAGAGGCCTTCCAGTGCATGAAAGAAAAATAAACAAAGTTTTTGCCTCCACTTCTGGAAGTGCCAAGTGGGGTTCCCAGGGGCAGCCCCTTTCCCTCTGCTATGGTGGCCTGTGAGCAGAAGTTTCTGTGTAGGACTCTGGGCTGTGCTCTCAGGGAATCCACAACACTCGGTGATCAAGTGCAGCCCTCTGATGTGGGGCAGTGTCTGGGAGAGGTGGGAAAGGGGCAAATGTGCAGCTCCATTGGATGGGGGTGGGTGGCTTTGAATGCAAGGGAAAGCAGCTGGGGTTTCCTGAGGGGGGGGTTGTGATGTGGGAGTTCCATTCCTGTCCTTGCAGCAGCCCCTCTGTGGGGGTGATTGGAGCCCTTGGGCTTGGATGGGGGGAATTGGAGCCCCTGTGCTCTCCACCCTCCCTTCTGCCTCTGGGCACGTGTCCTTGTGCAGCTCAGAGTCTGCCTCTTCTCTCGCAGCAATAATAGCCACTTAAATAAAATCTGTGAAAATGACCACGGAGCGATGCCTTGATGGCAAGGCAATGAGCAGCTCTCCTCTTCAGCACTCAGACAGCATTTCTCCTCTCTCCCATCACCTTATCCATGAGCAAATTGTTATATTGAGCTGTGCAAATTGCCCAGGAGCTTCTGCTGGGAGCCTGAACCTCTTCTGACACATAAAGCCTATCTGTCTGAGCGTGCCTAATGTTCAGACACGGTCTGGTGATCAGCATCTCTTTTGGCAGCTGGGGCAGTGGTGGCTTCTGCTCTTGGTGTGGCTGGTGACAGGAGGCAGCAAGCCTGAGGACTTCCTGTGGACTGGAACAACTCTCCTGCTGTCTCAGAGCTGGGTTTTCACAAGTCTTTGAAAATTTGAGCCCTTTAAGAGTTAAGTGTCAACACCCTAGGTGGAAACATCCCATGTTACAGCTCTGTTTGACCCCTGTGCCAAAGAACTTTCTGTTCTTGGGCTGCCTTTTGGTGAGGAATCAGAGGTGGTTGGTCACACCCTGCTCACAACCAGGGGATTGCTACCTGGGGCTTTCTCATGTTCAGTGTCCTTTGGCTGAGAGAACACCTTAATGAGGAGCTCCTTAAAAGTCTCTGCTCTGTTCAGGCAGGGCTCAGTGCAACAGGCTGATCATTTCCACCCTGTAAAATGTACATAATTCCATTTTACATGGGGGATAATCACTGCAGAACTGACTCTTATTTTCATCCTTTTCCTGCTGTAATTACTATCCCCCTGCTGGATGTCTGTGCATGATGAGTGAAAATTTAAACTGCCCTGGGTGATGGGACATAGACCTTGCTGAAAAATTTAAATGTCTTGTATCCAGAGAAGGCTGGCCCATAAATAAAGGATGAAGTCTCCACTGCAGGAGGGGGAGAGCTAGTGCAGCTCCTGATTTAACACCTTCCTGCCCACCTCCATCTGTGCTTGGAGCTGTGGTTCGTTTCCTTGCTGAAATCTGGGAACTTGTAGGAGCCCCAGGGTGTCACAGGCTGGAGACCCAGAGCTGGGAGGCCAGGCTGAGTCACTGTGTGTGTTTTAAGGAAGCCTTGGATTTAGGAGCAAACTGAAAACAACCATCCTGAGTTTAAGTGGGCATGTTGATCCATTTAGCCTAAGAAATAAAGCTGCTGGTACCAGTGGAGCAGAGAGGCTTGGCTAGAACAGAAGTAACAGGCCAGTTTTCTTCATTGAAAAATTAGGAATACAAGTAATTAATCTCCTTGTGACATGGAGGGGATGCTGGGGGAGAGTGATTATAACATGCTATGAGCACTAGCATGAATAACTCACTATCCCTTCAAAGGCCAGAGATTTTTTTTAGTTTCACTGTAGAGAACTGTTTCAATTCCCACATCTCTTCAGAGCTATTTTACACTCATAATTTGCAGATCAGCCCAGACAGTCACAGATGAAATGACAGTTTGGTGAAAAATCTCTCCCAGTAGTAAGTTGCTATTTCTGTGCATTACTGACTGTGCTGCTTGAGTTCACTGTAAAGAACAGGAGTTGGAGACCTATGGCATCATCAGGTCTGACTCCCTTCTGTCACATGCACAACATCACACAGACTTCAGGGATCCCTCCCCCACCCTCTGCTGCTGGCAAGGGCTCATCCAGCACACAAATAAAAGGGTCAGTCTCCCCCAGGATGTCTGTCCTCAGTCCACAGTGCTTTAAGCAGTTGCACAGGGGAGGAAATTGTGTGGGTTGGAGCAACGTTTCAGGAGGAAGCAGTGACTCTTCTTACCTCCCAGGTGGTAATTTGCTCTGAATGTGAAATCTCTCATTTCCAGCTTCATGTCCCAGGAATGAGCTAAGGGGCTTGGCCCTCTGTCTCTCACCCTAGCACCAGGCACCTTTAGCCAACTGATAGGCTCAAAGATGTTAAATTCCTCTTCAGTTCAATGAAAGGTGGAAGACACAAACTGGTGTCTCCAAGGGGTGAACTTGACAGCCTCAGAGGTGAGAATCCACTTGGGAGAGTCCCTGAAAAGCCACCCTCATGTATCTGCTGTCAGTGGAAGGCTGGGTGTGAGCGAGTGGGATGCAGAGGCAGACAAGATAAAAGCTGTGCTTAGATGGCTCTGTGGCACCTTCTGCCATCAGCCCTCGGGGGTGGGACAGGGACTAAGGCAGGCAGGATGGAATATTTGCTTCCATTAACATGGGTAATTACTTTGTCATTCCCTTTTCAGAGCTGGGTGCAGTGAGCTGTGCAGAGAGGATGGAAATTGCATTGGCACAGTTTGGGGGTGATGTAGAAATGAGCTGAACTGCCAGGACATCCTTCAGTGTGGTCCCATGGAGGTGGGTAACTCCACTGTAGTGGGTATGCTAAAAAGCCATCTCATGGGGTGGTATGGGGTCACAGGGATGGGGGAGCTCATTCCTAGGAATTGCTTCTAAGGGGGGTTTGTGTGGGTTCTTCCAGTTAAACCATTACACTTAATTAGTTGGAGCTCCCTGTGGAGGCTGACAGGTAACAAACCTGAAGGTTGATTGTTATTAACTTTGGGTTAGGATATTGGGGGGGAAGTGCAGGTTGCTCTGGAATTTGCTGCCTGAATCCTGGAAAAACTCTTCTCCCATCTCCTGAGTGTCCCTGTCCCCAAGGCAGGCAGTGCCCTACAGTCCCTGGTAGCACTGTGTTCTCTGCAAGGTGTTTCCATGAGGTGGCTCTTCCCCTTCCCAGGACTGAAGGGGCTCTGGATTTTGCAGGATCACCTCAAGGGCCACAGATTTTTTTTTGTTTGTTTGTTTGCAGGCCTTCTTTAGAGGGAAACTCCCAGAACTGGAATGTTACCCCCAGAGTGCAACCAGGAGAGATCTTGTTGGTGGCAACAATCTGGTGGAGGTAACCAGAGATGTCTGTCTGCTCCATCTTCCTGCATTCCAGCTATTTTTTATGTTGGAGACTTTGGATGGAGGTTTTCTAAAGGCCAGAGCAGTCTATCCAGCTCTATTCTAGCTCTGTTCTGCCTGCAGCAAGTAGTTTGTGATAGTTCTTTTTTCTTGCCCTGTACTGTCTGTTCACACCTCTCTGGTGTGGCCCACCCTCCCCCAAGTACAGTGAGGAAGCCCTTTCATTTTGCAGCTGCACTGTGGAGAGAACAAGGAACTCTGGGTCTGTATTAATTTTGAAGAAATAGATATTTTGATTGTCAAGTCAATCCCAGGTTATTTTGGGCAAATGCAGTTCGACAGACCATTATTTTGAAGGGACATGGATCATTTAACTAAGCCTAATTGCATCTGTGTGACAATTAGTCACTCAGGCTGAGGAGGAATTGGTGTCACCATCATTTTGTACTTGGAAGCCAGTGACTAAATCTAATGGAAGTGTTTGAATCAGAACTTCTATGTATGTACATTCATTTTAATGCAAAATTGGCCACATCTCATGGGACTGGGCAAGATTGTGAGTGTGTGGTTGTGCTGCAAGGGTGAAAAGAAGGGCTGAGGATGTGGGAGAGGAGAATGAGGTTTCCAAATGCCTCCTTGGCTGGAGATGTGGGGGGCTGCTCCTGCAGGTATGGAGAGTGGTGCCCAGTGCCAGTTTTGGCTCTGAGTTACAATTAACCTCTTGGCAAGGGTGATAGGCTCCTGTTTGCAGTACAAACCCAGTGGAGGGAGGAAAACAGCCAAAGGTCTAGAGAAGGGACAGGTTCTACAGTCCTTGGACTGCTCCATCGCCTGGTGGAGTCACCTTGAAAAGCAAGTCAAGAGGCTTGAGACCGAGGGTGCAAGGCTGTTCCTCAGGATGAGGTGAAAGACTCTGTCCTCTTAAATTTCCAGGGGGTAAATGATGCTCTGTGATTGTGTCCTGGCAGTGATCTGGGTTATACAGCAGGAGTAAGGACTTGCAAGCTTCCACTGCCACCCCATAGCACACCATGTGATGCTGAGGTGGTTTATTTGCTATTTACACTTCAAATGTTTCAGGTAAATCTTGTCAGACTTTGAGGCTCTCAGTTGTCTTTGGTGTTGAGTTCAGTGGTGGGAATGTTTTTGGGAAGGAAAGGTGGGAGGGCAGTGTTCCTTTGCTTCAGGTACCACAGGCCCTGGAATGCCAGTGCAGAATTGGAGGGTGGTAAGTGGTTTCTGGGAACTCCCCCTCCTGTCCCACAAAGCCCAAAGTTTCCAAAGTCTTTCAGTTTTTCAGAGAACTGCAGACCGTCAGCTGAACGTCGCAAGTGAGCAAAGGAGCCAGGAAATGAACTCCTCCATGAAACAAAAATCAAACTGACTCATTTGTTTTCAAGGTTCTTTACCCCAGCAAAATGAAAGCCATAATCACACAGGGGAAATAGGAAGATAAATTGGGTGTTATTTCAAGTATTGCTTGCTCACATAATTTTATTGTGATGTTTGCAAGAATGGGCATTTGTTCCAAAGCTTTGGAATCTGGATTCAGACATTCTTGTTACTCTAAGCTTTTAGTTAAAAAAAAGAGATGTTTTATGCCTCATAATCATAGAACACAGCTTGAAAACTGTGGCCTGAGATTGACTTCAGAAGCTCAGCAACCAGAAAATGAGTAAGGAGAGCTCAGAGGACACTTTGTCAGATTCAGGCCAGGAGGCCTTGCCTTTGCACACCTCTGCCACAGTGCAGTGCAGATAATGAATGTGTCTCAATGTCTGGGGACACCAAGGTGTTGGCTGTGTGAGCTGGCTGTGACCAAACAGCCTCCTGGGGAGCTCATTTGTCTGCAGCAGCTCTGCAACTTGAACTTACAGGGAACAGAAGAACAGGGTACATGGGTTATTTGTCTCACTGAATGGGGGAAGGACTTGCTGCTGATGTCAGGGAAGATGTTGTGGGAGCTACCAGACCCTCTGACCACCGAATTTATGATTTTATTGTGCCCCAAGCTGTCATCAAATGAATGGAGTGAGATGGATGCAACTCCTGCTCCTCCTCTGAACAGCTTTGACAGCTGCTCTGATGGAAACAAAACTGCATTGGCCCCTCTCCTGTTTTGATCAAGATAAATGTTTCTGTGCTTTCAAACAGCCAAACACACAGTCTCAGAAGGACAGTAAATTTTAGGGACATATCAGGTAATCTGTGTGTGAGATGGAAAGCAATGCAACATCAGGGGAGATTTGGATCTAACACAATCTTTCCATGCTCTTGAGAAACCAAATACTCTGACCCACTATGGCTTTAAGGGAAGTGAGTGAAGGGGAGACAGGATCAGAGTGGTACAGTTGAGGTAAGATTATGCCAGGCTCCCTCACATCTCCATCCCACTCCCAACAGATGGATGCCCATCACAAGAAGACCCTGGTGTTGCACACACCATTTTGTACCTGTCTGAGCCAAGTGAAGCCCTGGATGGCTGCTAATGTGCCTTGCAGAGCTGTCCCCCTCTTCATTATTGATGTTTAAATCCCTTTCAGAGGCCCAGCCATTAATTTTGCCATTGCCTTGGTGTTGAGGAGCCAGCACAGACAGTGTTGAGTGTTCCTGGAGGCAAAAGTCTGGCTGAAAACACCTCCTGCTCCACTCAGCTGCTGTCCTCATCCACACTGTCCAGGAGGAGCTGGACTCAGGTCCTTGGGTGCAGGTGCTGCTGAGAAGGTCTGCTTCAATGAAGAAGAGACAAATGTCCTGGTGAATGCAGGGGATGAAAGGTTTTATCTTGTCCCTGTCCTGCTTTCATCTCCTCCCCCTCAACTTCTTCAGTGCTGTTTTGGGCACTGTCCTGCCTTGACTTGCCTATGATGCATTTTCTGAGGTGGGTGGCTGTCACCTGTCACTCCAAGGTGTCACACCTTTGAGAGCAGAGATTATTTCAGAACAGAATAGTTATGAAGTAGCAACAGGAAGGAGTTGGGGTTTTAAGAAATAATCCCAGTGGTCTTTGGGGGAAATTCTAGCTATTCTTTTGCCCAAATAAAAGGGAGAAACAGTCAAAAGAAACAAGGTGCTATTCAGGAGGAAGAAGCAAAAATTTTTCTGATACGTCGATGCTCCCTGACTGGTTCTGGCCAAGTGATTCATGTCCCATGGATGCAACCCAGCTTGTCTGGACTCTAAAGCTGTCACAGGAGATGCTCTCAGCCCTGTGACAATCCAGTCCCAACCAATAATCAGCTTCACTCTCTTTTCAGTATTTCAAAACTGAGTTTGACTGATTTCTGTTCCTAACTAGGAGACACTGTGCAGGATTAGGGCCTCCTCTGCAGAGACCCACTAATGAGCATCTCCTCATTAGGAAATGACAATATGCATAAACATGTGTGGGCTAGGAGCTCTTCATCCCTTAACTTAAATACTGAGTCTCTGGGAGCTACAAAGGCTGGCTCTGCTGCAGTCAGGAGCTTTCCATTGATGTCCAGAGCAGCAGCAAAGTCTCTGATGCTCTGCATGGCTGCCTGTGCTGCTTAGCTAGGAGCCTGCATCTCCTAGTGAAATGGTCAAAGCCAAAGGTGGGGAGGAAAACCTTCTTGCACTCATGAAGGTGATTTACCTGCCAATATTTCCAGTGCTCAAGGGATTTTCCTGTTTCTACTTTTGATATACCCTTGCCATGCTCCTGAATCTTATGCCACAGACTGAGCTCTCCAATGGAAATGTAGTGGGGCAGGTTGTTGGCAGATGTGGGTTCCTCAGCAGCTGCAATGGGACCAGGTACACACATCTTAAGCATCAAGCTTCTTGCTTGGTTTCCCTCCCCATCCCTTCTTCATTTTAGGCTTGTACTGTTGACATAAACTGTGTTTAAATTGCTTGCAGGGTTGACAGCCAGCAGGCAGGCAGCCTGGTACACTGATGCTGTGCTCTGGTACCAGTCACTCCCTGAAACATGGGGCAGGAAAATGTTTTGTCCAACTCATGGCAAGAAACCATTCCCCACTGGTGTGTGAATAACTCCCCTTCTGCCTGATCTGCAGATTTATGTTTGTCTGTCTGGGTGTCTGTCCTTTGATACGTCCCACAAACACCCTGATTCCTGTTTGCCTTCCTGATCCCTGCCCCAGTGCTCAGACATCAAATGGAGAGCTCTGAGTCACCAGGAGAGCTGGGATGAGGCAGGAGTGGGGTTATGCTGAAGTAAAGCCAAAAGGCTGTTGGAGGCAGCCAGGAGGAATTTAGTCCTGCTTGGTTTTCTACTCATTTTTATGTCCTGTGGGAGGGGAAGCTGAAGGCCTGGGATGAAGCTGTGGAATGGCTCTAGAGCAGGAATCTTTGACCTGGTAGACAAAGTTTTGTTGGCAGAGGGAGTTCAAGACAGCACAGGAGACATTTGTGATCCTGGCCATGATGCAATGTTGGGACTAGGACTGGTCAGAAGAGTTCCTGGGGAAAATTTCCCCATGCAGTGCAGGCCCCTGGGGCCAGAGCATCCTGCAGTGGAGAAGGCCAGGCTTCTGCAGATGGAACATGAATGAATTTGGATGGATTCACTGTCACAGCCAGCTCCAGCACTTGGACAGCTGCAGATCCAGCGGCCACCCACAATCAGCTGCATGGCCAAATCCGTGCTGGGGATGGAGCTGCTTCCAGGCATGCTGCAGGTGCTGTGGACATGGGTGGCACAGCCCTGAGGTCTGGGATGTGTCTCTTGGTACCTCTGGGCAGAGCAGGGGTTCAGAGGAGTTTGGAGGAGAAGGAGGTGGCACCTGAGAGGTGGCTGCAGCAGCAGGGAGGCAGGGATGTAAAAGAGGGAGGGGGAGTCCAAGGACCCACATTTTTGGGCTATGGGGCAGTCCAGCAGCACAGGCTGTGGCTTGTTCAGGTGGATGCTGTGGGGAGCAAACATCCCTCTGCACAGGTTTGGGGAGCACATTTCCTGGCTTGCAGCCACTAGAGGCTGCCCTGCTCCAGCTCCTGAGCTTCCACTCCTTGGGATAACTGCAGCTTTGCTGCCTGTGCTGGAGGAATCAGAAGATATGAAGTTTGGGGTTTTTTTCTCCTTTCTTCTACTGGCAGCTTGTCGCAGCAAACCTGTGACCTCAGGGATGCACCTTGTGTCCCTGCTCACAGGCAGAGGAACTGAGGTACCAGAAGTTGCATGGGGGATGTTTTCACACACAGAGCCCAGTGCCTGTCTGTGGCTGCTGCCACGAAAGGGGGCAGGAGCACACCCTGAGTGTGTCTGTGTGTCTGTGTGCCTGTATGTCTGTGTATAATAACAGCAAAATCCTCGGTCCTGCAGGGACAGCATGGGGGGACCCAATTCTGGGAACAGCTGGGCAAACCTGATGGCTGGGCCCTGAAGCACCAGAGCTTCCCTGGGAGAACTGTAGTGTCTCCAGCTGCAGGTGCACCCTCAATCCAGCACTCATACACCTGTGCAAGGCCAGCACCCCTTTGCTGAGCCACTGTGCTGGGGGAAGCTCACTTCTTCTTAACTTCTTTGTCAGCACACCCACTGCAATGTCCTATTCAACAAAATTCCTGCCTATATGGTCCAGGCATTGCTGCCCTGCATGGTGGCAGATGCAGAGATGTGGCTGTAGAAAGGTAAGACCTGAGCTGTGCTGAGTGGGTTGGAAATATCCCTGAGACAGTCCTGCTGCCCTGAGAGAAAGCCATGGTGGTGGAGATGTGAATTCCAGGCAGGGTGCATGAGGTGATCCCATGGGGGTGCTGAACAGATTATCCTGATGATCCCTCATGGCCTTCAGATGGCTCTGAAGCTTCTGGGTTGGTATCACAAATGCTCAGCACCAAACCCTCCTCTCTGCTCCCTTTCATTTGAGGGGTGTGTGTGGGTCCCAGCCTGGGTTTGCAAGGTGCCACAGGTGACACTGGGCTGGCTCACGGGCCAGGTCTGGTGTCACTGGATCTGGCACAATTCCTCCATGTCCCAGCCATCCCAGAAACAGCTGTGCTCCACCGTGTGGCAGCAGGCAGGGCTGGGGAGGGATGGTTCCCAGGGAGTCAGGCAGGTTTGGGGTGCTCGTGGGTCAGAGCCACCACTCCTCTGTTTCTCCTTTGATCTCATTCATTGCTGCTCTTCTCTTTTCTCCTGTGCCCTACAGAGGTTGGCATAAATCTCTGCTTCTGCCCTGCTGCTAATGGGCTGTGTTGTCCAGAGCCAGAGGATCCTCAGGTGCTGTAAACTGATGTGGCTGCCCTGCAATGAGGGTTCTGGCACTGAATTAGCCCAGGTGAGGATCTGCTCCATAGTCTCTATTTCATTGTTATCAAAGTCCAAGCATGGTTTTCCAGTGCCTGAAAGTCTCTGCCTTCTATCACATTTGTTCTTTGGCAGACCAACGTGTTGACAAAGACACCTTCGTTTATCTTCTCAGTGCATCTGTTGCAGCCGGATGCTTCTCTGACCCTCATGTTTTCAATAATCTTTTTCCTCCTTCCCTCCAGCATTACAGAGCCTCTTATTCGTTTGAGAGATAAGTATTTATGTATGTGTTGGTGAGGAAAACTTAATCAATAATGCCTGTGAATAACATTTCTTTGTGTGTTAGACCCATCAGCTCTCTCCCCCACCCCCACCTTCCTTTGTTATGTTGAGGGTTGTTTAGAGAGGGTTTTTTGTTTATTTTTATCCTTTCCTTGCAGGATTCACATTCTGCTCTGGCCTCTTTCTTTTTTTTTTTTCTTCCCAAAGTTCAATTGTCAGAGGGAGAAAGTGTACTCCAAGTAAAAGCTGTTGTTTTGGAGAGACACCAATCTCATCAGTCCCCTCCACCCACACCATGCCTGTCCAGGGGGCTGCTCACCCTGCTGCCCCCAGCCTTCCCATGAGGGACAGGGAAGCCTCTCCCTGAAAATTCAGTCTCACATCTTCTGAGTACAGACTTGACTGTTGGCAAGTGGTTCCCCAAATCTGCACATTTCACAACTGAGCAGTGACATGCAGCTGCAAAATCCTCATGCACAGGTTTGTTTTCTTGGGCTTTTTTTTTAATTTCCAGGTGATTTAAAAATAAGAGACACGAAATTGTGTCTTCCAGAGCAAGAGTCTTAATGAGGCTTCAGCTGTTGTCTTTGCAAGGGCAGGGTGCTGTGGGCACCTGGACCTGTTGCCTTCTCAGGGTGAGCTGGGGCAGCCCAGAGGTTGCTCTGGCCAGGGATTGTGATGGGATGCTCCATCTCCTGCTGTAGCTGAAGGGCTGGATGGTGGGAAAACACTCGTGGGAAAACCCCCTCTAATCCTTCTCCCTGCTGTATTTTCTATGCAGAGGGTGCCAGATGGGACTCATGTAAACCACACTGTGCTGGACAGTCTCACCCAGGGGTTCAGCTCTGTGTTTCCTCACCCCCCTGTAGCCTGTGCTGCCTGTTCTGGACATCAGCATCCCTGGGGATCCTGCTCTGGACAAGGCTGAGCTGCTCTTCCTGTGCCCTGGAGCAGGTGTGGCAGCTGCATGTGCATTCTGCCCAGTGCCTGTGGTAGTGACAGGGAAGCTCATACACCATGGTGATGCCTGTGTGTTTGTGGGAAGCAGCTACAGGAAAGTAATGGACCGTGAAATTATCCAAGGAGAGAAAAAAGAAGGAGAGAGTTAGGGCAAACTGCACTGCATCCACAACCTGCTCCACTCTCAGCCAGCTTAATGCACTGGCAAATAAGATCTAGTAGTTTTATGCTGAAGACAGGAGAGGCTGGTAAAATGGCTCTTTCCAGCTTATTTGGGTGATCTAGTGTGAAGCTACACTGGAAAGATCGATTTCCTGGGGGAAGTTACAAGGAAGTGTTACTGCATTAAAAGAAAAGGACAAAAGAAAAACAAACAAAATAAAAAGGCTTTCAGGGGAAAATGGATAGTCATCATCATCCTTGTGATAGTAACGTGGACCAGTCTAGCAATCTTTATCCCAAGGGATCCCAAAGTGTGTTGTCAAATTGTGTGTACAGAAATTCCTTGCCATTTTTCTGGAGCTCCACCTCCAGTGGGGGAAGGACACATGGGGGGAAAATGTGCTTGAAAACAGAGACTGCAGGGAGAAATTGAGACACATGGAATAGCTACTTAGAGCAGAATTCAGCAATAGGGCAGCATCCCTGGGTGAGAGGGATGGAGGTTCCTAATGGCCCTGGATGGGTACAAGGAGAGCGGCAGCAGCTTTTCATCACCAGGCTTGCTATCTAACCTAATCTGGTCTAATCAATTCTGCTTTTTACATTCCTGCCACAGCAGTGTCTGAGATGGGAAATGAAGTTGTCTGCAATAACTAGAGCTGTTTGGGAAATGTGTTATTTTTTTCCCATCAAAAACGTCTGGTGAGAACATATGTTTTTGTTGAAGCAAGAGAAAAGCCCTCTGATTTTTATTTAGTCTATTCAAAATCTAAAGCTCAGGGTTTCAGGTTGCTGGAGTGTCTATTGGAATTACTGCACTTCTCAACTCACAGAGAGGAATTGTCTGGGGAAATGTTAAGTGTCCATTTGATCAAAAAGCTGTTTTATTGCTGTGTTGCTCCAGGAGTAGAACACAACTGGTCTGACTCTGCCAGAGAATCAGTCAGAGATCATTTATCCATCCTGCTGCAAGCTCACCTGGTGATGATAGCCTGTTATGGCTGCAGCTTTCTCCACACCTTCCTATATAGAATCAGAGAATTGGAAGGGACCAGATTGGAAGGGACCTCAGGGATTATTTGGTTCAACATTTTTGACAAAAGCATGGTCCAGACAAGATGGTCATTCCAGCTGAATGTGTAGAAGTGCCCAGTGATGGCTAATTATTATCATAGTGAAAAAGTTTCCTTTTTTGTTCAATAATCTTGTTTATCCTCAGGTTTTGCATCCCCCAAAACAGAATCTGTCATTGGAACCCAACCCAGGCCTCAGCAACAACTTCAATTCCCTATTGTCAGGTCTGGGAGGGACTTCAGAGTGCACCTGCTCAGGGCTTTCTTTTTATCCTGCTAGAAACATCTGGAGAGGGAATTTAATCTGATAAGAGGAAGATCAAGAGGAAGTTCTGGGGCTGTTTTGTGCTGCTTGAACCTGTGCAGTAATTCAATTTCTCCAGTGCCGTGTTCATCCTACACCAGCTGAGGATCTGAAATCTGTTTGCCAGGTTAATTTGCTTGCAAACAACAGACAATTGACACCAGCGCTGCAGCTTAAATGCTACGTGAGAGAATGTAAGCTGATGTGAAAGAGCAAACACCCCCCAAAATAATGGATGGTGGCCACGTGCTCTGCTAAATACAGCTCCAGCTGGGATGCAGAAAGTGGAAAACATGTAAATAAGAAAGAGGTGGGATTGTCTGATGTGACTGCTTTGAGTCATGCACGAAGGCAGCTACAGGAGGTGGATGGGTGACCAGAACACGTGAGTTTTCCTCCACCTCTTCTGTTTTTTCTTTTGCAAAATCCTGTGTGGAAGGAATAGACAGAAGTCCCTGGCAAGTGAAGCTGTGCTGGGGGTCTGTGGTCCTGTTGTGGGATGAAGCTCCCGCAGAGCTCTCCTAACTGAGATCCTCTCCTCCCACCTGGCTGAGAGGGCCAGCTCTCCTCTGCTCCCATGTGCCAGCAGGAGAGGTGGCCCAAAGCCCCTCATCCACAAACGATGTCCTGGGTCATCATCTCCACCCTGTCCACATCCCAGACCAAACCAGGTGGTCCCAGCTGGTCGGTCTCAGGGTGATGGGCTGCCAGAGCTGTCCCAGCTCATGCTGTGGCCATGTCCCTTGGGTACAGAGAGCTCTCTTCCCATCATGGGTCTGCCTAAGATTAGTCCTCTTGCATTGCAATGAGCAGCGTGTCCCACTGTGTCACCAGAGTGGGAGCAGCCTGGAGCCATGCCATAGTCCGTCACCGCTCAGCCAAGCAGAGCCCGGCTCTCTGCTGATGAAAAGAAAGTTACATTAGAAAGGCCTTTTACCCAGATACTTAATTAAAATAATATTGAAACAAGCAAGACACACTGTGTGCTAAGCACACGGTCACAGCTTCCCACAGCTCATTTGCAAGAGTGCTCAATAATGGCTGTGGGTAATTATTTTTTAATCAGCCAGTGTAAAGAACGATTGGCATGTTAACAAATGGTACTTATTTTCTCTTGCTCCAGCAGGGCGAGATCAGAGGGATGTGGTGCCAGCCAAAGAGTATCCCCTGGCACAGCAAAATCCTTCAGCTTGCCATGGCTGGGTCTTGTGTTTGGAGATGCAAAGAAGTGGCTGGGATTAGGAATAGCTGGGGGCAGGCAGGAGAAGGCTGCAGGCATGGGGCAGCCCAAAAGCACTGAGGTGCTTGGGAATGAGGCTCTGGGTGCAAAAACAGGAGGAGAAAAGCTAGACAGAGATGCCTTTACAGCTATAAGGCTCCCATCCTCCCTCCCTGGTGAGCCAGGAGATAATTCAGGATAGTTTTGGGATACTGATTTACATCTGTCCAGGACCAATTCTTCAATCAGGGAGACTTGGGCTGGCTTTCTCATTAATTAGCTGACATGTCACTGAAGCCCAGATGTGATTTTGAGGGCAAGAACAGTGTTACCAGCCAGTGGTGAGCTCTACCCCTTGTGAACATTTTGCCCTTCCTAATTGCCTGCTGTCCCACTCCCTGAAAGTTGGGACTGGCTCAGAAGCAGTGCAGCTCTGAATTAGTGCAATTAGACAATTTTCTCTCCTTTTAAAAGCTAAGTGTCTGTTATATTTTATTCCTTCCAAACAGCAGAGCCATCAAGAGGGCACAGGACCTTTTCTCCAAGGTTCCTGCTTTTCTCCCTCTGCCTGCCTCCAAGGACAAGCCTGGTTGAACCCTGAAGAATGCACTTTCTCAATTCTGGCTTTTTCTTCCTCAGTTTGTCAGCCCTGCTTTGACTCTCAGAGGGCCTTGTGCTCCCGACAGTGCTTGGGTAACTTTGAACATTAATAATTCTGCTTGTTCTGAAACCACATTCAGGGTGCCATGAAAATTAATGAAGGAGCCTCTGGAAATCAATTTGCTGCTGTAAAGTCTCCTTTCTGCAGAGCTGGGTGCTGTGGGCCTTTGGGGTTTATTTTAGGATGGCAGTGTTCTGTATCCTTGGCCAAAGGATGTTCTGTCTTGGGCTTCTGCTGTGGAAAGATGCTCCTTCTTTAACTGCCAAGCATTTTTCTGCCTCCTCTAACTGACAAGGGTTTGTCAAGTCTTGCTCTGACTCTTCAGGTCTGGGTTTGCTCAGTTGACTCGGGCTCAGGAGGGTGCCAGCAGTGTCTCCTCAGCTTTGCAGGGTTAAGCTGTGCCATTTCTCCCAACCTTTCTGCATGGCTCTGGCTCTTCCTGCTGCTGCTCCCTGCTCATGCTACAAATTTCAGCCTCCTAGGTTTTCAGGTTTTGCTCCCCTTAGGTGACATCCTGGCAGGTGAGGAGGAGCAGGACTATGTCAGTGATATCAGTCCCCTGATATCACTGCTCAGCTGAGCCAGCACTTGCCTTCTTGTGGCTCAGTGACCAAATGTTCCTGAAACCTCAGCCCCAGTGGCTGGAGAAAGTTCAAAGATGCTTCCTCACTTGGGGAATTCATTGTCATCACCACAAAGGGGGCTCCCAAGTCTTCCAGACAAGCTCTTGGTTTTCCCAGCAGCTGGCTTCATGTGGCCTTTGTGTTCCCACGAGACTGTGTGGGCTCATCTTCATCTTGTCTTTCCATCTGGTTGATTTATTTCATTAAGTTGCAAAATTACAACTGACACATTCCTCCCACAATTGAGTTGTTTTTCAGGGTGCAAAAAAAAAAAAAAAAAAAAAAAAAAAGACCTATCATACCACCCAAGTGCTGTAACTTCTGATTTTCCCATCTGGGCAGATGTGTTTGGTGCCTCTGGGATTTCAATATCCACATTGCACCAGAGAGTTTTAAATCAGCCACTGTCTCAAACCTCTCCATTGTGAAGTGCTGTTCAGGGGGCAGAGGTGGGCAGTGGAGATTTCCCATTCCTTTGGTGCGTGTTTAATTTATTTTCTATTATGTTTTTGCTAATTATTTTGTTTGGTTGCCCCCAGGTGCAGTGAGTTCTCATTGCTGTCTTTCCTTGCAGAGCCTCCAACACAAATAAACCCGAGTGTGGAGTAAGATCATAGCAGGGAGCTGTCCAAGAGGATGCTGATGCTGCTCCCACCGGGGATGACCCCACTGGGTCCCATTTAGAACCTTGAGGTGGGTTTGAATCCAGCACCACCAGCCAGCAGATGATCTGTCTGTCCTCTTCCCTCCTTTACTTTCCACTCCCAAGATGAGATTCCATCTATTCCCACCCTATTTTATTTCCCCTGAGCCAGTGTGTAATGCATTTTGTGCCCTCATCTTTGAGATGCCCAAAGGTCAAATTTGTCAGAGAGCTTTTCCCTTTCTGCTTTTTAAAAGCAATTTGATTAAAACAGGTCTCTAAACCGTGCCCCTGCCCAGGCTCAGGGGACCCAGCCAGGACTCTTCTTCTTGCAAGTCAATTTTCCCTCCCAGTCAGTCCATTAAAATGCTTTTCCCTGCCAGAGCTGTTCTGGGTGAGAGCACTTTATTAATATGGACATGTTTACTTGGAAATTGGAAAAGGGGATTTCTGAGTGAATTTTATCCTTTGAAACAATGCAGTGGTTCTGGCTGTTTGTGGTTGATTTTCCTAGAGTAAGGATGAGATGGTTTTGCTGGGGAACTGACCTGTTAGGGTTCAGCTCAGCTGGCTGGGGGGACATGCTCAGGTTGGTAAAATACCAGCAGTCAGGATTTAGGTGCTGCTGCATCCCTGGTCAAATCTACATTGCTGGGAAAGGGTAATGTGGGTCTTGACCCATTCCAAGCATGAGGACAGGGACAAGGTGAGGGATGCTGTGTGCTCACCTGGCTCCTGGGGCAGTTGCTAGAGGTGGGGTTCTCTGTACAACACATTGCAATGTTTGCATTGCAATGTAAGCAGTGTTTGCATGCAGCAACTAGACAAACAGCTTGCTCTCAGATCGGAGATAAACCACCTTTCCAATCTCAGAAGGCTCTCCATATCCATTACAGTTCCTATTTGGGCTCACTCTTAGCTGGAAAATGAGCACACATCTCTGCTGGTGGAGACGTTCAAGGTACACCCACATCTACATTTGGAGTTAATCTTGTAGTCACTCTCTGCCGGTTCCAATAAAATGAGCTCCCCTTTCTTCATCAAATCTCAGGTGGAAGTTGAGATTAAAGTGTAAAATTGATGTTGTGCAGCAAAGGCCTTTCTGGAATGGCCACTGAACACAGGGACCAAGCACAATCTCCCCACATGTGGGTGCTTGCAGGGATGTGTGTGTACAGACAGACATCCTGTCCTTGCTTTTGAGATCACACACATTGACAGAGTCAGCCCCTGCTCCCCAGCCAGCACTCAGGCTCTCAGCAATATCTAATCTCTTCCTGTTGTTAGTGATGATTGCCATAAATACCCACAACACGAATGTGACTTCAGCCAGGCAGTTAAATTCCATTTGTTTTCCTATGATTTAAATCCCACTGTGTTAAAAAGTGTAATTTCTCTGCCTTTCCCCACTGCCCTCTGCTCTCCTCCATATGGAGATTATGAGCTGGGGGAAAGTAAATGTCTTATTTGAAGTAAAAAAAGAGAAAGATATTGTTGAAATAACTGCTGTTGGAGGAAGATACATTTTTCAAACACATCCTCTGTGCTCAGCATGAGGCAGCAGCTGCCTGTGTTTCAGAGCATTATGGTACATTAGCCTCCACATGCAGTGTTGCTTGCTTTGTTTATTATTTTAATTTCCACATCTCTGACAGGCGTAGATGGTGCCAGGGTGATGGCATGGGAGGAGTGAAAGGCTCTCCTTTGCCACAGGTATCAGTCCCCAGGCAGCCACCTAAGGGAGCAGGGCAGGGGCTAGGACACTGCCAACCCAGCAATGAACATGACAATTCCTCCTCTTTGCCTGAAAAAAGAGGTGATCTGGAGCCACCAAACTCAGCCTGTATGGACACCCTGGAGCCTTAGCTACAGGAGCCTTTGACTGGATGTTGTCCCAGCTACTCCATCCTTACCTGCTGCAGAGGAGGAGCTGTCTCACTAACAGCAAGGGAAGGTCAGGGTCTGTCTGTGCAGAACGATCTGGCTGAGATAAAAGGGGTTATTTTTCTTCTTTATGACAGCAGCCCTTTCTCACTGAGCCCTCTGTGCTCCCCATGTGAAATCAAAGATAGGAAAATGTGGGTTCCAGTCAGCCCTCATCTTCGCTCTGTCCTGTGCAGATGGATTTCTTTGTCTGTGTTTTGTTTTGATGTCTCCAGAAAATTAGGGCAACTTTTGAAGAAAAAGAAATTACTTTGTAATGGGGGAGGAAAGACAGAGAATATGTTTTGGCATTCTATCTCAAAACACCATCCTTTTGTCTCCACCAAGACTCTTTGCTGCATTTGACCTGAATTCTCAAATAGCTCTGGCCTTCCAGGCCTGGTTTTCAACAAAAACACCCCTCTTGATTCACCAGATAAAATTGCCCAGGTCCACTCAGGAGGCTGCCCACAGAGTGGTCTGGAGTGCCAAGATCTCACAGGGCTTCTAAATTCCCCGTCAGCTGGGTGATTTAAGCAGAATATCTGTGATTCTGTCTCTGACCTCATCCCTGGGGTGATGATGACTTCAAAGCTGTGCTGATGACTTCATCTGTCCCACTCCATTGCCTGGAGAACCCCAGAAGATGGGAGGCTTGCGAAATACCTTGCTCCTCTGAGAAACTATTTGCAAATATTAACATAAAGCCTATTTGTATGCATTAAAGGCCAAAGTTAGGCTGAGTTCCTCTTATCTCCAAAGCCCCAATGAGATGGGAAGGGGCAGACAGTATCTGATGGTGGGTGCATGGGAAGGAGAGGTTGGATTCATTAATGACACTTTTCCCTTTCTGCCTGGTCTGGTACCAGCACAGATTTGCAAGGGAATGCAGTCAGTGGGTAGCAGAGATGCTTGGAAAACTGTGTCTGTTTGCCTTTGCAAATATGGAAAGGAAGTATAAATCAAAGTAAACTAACACTGACAGCTCTAGAAATGGACTTGACTTCTGATAACAAAATGACACTGGAATAAAATATTGCCTTGAGAGCCAAATGATTTGACAGAAAAGGGCTGAGCAGCTCTGGCAGCCAGGCAAGCACCACTGACACATTGACCAGTGCTGAGTGCCCAAATGGCTGATGGCCTTGGTGAGCTGGTTTGGCCACTCCCTGTGAACATCCCAGGGCATGGCTGTGGTCACACACCCTGAGCTCCCAGTGTCACAGTGCCTGTGTGGTTGCACTCAATTGTGTCTTCTCAAAACCAAGTGGATCCTGGTCCAGGATCCAGCTCTCTGGACATCAGATCTTGACAATGAGGAGTCTACTCTGAGCTGGTCCTGCAGGAGAGGACAAGAGAAGGTGGTGACCTGCCATGTCATCACCCCATCTGCCTTGAAACCCCTTCCTGGAGTGGAGCAAAGCATCCTCTGGAAGTGCCCCTTTCCCCTCTGACTGCAGAGAGAGCAGGACATGGCCATTCCAAGGCAGCCAGATTGCAGGGAATGGAGTCTTTTCCTGCATTTAGTAGCTTTTCACACCCCAGTGGAACAGATGGGAAAGGCATCTAGGGGCCCCAGTGGGAAAGGTGCAAATCCATCCTGCAGGCCTGCATATCAGCATGGCCAAATGCTCAGCCACTGCAGCCACTGCAGGTGAAGAGATAAGGAGAAGGAGCAAGACTTTGATAGCTGTGAATACCCAGCACATGGAGGAAACAAAAAGAGGCATTGATCTCCTTTACTGCTCAGTGCTGTCCACACGAATGGAGCAAACAGCTGCTCAGTCCCACTTTGTCAGAAAATCCTGCCCTGAGTATTAGTTTCAGCTCATCCAAAAGAGTCTGACACTAAGCATAAATCACAGTCAGAGATGAAATTATACATGTGTATGTGTCCTTACTCTGGTATTATTGTACAGCCCAAAGCTGGGACTTCAGAGCCAAATGCTTCAAGTTCAGACAAAAAATTCTGGTCTAACCTCCCCATAGTGCCTCTGAATCAGGCCAGCATTTCCAAGCCAGAAGGGGCGGCTCTGTCCAGCCTTTATTTTAGGTAGGACTGAAATTTAGAAAGATGAAATGAAATCACATGGCTTTGCCAGACAGCTGACAGTCAAAAATAAATGTGTTTCCATGGGAAAAGGGGAGAATTTTTAGCAAATGTATTAAGGCTTGCTAATCTCAAACCTCTGTTTCACTTTCTTTACAAAGCCAGTAATTGCAGAGAGGATCTGGAGGAGCTGGAGCCACTTGAGATGAGTGACTTGTAAGTAGAAACTAGTTTGAATTTCACTTTTTGGAACTGATGGTGAAGGGGCAGGGTTGGCTGGTTTCTAATGCAGTGTTTTCCAGGTATGTTGTATAACTTTTTTTCTTCCAAATCTCTCGAGTGGTCCATAATGAGCAATTATAAAAAGCTAATCTCATTAAAAGGAAAATCTCCTCATTCATTTAATTCTTAAATCTCTTTCTGTAGGGAGGGGACTATTTAAATGAGCTTCCTCCCATTATAAAGTTACTCCATGGTCTGTTTTTCATCACCGTTAAATCAGAACAGGGGCATGAGGTGCTTTTACTTTAATCTGTTTTTAATTTGATTTTCCTTAAATGAAGTTGGATCATTTCTGGTGCAGAGTCCCAGAAACCAGGGAGATGATGACTAGCAAGAGGTCATTTATTCTGCTCCATGGTCCCAACAGGGACCCTAAAGTTTCATTAATGATCATTGCAGTCATAAAGAAACCCACTCATTTTACTCATTGGCAGATAAATACTTCATAGTATTTAATGGGACTCTTCTTTATTTAAGGATGGGAGGGACAAAAGCCCTTTGTAGAAGCAGAATCTCTTGGGGAGAGCTGCCAGCAGGGAGGAACATTGTCTACACATCACGGGGGGCTGGGGCAGCAGCTGGACCTCATGAAGCCATGTCTGGGGCTGGGGACACTGGGCAGTGACAGAGGGGACAGCAGCACCCTGGCATGGAGGGGGAGGTGGTCACAGGCTCTGCACCAGGACGGTGCTTTGTTATCTGGGCTGTGCACTCCAGCACTGCCAGCCCACATGCCTGGACAGCACTTCTGCCTGTGCCAAATTCATCACTGGGCCTTTCTTCTGCTCCCCTTCTGCCCCTTATCAGCCACCCCCGTACCTCAGTAGCCACCAGTGCTGTCAGCAGACAAGGCTGTGCCTCCACCACCGCTCCCTCCTCTCCCCAGGGCAGGACTTGGCCTCTCTGGTCACTCAGTGGGGGAAGGCAGAGCTCAACAGGACAAAAGTCAATCTCAATAATAAAAAGTAACAGACTGCTCCAGGAGAAGGAGAGAACCTGGAATTACTTTTCATTCAGAAGTGAGCCCAAGATAAGGCGTCAGCCCAAATGCCAATATGCTAATGTTGATCCTTTAGCAGTCTGCTCTGCCAGCATCTCTACCTTGCTTGTTCCACATCTGTGACAACCTGTCTCTCCTCAGCACCAGAGATACATATTTTGCATAGAAATTAGGGCAAATCATGCCAGTGTTTCAATGTGAGTGATTAAAAAGGCCAACACCCTTATGCCATCCTCTTAAATGTCCTCTTTCTTTTTACCCATCACCCCCACCCTGCTGAGCTTCCCACCACATTGTCTTTGGAAGTGACTCCATGGTTTTGAGTTTGATCCCTGCCTTCCATTTGCTCCCCTCTCCAACTTTCCAAAGGCAAATATCCAGGGTTTGACATGGAAGGATGGAAAATATTTTGCTAAGGGGAGGAGAAGAAGAATGGAGGGTTTGTTCAAAGAGAGAAACTCTAGCACGGTGAGGGACGTGGTTTGAAATAGTCCAAAGCAAAACCTGGGGTTGAGACATTGTCAGAAAATGGCCAGCAGTAAAACTGGGACCTGGACCAGAGTGTCACAAATGGTGGCTTTGGCAAGAACTGGAGTTCTTTCTTGGAAGAGGGTTTTATCCTGGCTGCCTTTTCCTTTCTCTTTATTGTTTCATGTTTTAGGCTACTCTTCCTTTCTGCAGTGAGACAGTCCATGGATATTCTGTGCTCATCCCTGTAGGAATAGAGGAGTGACACAGAGGCAAGGTTCAATTGTTAACTTGTCTAGAAGCATTCACAGACAGTCAATCCTGTCTCTCAATAAATGAAGTATTTCCTCTCCAGTTTATTTCCCTGGACTCCAGCAGCCCAGATTGCTAATAGGCAGCAGCCTCTTCCCTCAGCAGAACAATTCTTTCTCATTCATGGATTGTTCTCCTCAAATTCAGTCGTGACAGAAGTGGAAATCCATTTTTACTCCTCTTGGGCTTTTTGTCTGGAAGAAAACCCTTTCCTGTTGTTGAAATGAGTCCAACATTGAAAGTGTTTTTTAAACCTGCAGACAGATTGCTTTTTCTCTTGGTCTTGATTAATTTAAATGTAAAATTTAGGTGAGTAGGTCTTGACTGTAGGAGAAGGCTGGCTGTGGAGTTTTGTTTTCTAGGAGTCATCATCCAGAGCGTAGTAAATAAGCACAAAATTAAATAAAACTAAGGAACTATTATGAAACCGTGTGTTCTTATTAGGAGATCTGCAAGTGATATTTTCATTTTGGAATCAATGGCTAGCCATTATTATGGAAAGAGTAACCTTAATAAAAAAATGACTGTGGTAAAATGATCTGTGGAAGGAAAAGGTCTAAATCCCTGTATATAATTTGGAATCCAAAATGCTGAGTTTAAAGGAAAAAAGGTTGAAAATGGTTTTGTTTCTTTTCCTCTGAAAATGCTGACTTTAATGCCCCCCCACCCCCAAAAAATTCCATTGAAAAATGCAGAAAATATTTCAAGTGAAAATTATCCAATACTATAAATATCATTTCCATTTTTGAATGTAAAGATGCGATTTATTTGTGAGAAATACTGCAACTTTCTAAAAAAGTCTACCAGTACTTCATCAAGCTGCCTGACTCCCAGTAAAGTGTTCCTGCTTGGAAAAACCAAAGCCCCACAGGCTGGCCCAGCCTAACTCCCACTGGCACAGACAGCAGTGAAAGGACCCTGGGCAAACTCTTCAACAGCTCTCCAAATAAAGATGGGTGTTGTACTTCAACCTTCCCTTAAAACCTGCAGGGAGGGAGAGAGGGATGGGTGGGTGGATGGATGGATGGATGGATGGATGGATGGATGGATGGATGGATGGATGGATGGATATGGTTGGATGGAGATGGATGGATGGATGGATGGATAGATGGATGGATATGGATGGATGGATGGATGGATGGATGGATGGATGGATGGATGGATGGATGGATATGGATGGATGGATATGGATGGATGGAGATGGATGGATGGATGGATGGATGGATGGATGGATGGATGGATGGATGGAGATGGATGGATGGATGGATGGATGGATGGATGGATGGATGGATGGATGGATGGATGGATGGATGGATGGATGCTCAGCATCCCCCAGCAGTAACTTTTTTCCCTGCTTGGCTGGTGGTGTTCCAGCTGTGTGTTGGCACAGAATCTACAGGATAATTCCTCATTTTCAGACACTATGAGTGCCCAGATAGCAGAGGGGAAAACAACTGTAGCCTTGCCCTGAAGTCAGAGCTGGTTAAACCCCAGCCCAAACATCTCCAGCTGGATAAGGGCTACGTTTAAGGAGAAACCTTTGCTCCTTTTTCTCTCAGGGCCCCAGGAAGCCTGTGAGAATGTAGGAGATATGCTGGTAAGACAAGATTGGAGAAGCAAGACCAGCATGACAGAGCTATTCCTGCCTGTCAGTTCTTTCTAATCCCGAGGCTGCAGAAACAGCTGGAGCTACTGCTTACACTCTTTTCTTCAGAGAGCCAGAGTGCTCACAAAGACATGTATTTTTTCCATGTGCACAGCTTTCTGGCTGCTATTTTTGCTGCGCTGTTTGATCTGCTCCCATGGCACGATGATATTTCTGTTCTATCCTTTATAGCATCTTCCCTGACAGGGTGCACAGCGCCTTGCAAAGATCCACACTTATGAGCTTGCCTTCTCCCTTGGGTAGAGAGGGAAACTGAGGCAGGAGGAAGAGCTGTCACACAGCCACGGTTACTCAGGGAAAGTAGGAGACCTCAGGAGCTTAGCTCTGGGTTCAGTGTTTTAGCATCAAGGCCGTCCTTCCCCTCTGAACTGGGCTACTTTAAGTTGCCTCCGCGTTTTATTATGTACAGGATTTTCGTCAGACGTGCAAAGTAAATTAGCACCGTATTCACAGCCATAATCACCTACCAATGATCTCATACATGTGGCACAAAGGGAAAGGATCTGCATGGGATTCTGTTCTGCAAGTATAATCCGCCCATAGCCTCCTTGTTAATTAGCTCCTCTCAAGCATCCAATCTGTGGCAATTATAGCAATCAAAAATGCATTCATCCCCCCACCCCTCCTGCTCCCCATCAGCACCTGACAAGCCGCAGGCACATTATCCCAAACCATGGCAAGTGCTCGCTGATAGGACAGAAACCTCCCCGCCGCCTGACTCAGGATTCATCACCCACAATACCAGCCCTGGCACAAGGCCTCGCATACCAGGAATTATTACAAAAAAAGGAAGAAAAGGAGACAGAAAGAGACAGATTTTAATTTTCTCCCATAGTTTTCGGAGCCCATAGAAAATCGAGTGAAAGATGTTATTTAGCCCATTGGGTTCAATTGGTGTCATCTTCTTCTTCTTCTTCTTCTTTTTTGCTGATGTCTATGAAAAAATGAATCTCTCTCATTTTAATGTTGCCTGATTGAAAGTGCTGCTCACCACATTGTGCCAGGAGGCCCAGGTGGGATGAATGCCTGGGTGATGGATGTATGGTGCTGTGCTCCTCGAGGCACACTTTGTGAGAGCAGTGGTGGGATTGCACTGGGGGAGCCAGGAGTGGAATCCCACTACAAAGATCTGCCAGTTAAATGCAGCTCCTTCCTCCTCCTGCTGCTTCCCCGTGCTTCTTACTCCAAGATCTCTGGGGCATGTGTGCCAGAGCAGCTACTGGTGGGAGCCTCAGTTTGAAAATTGCACTATAGGCCCTCCTTGCTCCCATTTGGATCAATAATCTTGTATTTCTTGGGCAAACCCCTTTGATTTTGCACTCGTACCTGCTATCTCAGTACTCCTAGAGGTAAATTTGCTCCTTAGCTTCCTGACTGTGTTTTTTCTTTGCTGTCCAAGTATACAGATAAAGAGTACCCTTCTCAGTCCAGATCCTGTCACTGACCTGCATGCACTCAGTCCCAGTAGCCCTCCACAGATGCCCATTGCTGTGTCTCAGTGCTGGCACACAGGACAATCCATGTGAGTGCTCCTAGGTCAGTCCTAGGCAAAATCAGCCAGCTGAGCTGGCTGCAGCAGTGCTCACAAGCCCCCTAGCCCAGCTTGTTTGTGGGGAAATCATCCTTCAGGTAGACTGATCCCTTGGGAAAGTTGAACTCTCAGTCTCATGCTCCAACCTGCCAATGTGAGAGACACAACAGGCCTAGCTGGTTAAACCATTCTGGGTCCTGTAGAGTGCATGATCCTGCCTGGCTTTTAGCTCTGAAGTGTTGAGAAAAGTCCACCAAGGGAGAGATGGTCCAATAAAGCACAGGCTGAGATCAGAAGAGCCCCAAGATAGCTGCTGTATCCAATATTACTTGCCCCTTGGTCTTCTACAAGGAGACCTCCCAAAGAGGGAATTACTGCTGCTGTTCACAGACAAAATATGTCCCCCTGATGCTCTTGAACTCCTCTGCCTTGAAAAGAAATGTCAGGATACCCACACCCCCACATGGCCTGCATGGAGCAGAGGCAGGCTGATGAGGGAAGGAATACAGAGCCAGAGACAGGCAGAGCCCCTCCACAAAGAACTTCTCTGCAGGTATTTGAATGATTGTATTGTGCCCTCTTCATCCATCACAGCACTTTGTGTATGGCTCCAGCCCACACAGAAAGCACATGGGGCTGGTCCTGCTTTCCAGGCTTCACTGACAGCTTGTGCTGCCCAGGTCCTCACTGCAGCCCCAGACACCTGCCATGGCACAGGGCTGCTTCAGCAGGGACAAAGTGGGTGGAAGGTAGGAAAAAGCTGTATGAGCAGGACAGCTGCTGCTTTTCCACCTCTGTCTGACCAGGATAGTGTGAGGAAGTGTCCCTAGGCAGAGCCAGCCCTGCAGGCAGCATCTGCCCTGGATGCACATGGAGACAGCAGCTCCCAGGCGCTGTCCAGGGAGGATTACGGGGTCCTGGCCACTGGCCCAGCCCCAGTGGCACTAGTGGAGACCAGCTGAGATACAGCTGACATATGGCCTTGGAGTCCCAGCAGGATTTCTCCTCCTGGCATTGCCATTTTCATCTCTCCCCTGCAACCCTCTGCACCTTGCTTGGCATCTCCTTCTCTTGTCTCTCTACTTTCAAGCTCATTTCTCTCTAACCTGGACTTGCCACAAAACCACCCTCACTGCAGGTCCTGCTGGCCCTGAACTTTGCCTTCCCTCTGGCATGCAGGCCAGCACCAGGCAGAGAATTAAGCCCCAGGTACCAGCTCTGGCCATCTGCCATCCACAGTGCTGCTTCCCTTTGCTTGCCCAATAAATAGACACTGAAGAAGTAGCTCCATCACTTGAAGCAATTCATCTGGCAGCTGAATGTCATGTGCAGGATTTTTCAGACATGAAATGACTTTCCAGAGCACTGTGGTTGCCTCAGATCTACTGCTTATGTCCATTTCTTTAGAGGTTCATGGTGGGGTTTCTTTCCTTTGAGCACAAAGCCTGTTTCCTATCTCTCCTCCTTCCACTTATTCCTGGTGGGGGAGAGAACTGAGTTGCATCCTGGGATGTGGATGCTTGAGGGTTGAGGGCTGGTAGTAAGAAATCCCAGTTGCCAGCATCCTCCATGGGGGGGATGCTGAGCTGGGGTCAGCGTGTAGGAACCTCTGCAGAGGATCTGAGCCTTTGCATTGGAATGGAAATGGCTGGAGAATGGGAACTAATCAGTAGATACGGAAATAGTGGGAATATTAGCTGAATTAGCTAAGCTGTCATTCAGTTTCCCTTTTCCCTTCCTGCTTTCTTTCCTTCCCAAGCCAAAAGAGCTGGTTTACATTCTAATGGCTTTAATTACCTCACGAAAATGTGAGCGGATGGGGAAGCGCTGCCACCAACAACGCTTTCATGGTCGGCTGCACGCAGTTGGAATTCATTTGGCTGGGCTGGCTATTAGCACCAATACTCCAGGGCTTGCCTCGCTGCTGGTGCTTTAACTTCCCGTGCCCCTGGTGGAGTGGAGGCTTCCAGGCACTTGCTCAGTTGCCCACCCGCTGAGGCACCTCAAGGAGAGTTGGAAAGTGCTCCCTCTCCTCATCATCTCCCTCAGTTCTGGCTTTATTTCACTTATATGTGTTCTCATTTTGGAAATGACTTAGAGCTCTCTTTGAGCCCGTATCAAGCCATCTTTCCTGTGCCTCCATCTCTCACAACTGCACTCTCTGTCATCCAGAAGATGTGAAAGTGCATCCCAGCTTGGCTCTGTGCCTGTGTGCTTGTCTCTGTGAGTATATGTGTATATTCTCTGTTGTGGACTGAGGGGCTGAGCTCCAACTGTTCTGCCTGGGTGGAAAAAATAGCAAGAGCCCCTCCTCAGCTTAGTCACATCTTCTAGCTCACAGCATTTGTGGGGACTTCACTTCTTTAGGATGTCTTCCTCTCTGGAGATGGCCTGAAGGTTTAAAAGCATCACCAGGGGGACTGGCAGCCCTTTGGCAGCATGGTACTCCAAGGTTCAGCTGGTCCATGTGAGCCTCATCTCTCCAGGAAGCCAAGGGAGAAGCAGCAGCTGTGGCAGCACTGGGGCACCAGCTCTGTACCTGAGGGCTGAAACTGGCTGCTGTTTTCTTTACAAGATCCCCTTTTCTACAGCCTCAAGATGGACTATAACCCCAGAACCAGCCAGAGCTTCTGTGGGCTTTCTCCTCCCTCCCTGCCTGTGTGTCCTGCTTAGGATCAGGCCATGAGTGCCACCTTGCAGGCAAGCCTTGGAGACAAGTGGCTGCTGGACTGGCACAGCTGTGCTGGCAGTATGTGATGTGCAGGCTGGAGCAGGTGTGGACTGGCCAGGAAATTACATCCTCACACATTAGCACCTCTCAGAGTTGCGTTTGCAGCAGGTCACTTGGATTGGTCATGAAAAGCAAAAGCTTGTCACTGGTCCTTTATTGCCATGTCCCCTCCAGCCCCATCTGATCTCACGGCTGCTGTGAGAGAAGCAGGATGTGTAGATGCTTTGCACTGCCCTGCCATCACATTTAGCCTGGCCCCTGCCACTGCTGCAACAGCCAGGGAGAGAAATCTGGCTGTGTGTTAATAAAGAGCCTGAAGGAGAAGGAAATTAAAGTAATCTTCTGCATTGTGTCCTTTCCTCTACCCCTACTGTGCTCCCTCCTCCCTGTCTCACACACACACTCTTTGCTTCTCGTTGCAAATGTTCTCTCCTGGGATGGATTTTCTTTGATCTGTCTGCAACCAAATCCTCACAAGCACCACCAGCTTCACTGACTTACAAATCTGTTGTGCTTGAGTGGGCTAAGAAGACTGACACTGCTTTGGATTTCATGTCCCTTTCAAACTTCAGCTGGAAAGAGCCAGTGCTGGGACCACCTTAGCCATTGCTGGAGATTGGTATTCCATGACCTCTCCTGCATTATCTGAAGTGCCTGTTTTCTGTGTCACACTGGGCTGGAGGTGGGACTAGCAGTGTTGAGGGTGAAGGTGCTGGTGAGTGCTGAGTGGGGCCAGGGTTACTCCTTTTGCTCTTGGTCATATCCCCAAGCTCCCTTGGTCAGGGAGCTTTTGCTCTTGGTCATATCTTCAAGCAAAGCTTCCCCAGACTCTTGGGCCACCTGGCTCAGCCCATTGCCTCCACCTGGCTCCACTCTCTTCCCATGCATCTGCTAAATTGATACAGGGTCTTTACAGCATAAGGGATCAAAACTTTGATACACCCTAGTGCTTAGGAGGGCAGTAGGTCCACACCAAGGTCTTTGGATGCTCCAGAGCTTGATGTGAGACACCTTCCTGGACTCCAGCCAAAACCTGAGGCCAGGCAGGTTGCAGGCTGCAGGGGAAGTCAGTCTGGTTCCAGCCCTGCAAGTGGACGTGCCAGGATACAAGAGAACAATCAAATATTAATATTCATCCTTGAGCACTGCTGATGGACTGATTGTTGTCTGCAAGGAAGATATCAGACTGCTCACGGCAGGGACAGCTTTCTGAGGTATCAAAGAGATTATTGTATACTTAAAATACAGACTTTGAGAAATGTTTTCTTGGCTCCAAAAAGAAAAGCTTCTTTATTTGTGGAGTTAATTTGCATTTACTGTAGCCTGCATTAAAGTTACCCGTTTCCTTTCATTCAAGGGACTTCTCCTTTGTTCACATGAAAGCAGGCAGATTAACCATCTGCAATGCACGTGTTCCTCCTGCTAATTGCTTATGGGATTCTTCCCTTTACACTCCCCAGAACGACTTCCCAAAGAGTAAGCCAAAGTCACCACAACTTCCCAAGAAGATTACCTAGTAGGGGAGGCTCTGGCACAGCGGCATGAGAATACTGAGCATGGGCAAACAGCGAGGGATGGACCCAGCACCCAGTTCTGCTGATGCACTCAAGGTTACAACAGCAGTCAGTGACTGTGTCTGTCAGACATTGCTTCCCTGCTGGCCCTGTTAGCATCCTGCAAGCAGATCACAGGGGGACGTCAGGCAGCTTTGAAAGGAGCTCTTGACTTCTTGGGTGCATATGCAGCGTGTCACCAAGCGCGGCAGTTCCTCCAGCATTCCCTGCCTGGCTTGCTAATGAGAGCTCCTTTGATTCAGCATCCCTCTTTGCCCTTGCTGGTATGTAGCAGGCTTTTGATGGCATCATCAAGTGAGCTCTGCGGTGCTAGGTGCTGTACATAATAAAAGAGACTTCCTGCTCTGAAACATTTACAGTCTGAAAGGGCTACACAAAGGAGAGAGGCTGGAAACCCAGAGAAATGAAGACCCAACTTCAAAAAGGTATCTAAGAACCTCAAATGCTCACCAATGCTAAGAAAATCCCTGGAGGCCAAGGCAAAACTGGCACACCTCCCAGATGGGTATCCCACCAACAAAAGGGGCTTTTTTTCTTCTTTTGAGCAATGCTTGGGAAAAACTGGCTGAGGAAGTGATTCACCACAGTACCTGCTCTGCAGGAATGGGGCTTTGTGCCTTGCTCCTGGGTCTGTGTGTTTCTCTGTAGAGGTCCTGCTCCCCCATACCACACCTGCAGTTTTGCTAGTTGTTGACAGTTTTGCAGATGCAAATCCTTATCTACCTTTCCATCCAGAACACAGTCCTTGTCTCTTACAGGATTCAAGGAGGCATGAGATATGGATGTGTATCATGGCTATGTCCTGCTCCCTGATCAGAACACGAGTGAAGCTGGGTGCTTTCTAAAGCCCTTGGTCTGGGAGGGACCCACCTCCCAGATTTATCCTTTTTTGATGGGCATAAAATTTCCCAGCCAATGTCACTGCTGCCCATTTTCAGCAGGCCTGTATGTCTGTGAACCAGTGAGCAAATATCCTTTAGGTCCCTCTCAGGAGGACCTGATCAGACTTTCCCCAGAGATGTTTAGCTTGCAGGGATTCAACACTAAGATTTATACATGTTTTAGCTAAGTGATTTAATGACTGCAAATCACTAAGGCAAGTTGAAATAAGAGCAAGTGATGCAGCTAAGAAAAGGCTTTCAGAGGAGACAGGTTTGTAAGTTGTCAGAGGGAACTCTCTTCCTGTCCTCCATTTAACATGAAAATTTGCCTATTTTTATGCTTCTAGCACCAAAAATGAGGATTTCTGACTCATTCTGCGGGGTTGAAGTAACACAGCTTCTTAGGCTCTAAGGAAGAAAGCAGCAATCATGGGGACTAGAGCATCACACACCACCCCCCCAACAATGCTGTACCAGTTTTCAGCATCCAATGTCACTCAATCCTTTGTGGCAAAGCACTGCATCTCTCATCTGAGCAGCCAGGAATGAAGATTTCATCTAAAGCGCCACCTTGCCTTTGCACAGGGGAATTTGTAAAGAACAAAAGCTTCAAATAATCCTCCTCATCTTAATAAAAGGATAAGACACAGTTACAAGCAGTCTGGGGAAAATCTAGCCAGGTTTCAAATTTGGACAGGCAGCTTAAGCCAGGGAGATTAAACAGTTTGACAGACATGAGTACTTCTGTCCTCCTGAATTGTTGTGGGAGCAGAAAACAGCAGCGTAGGTTCTTAGATGATCCTGGCAGTCCGCTGGGAAGAGCTGTCCAAATTCCTTGATTTCCTTCCTGTGAGGGAATACTGGTTCAGACTGTTGGCTGGCACAGGCTGGCTTTTCCCCTCTGACGGCAGGGGAACCCAGCCAATTCCATCCTGCTGAGCTCCTGGCTGGCTTTCCGAGCTGCAGGGCTGAGGGGAAGCGTGCCCGGAGAGCCTTCGGTGAATGAGCTCAGGAGAGACCATCTGCTTTTACTGCAAGCACCGCAGATTAAAGGTCTCCTAATGGCATTTAATTTAGATTCCACAAGACCTCCAGTGGATAGCTAATAAAGGATCAAAAATGTATTTCTTGAAACATCTCCACTGAGAGATAGCAAAGCTGCTGAGGCTTAGTGGATGTAAGTGTGTAAACACTGCTCAGAAAGCTCCTCAGCACAGGCTTGGTTCATGCAGAGCAGCAAGAAAAAGCAGAAATCTCTTAAGTTTTTATCCCATCTCAAGGCTTTTCAGAGGGTTATGATGGTGAAATGGGTGCTGGCGCTTGGTGAAAGGGCTTCATGCTGCTGGCAGGGTTTCTCCTTTGCCTGCAGCACAGCTGGATATAGGAATATTCGTGACATAATATTGGTGAATTTGGACCAGACAGATGGGAAATGTGAATGGTTTTCTAGGGACAAAACTGGGTACCTCTACATGGATGCTCAGCATCTTTCAGATCCAGCCTTAGACTGGTGATAAGTGGGTTTGAGATGCATCCTTGGGGATCATCTCCACTTTTAGGAATTGTGTCTGTGGATCTTTGACCCTGCTGCATCTCAGCCACAATCACAAGAAGATTGCAGATGATGGTTTCATGCAGCATTCGCCTGACCTCTCATGTTCCTTCTGAGCAAAGTCCCCACTTCTTCCATTTGCTGCAATTAAGGAGCATTTGCTGGGATGCCAGGAGTGGTGCTGGACCATCAGGCTGTGTAACTCTGTTTTTCACCACAGTCAAACCTTATGGCAGAAACTCTGCCATATGGCAGGAACTCTGTAGAACACTTTGCTGCTGTTTCTCCAGCCCGTGCCAGCAAGGAGATTTCCTGCTGTAGCAGTGCAGCACAGTACAACCTGAGCTGAGACTTCTACCACAAAGGCACCATAAATCCTCACTCCGATGCTCCAATTATCCCTCTCAGTGCACATCTGACTTCAGAATCCCATCAGACAACTTCACTTAAATTCTACGAGCGACAGAGTCATTAAGTGCAGTCTGGTCACCCTAATTCCTTAATAATTTGACATGGGCATTTTTTCACCTTTTTTATGTCCATACAGGGAGGTGATTATAATCAGGGAAGTGACTTGGTTCAAATGACATAATTGGTTTTCATATTTATTCCCCCTCACTGATCTCAGTTCAAATGTGCTCAGCTCACAAGTCAAAAAGATGATTTCTTCTAATTATCAGTTCTGCAGAGCTCATCTTGGGCTCTGCGAATCCAACTGTATTCTTTGTGCCTCTGCCATGCTGTCACCAAGAATAAAGTGTTTGCAATCAGGATGCAGTCAGTTATGTTTTGTTGCTAATGTGCAAGACAGAACAGAAGCTTATTTGCTCCTTCACCCTACTACTGGCTCTGTTGAGTCAAGAGCAGAAAAATGCATGTTTTCAGCTGGGGCATGACTGCAGGAGGGAGATGCAGGGGTCTGTGTAGGGGGAGTAACACGAGAGGGATGTTCCAGGCTGCAGGAACAGCAGATGAGGTGAGGCTGGTGAATGTCGTGGGGGATGAAGTCACTCATGAGTCAGTCTCCTTGCACAAAGGGTGAGTGAAAGGGCCGTGTCCCCTTGCTTGAAAGCTTCCTGTTCTGTGGGCTGGGATTTTACAGCAGGCTCCTGCAGCCTTTGTGACTATTGCTGTAGTCAGGAGTTTGGATCACACAGTTGTATTTATAGGTCTGTGACACAGCCCCAGCGCTGAGGCCATACTGGTATTGACTGATGCTTAAACAATCACTGATATTGATGCCACGGATCCTCTTCACTGAAGGAGGATCTGTCTCTGCTAATCAAGCTCCTCCTGAACTTTCAAGCCTTGCATTTGTAAGCTAAGACCAAATCATGGCTCTTGATGACAAACTGGGGTTGGGCTACTCTTGTCGTGGGAGTGGGAAGGGAGGTACAAAGGAAAGAGCCAGGAGAAGAGCCAGGACACCAAAACTTTTCCTCCCTGCAGCTGCTGCACAAAGCCACTTCTGTGGATGAAGCCACCACAGATTCTGCACTCTGGCCCATCTCCTGGCAGCAGTCACAGTCAATCTGACTCTGTGAAGTGTCAAATTCTGCTCTTGCCAGAGGAAGAAGTGGGTCCTATATCATTCTCAACACTTTGTTGGCTTACCAATGACTTAATTTTGTGCACAGAGCTGGTGTTGCTAATGGGTTTGATAGACAGCTCATCAAAATCCAGGACTCAAATGGGCCTTGCTAAGGACCTCTATTTAGCACATCCATCTGTTGTGTGGATGGCACAGATGGCAAAAGCCATATTTCGGCAGGACCTCTGCACATCTCCTCACCTGGCAGCCTGGGGGGTGCACTGATGGCAGGGCAAAGGGGAGCAGCACCAAGCACTGGAAAGCTTTGTGGCCAGGTGGAGAAGAGCAACTGAGGATCGAGCAGCTGGGGGCTGAAGGCAGATTGTTCCATGAGTCATGCATTTTTAACAAAGTGGCTTCTACCTGGAAGAGGAGCATGCTGCCTGCTCCATCTAGCAGTGCTTCCTGCCCCAGGCTGCGGGTCCTGCTACAGCACAACCCCTGCCACACACAAGTGTGCTCAGCACAGAGCAAAGACCTGGGCTGTGATAGCTGAGGGTACAGAGCTCCAGCATCTTATCTCCTGAGCTGTGCATCTCTGAACTTCTCCGAGCAAACCCACTGCATTTTCAGACATCTGGCGACACATTTGCTACCTCTTGTTCCCTCTCCCTGTGCCACCTGAGAGCTGTGGGTTTGTTTTCTGTCAGAGCTCCAGCATCTCAAGGGGATGTTGATGTGCTGTGTACATGGGATGTGGATGAGATGCTCTGGGGACTCTCTTGCATCACGTGGCTGCCCTGGGGCTGCAATTGCCGGGGATGTGGCTTGAAGTCCCTTTTCTTCCTTTCCAGTCTTGTGTGCCTAATTCCTCTGAAACAATCCCAAAAGGGTAGTCAAACATTTCCATAATAAGGAGCATTCTAAATAAGCAGTTTCTGTCTCTGCCTCATCTGTAGGCTTTTCTTAAGACAGCAAGTAGTTACTTTTGAAAGTAAGAACAAAAACCCAAAGAAACCAAACTGAATTTATTTCCTTTAAACTGTTGTAGAAAATGTTAATTATGATGATGAGCTTGTCATGCTCTGTGGGTTTCTTTCAGTGCTTCTCCTTGAAGGGAATGAGTAAATTCTACCTACGTTTAAAGTATAGACGATTTTATACACTTACACATTTATATATATATATATGTACATTCATATACCTAAGCTTTCCTGATCTTGCCCACAGCTTTTTTGGAGAAAGCTTGTGTTAGTATTGCAGATATGGATACTAAACTTGATGCATGATGCAGTAGTTCTGTACCTGAAATAAAGATAAGGTGAACAATTCCCACAGCTCTATTAATAATTTTCCCAGCAGGAAGAATAATATTCATCCTCCACTTCAGATTGGTCACTTTCTGCAGTGTTATAAAATATCTCTCGTACATCGAAAATCACTCCAAAATGAAGGACTGCTTTTCTCTGACTTAAAAAAAAAGGATTAACACAGAGTACAAATGCAAAGCTGATAGATAATGGCATTTCTTTCTAAAGCTTCGTTTACTTTCAGATTTCCAATCACCTGATGGACAAGTTCACCCCAAGTTACAGGAGCAGGCGATCCTTTTTGTTTACCCCTTTGGCACATGAAGGAGATTTATAAAAGCTTTTCCCATTTCTCTGAATTTGAGACTGAGAAAGCAGACAGTCACAGTGAGTTCACAGCAGACATTACCAAGACTTTTCAAATATCTTGTTTCTAAGGATCTGCATTATTTTGCTATTTAGTGGATCCATCCATCCATGCATCCATCCATCTGCAGTGAATCCCGCAGTTATCTATGCACTGAAGTGCAACCATTATTTTTGCACAAGCACACCAGCCCACCCATCCACCCTCATATTGTACTGGGGCTGGTAATGCAGCAGGAGCTCCCAGACTGGCACCTTGTGGTGCTTGTCAAGGAAAACCAGCTTTTCTTCAGCAAATTTTACACTGGTCCTCCCAAGGTCACCTTTCTGATAAATCAAACTCTAAAGGGTTGCCTTGGATGATATCTCACAGCCTCTCAACAGGCTCCTGTGTCCCAGCATGGCAAGAGCTGTCACTCTGTGAATGAAGAAGCTCCCTAGGAATTTTCACATCCAGGCATGCAGCTGAGCCAGCTTCCAGAAGAGAGTTTGGGAGCACAGGTGTAGCATGGCAGAGCCAGGATCTTCTGCCCTGCATTTGTTGTCTACCCCTGCACATCTCACTTGTCCTGCTCCCATCTCATCTCACCACTACTCTTGTCTCTGTTCCCTGGATGGGGAATGATGCTGTCCCCATCCTCACTGTCTCTCGCTGGGGAGGAGGAAGCAGGGAGGCATGGGATGAGGGGAAGGGACAGCACTCAAGAGAGGAGAAAGATGCTGGGACAGCTGACCCATGGCTCATGAAGGGGAGGGGTGGGAATCTACAGCCCTGCAGAGGCACCAGCCCAGGAGGAAAGATGCTGAACAAGCAAGCAGCAGGGGAGGCTTTTGTAGCTGTCCATGAGAGACATCTCCCCTGTGACACTGCCACATTGTCACCCCTGCAAGAGCTTTCCTTCTCCTTCTTGGGTGTTTAGAGACTGCACAGGGCAGCTCCAGCCTTGCTTGACCAAGGCTTGGCTCCATCACCTGTGTCTGGTCCCTCAGTCCTGCCCCTGCCATGCACAGCAGCAGGCAGCTCTCATCAGCCACACAGGCTGGGAGGGCTCTGCAGGATAAAACACTGGATTTTCCCTTCTGTGAGTGGCAGCAGCTAAAGCAGCTCTCCTGGCAGCTTCTGTGGGAGCAAACATGCTGAGAGGATCCTCTGAAGAGCAAGGCTCCATTTTCCATGGGTGCTTGGAGTGGATGCTTTGCACATGGGAGAACAGAGAGCTCCAGTCCTCGGGCAATGCAGAACCCAAGCCACTGCCAGGTGCCTCGGGGAGTCCTGCTGCCCCAGGTGGCTGCAAACCGCTCTGTGTCCTCGCTGAGGTCACCCAGTGTCCCCCCTGCCATGGCAATGGCCGATGTGCAGAGCCTCCTGTCTGTCTCCAGCACCAAGACAGGAGCAGCACCCTGGAGAGCCTCCCTGGCTGCCGTGCACCTCCAGTAGCCCTCAAACTCCCAGGCCAATTAAAATCCTCTTAAAACGATGAGCCTCATCTCCAGAGCCCTCTGGGGAGCTTGCTCCTCATTAGTGTAATTGGGAGATGTTTCCACTCTAGCAGAGCCCACCCAGCCACTGAACCACCAGGCTGTGGAGGGAGTGAGTCCTGTAACTTGAGACACAGCAGGATGAAGGGGACCATCAGCTCTGACACCTCACAGGACCTTCTGCACTCACTCCTTGCACTCACTTCAAACATTGCAGCAGCACTGTCTAAATAGCACCTGCTGTTTCTCTGATGCCTGTGTTGCAACCCCTCTGCCCCTGGAGCTCCACTCACTTCATAAACACTTGCCACTGTATCTAGGAACCCACAGGTTGTCTACAGTTATGAAAAGCTCCCAATTTATCCTCAGGGATTGGGAGATAGTTATCCAACCCCCGTGTCACAGATAGGGAAACTGAGGCAGAGGGCTGTGAATTAGAACATGAACAGGGCTGTCTCCTCTCTGCCCCTGGAGGACTGTGGGGCTAGAAAAGGTGGGTGTGGGGAGTTCTCCCTCAAAAAAAACCCTCCTTCCAAAGCTGTTTCCAAAGAGCCAGGGGAAGGGAGCAGCAGTTTCATGGTGTGGGTTCTCCAAGGTGTCCTTTCTTCCTGGGACAGTCTGGAAATGACTGTCCACATTCTATGACATCAACTGACTCTGCTACATGAGCCACGAAAGGGGCAAGAAACCTCTGGCTCACAGTGGGGGCAGAACTGGTTTTAATGGAGCTGGCACTGGAGGGAAAGGCTGGGGGAGGCAGGGGGTGAGGTGAGCTAGCAAAGCTGCCTGTGCTCTATCCTTTCATGTGCAGGGAATTTAACATACCAAAGGTTTTCCTGGATGAGAGTTGGCTGATGACCCTGAAAGAAATGAGACAGCAGCATGGGGAGGTGTGAGACAGCAGCACGGGGAGGCTGTGGGGTGGGGAGGGGACAGCTCTGCCCTCTCCACCGACAACGGCAGGGCTGGGGAAACTGAGCCCCGATTTCCCGAGCCCCGGGGAGCTGCTGTGCTCCTGGGAGCTGCTGTCCTGCACGCTGCTTCACCACCGAGGGTTCAGGTAGCACCACTGCCACCCTGCTCCCAGCTGAGCAAGTCAAACACCTCGCTGAAGGAGCAGCAGCAGCACTAAACTGCCTCATGCTCAGCACAGCAGTAAGTCCTCCCCGATTCCCACCTCGGTGAAGCAGCTGTAACCATATAAAATTGCCATTTTCCTGAATATTTTTTCTGCCTGCAAGGACCACGTTTGCCGCCTAACGCAATAGACACAGACTGGGACAAAGTAAATTCAGTGACAGCATAAAGACAGAAGGTTTTGATAGAACCTGGCTCAATGAAAAACAAATTTGCATGCCATTTAAGAGGTCTTCTGCTTCCTCTAAGCATTGCCTCCAAACGGATATAGAGCAGGACTTGTATGGCAGGATTCTCCCCTTCCTGTCTTAAAAGTATTATGAAAGATTAGTGCCTGCTGTCATCATGGTTTGCAGGCATGTTATTGTTATTAATTATGGTCATTACTGCAGCGCAGACCTACGCAGCATCTGGCCGCAGGCTGCCTGCAGAGGAGCAGAGCAGCTCCTCCTGCCCGGACAGCTCGGGAGCCAAGGCCGGCAGCTGTCCGAGCAGCAGGAGCTCACCCGAGCCGTGCCAGCCCGCCCGGCTGCGAGCGGCAGCTCCGCCGCCTCCAAACGCCGCCTGCTGCCCCCGGGAAAGGTGGGGGTCGAGGGAGCGCGGAAAGGGCCGCATCCCTTTGGAGAACACGCCGCGCTGTCTGGCAAAGCTGGGTGTAAAACAGGAACGAGTGTTTTCGAGCGACGGGTTTAGCTCTGGAAGTTTTGCAGACCTTCTCTTTCATCAGCCTGGGATGCTTGGGAATGCTGGCGGGTTTTTATGTGGCATTTTTTAGAGGTGGGGGAGGACTTTGGTGGTTTTAGAGGCTCTCCTTCATCTCCCCTCTGTTGTCTCTTTGCTTTCTTTCTTTGAAGAAAAGCGAAGAGAGGAAAGGAAAAAGGAAACACTCCAAATTGGAATTGGGAGGGCTTGAAGCTTTGCTGAAAAGCAAAGGAGAAGAAACCTCCCCTGGTGGCCTTTCCCTGGGGGAAGAATGAAAGGAAATGTGGTGAAATCAAAGTACTTGTGGAAATGTAAATTCCTAGTAAACACCATGGGGAAGGAGTCTGTGAATATTTAAGTAACTCCACTTAGTTGTATCAACGGCAGCTTAGCCCCGGCAGGGACGGGGAAGGGGGAGGCACTGCCACCTCTCCGAGCCCTGTGACATGGGACCCCCAATGCCCCACGGCAAGCGATTCATCTCCGGGAGCTAATCAGCCCTGCCAGCGAGAGATGCTCCCTGCTCCGCGGGAGGTTCTATTTCTGCCGTGACTTGCAGCCATCTCTGCCCTGCTGGGAATGGCCGGGCGCTAATGAGCATCCCTGGATGGGTGTCTTGGCTGGCTGTTCCTGACAGCAGGATTCGGGAGCCCCATCCAGCCTTGTCACCCTCAGAAGTGGCTGATGGGCCTCAGCTGGACCTTGTGTGTCACTCAGACAGGAGAATTAAGGAGGACAACTCTTTGTCCAGAAGAGTTATTTGCTGAAAGAAGTGCTGCTAAGAGGAGCAAGGAGTGGATCTTTGTAGGAAAGGGTACTTGCCTTTTCTAGGAAGAGTCCATGAAGGTCCTTGCCTGAGAATCTGAGGTCCTGGGAGAGAGGACTCATCGGGCACAGGGCTTTTGGCAGCACATATCTAGCAGGTTAGTTACTTTCTTCAGTTAGTGGCTTGTTTAAATTATACAGAGCCTGGGAAAACATTCTTATCTGGAAGGACATCTTAGTAGTGAGCATCACAGATCCATGTGTGAATGGGGCAGTCCCAAATACCCGAGTGGAGGGACAGACCCTACAAGCCCTGAAAGGTGAGCAGGATGTGTCTTGAGCCTGTTGTACCAACAGCTGTGCACTGGCATGGACACAGAGTCTGCAAAATTCAAGGCTCAGCCATGATTGTATACCCAAGGTAATTCCAGCAAATTCAGGGATGTCTGCTGCTACTTAAACCCAGAGAAGGTAGAGCCTTTGATTTGGTTTTACATCTCTGTGTCTAGATAGCCTCTTCCATCAAGTCTTTGGGCAGGAAAATGAAAGAAGGCAAGCTCATGGGATAAAAAGTCAGGACAAAACCATTTATTTTATGCATCCTGATGAATTCCTTCTTTAGGTCATGGCCTTGCTATGACTCTGGGAGTCCTGGAGCCAGGAGATCCCAAAGGTGCCCAAAATCCTCTGTGTGATTTCTCCTCCTGGCAGCCAGCCCATGAGCTTGATGATTGGGAATGCTGGTCCCAGGTCCCTCCAAAGGCAGGGATGGGGAGCTGTGAGCAGGGAGGAAGAAGTGATGAGGAGCTCCTCAGACTTGCCAGATTGGTCTGGAGCTGGTAGATGGCAGAGGCAGACTGTTGCTCAGTCCTCAGCAGCATGGAAGTGTGGCTGCAGTTCAAGAGCCTGTTACAGAGCTGGGACACACACAGACTTCATTAGCCACATGTCAGAAAGCACTTTTTACAGTAAATCCTGCTTAATAGCCATATGCTAGGAGAGAATTAAATGCTTTTTAGCTCTCAGACAGTTATGTAAACTTCAGAGACGAGAAAAAAAAAGATAACAAGTACCAGCAGAGGAGTCTTCAGTACATACCAGTTATTAATGTATTTATCTAGGCCGTTTATTTATTGAAGATATATTTTTTTCTGGGGCAGGCCTATTAAGTCTGACAGCTTAATCGACACCCAATGGGAAAAGTGTCATTTTAAAAGTAGTTAGACTCCCATTGATTTCAATATAAACTCCATTTTTTATTTTGTATTTTTCCCCAGCCATCACAGTCAGTTTGACAGACTCATTAACAAGATACTAAACTGCCCCACTCTTTTTTTGAGGACAATAAATTGCTATGGAGAAAGCTGCTGTTGTCTTAACAGATGCTTTTCACAGTGTAAACATCCCTTGACTGATAAGCAGAGAGGGAAGAAGCGTGCAAACTAGCCTTTTCATGCTAAATAAATAACAGGGCTGGAGAGCTGGCACTGAAATCAATGCTGTTTTGCTTTGCAAAGAATGCTGCACTGGAGGACAGGATGGTTTAGGAGATGGATAATGGGATATGGAGAGTTTGCTTGGTTGTGGTTTGCCATGTTAATCCATCTGACTGTGGGGGAGAGAGGCTCTGTGGCTGTCTGGGATGTGACTGATGGGGGCTGTGGTGTGGGGCTGCATGGCTCCACCTTGCTCTGGCATGGTCAGAGTGGGTCTGTCCCCTGCCAGGTGCCTTCATCCAGGTGATGGGCACGGTGAGGCTTGCAGCAGGAGCTGGCTAACTGCAGCTCAGGCCAAACTGGCTCACGCTGCCAGCCACAGCACTGTCTGGATCCAGGCATTTGCCAGGATCCTGGGGCAGCTGATGGCAATTCTCTGCTGGTGAGAAACCCACACGTGTGCACCAGGGAAGAGACTGGGGGCCACAGAGTTCCTCAGCAAGGGCCAGAGCCAATTTGCCAGCCTGGACTTTCTGAATGTCCACTCTAGAAGAGATGGGGAGGACAGACCTGCAGGTGCCTCTGCATGAATACCAGGGCAGGGACACAGGGAGGTGGTCAAGCACATGAGGCTGCAGGTGGTGGCTCAGCATCATCTGGCTTCTTTCAGCTCCTCTCTGAGGTCTCTCCGTGAAAGGCTTTTAAGGCTGAGTTCCCCCTTTGGCAGCAGCAGCTCCATCCAAGGTGGTGTCATGAGACATCATTCCCCAGGATGGCGGCACCTTCTTTCCCAAAGAGCAGATTCCTGCAGACAGCCACCCTGGCATGGGTGATCTCTCAGGGCTGGCCTGGGAATCACTGACCAAGACTTGCAGTGCAGCCTCAGCTTTACATTGAGTGCTGCTGGGCTGTATTGGTTGGTTCTTCCTTTTCAAACACAAATAAAGGGGCAGAGGTTTTGTTTTAAAACGGGTTTTTGCCAGGCAAGGCAGTCTAAGAGGGGCAGTTTTGGGTCAGGGAACCTTTTCCTTGACTAACAAGATGGTCCTGGCTGTTGTCACACCCACTGTGTTTGATGCTGGGATAGCATCAGAATGTCACAGCTCCCACTGTCCTCCAGTGCCTGGAACACTCTCAGGGACACACATTGGTCATGCTCAAAGCCCCTCAAAGACTGTCACACTGGGGCAGCAAGCAGGAAATAAGAGAGTTAAGTTTTTCTGTAATTCTACTTAATGCTTGTATTTGACCCTGCTCAGGATCCTTTTCTTACAACAACCACATGGGTGCTTCCTCAAAATCCTTACTAACTGCAGCATTGAGTCAGAAAGTTCCTGGTTTTCCTGGCATCCCCTTTCTTCCTCCCCCTCAAACCAGCCCTCCCCATCTCCACATTGCCAGCTCAGAGCACTGCATTAATGCTCCATTTTATTGCATGCTCTTAATGACGCATCTGCAGATACTTCTCCTCTCTAACTGAGCAAATTCTTGCTGGGATGGAAATTTTAAAATGAGAGTCAGATTGTTTCCACATCACAAGGCACAGCCAGGCTTTAAATACAACAAAATTCCTGAAATCCGTTATCCTGTCACCTAAGTATTTAAATAATTAACTACAGAAACATCCCACAGGCTTGGCTGAGAAGGCGAGAGTGTTTGCATACTAATTGATCACTAAATGCAAAGCAAACAGCTCATGGATCTGTCAATAATTACTTTAGAAGAGGCAGCCTGGTCACTAAAATGAACTTAATCTACTCAAAGACTCAGCAGCACTTACCGGTGTAAGCACCGGCCCTGGCTGTTCACTTTAATGACTTTATTATTTCGATGTCATTAGCCCTGTTCCTCTCCAAGTTTTGCTAATGGGCACACACATAACCAGCCTTTGCTACTGAATCATTCTCCCACTTCTTTATTTATTCCTTTCACTCTGTGGGGGCTGCAATTGCTTTCTATATCTATGCACACACATATATTGATCTTCTCCTTTTTTTTTAAATTTAAATTAGAACTGAAAGGACAATTTTCTTGCTGAAGGTGGCAATCAGAGGAAAGCACGGTTCATTTCCAAGGGGCTCCCACCTCCAGATCCCCAGCACATGCTGTGCATCCTGGGCTCCCTTACATAAAGACACATCAGAGCGAGGAAATGAGCCTGGCTGCTGTTTAACCATTGGGATGCTATTGCAGATCTTTTCCAGCAGCCTGGGATGCTGAAACAAAGCCAGAGCATCCTCTGAGCATGTTCCTTCCTGAATCCATCATGCCCTGGCTCCTGGTCCCCCCCTGTATGTCTCTCCAGGACCTTGTCTGAGCCATCCCCAATGACACTTGTTCTTTGTCCAGCTTCTCTCTTCTATCCCCTTCTTTCCCTGCTGCCCCAAAACCCCTGCACCATTTTGTCTTTAAAGTGCTGCCCTGCCTGTACCAAACCCCTTGGATGTGCACAAGGGAAGCAGCTGCCTTGGCTTCCCTGGGTCCCCCTGCCTCGGCTTCCCTGGCGCTGCGGCGGCGGCTTGCTGCAGCCTCGTTAATGAGGACTGGTGCAGGGGACTCTGAAGCTCCCCTAGTAAAAATCTCCCTGGGACTGACCCAAATCCAGCTCAGAACTCCAGGGGCGGATGTTTTTCAGGATTTTCTGTGAAATGACATGTCAGCAGCCGCATTCACACCGTTCCCAGGTGGGAGATGGATGCGCTGGGGCAGTGACAGAAGGGAGACAGATAATTTTACACTTTCTGGATATTACTTGAGTAAAAGGAGGCTGGAGGTGAATAGAAGGAAGTCTTGGTCTGCAGACTCCCTGAGCTCTGCTGAGCACTAACAATGCCCTTCAGTGTGCACACTACAGGTGAGCAGTACCCAGGCTCCCCTGCTGCCCCCAGCCTGGTGTCTCTGCAGCCCATGGCCAGTGCACATGTCCCCTTTCCTTTTTTATTGCTGGGGTAGGGGATCTTTCAAGCTGCATTTATGTAGCACATAAGACTCCCCAGGCCATGCTGGGCAGAGATGAGAATTTCACATCATGATCCCTTTAAAAGCCTTAGTAGTTCTGCATGAAGTGATGACCCCTCGCTGCCTGGGCTCAAACCTCTTGTTTAGTCCAAATTCTAGCAGGATGGAGGACCAGACTCAATCTTTTCAAAGTCAGTCAGCTATAAGATGGGAGGAAAGTTTCCCTGCAGGCATCTCAGCATTGCCTGGAGGTGGTGGTGATATTTCCTTGAAGCACTTGAAGTCACACATCCCCCAGTGCAGGACAGGCATGGCAGCCAGCTCTGACTCTGCCATGCCCAGCCCTCTCGAGGATGAGGTTGTGATGGGGGTTGCTTCTTTTAACCCAGAGTACAGAGCTTCTCGCTAGGAGTGTGAAAAAGTGCCTCGTAGGAGGATTATTTGCCTTGGCATTAAGCTTGAATAAACAGGCAGAGGACACCGGGTGAGGGATGGAGGGCGCTGAGCTCAGACACACGCTAATGAATGTGGCATCCTTGAGTGTGTGAAGGAAGGGAAGGCAGACAGAGCTGTCTGTGTGGGAGGCCTCAGCACTGGCAGTACACTAATCAGTACAGCCTCTGCCTCAGCCCTGCTATTGCTCAACCCATTAGCTGAGCTCTTATCACAAAGCTTTCTCATAGCCCACCCCTTTGGCAGTTCTGGCTCACAACAAAAGGCAACCTTTGGTCTTCTTCAGAGTATCCCACTTACAAGATCACCTCTGGCCAAAGGGGGGCCGCTTCCACATCCACCAGATGCATCCTACATCTCACTGTCCAAATTGCAGCCTCATTAAGTCAGTCTCTTTTTTCCAAGTGATGTGGTGCAAATATTTATTGAGCTACTTTGCTCAAAGCATCTTTCTTTGTTAGACATTGAGATAATTTTAAAAATCAGGTCCTCTTTCTTTATTTTGTGGGGTGAAGGGATGATTTGTGTTGCTGTCAGAAGTCCCTCTGTTGTCTGTTTTCAGCTAAGTCCCAGCCCCTCTGTCCCTTGTGCCCATGTGCTGTATGTGCTGGTTTGCAGCCTTTTTCCTCCATTGTTGCATTAATCAGTGAGGTAGGAATGAGAAGGCTGGAAACAGCTTTTTTAACAATCCCTGCCACCACTCCACCACCAGCCTCTTTGACTTCGTGATTTATTTCTTTTCAGGAGTGAGCTAGACTGTGAAATCACTTTGAAGTTTTGCTCCTGAGAGGAAACATCAGGAAAGTATTAATACAACCAATTTTTTTTTCTGTGCTAGAGGTAAAAAAGAAAACCAAGGCAGAAATAAGAAAAGCTCCTGCAGAGTTGTTTACTCTAGATTAAACTGTCCTAGACTCTCCAGATCTTAACAGCTTTAGCTGAGGAACAGACTGAAAGTGATTAATTTATAAGGTGACAAATATAACTTGCAGGCAAGAGGCAGTTTGACTGTTTGGCTGGGAGCGAAGAGGCTGTAAACAGGTTGTTTCACCCTGTGAACAATATATTTGCTTTCAAGTTGGAGATAAAATTCAGAGCTCTGGATACCTTGGGTTTTCATATCTGACCCCAAGCTTTTTGCCATAGCTTTACTGGTCTTTGTGGCAGTCTTTTAGCAGCTGATGGGCACTCATAACTCTGTGTGGCCTGAAGGTCACAGCATCCCCTGGGAACTGCTGTCATGAGGGGTTCAGCCAAAACTCTGCTGGGTTGTTGTGCTCAGCTGGGCAGGGGGATGCAGCCATGTCCCTGTTGCACCCATTGCCCCAGGGGCTGAGCAGGGGCTGGAACTGCATTCTGGGTGCAGGCACAGTTACCTGTCTCACAAGTTCTCTGCAGAAAAGCCAGATGATCTCTCAGGACTAATGACATTAATTGTGCCTGGATGAAAGCAGACACACGCTGCTTAATTTATTCTTCCTGTATTGCTGTTGATTGCTTGTTATTCTATTACCCCCCCACTGGATAGATCTTGTACTCAATTATTACACTGATGACCCGCCTTTGCTGCTAATGTGACACTCTTGTTTCCTCTTCACTACAACAGCCTCTGAAATAACATAATGCACATAATTCATCAGTTCAGTGCAGCAGCACACGGGGCCGGGCGCTCTGTTGCGATCCCTGCAGCAAGAGGCACCATCCTCCTGTGGTACCAGCTTCATGAAACATTCTGTGAGCTCAAGATGTCTCTGCTGCTGTCCCCACACCCCATGTTCTGACCAGGCACCAGAGGCTTGAGAATTATTGAACTGTGTAAGTCAGGGAGTTGTGAATAAGGTTGTTCCCTCCACCAGAAGGAGGGATCTCAAGGAGATATATGAAGGCATTGGCTCGCTCCTCATAGCTACTGCAGCTTTCCCATACGTCTTCCTGTTGCAATGTGCTCTGGCTTAACTAAGACAAGAATTAGAGGAAGGCTGAGGGCTGCAGGAAACAAAAATCTGGCAACTCACAGTCAGGATGTGGGATGCCTTTGTAGCCCAGTACATCAGGCGATGGGGTGCAACACAGATTTGTGTTCTTCCTGCTTATAGCTTGGGAGATCACTCCTTCCCACCTACAGCTCTGACACAATGCCTTTGGTGCAGCAAGACAGGAGTAGTGGTCTGCCTCCCAGAGCCCCTGTTTTAACCTTTTGCACGGTATGGCCAGGCTGTGCAGTGAAGAGGGTCACAACCACACAGGCTGAATGGGATGGATTTGGAGGAGCCATGTCTGCAGAGCAGGACATGCTCATCCTGCCACAGTGATTTGCCTGTCTTGAGCTGTCCATTGAGCATCTTGGGTCCAGGGTGCTTTCATTCCTTTCTGAGTTCTCTCTGGAGCTTTGTCTGTAATGCCTGTAAGTGTCTGGCAGCTCCCTTGCACCCTCTGTGTAGCTGTGCTCATTCTGCATAAGGAGCATGCTGGAAATGCCTTGCTTGCCCCAAAACTGTGCCTGGGGCTGTCTGGAACAGACAGATATGGAAGAGTGAGAGGTTGGTTCTCTGCAGAAGGGTTCAGAGTCACGCTGGCCCTGCTCCGAGCAGACCCACAGTGGCCTCCACTCAGCCTGAGTGAAGACCTGTTACTCCCTGTGCAAGGAGGGCCTCCCTTCCTCACTGCCTCCTTCATCACTGATGTATTTCAAAACAAGAATTTTTGCAGTTCATTTTTGCCAGTGTCAGAGAAAAACCCTTCCTCAAGGCAGCAGTTCTCTGTCTCAACGGCTTTGTTTATATCACTGCCTGCAAACAGGCTTCCAGAAGCCAGTCTCCAACTTATCTCCTAATAAAAAAGTTTCAAAGAAACTGGTTTGAGGGAAGTTCCTGAAAGCTACTACATACCCAGGTCTTAGCAATGTTGCTCTCTGATAAAGCCAGTGCTCAGGATGGTTTTTGTGAGCTCTGACTATTGCAGGGCCATTGGAGAGACCCCATGCAGGTGTGGGGAATGTCTTCTTCCCTGAACTGGAAAACATAAAAGCAAATTATTCACAAAACTCAGCCCCTGAATGGCAGTTAAAGTCTATGCTGGGACAGATCCTTCCAAACCATGGCCAATCCCCATTAAATGAGCCTCCTTCTGCTGCCAGCAGTGTTTTTTCAGCTCCATGAATTCACAGTCCAGGGCTTGCTCCTGGCCTTTGGCTATGACTGTGTGTCTGACTGCTCAGCCCCTGGGGCATCCCTACTGCTCTTCCAAAGTTTCTCCCATGGACCAACAAATAAAACATCCCTGGTGCTAACAACTGATCTTGGAGATGTTTTATTCCCCCTTCGCGTAATGTCCTGGTTTCTCATAAGCACAGGGGAGTGCAGCCTCCAGTTCTGCGTGGTACACAAGTGCCATTAGGGCAGCCTGAGCAGCAGGCAATTTAGGATGATAGTGTGCTAAAACAGTTCAACAACCCACAGTCAATTCAAAAGCTTTCTGGCAGCTCTCCCTTCATTTTGGAGATTTCTATCTTACAGACCTTTATAAGAGCAGATTAGTAGAGATAAATTGGATAGCAGCTCTGCCTAATGTGTCAGCAAGGCTAGATTACAGCTCTCAGATGCTTTGTAATGCTTGGTGGTGCTGTCAGAGGTTCCTCCTAGGTCCTGAAGAAGGCTTTTGTGAGACTTTGCCCAGAGCACGGGGGCCAGAGGGGAGCAGCCATTTCCAGTGCTGAGTTTCATGGTGCTGGTCTCAGGCTGTTCTGTACCCAGATGCTGCCTTGTCCTTGTCTAGCTGTACAAGCTGTCTGTTCCCCTAATTACTCCATGGCCACTGGAAAGAGTAAGGGGTCTGTCAGAAAATGAGGAGGACTTCAGGCTTGGTGCCATCTCCAAATTGCTCCCTGGAGACATTGTTCCTCCTCCTCTGCTGCCTGCAAAGCAAAGGAAGGACCCCCTGTGAATTTATCCTGTTTGAAGTGCTGAGAGGCAGCGAGCTGCCTCCAGTGTGGGCGAGCCTGCCTTGGTGCTTCTACAATTCCCTGTGATCCTCACCCTCCCCTCTGATCTTGTCCAGATGCCACCACCACTTGTTAACTACAGCATCTTTGCACCCAGCTGCTCAGCATCACCCGGCTCTGATATGCAGAGATTCACAGCAGAGGGTAGCTGTGAGCACGTTCCTTTCTGCCCATAAATACAGATATTTTTCCTTTTAAATCGTGACTATCTGAACTCCATTCTATTTACTCCATTACCCACAGGCAAATTGTAAAATGATAGCCCTGTACTTCAGCTGGAAGGCTGTGCTTTGAGCAGCTTCTGCAGCTCAGAACCTCTTATTAATGCTGTGCTGTGAAGGGAAGGGTTGGGGACCAGGGAACGTGTGATTATTTAAGATAAAAATAATGGGAAATACTCCAAGAGGAATGTACTAAAAAGGCCCCCCAGTCTATTAACCACTGAGACTGGAGGGTGTACTGAAGCTGCTCAGTTTAAACCTTATTTGCCACTCCAGGGGATTTTGCTCACTTTCCTGCTTTAATCCACTTACTTTTATAGGCAGACAGGCAGATGGACAGGGACTGACCCCTCTCTCACTCCTCACCCCTGTTATCTGCTGACTTTCGTCTGTCTGACACCATCATTTTGTGGCCTCTGCCTGCATTTTTTAAAGGTGTTCAAAATTATTCTTTGAGAGATAAATCCTCCTGCAGTTCAACTGAAAAATCTGAAATAGTCCTGGCTGGAGCAGGGATTAAGCAGCAAACCCTCATTTATTTTCTCCTCAATGCTCAAATCAGACTTTTCCTGCTGTTCCTGTGAGGTGTAGCTCATCCTGCCCCTGCAGACCCATCCTCTGCTGAAGGGCACTTCTGGCATCAACGTGCCCTGGGAATTGAGGAGAATCCCCTGACTGAGCAGGGGATGCTCTGGGGGATGTCTGGGGACCACAGGGGACACAGAAAGCAAAACAGCCCCATCTGCCCACAAAATTTCCCATCATTATGCATTTCATCTGCTTGTCCTAAAAGCACTCACATATCTGGAAGGAAACATCCTTGTGCACATTTACTTTGTTAATATGCTTGTTTTTATCAAAATTCACTAACTCTGAACATTAAATTGTGTTTACTGCCCCTCTGGAGACGTTTTGGAAACTGCCTAGCAGTAATCTGGCCTCTAGCTGTAATCAAAATGGGAATCCCCAGAAAAATCTATGAAAGATGGTATCTGGGGTCTGAACCGACAGGTAATGGAGCCTTCAGAGCTAATAACTTCATGCCCTTTTGTTGACTGGCAGCTTCAAAATTGAATGTCTCTGGTTGTTGCTCTTGGGAGCAGAGCTTCCTGTAGCTGTTCCTCGGCAAACAGTGATTAAACTGCTTTATGCTGCCAGAAAAAAAACTAAAAAAGATGGAGAAAAGTAGCTTTGTAAACAAGCTCTCAGGACAAGCCCTCCAGTGTGCTCTGATCACCTTGTACTTTCTCAAAGTGAACATAATCCTCCATCTCTTCAAAGTTCTGATGTTTACTTAAAAATTGCTAGACTAATATTTAAAAAAAAATTTATTGCTGTTATTACAGTCTATGTTGGGAAACTAATTTGTCTTTTTCATTTTGCCATTGTTCAGGTTCTTGTTTTTTCATCTTGACTCTGAGCTGCATGGGCAGAGGAGAGCAAGACAGGGACCTTGAGCCCTGGCTGCACAGGACAAAGATGTGGGGATCACTCCTTGTCCAGGCAAACCCCTCTGCTGGCTCAGTCCTGCTCTCTTGGCTGCTCAGAGACTCTGCATCCCAAATGGGAGCTGCCTTGGACAGGCCTAATAAGGGGCTAAGGAATAGCAGGGCTGTTGGTTATCCTTCCTGGCACATGGAATTACAGCCTGGACACAGCCAATTCTCCACTCAAGGCTGCTGCATCCCTGTATTCACCTGCTGAGCAAATTTCTGACAGAACATTTGAAAATTAGACACTCCTAAATGTCATAAATGAGCAATCACTTCCCCCCCCCCCCCCCCCCCCCCCCCCCCTTGGGCTGGTTTTTCATCTTCATTTTCACTTGTTGGTACTTGGGGTGAGACATGACTGCAGTGGGACCAGCACAGGAGCCACCTCCCACTGCCCCTTTGCTGTGCCAGGGCTCTGGAGCAGACACTGGCTGTGAGACCGAAGCAGATGCTGATAATAAAAAATACTGAGATTAAACCCAGAAAAATCCATCATTTTCCTTATGCCCTTCAAATAAAACTCTCCTCCTGTTGAACAGGGACTTATTATTGCAGCATCTTGAGAGGAGGGATGTTGCCATATAGCTAATGTGATGATTTCAGGTACAGTTGCTGCTGTCTGATGAAACATCTCTGGGATCAAGCAGACTGCTTGGATTGAACAGGCCATTATTCTATCCCGCTAACAGCAGACTCACAGAAGCAAGTTATAATTAAAATCAGGATAAATGTCATCACTAAATTTTGATGAAAAGAGCTTCTGGCTTTGTGCACATCCAGGCATGTTGGGTGAAATGCAGAGGACAGATTCTGCAGCTTCCTCCAATTCCTTTCCCTTCAGCACAAGGGAGCACATTGTAGTGGTGGGTTAGGGATTTTTAGGGTATAAAACACAAGATAATTCAGAACTTGTAGGACTAGACTAGATCTGTTCCTACTGCCAGCACCAATAACACCGGCCATGTCCCAGGTTCAGAAAAGCTGGCTCAGGAGTTGGGGGCTGAGACCCTGAGTCCAAGCTATGCTGTGGGTTTGGGGATATACTGTGGACAGCCTTGGTCTTGGGGCTGATGTGGAATATTTAGAGGAGTAACAGAGAAGACTGAAGTAGTGGAGAAGATGGGAGAGCTGCTATAGGAAGAGACAATAAAAAAGCTGGGATTATTAGCAGGGAGAGGAGAGGCTTGAGAAGGATGTAATAATGAAGGTTTTAGGTAAGGTGACTTGTTAACTGCTCCTCACAGCATCCTCACTGAAACTAGCAGGACACCAATCCAAAGCAGGTAGAAGGTGGCAAGGACTTTCACAGAGGCAGAACACGTCCTGAACATGCTGCCTGGAGATTGTGGACTCTGACAGTGTCAGCAGGGCTGGTGCAATTGAGGTGTTATTGAGGCTGTCCTTCAATCCACAGCACGGGGCAGAAGCAGCAAGGAGCACAGCACCATCCCACTGCTCAGAGCTCAGCAGACTCTCTTGTTTCCCAGCGTAAGATATTCAAGTAAAGTCTGTACGATTCCTGAGGCTGCTTTGCATGTGGGATGTTTGTCATGCTCAGCGTGGGGTGTCACTTAAACCTGATTCATCCAGATCCCCCTGGAATGACAAGTTCAATATGAATTATCTTTCTTTCCTCCAGCAATTTTCTGCTCCTCTCTATAGATCTGTGAGATATAGAAAATGCCATATAGCTTCTATCAGGCAGCCAGTGTGGAAATTAAACATCTTACCTCCTCAAGGGACAGATTTTTCCCCTAGCAGGAGCCCAGGTAGCAGAGATGGCAGGCTGCTTTGTCCCTTCTGGTTTCAGAGACACAGCCTTGGTCAAAGCCCCTTGAGGACACATGCTGTTTGTGCCCCACAGCCCTGGTAGCACCCCTGCACCAGTGCAGCTGGCTTCCACCTCTCTTTCCTGCCAGGAAAAGACAGGAAAGAGATAAAATCCTCCCAGGGAGGCTCCAGTGCAGTTCTTGCATCATGAGATGCCTCAATCTTTTTGTAAATGTGAAGCCCCCAAATTTGTATAGATGAGACATAAGCAAAGGCCTCCCATCCACACCTCCCAGCCCCACACAGCATGGGACATTTCCCAGAGCTTTTCCTCTTGAAAGTGTTTTCCATAATTTCTCTGGGTTTTTCCCTTCAATCCCACCCTGGCTCAGCACCACCTCATTAGTCCCACTGAAGTTTCCTTCTCTGAGGTGTTGTGGTTTAACCCCAGCCAGCATCAAGACCCCCACAGCCATTCACTCATTCCCCCACCAGCAGGATCAAGGGGAGAGTCAGAAGGGTAAAAGCCAGGAAACTCATGGGTGGAGATAAAGACAGTTCAATAGGGAAAGCAAAAAGTGATCAAACAAGGAAAGCAAAACAAGGACTTAATTCACTGCTGCCCATGGGCTGGTAGGTGTTCAGCCATCCCAGAAGAGCAGGGCCTCATCACACATTACACCATCACTCCAAATATCCTCCTCTTCCTCCTCCTTCTCTCAATTTTATATATTGAACATGATGGTCAGTTTGTGTCAGCTGGCCTGGCTGTGTCTCCTCCCAGCCTCTCCCCCATCCCCATCCTCCTCTTCATCATGGCAGTACAAAAAGCAGTAAAGGCCTTGGCTCTGTTTAAGTCCTGCTCAGCAATAACATCTCTGTATTTTCAGACCTGCATCCAACACAAATCCAAAACACAGCCCCAGACCAGCCACTGTGAAGAGAATTAACTCTACTCCAGAAAAATGGGGGTAATCTGCCCAGCCCAGCAGATTTGCTGCCCCAAGGCCGAGCTCTGTGCCCCAAAGGCCCAGCAGAGAAGGCAGCCCTGTGGCTGGGGAGTCTCTGGCCCAGTCACAGCTGCAATAGCCATGCACAGACACATCCCTGAGCAGGACCAAGGCTGTGGGCTGAGCAGTGCCTGGCTCTGAGTCTGGAGCAGGACCAGGGGCTCTCGGGGGTCTCTCGTTGGCCAGAGTGACGTTGGAGAAATGTTAGAAAGTCTCTTTTCCCAGCCTGGTGCTCGAAAAGGAGTCAGAGCTCTTCATTTCTCGATCTCAAGGTTGTTTATTCTATCTTATTTATAAAATTTTTTCTCCTGTCCAGCCAAGGTCCACTCAGCAAGACAGTCCAAGGCACTTTGCCTGCCCCCAGGGTGGTGTTATCTTTTCATACTAAAAGCTACATGTACAATGTTTACAATTACTTTCCAATACCTATCACCTATGTTAGACAGTGAGCTTCTACTCTAAACCAGTCTAAAAGTGCCAACATCACCCAGAAGATGGAGGCCAAGAAGAAGAAGGAGAAAGGCTGGACACATCCAGATTCCTCCATCTTGCCTCCTGAACCCCTATTCTAAAAACCCCAAAAAATCTATTTTTCACCCTGTGATAAATTCACTATCATTGTACTTAAACTTTTGTGGCTTGCAATTCTTCATATAAAGGTTGGTAATTGTTTTTTCCAAGGGCTAAATCAAAGGCACAGGGATCTTGGGCTCTGTACCAAGGTCTCTGAGCCCCCTGGGCAGGGACTCGATTCCTCCAGGGCAGCCAGAGGAATTTCCTGGGTTCTGACAATGGGCCCCTCCACAAAGCTGAGGGCCAGCAGCCACATGTGATAGGAGTGTGTGACAAGTGCCTGTGGGTCTCTGCACACATCCACTCCTTGTCCTTGCCTCTGCAGGGACATGTGCCTGCGAGCACACGTGTGAGCCTGCATGTCCAGACTCCTAACCCCATTTCTCTGGGAAGGAGCCACTCAAGAGCTCTTTCCAAGTAACAATTCCAATGAGGAAACCTGCGCAAATGGTGCGTAAAGCTTTCATGAATCAAGGCCTTAATCAGGACGTCGGGTTTCCGAGCACATCCTTCAGGCCTTACAGCCCTTTAATGCATTCATCACATTAAGAGTTAATTTACGACACGCGGTTCGAGGCGAGCTCTCGGCCCTTTGCTGAGATCTGCCTGAAATGTGAGCCCTGCATTAACAACCCAAATGTATTCTACTCTCAGGGAAAAAAAAAATTACCCTGGATATTTTTGCCCTTCAAGGGAGACTCTGGGCCATGGAACAACATGGCAATGGCGTGACAGGACCACCACCGCGTTCATGAATTTTAGATGCCTGCGAGAAATTATCTATTTTTCTGGACCCTTGCTGGGCTCAATCAGTTCCTCCATGGTTGGTGACAATTAAAGAACCAATATGATGCAAGGAGGATATTTTAGACACTGCTTGACACCAAGGCTCCCATCTCACTGGCTTTGGCCTCTTCCCTACCTCCCAGGACATGTCCCTTCTATCTCTTGCCCCAAAAAGGATCAGCACGTTTAATGTGCTCCCAGGAAAGCTCCAGGAAATGGGCTTTCATCTCCAAAGGTTGTGTATCTCTATGAAGAAATTACAATTATGTTAGAGGAGGAATTCATTGCCTAATACCCTCTGCCCATGCAGGATGCTGGGAAGTCTTGGGGCTGGACTGTGGAGCACTGTGCTCCATGCAGTGTGGATATCAGGAAAGCACATCTTCCTCTCCTTCTCTCTTTTCTTCTTCTCTCTGTTTTGAATGCAGATGACAAATTTCAGACCATTTTTCTCATTTGAGACAGTGCTATTCTGGAACCAAACCACAAATCTGCTGGTGAAATGAAAAGGCCATGCAAGGGCTTTGTTAAGCAGCATGTTTCCTGGGGAGATCTTGCAGAGCTTTGCAAAGCTCTGCAGTTCCAGAAGGGCACAATAGTTAACAGCGTACTGTTACTGGTAAATAGAAACTGGTCAAAAACTGAGACACAGAGGGCATGAAGGGAGATTACAAAGCCACACTGCTGGCACTGGGACACTTTCCTCCCTCCTCAATCCCACTGTCCCCCTTTGTTGCACCAGCACTGCCGAAAGGCACAGCTCCCTGTCACATCCCAGCTGCAGGTGTGGGTTCCACTGTGTTCAGTAAAGTCACACCCAGAGAAGGGAGATGATAATCAGCTGTGCCCCTACTAAAGATGGCCAGAAAAGCTTTACAGTTTTGGATGAAAAAAAGGCTATTTTGATTTACATGAAAATCTTTTTCAAAACATATCAATTTCAGCACAATATTGTCTAGGGAAAAGAGGCTCAAATTATCCTGTATTCATATGCTGGCATTGGATGATTTTCATTTTTAATCTGTTTTGATTCAAAAACAAATTCACAGTTTATAATGTGTATACCTCTCATATAGCTTTAAAGGTCAAACCAAAAAGCAGCTTGAATTTAGTAAAACTAGACATTGCAATTAAAACAGTTTTTACAAGCTGAGAACATTGGAAGAGTTTAAAACTTCATGGTTTTCTACTTCAGAAACGGAAAAGAAAAAAAAGTAAAAAAAGAGAAGGATTTATGGAATTTCAATGAAAAAAATATGGGGTTCCCATACTGCTTTGCATGATGGAAGAAGGAAACCAGAGTTCACATCCCTCACCTGTGTACTTTGGAGATTTGGATGCCTCTTATATAAAGAAAAAACAACAACCCACTTTATTTTTCTGTCATGGGCTTCTGACATTTTGTCCTATTCAAAACGTTTCACTTTTCTACAAGGTAAATAGAACAGACCTGTTAGGCTTTGCCTGGACCCTGCTTAGAGCAGCATCCCTCCATCAGGGTGTTTTCCTCTTCCTTGGTCTGACCAATTTTAAACAGCCAGAGGAAGCCATTGCTTTCGTTAGGTGAAATTTGCCCAGTCCTCCAATTAAAACCCCTCACATTTCCTGGCATGTCTCCAGCCTCTGCTCATTTCTGCTGTTGTGTTTCTCTCTGTGTTCCTTGCTCAGCAGAAAGACTCTGCCTGTGAGCACCTTCCCAACATTTCAAGGCCTGGCCACAGCTGAGGTTGTTTCTCTTTTCTGTTGCACAAGGACCTTGGTCAGGGTAATGCCTCTGTGTTTATGATGGATGAGGAAAGTTGGGTGGTGTTATTGAGAAGGCTTCAATTTCCCAGCCCAGGCAAATACTCCACTGACTTTTCCAACAGAGCAGAAACAAGTTCTCTGCTGCACAACAGGCAGACAAATAATCCTCATGCAATTTATCTCAAATCTCTTGATCCAGTCTTTGAATCTAGGAGCTTAAATCATGTAAATACATATGAAAGCCTATTAGCTCCTTTGATCACATTAACCTGCTGCTGTTCACAATTAGTTTGAAGTCTTTGTCTGAAAAGCTCCACATTAGTGTAAGAAGAGACACAGGGGAGGAATTCAGCCTGTCAGAAGAAAATGACTTTTGAGAAGGCGAAAATTTTGTACAGTTATGTGATTCAAACATAATTCTTGCTAGTCTAACATGGAAACCAAATCCAGCTGTAGCAGAAAGAGTTCCAGGATGCCACTGAGCCCTCTGCAAGCCTTGTCTTGGGGCAGACAGGCACTGGCTGTGGGTGGACACAGCATATAATGGGGTGACAAGCATGGAAAAAAGGATAAGGTCAGGGCCTGGACATTAAAGAATTTATGATCTAAATAAACAAATATTTTGGGGAAAAAAATTATATTGTTCCCATTTTAAGGTCTTATCAGGGGCTAGTCCAGATGAAATGCTGAGTTTTCAGCCCTGTATCTTGTCTTATTCGTGGGATGATCCCTTCCTATCTGGAGGGACTTGATTGTGTGTTCTTTGAAAATGTGTTGATCAGGCAATGGGAGAGAGGATTTTGTATAGTGCAATTTCACCTTGGCTGTTAATTATATGGATTTCATTGCCTGGAATGCCTTTGTCTGGAAGGGATGACCATCCTGTTTCCTCCAAACATTTCCAGACAACATTCTTGGGGTAAGCTGTTGGAGAAGCTCACTATCCTTGTGAGATCTGAGCTTGGACCCATCTCTTCTGTCCCATTCACCTGATATTTTTTTTTAGCCCCTGCAATGAGGTGAACGGATCAAGGATCAATGACAGCATTTTTTTGCCTATAGAAGGCATGGAAATCAGTGCTTCTAATCTTGGATTTCTGCCTTCATCTGCCACTGTTTGAGGTGGCTGGAGCTGCAGCCTCCCAGAGGAAATGTACAAAGCAGCCACATCTCCACTTGTGCAATAGCAGCAGTGTCTCTTGTCTGCAAAGACGATGTAAGTGGTGAAACACTCCATCTGAGCCAGGCACAGCCAGGTTTCCAGTTTAATTAAATGTGAGGATCTGTTGTAGGGGGAAGGGAAGAAATCTAACCCTGTTCAATGAGGGTATTCCAGAGGGAGCTGGTTAAAATAATCCACGGGGCTAATTAGGCATGTTATTTTCTTGTTATTTCTGTGTACCCTGCATGGTATCAAATGTTTATAGTGGCTATACTCCAATCATCAGCAAAAGGAAACAAAGAGCATCCTCTAAACATGATACTGGAAGAAAGTTCACTCTACCACATCTTAATCTGTGCAAGACTCTGGGAGATCAGCATCTCTACACAGCTCCTTGGTCTGTCAGTGCTAACAAAATACAGTAGTTCTCCCTGTTTCATGTGTCTGGCAGTGCTCACATGCTCTGATATTCTGGGATAAAGCCTACCCCACACTGCTAAAAAAATCTGCTAAGCTCCTTGCTGTGCAACTCACCCTGCTGCCATCCCTGTAGCTGACAGCCAGTCCACACAATGAGACTTAAGTGCTTTGTTTTTCAAGAGGGAGATGGAGGCAGATGAGAGCTACACATGCCTCATGTTTTGTATTTGCACTCGTCCTGATTTAGCCCTTGCAGAGGTTTAAGTAGAGCAGCAGAGAAGCTCTTGTGGCCACTCTGAAGGACCCAAAGGCACTTGTGTCCTGACTCTGCCTCACTGAGCCATCGATGAATTGTGGCAGAAGCACACCAAGGTGGTAAGAAGAGAAGAAATCCACTTGTAAACCTAAAAAGAGTTTGGGAAGCCTTCACCTGAATGTGATAACCTGGTTTGTATCAGACAACAAAGTGTTGGCTTAAAAACCCCAACCAAATATTTTGGTGCACAGAGCAAAACCTTCAGCAATGGGAGGAGGACAGGACATCAGTTACGTGGTACGTGGCACGTGGCACTTTCAGAGGATGTGGGACCTCATCATTGGTAGAAAAGGTGCACATTACAAATTAAACTAATTTTCAGACCTGTTCTTGCCCTTCTAGCCACAAACACAATGTCACACCAGGCATAGAGCAGCAGCAGGGGATTGCTCCTGTTCCTGCAGGCAGAGGGGATGGCTCCCAGTTGCACACACGTCCAGCAAAAGCAGTGCCACCTCCCACTGCCAGTGGGCTGTGGAAAAGCCACATTCCTTGGGCAATTTGATAGGGCATGATACTGGGAATAATAACAACATCTGAGCATTGCCATGCTTCTCTCCTCACTGAGCCAAGTGACACATGCTTTTCTGGCACTATGAGGGACTGTTTGCTAAATGACACAGCAGCCAGGCATTTCCAGACTTGTGATAATTTGGGGAATTGTAAAGAAATAAATTGTTTGCCAGCTGGATAGAGAAAAGAGAGGAGCCAGGAATGCAAAACCTGAGGAATCTGTTCTCTGCTCCCCTGCTAGTGATGATACTCTGAGAAATGATAATTCAGAAGCAGCCCTTTACCTGGCAGAGATGATTTTCCAATTAGCCAAACTTCCAGGTCAGCTCACGTGAGCTCTGTGGAGAACTCACCTATGCATTATGCAGATCTGCTTGTCATTTCTACCCTTTCAATTCACCTTGATTTCTGCTCTTCAAAAACTAGGAGAGTCAGGAACAGGTTCATACCTGGATATGTTCTATATCCAGGAAAATGCCAGAGATCTGCTTCACAACAGTTGTAGCTATAAAGAAGAAATGAAGGCAAAGGGAGCTCTGCTGCTCTCTCTGGGGTTTGTCCTGAGTGTTGGACTCCTGCAAATGCTACTGGATCAATGCCAGTCCCAGGGACCTCTGTAGCAAAAGGCTTGGGCTCAGGGAGAGGATCTGTTGGTGCCCAAACACCCACTGAGCTCCATCAGCTCCTGCAGAGCTACAGAGAGACCTGGCTGTCCAGGTGAAAATGAAACAAACCCTCTGTCTCACAGCAGCAGCTCCTTGCTGATGGATGCAAATTCACACAGCCTCATGGGTGGATCTTGCTTGAGCACACCTGGGCTGTGAGTACCAGCTTATTTAATGCATTTTCTTCTCTGACTCTGCATCTCAGAGGCTTTCATGTGGCCTTTCCAATACAGCCTGCAGGACATTCTGTGTCTGCCAAAGGGCCCTGGCTGAGGGGATTGAGGTCTCCATGCAGGCTGTTGTGAATTATAATTGAAATTGCAGCAGTGCCAGGACTTTTCAGGTTTGCAGGTGTTCAACAGCCTGAACACTGATGGGAAACCTTCCTGAAAATATCTGGTCCATTCAATCAGGAGTGCTCATTGGATATCTGGGTGGACCTTTCTGAACTGTGTAGTCCACAAATATCCACAATGTCAGAATAAAGGGTCAAATTAATATTTATAAACTTAAGATTTTAATAAAATCCACTGCTTCTCTGTTGTTTGGCTTTCCCTGACCAAAGACCAACATGCAGCCAGACTTTGTACTCACTACCTTTAATCTTCCTGATACTCAGGGAAATAGAATCCCAGGGGCTGACTTTCACCTTTTCCTTTACTAAGGACTCAAGCCACCCTTTCCTTGGGATCTGTGAGGATGCTCACTCTGCTGACCTGCCTGGGCAGGACAGGAAAATGAATAGCCATAGGGAGGCAAATGTGACCCAATGAAAATTATTGCTAACCTTTAACTTTCCAATGAAGCAGCCATTTCTTGAGCCTGGTGACAGGTGACCCCAGGCTGTGTGATGGGCTCAGGGCTCTGGAGAGGGGATATTCCTTAGATGTATGATCACAGAGTCAGGACACCACTCGTGTCCATTTTGCAGTCTGCTTTCACCACTGCTGAGTGCTGACAGAGTGGCAGCAGCACTGAGGGGAATGTCTGGGGATTCCTCAGTCATCAGCACATGACCCAGTCATGCAGAGTGGCCTCCCAGCATGAAGCATGTACCTGTAGCTGAAGCATTTTGAAGCAAGCTGAGGTTCTCATTATTTTCTGAGTCTGGCCACAGCTCTGTTACTTCCTCTGAGACTGTTCCTTCTGCTTCTGAGGAGCTGGCAGGAGCCCACCCACTCCCAGCTGGCAGAGAGAGTTTCTGAATAAGCACCCTGGAGTTGTGTGCAGTGCTCAGGCCCAGCCTTACAGACCAGGACTGTGCTCTCACCACTGACAGGCAGCCAGGTAAGGAGAATCTGGAGAATATCCTGAATATCTGATCCTGGCTAGATCTGTGCCAAAGACAAGCCCACAGCCCACAGCAGCACCTCTGTCCCAGGCAGCCTTTTCTAAATGGATACTGGGAAGCAAATAAAGATGGCAGAGAGTGGTTGGAAGCATGGAGAGATCTCGGCTATAAGATCAGAGCTGTCTTGGTAATTCCTTTAGGTATGGAAATGGTAACTTTCCTATTTGTCCCTTGGTGTGTTTTGGTTCAAGCCCTGCAGGTCACTGATGGAGACAGTGAATTAGGGACACTCAGAGAGTAACAGACACACAGACCTCAGAGAGTAAATGGTGTCTCTGATGGACAGTTTGCTGTGGTGGTGTTCAGTCACATTTCTCTCACTGTCAAAGCCAACAGGGAACCTGTTGTGAAGAACATCACCACACAAATACTGTCAATCCCATTGGCTCCAGCGATGGAGCTTGGAGGGATGAGTGTGTGCTATGGGAAGCCAGAGTTTGGGAAAGGTTCTGGGAGCCAGGCTGCTGGTGTGCCAAAAGTCTCAGTACTGAAACTTTTGCCTGAGTTTCTTGGGTGTAATGGCACATTTCCCAGTCATGATCCCTTTTTCCCATGGGCTCCCAGAGTTTTGAGCCATGCCAGATATGTCAAATGCTCTCAGATCTGCACACTGAAGTTTCTCAGAGATGAATTACCACATGTAATTGCTGTGATGGATAACACAGCAATGTATTGAACAGGGCCCTGGAGTCATTCAGGACCTACATTTGCCCCTTTTGTTCAGATGGAAAATTAAATGATTCTTAAAATAATAAATGTGCACCCTGGAGAGAAATACTCAGCTGCTCCCTCAAGAGGTGCTGTGCTGTTGTGTTGAGCAAGGCATAACGAAGGTAATTGAAAAGTTATTACTTTGGGGGCAAATTTGTCTTGGCTTGTACTGCCTTGCAAATAGATTTAGTTGTGAAGCAACCCATGTACTGCAATGGGGGAACAGATGTGCTTCAGGAAACCAGGCCACCAGATCTGGGGCCAGATTCTGCTCCTCCTTCTTCTTTGTGCGGTCTTGCTTCTTCTTGCTGGAACCAGCCTTTCTTCCTGTAATTTTGTCTTCCGTGTAATTTTGTTTTCTCTGTGGCTGTAGTAAAATGGTGACTGTGAGAATCTCTGTCTTTGGAGATGTAAAACTCAGCATGATGAAACATGAGCAAACATGATCTAACTGTCAAGCTGGACCCTTTGTGCAGAGGAGAGGGCCAGAGACCTGCAGAAGTCCCATCCCGCCTCAGTTGTGCTGCTGCTCTGGTGCTGGTTTGAAAAGAAGAGGAATTAAACCTTGCTAGTTCTGCAGAGGCCAGAAAGCTGTGGGAGAGGCACTCTGCCTCACCAGAGAGTTGTGTCCCAGACCGAGGTACAGCTGATAAATACTTTGTTGGTTGTGCTGAACATCTTGAAGGGTTTTTTTGTGTCTCTGATGATGAGGCAATGACAGACTTTGTCCCCTGCAGCTCAGAGAGGGGTGGGACAATGCACCTTCACCTACAAGAAGGTGCATTGATTCCTTGAGATGTGTTCAGTGATGGTGCAGGAAGGGTTGTGTGAGGACCTAGCGTGTAACTGGTCATCCCTGTCCTGCACACCCTGAAGAGAGAAAAACTAGAGAAAAACAAAAGGGAAAATTTGCTCCTCAGTGTCATCTTAGGACTCGGCCTGGCTGCAGGGAATTGGAAAGAAACATTTTGAAAACAGGTTTTCTGTTTTTGATTTGTTTGGTTTTTCCAGCTTCTTTTAAAAAATTAATTCAAGTGAAATTACAGTTTTCACATGTCGATTTTCTGTTTTTAAAAAAGCTCTCAAATAATTAGAGTACTCAAAGTAAACGGTCTGTTATGCTTTATTACCTGATGTGTGCTATGACTCCATTAAAGCCCTGTTGCACTTCTGCCATTTTTCTGTATTTCAAAATGCTTTGAAGATGGAACTCAAATCATCAACATTAATTGCCAACCAAACAGAAATGAACCTTTTAAAAGGGAAATAATTTTATAGCTCTAATTTGATTAAGTAGCAAAGCGTGTTGTTTCCATTTTAAGTGGACAGTATAAACATAAGTAAAGTTAATATTTATTAATCTTAATGTGCATGCCAGGTAATTGCAGGCCCACCACAGCAGTGAGGGCTGTGTGACTCTTGCTCTCTCGCTGTATGTTTGCACACCCTTCAGGTAAACAGGAAGGAGAGGAAGGTTTGCTGCTAATGAGATGAAATTCTCTTTCCAAAGGGCTCCTGATTTTAATCATGTGCTGAGGACTAGGGATGCAGGTAGGGAATCGTGTTTGGTGACCATGGCCAGAATCCAGGAGTGGGTGAGCAGCTCTGGGAGAAGCTGTGACTTGCACACTCAGAGTTACACATCTACACTCCTGCATGGTAGTCATTTCCCACACAGAAATCTTTCCATAGCTCCAAAATTGTTTCTGTAATCTTGTTTTTTTAATTCTTGTCCCTTTCCTTGCAGTCTTGAAGCAAATCTGGCTGAGGTGTGGAGCATCCTAACACTGTGAGCAGGACCAGCACTGCACTGGCACCAACAGGAGTTGTGGGACATTGCTGGAAGCTGAGTCTTGAGTTCAGGAACTTTTGGGTTGGATTCTGGCCTGCTGTGACTCTCCCTATGCAGAGGATGACACAGGGCCAGAGTGAAGGCAGGGTCAGGGCAGAGCTGCTCTTGCTGGCTGGCAGAGCAGGGCTTGCAGAGCAGAAGAGCTTTAGCAGGCACTGGAGAATTGTCTCTCCTTGGCTGCGAGTTTGAATCCATCTCAGGACAGCCATGTCTGAAGGATTCTTCTCCAACAGTTTTACTGGCCACATGTCTGTAATTCTGCTCCCTTCCACCACTGCAATGAGCTCCTCAGCACCTTGTCTGGTGGACACAGGGCTTTCTGTAGGACAGGTGCATCAACAGGGGAGTGGAGATCCATGTGTGGGAGAAAGGCCATGGCAGCTGCCCAGGTAGATCAGAGCCATTGTGTTACTAAGTCAGAACCATACCAGGGGCAGAGAGCTTTCCTGTCTCTGACTTTCCTGTGCCTGAGTCGAGCCCACTGTAACCACATGGGCTTCACATGGCAAGCTGAGTGTTGCCTTCATCACACCATGGCTGTTTGAATCCCAAGCCTGGCTGGGACCTGCCAAGCCAGGCGAGATTGGCCCCACAGCCCTGCAGACGGGGCCAGTTGGTATGAAACCTGTGGCCTCTGGATCAGTACTGACTCAGATTAACACAAGCTATTTCCAGGACCATTTGTGCTGGGCAGGAGCAGATGTAGAATCTTTCTAACCTCCTCTCAAATGACTTGGTTGAAAAGAAAAGAGCCCCAGAGCATCACAGGTCTAACATTTGATTTCCCCATCAAGCCTGCTCAGCATCTTGCAGGATTTGCCCTCCTGCATCCTGCCTTTTAATTGCTGACTGATTGTAATATAGGATTTTATTTTCCCTATAATGACTCTTGGGGCCCCCAGATGTTCTCCTCAAGTGTGGTTGCGTCAGCACTAGAGATTGAATGACTGATACCAGCAATTTTTACAGCTTGAAAGAAGAGAAATATGTGAAGGGGATTTAATTTAGCTCCAATATTGTGTCTTCATCTTCAAGACTCTACAAGAAAATGACACCAAAAGGTTATTTTACAATGAGAGGAGGGAGAATTAGCCTGAGAGAGGGAGAGATCACCAGGCTGGCTTTCTAATATCAGTTCATTACAGAGAACACATTTGCGCAGCCACTTCACTGCTGCTGTTAATTTAAACTGGGATGATTAAAAGCTGTAATTGCACCATTTTAAATAAATGTCCACTATCTGGATTATTATATTTTTAATTACTGTGTCTCTGTCGAATGTTTTTATCCCTCTGATTGATTTGTTTATACTGTATTTATTTATAATTCCTTGATCTCCCTGACCCTGTTACCTCCTGAGAACACAGTTTGATTGTGATTCCAGCAAATGGAAGAGGACTGAACCAGGAAAGAGCAAAAGGTACCAGGTCAGCTTTCCCTTATGAGATCTTTGTAGCTCTCCTTCTTTGTCTCATGACCCAGGTGCTCTTCTGCTCTTTTTTCTTCCCCAGGGCTGTGGGGGAAGATGAACAGCCTGGAGGACTGTCTGGCTGGGAGGCAGGAGAGGGGGAAATTGAATTGTTATCCAGCAAAGCTCAGCCCATGGAGCTGGCGAGAGCATCATGCTGTGTGTTAGGACCCATTCCTTAACCATTGCTTCACAAGCAGGAACCTGCTGCTGTGGTGTAAGTTCCAGAATAAGCACTTAGACCCGTGATACCCCATTGCATGTTGTTGTCTGCCAGGGGCAAGGAGCTGCAAGCAAGACTGACTTGCAGAGATCATGATCTGAGTGCTCAGGGCACTCCTGAGAGCTGCTCTGGGACTGTGCTGTGGGGCACCTGAGAGAACACTGCTGCTGAGAATATTTGAGAGGCTGCTTGCTCCTGTAGGACTCCAGGCATCTCTGCTGATGTGTTTATCTCCCATCACATGCAGTATCTGCAGGACAGGGACTGTCATTTGCTCTGATTTTGTTCTGCACCCTCTACAGGAGGCTTCTGATGGCTGGCAAGGGCTCTGAGGCACTCTGATAGCATGAATGCATAGTTTGCCTGCCGGGCAAATATTGCAAAGCTTCCAAACACTTCACTTTCCCCCGTTTCCTACAGTCTCTGGGACCCTTAAGGAATGGATCAGGCCTTCAGCATAATAGAAGAGGAGTCTGCACGTGCCCCCTGGATACACAAAATGTGTGGCCTCACCATATTAGTTCTGTCAATTGTTTAATGGCTTTTCCTCTAGCAGTGAGTCAGATGCAGCACTGCAGCTGCTGTGTGGGGCAGGGGGAAGCCTGGTGAGACCCCAAGGCCAGGGAGGCTTTTGCAAAGGGAACGTTCTCACTGGGCAAATTTCAGTGTGGACTGAGTCACAAGGCAGTGGATGAACAGACTTATCAGGTAACTATACTGGAATGGTGTTTGGGCATCTGTAGAGAGCATTTCCAGGAATGAATGCCTGGGGCACTTGCTACTAGGAAAAAGGGAGCACAGCACTGGAGGAAGCCTCCTGGAACAGCACATCCAGTTGCCTGACCTGAGAGTTCAACACGGATATGAATTTTCTCTTAGAGGGCCACATACAGGGCAGCCAATTATGTTGCATGTAAGTGACACAGCTCCGCTCCAGGTATGTCCTTTAGCACAAAAACAGGGGGTGTCACAAGGACAGAGCAGCAAGGAACAAAAGAACAGAACCTCTGCAGGCATCAGCCATGTCCTCATTGTGAATCCTCCAGCTACACAGCCAGAAAATTAGGCAGAAACCACACATGAGCACCAAAGCATGATTTCATGAGTACTTGAGCAGCCCTTGGGCAAGTACAGCACAGATGAATGGGATAGGTGAGAGGGTGGCCATGATTTTGTAGCAGCATTAGAGAGAATTACAGTCTGCAGCAAACCAGTCATTTTGGTCATTCAGAAAGGGTAATTACACTTTGAGATCTCTGGGAGGTAATTTTCTTGTTGGCTGGTAATCAGCCTGTGTGTTCCTTTTTTCTTATTTTAATTAAAAATTTTGGTTTGCCATGTTCACCAGGCACCTAGCTCACTCTGCCTGAGCACAAATGCTTAATAGCATTTTGTAATTGACTGAATTGTCTATTAGTAAAAAAGCCATGTAATTCAGTGAGCATCATTGAAGTGCTTACTGTTATACCTGACACAAAGCTAAGGACTCCCACCTAAAGAACTTAGAGACAAGAGGGGTGTTAAAGACAAATTAAGGCGATTTTACATGAGAATAGCAGTGTACTCGGAAAAGTGGAGCTGATGGATGGGCAGGGTGAGGCATTGGCATTCTGCAGTCGTCCATAGCAGCTCTGCTCTCTCAAACTCTTTCAGTCTGACAAGTGAAAGTGGGTTTGAAAGTCAATGTATTGATTTTAGCTAAGAGAAGCCCGCAACTTTTACAAATCGCTTTCTCCTATGAGCTTCCTCTTGCAACCTTTGTCTCTGGCAGGCTCCCTGGGCAGCTGGTGGTCAGTGTTCAGGAAGGCAGAGATACTGTTTGGATGCCCTGATCTGTCTCTCATTTGAGAACCAGGGCACAGTTGGTCTGATACTTTACTAACTATGAATATTAGAATGCTGGAAAATGCCATGGCAGGACTCCTGTGAAGGCTGTTCAGGAAGGGTCAGCACACAGCTGGCTCTCTGTCCTGGCCAGATTTGTACGCTCTGTACTCAGTTTTGACCTGAGGTATCAATGTCACCCACCTTCCTTTTTTTAAAGGGCAAAAAGAGATAACTCACATGGTTATTTATGCTGGAGTTTCTTCTTAATTGGTTTGTGGTTCTCACCATCTGCCTGCTGATACATGTGTGGAGGAGACCTGGATAATTCTGAGGTGCCAGCGCTTTTCCTGCTGGTGGTTCTTCCTGCCCCCAGGGACATCATTCCAGGGAGAACCATGTATTGGCATCCTTTGAGGGGACCTGACTGGCAGGGAACCTCTTGTGGGCTGTTCAGCTTGCAGGGCTGTGTTGCTTGTGCAGGGTAATGGCTGTTGCTGCAGTCTTCCAGGCAGCAGGATGGCATCAACTCCTTCTCCTTCATGGACCCTCCTGTGATCTCTGTGGATCTAAGAGGAGATGTTCCCACCTTAGGATGAAGGAACAAGGGAGGAGAACCTCCTCCAAGGGAGGAGGAGGAAGAAGCTTCTCTGGTGTCCTGTTCTCTAACTGGATGATGGCCAGGCTTTGCTTCACACAGCTCTGCAAGAACAGGGGAGGATTTCTATGAAAAACTCCAACTTCCCCCAAGCCACTTTTTCTTACATTCATATATATAACTCCTCTAGACCTTCAAACTCTATTTGGAGAAAATTCTTTGTGCTTTGCAATCCTGTGAGCTGCCCTGGGCACCTCCCCTCCTGCTCCTACAGTTGATTCACCAGCCTGTGCTTGGCAGTAGGGCTGTCTGTCTTTTGGAGGGAAGCTTCCACCTCAGAGCCAGCTGCACCTGAGTCAGGGTGAGGTGGTCCAGCATCCTCACTTTTGCACAAGATATGCAACAGTTTTCAGGGTCTGCAGTGGGAGTTTGCCCCACTGTGTGCTGCCTCAGTGTTTCCTTTGGAAAGTCTTCCTGAGCGTGTGGGCATCCAACAGGATTGCATCCATGTTGCTGCAGATGATGCCTGGCAGAAGCCACATGGTCTTTCACAGCCACTTGGCCATCAGCTCAGAAAACTTATCTGGCTTGCTCTCAGCAATCAGGCTACCTTGGAGCACAAAAGATCAGCATGTGGTCAGATTTTTACAGCACCCCCTTCATGAGGACATTAATGGCTGTGTTAGTTTCTGATTTTCCTCTGTGCCTCCATTCGGGAATTCTAGCACTAAGGTAAAGAGGTTGTTCATTCCATCCTTAAGCATTTCCAGTAGGGCCTCCTGAGCCAGTTTCTTCTGGAAGACAGAGTTACAGGATGACACAATTACATCACTGAATGATTTGTTCCTTCCCTCATTTCTTATCTTCTTCCTGCCGCTGGTTGATAAACTTGATTGATTGAAAGCTGGCTACAAGGAACTCATTAATGTGCCCAGACGTGGCTTCTACTTTGTTCCTCTGTCTCAGGATCTCCTCAATTTTTTTTCTTTGCCTTGTTGCTGGTGTCAGTATCACCACTGCTAATGTGACAAATAAGGGAATTGATGGTGGAGGTGACATTATGACATGTGTCATCACTGTCTGAGGAGATAAGCAGGGTTTGGAATTCAGGGTTCATATCTAACTGGATTATATCTTTCAGTCTAAAGAGATTGTGTTTTCTGCAGAGCAGCCTGCTCACTTGCTTACTTGCATGTGGAGGCAATGTCTGGGGAGCCATATCCACAACTGAAATTTCCTCCTCGAGAGCAGGTGGGCTCTGGCTTCAAGGGTGCATCTCTGAATGCTGACAAGAGACTTCACATCTTGTGTTTGAACCATGCTGAGGTTTCTCATTGAAACACATTGTTGAAGAAACTCTTGACCTGCCGGGTTCCTGTTTTGCAATATGACCCAGCATCCTCATATATTCTTCAGGAAAATCCCCAGCTGTTTTGAACAGGCTAATTCCTTCCTCTGCCCTTGCCACTGCTGCTTAGACTGTGACGTTTCAGAAGATCTGAGTGAATAAGGAGAGGATGAAAAACAAAAAATGGGAAGAAGATTTACATGGAAGCAGTTTCTTGAAATTTGCCATTAGGACAAACCCACTGCATTTTACCCCAGGTAGAACATTTAAGTTATTACCATGTTATTTAACTTTATTCTGGCACATTAAAAACTGGCAACTGTGACATGAGAAATGTCCTCTAGAAATGAGAAGCAGGCACTTTGTTTGGGAAAAAAAATCCTTGTCAGTGCAACTGCACTGCCTGCATCCTGATACAGCTCTGGCCCCCAAAAGTGCTGCTCCATGGAAACCCCTCTTTGCAGGACCTCTGACTGCAGCCCATCTCCCTGTGGTGAGGTTGTAGCCAGAGGTGGAACAGCTCCTGGCTCAGAGGACCCCCATCCTCAGCATGTGGGCACACACGGATGAGCAGGGCTCTCTGTGCTCTTTGGCTCTCTCTGCTGGCTGCAGAGCCCCCCAATCCTGGGCTCGGGCACTGTCCCCCCAAGGGCACCCTCTGGGGAGCACGCTGCTGTGGGGCCAGGCACACAGGCTGAGGAATATCGTGTTTGAGCCTCCAGGAAGAATCACAAACCCTGCCAGGCACAAGCAGTAAAGCAAGAAAAAAGAGCTGCCAGAAAAGAATTACAAAAGAGCTTTGCAAATGTGACAGCCGATTTCCAGAGGGATCCTTTTCCTTCCTCAGTCATGAGCAAAAGGAGAAGTTTTCCTTGAAGGCAGAGTACAGAGCTCTGTGCAAGGGAGCAAATGATCTACCTCGGGCAGAGCAGCACTGGGCTGATTGCTGGGCTGGGAGGGAATCACTGACTTTGGCTCTGTGCCTGGGACATCTCCGAACAGGGGCTGTGGGATGAGTATGGAGGGCCTGGAGCATCTCTGAGCTCTCCTCCAGGGAATGCTTTTCCGGGGCTGGAGGCCAGAAGCGTTTCATCCTTCTGCACCACAGAGCACAGCAGGCTGCTGCCTGCAGGAGCCAGCTGCGAGGGAGGGGGAGGCAAGCAGTGGAGAGCGTCAGGAGGGATGCTCTGTTGTTGTATATGAGACCAAGTCACTCTCTCTCTCTTCTCCAGCAGCCAGTCTAGGTGATAAACAAAGCCTGGGTCTGCATTATTTCATGTTTTCTCAGGGAATACCTTTGTAGAAAATACTAGGGACCTTTGTTAAATTAATTTTGCTAATTAAATGACCAGGTGTGTTTCTTTATCAAATGATGCTGGAAGTAATGATTCATGGAACAAACTGGCATTTTTACTATGTATATGAAGAAAACTGAACTTGTGGGGTTTTTTTGTGACTTTGTTAATTTTTTTCTTGTATTCTACAAGTTGTTTATGGGGTAAGTTTTCTAAGACTGGGATACAAAAAGTTTTCTGAGATACCCAGATCTGGCCAAACAGCTATTCTCAGAAGTGTAATTGGGTTTTGGGGAAAAAAATAACAAATAACTCCCTAATAAAATAAAGACAAAGTTGAAGAAAAAAGGAATAAAAGTGTTTTTATTGCATTATTCTGGTGATAAGCTGACAGAGAGTCAGAGGGTGTTCAGTGAGCAAGGAGCACAGTCTGTTCCTTTATCATAATAACTTTTATTGCCTAGTTATATCTTCTCTTACCCTGCTCAATAACCATCCTGCTGCTTTGCTTGCTGAGGATTAGGACTCTGTTGTAGCAGTGAGTGCTTCTCTCCAAGCACCTGGTGCTCACCCATGCGGGGGCTGGGGGTAGCTCTGGTGCTCCTCAGAGATGCTGGGAGTTGGGTGGGATGAAAGGGAAATTTCCTGTGGTGCAAGCAGAGGTCTGGGAATCAGAGATGCTCCTGGTAGCTACAATCAGCTGGTGCAATTCTTGTGAGGAGCCCCAGAGGCAGAGTAAAGGCAAAGGCACCACAGAGCATCTCATGGGCTCTTCTTGGGGGAGGGAACTTGTGCTCATGGGTCCAGGTTCTTGGTATTTTCTGCAGAGCCAAAAGGAGCTGGATGGTGCCAGAGTGGACTCAGGATATGAAATCGGGGTCCCACAGTGCTTCTTCTTAGCACAGCTAGGATCACTTCAAGCTATTTGTCCCCAGTGAGCCTTCTGGACCAAAGAAGACTTCTCTTTTTTACCAGCTAGAACTGCACCTAAAAAATAATCTTGGCCTGCTTGCTAGATCAAGAGACGCCCCCTGGCATCATTGGAGACTTTGCCTTTGGGGATGGCTGAGAAACTCCTCACTGACTTCCCACAGGTCATGTGTGTTTCCAGGCCGTATACAATTTTTCTGGTTTTCATTAAGGGCAACTCTTCAGGCAGCAGTTTCAAGCCTGTTTATGTTGTTGCTTGCAGACATTTCTCTGCTTTGCCTCAGATGAATCACCTGCTGATGAAGGTACCTGCTGGAGGGGCATTACTCGGGTCTGCCCATGGCACCAAGTGCAAGAGGGGAGATGAATCAGCTGAGTGTGGATCACCACAGCCCCTAAGGTCCCCCCAACCCATGCTGAGGCTGTCCCTCCATGGAGCCTCCTCTCTGACCTGCAGAGAATGTGGCTTGAGAACCTCTCCCAGAAAATGCTCTGCTCTTGGGCAGCCCTGGCCTGTGTGCCCATCCAGACTCAGCCTTGCCCAGCAGGAATGTTCCCAGCATGGAGCACTGTTCCATGGCTCCGTGTCTAGGGATTAACTATACTTATTTAGTCTCTTTAGCCCATAACTCCCACATGTCAAAGGGAAAAAGAAATCTTTCTTTTTCTTTCTAGTCTTTTTAGCTTGGCATGGCAGAGCATCGTGTTTGTTCAGCTCCCAGCACCTGGGATTGCTGGCACTGCCACAGTGCAATTGCATGTGGTGATACTGCATTTAATGCCTTGGAAGCCAGCTCCCCAGACTCCAGGAAATCCCGAGCTGACACAAGGAGCAGTTTGTCTTTCTGTCTCTGAACTGGGGACATGCCTTCACCAGTAGATCTTCATTAAGCTTCCCAGAAGCTGCCATGGCATGTCATCAGCTGTATTGAAACAGGCTGGTGTAGCTTATGAATCACAGTCTTTAATTCCTGCTTGTGACTGGGGATCATCCTCATCCCTTTTTGGGATGAGTTTCACTCCAGCAATTGGCAGGATTAAACTCCCTTCAGCAGCACAGGTTGAGCAATATGAACAAGGGGAAAAGCCTCAGGCGAGTAGTGGTCTATTTATATCCCATGAAAGATGGACTCTCTGCATAAGAATATTCAAGCCCCTGGCCCCTCCACCCCCCTCCTGTTCCTCTAGCTGCTCTCTTGAGGCTGTCTCAGCACTGAAAAATTAGTTTCTTCTTGAAAGCTAAGAGGAACCTCAGTCAACACAAGAGTGAACAGCCAGGGATGGGGAGGTCTCTGCTTTACTGAATCCCCTAAAATCTGCTCTGTTGATGCTACACAGCAGTGAAGGAATCAGATGTGAGCTGGGACAATTACTGTCTCCTCACAGAGTCTGTCTCCACATTTTCAAGCAGGCTTCTATTCTTACCCTGCCTGCTTTTTGAGGCTGATTACTGATCTAAATTACCGGCACTTCTCAAATATCTTTTTGGAGGCTTTTTCCTGCAGTGCAGCCCTGTCCATCCCACAACAATGAGTTAATCCTGCATCCTCCACAGCTGCACCAGCTGCAGAAATCCAGGGCTCCAAGAGGGTAAGGCTCTCTCCCAGTCCCCACAAAGTGCTGTGAGAACCACTGTGCCCTGCCCAGTCTGCACTGCACCCAGCTATGGTAAAGAGGGCAGAGCCCCTAACCCCAAGGCACTGCATATGGAGCAAGCATTTCGCCATCCCACTCCCAAAGAAGGAAGAGAGAAGCTCCCAGGCCGAAGAAGGAAGAGAGAAGCTCCCAGGAGCTGGGGAGACACAGGATGGTATCACAGCAAGGCTTTTCCAGCAGGTGCAGGATCCAGCTGGGCCAGCAGCAATCCTTAGCCCTGCCTGCAGCACAGGCTAAGCCACGACTGCCCTGCTCCAGGGAGGGAGAGCAGAATCCAGCCCTGCCTCTGGCCCCCTCAGAGGGGCTGAGACCAGCAGCTCCCCTTCCTGGGCATGCCCCTGATGCCTTTGCCTGTTGCCTTTGTTTGTGGAGGAGCCCAGTGAGCTCTGTAGCAGGGCTGGGATTTCACACTTTACAAGACAAGGGATTCACCTTCCCCTCAGCTCTTATCCAACAGCCCCCTGCCTGCAGGGAAAGGAGGCACAGACCAAGAATGAAAGCAATGGTCCATAAGCCATCAAGAATGATGCCCCACAGAGAGCTACGCTGAGCACAGACCAGAGGCAACTTAACAAGCCTTCATCTGGGGAATCCACCTTCACTGGAGTCATGCTGAGTCCTGTGCCCATGAATATCTCTGAAATCCCCCATTTTTCACCCTTCTTTCACATATGATGGCTACAAAATACTTATTTTTAATCCTGAATGATGAATTTCTCATCAAAGTGGCACCTGTCCCCTGTGCAGGATGTTTGCTCTATGGCTCCAATTCACCTGTGAGTGTGTGGCACAAACCATCACGGCCAGAAAGCTGAGACTGTGCAAAAGCATGAAAAATCTGTCTTCCATTGAGAAAATAATGTTTTTCTCACAATGCTAATCTCCTACCCTGCTGAACCCTTCAATATTGCCTTTCAAGATGATGAGGTGGGTAGAAAAACTGCTGTGACCAGTTCATTAGATGAGAGGGGCTGGTGCCATGGGGTTAACATCTCAGCTTTACAGGGATGTGAAACTGCCCCCTGCACAGCAGAACAAAGGAAAACTTTCTGAAGGAATCCCTGGAACAGTGTTTGTCAGGAATACTGCAAGGACCAAAATATGCCAAGTAGGGAAACCTTTTAGTGCCTGTGGCTGAGGAGGGAATGAGATGTGTGGTGTAAACTTGTACCATGAACTACTTTTACCATCCCCATCACTCAAAATACACAGCTGAGATTTTTACTGATCCCTCTGGTGATGGGTGTAAATCCTCCAGACCCACTTGAAGCACCAAATGCTGTGGATTTGATTCAGCCACAACTGTAGGGATTTGATATCTAAAATATCACTGTGGCTCTAGTTCTTTTAGTAAGACCACAGAAAAAATATCCCATTATGATACATTGTGTGTGTGTGCATATGTGCGGATGTGCACGGTGTTGGCTGCCCTGAGACAGGCAGTGTTCTGAAGATGAGCAGCCTGAGAGGTAACCTCAGTTTTCTCATTGACCACCGAGCCTTAGCATCACCGTTTGAAACATAAATTTTATTGCAACAGAGAATTAAAAATAGTACATTTGAAAGAGTTGCAGAGTGCATGTCATCAAAGAACTAGTCAGAAATCACAACTCAAGCAAATCATGTACAATTGGAACAGAAAGTTTTATTAAAACAAGTGGAAATCAAACTCAAATTTTCCTTGTTTAATTTCACCATAACTGTGGATTGTGTATTTACAGTCTTCGCCTCTTGTGGTGAAGGTTCTGCTCAGAGCAGGGCAGGGATGGATGGGGAGAGAGGTGGGTTTCAAAAGCTAACAGGATGTGAAAGTTTTCCAGAAGAAGTTCTTGCAGCCTGCTTTGCGTTCCCGGGGTGCCAGAGCGGGATTTGAGTTAGCCGAGCGCTCCAGCTCCAGTCTCACTTCATCCTGCTCAGCCCCTCGGGACAAGTCCTCAGACTCCAGGGCTTCATTTTCTGTCTGACTTGGCTCTGAAAGCAGTTCTGCCAAAAAGTACTTGGCCAGTTCCTTGGGGACAAAAGACAGAAAGGGAGAAAGAGATAGAGAGATCACAATTACTCCTTGATTTTTGGGGGCTCACCACTCTGTTCCTCTAAGACTTCTCCATGGCCAGATTAGAGACATTCAGGATGCAGGAGGAGAAGAGGAGCCCTGGCTTTCCAAAGAGCCCAGCCTGACAGCTGCTATGCAGCAGTTGTGTCTATGGCATCTACCTGGTATGGGGAACAGACTGCTGTCCTGTGCATGACAGGGAATGAACTTGTCTTTACCTTCTCTTCCCACTGCTCCAGCACTCAGCGAGGATGCCACAAGCCTGCTGCTAAAGTGACATGGGAAAGGTCTTTGGGGAAGATGGCAGGGGAGGTTGAATTGGTCACCATCTCACTGGGACTTATTTTTCTTCTAGTCCCTCCAAGCCTCGGCTGTCACCCAGCATGGATAAGACCATTGTTCTGCGCTCTGAGAAAGCTGCTTTCATTCTGCGACCCGGAGAAAACCTTGGGAGCTTCACCAGGAGCCTCTGCCCTGTGCTCCAGCAGTGCCTGCTCTTTACTGACCACCAGCACCCAGCTGGACTGTCTCACCTCCCAGCACCAGCTGCCCAACCTGTCGATGGCTCAGCCCCGGCGGGGAACGGGGGATCTGCGGGGAAAGAGGGGTCTGCAGCAAGCAACCGCGCGTCTGAACAGGGACACTGGGGAAGCCTGGCGAGGAACGGGAGGGGTCCGCAGCAGGGGTGCCGGGGCTGTGACAGGGAGCGGGGGTTCTGCAGAGGGGAATCGGGGTTTCTGTAGAAGCGGGAGCCTGCAGCGCGGCCGTCGGGGCGCCCGGGGGTACCCGCGGTGTCCGCCCCGTCGCGGGGCTCTCTCTCACCTGCTTCCCGGCGGCGGCGGCCAGCGACTTCTGCAGGAACTGCCGGAGCCGCGGGTCCGACGGGGCGGCCGAGACGGTGCCGAGGGCCAGGGCGATGGAGAGCAGGGCCAGGGCGCACTGGAGGCGGCACGACAGCATCTCGCCGGCGGGTCGGGCGCGGGAGGCGGCGGCGGGAGGCGCTGGCGGCTCCGCTGCGGCTCGGCTCCGGCGTTGGGGATCTCCTCGCCGCCCGCCGCCTTTATAAACCCTTCTCCTGACGTCAAGGCGGGGGCGCCCCCCTCGCCCCACGCCGCCGGGGGTGGGTCTCTGGGACGGGGGGGGGGAACGGGACCGGGGATGCTCCGCTCTGCCCGGAGCCGGCCAAGCCTCCTCGGTTCCCCCGGAGCTCCCCTCCCCTCTGGCCGCCCCCAGTCCCCGTCCCAAATCACCGCCCCGACCAGAGCTCCCGACCCTGCCCGTCCGCTCCCTCCTCCCCGGCCTCAAGCCCACCCGAGCGGCGCTGGGGGGTCCCGGCTGTTACCGCCCACCCGCGGCTCTGACCCAGCGCCGGAGGGTGAAGCCCCCCAGCAGCCGCGCTGCCAAAGCCCCTCGCCCTGGAGCCGGGTCCCTCCCCGTCGGTGAGAAACGGCTCCAGAATCCGGGGAGCGGCAAAGGGTCCCCTGAAGGGCGATTGCTTCCGGCTCCTGCAGCGGGTGGGGGTGCTGAGGTGCCCTTGGGGTCGGTCCTTTTGCCTCCCCTGCCCCTGTGGGTCGCTCCGGCACCGGTCCGTCCCCAGGCTCCCTCCCGCGGGCAGCTCCGGGGGCAGCGGGAGCCTCAGGGGACGGTGCCCGGCTCCTGCCGTGGCTCTGCCGCTCTGGGAGGCGAGCACAAATCTGTGCCTGGGTCGGGGCGTGCTGGTCCCTGGCTCAGCCTGCGGGGACCCTTGTCTCCATCTCAGGGTCGCTGGACATGCTGGTCCCTTGGCATGCACCTGTCCCACTCGATGGTGGGACAGTCTTCCCCACTCCTCCAGCCTCTCCTGAGAGTTGGCTGGTGCCCACAACGCGGAAAAGCTGCTTCAACCCCCCTGAAGGATCAGCCTCCTCAGCTGTCTCCCAGCTGGCAGGAGCAGAGCGGGATGTGCTGGAAAGGGCCTCTGTTGTCAAAAAAGGGGTATAGGAACCTCTCCTATCTCAATTTCCAGCTGAGGAAAGTCAAAGACTTGAGGGGACAAGAATTCAAGTACTGCGAAAAGGTCTCCAGAAGCCTTCAAAATGACATTTTGTTTCATGATGAATTAATGTGCATCCCCTGCTCCCTTTCAACCCTGGTGCTGCTGTCTGGGTTTGTTGAAGCTGACCAGGGAGTGTGAAACATGAAACAAAGTGTTCCTGCTCTGTTTCACAGTCCAACATGATGAATTGGTGCTGGTTGCTGGTTCCAGACCAGGCAGGACTTTGGGCTGCACTGTGACTGCCCTCCCTGGATGGTGCTCCCTTCCTTTGTGCAGTGCAGCTCTGTAGCCTCACATAGCTTTCATCCTCTTCATCTTTCCCAAATTATGGAGCAAAATTAATGAAAATCATGAGAGAATAAGCCTTCATTTGTAGCCCATTAGACCCTGAGGGTTGGGTTTACTTGTGCTGCATTATAGCCAGTTTTTCCTCATCTGCCTGACATGGACAAGGCCAAGCTCCGTGCTCCTGGGACCCTGTCTGTCTTCTAGCACTCGTCTTGCTCTGGGGAAACCAGTAGAGAAGCATCAGCCCCTGCTCTGGTTTAGACAAATTCCCTTGCTTTGGGCACAGGACACAGCCTCCTACCAACGCCAAAGGAAATGACTGGACCCAAAAGAGCAGACTGTCCCTAAGGGCTGTGACTGTCAGAGTTTTTCTCTCTACCAAGATCCTGTGTGAGCAGCTGGACCAGCATCTCTCTCCTCCTGTGGGCAAAGAAGCAGAGCCAGTCCTGGCCGTGGCAAATGGCCAAGGCAGCAGATGCCAGGGCACCAAACCTATCCTGGATCTCTTGCCTGCCTTCCAGAGAGGTTTCCTAGGAAAGGATTCTCTCAGCAACAATAATTTCGCCACTTTTCTAGATGGCACATCTAGAAAAAGATGCACAGCAGCATCTTTTTCTAGATGGCACATCTAGAAAAGTGCCATCTTTTGGCATGCAAAAAGATGCAGCAAGCTGGGCTCTCCATTCTACTTGCACTGAGAATAGAGTTGTTTTGTAGCCCCCAGGCTCTCCTGCTTGGCACAGCCGAGCCCAGCTGTGCCACACTGCAGTGCAAGCCTGGGCCAGCTTTGCAGAAGGCTCCAACTCCCCACCAGCTCATCCCAGCTCCCCCAGCCCAGGGCAGTGCAGCTTGCTTGGGTTCCACATTGGAGAAGAGCAGAGATGGGAATGGGAGACAACACTGGGTTATTTCAGACTCCCCTGTGGCTTACTGGAAACTCTTACCTAACATCCCTTGCCACTGCACAGCAGGCAGCTCTCCAGGCTGGCACTCCTTCTGTCATTCAGTGTGTCACCCCAAGGGGATGGGCACACTGGGAACTCCCATCACTCCAGAGCTACCGTCCTGCTTTGGCTCCCACAGTGATGGGTCTGCCCTGAAGTGCCAGAGGGATCAGTTCAGCACCTGTATTTCTTAGAGCACTGCAATGGGCTGGAGTGCAGCCTTGGACTGCTGCATGGGATGGAGAGCTGTGCTACATTTCATCACCCTTTGGACCCACCTGGACACTAACATGGAGATGAGAGCTGTAGGAGCTGGCACAGTGCAGGAACAAGCTCATTGATGAGTTCCCCTCTTTCTCATTACCTGATAACTTCCTGTGGGACCAGCAGGACTTAGACACACCTAGTGGGATTGTGCAGAGTTGCACAGCTCAGCTGGAGATGGATGGGTCCCAGGTGGGCTGGCAGGGATGGTTTCAGGAAGTTGGTATGGTCCTGCTGCCATCAACTGGGGGAAGATACCAGACTAGATTCCTAAGGCGTTTTGAGAGGCCATTCTTGATGTCCTGCCCAAACCCAGGCTGCTCAGCACCTTGCTCTTCCCCAGCTACCCGCAGCACCTCTGTGTGCATGAGCCCAGCTCTATTAAAGATGTTCAGACCAGAACTGTTCCTTCCCTGTCTTCACTCACACCTTGTTTTTCATTTTTGCATTTATCCAGCCCAATCCTGCCCTGCCAACCCTCCCGGGCCACCTGGCAGTGCAGGGGATCCAGCCATAGAACAATAATGCCCAGCAGGACTTTGGGTTGGAGAAATGTGGTTGGAGTTGTGTTCCTGACAGTCCAGTTCCAGGCAAGCCCAGACCATCAGTCACACTGGGAATTCCTGGCTTGGATGTTCACTGGCTTTTCCAGGTACCTGAGGACAAGACTTGGAAGATGAGGTTGGCTCTGACTCCATCTCTCTGTGCAGCACTGGAGCTGGGTGGCTGTCCCTCTGTTCCTCCCTCTGCCTGAGGGAGGCTGGAAGAATTCCATCAGTGTTCCCCAGGAACAGGGGAACAGTGACTGCATGGAAGTGTCTTGGATTTGTCCCACTGAATTTCAGAAGCTCACCTGAGGAAAGTGTGGTTGGTTTCTTCTCTATGGTCATGGCCTCCATCGGGACATGACTAAGCTCCTGAGCCAGAGCAGCCTCAGAAAGGCTCTGACATCCACCTTTTTGGGATTTTACCTTTTTGGGATTCAGCTGAGGTTGTGAGGCTGGTGAGGCAGGACCAGAGACAAAGCTTTGATGGGACTGTTCCCCTAGAAATAACTCAGCCTGTTTAGAGGAGAGAAACTGAACTCTCATAGCGTCTGAGCCTTGTTGACAGATACAATGTTGAATGGACCAAAGTTCTCAGGTGATGTTTGTGAGAATCCCTCTGATGTTCTCCTTCTGAAAAAATTATTCTTTCTTTTCAAGGAAAATCTAAAGGAAAAAGACCACATGCTTTGGTTCAGAAAACCACCTTGTGCTGACCTGAAGGAACCAGCAACAAGGGAGTGGAGAAAGGAAGTTTTCATCTGCTCCATACAAGTCTGGACTGTCTCCCACAGAGGACTCCTGGGGAAGGGGTAAGGGCAGACCTCCAGATGTCCTCATGGCTGGTGCAGGCATAGATCAGCAAGTGAGCTGCAGATTGACTTACCAGTTTCCCTTCCCCCAGCTCCTCTGTGGGATCTGTGTGCTCTGAATTTTTTTGCATTCATTCTCCAGCCAGATAAATCCATCATCCGCTGGGCTGTGGCAAAGGCAATTCTGTTCCTTTCTTTCTGCCGCAGCGCTGCAGGGCATGTGGCTTTGCAGACGATTGAATTGCTCTGAATTCCTGTGACTGCTTCCTTTCCCCCACGCTTCCAGCTTGCTCCAGGGACCCAGAGCAGCCCAGTAGTGCCCGGCTCTGGGTGCCCAGGCTGTGTGCTCGGCAGCGAAGCGTGCCCTCTGCTGTCACCGCAGCCGCCAGCCCGGCTCCCATCGCACCTTATCTCCCTCGCTATCACCTACGGAGCGCTCTCCACACTCTCAGCTCTGCTTCCACGAGCAGGACAGTTCTGCCCTGGATCACTGCCTTGCCAGCAGGGAATACCGCTTTTCTTTATATTCCAGCGCTCAAGCTGGTAGGGCTGAGCGGTGATCTGGGAGCCAGGGCGGTGGCATTCCCCACACTGCCTCTGGACATGCAGCTGCTGCTGTGGGGCAGTGAGGAGGCTGCAACCACCCCACAGCTTTAACAGCTTGCTGGAAATCTAATAAAGCAGGTTTCTGCCCCGGGAGATCCAGATGAGTGGAGGAAAAGTAGTCAGTCATTACCTGAGTGATAATAAAAACCAAGAGCTCAATAAGGGAGAGAGCCTCTGGCTGAATGGTACCATGTACCCCTGGAATGGGGCACAGAGACAGCAGCAATGTTGGGGTTGTACACAGACTTACAACAGCCCTGAGAGGTTCTGTTTTTATAGTAAAACTTGGGCACAGATGCAAAAGAATTTGCCTCTCCATCAATTACAAGCATCTGGGATTTCTGCTCCAGTAGCAAAGAGGGAAGGCAGTCAGGCTGTGGAGGTTCACAGAGGTGGAATTCTAGTACCTAATTTTTGGAATGTCTCCAAGAGCCTGAGCTGTGTTTAGGATTTCTGATGCTGTTATCTGAGTTTTATTCCCAGTCTCAGCCACCTAGGATACTGCCATGGCATCCATAGGGCTGATAGCAGCTGCCTTGAAAAGGGAGAGGGAAGAGAAAGAGGAAGGGAAAGATATGGTAAAGACAAGGGAAAAACCAGTACAAACACTTGCAGAAACACAGCTGAACAGGCTGAGCTAAGAGTGATGTACCAGGTATAATATGAGAGTTAAATACCGAGGTATTTACTTGTACTATTGCAGTGGCTGCCAGGAGCCAGGGTTGTGTTTGGGACCATACAGAGAGATGCTGGCCTGAGCTGTGAGGAATTATTAGCATAAGGAAAGAGATTATGGGTACAGATGGATGAGCACATAAAATCAAGAAATAATTATCTCTGCTTTATCTCTGTATATAACTCTCCTCTATTAACACCATCTCTGTTCAGCCTGGAAAAGGCTCTGGGAGACCTTATAGCACCTTCCAGTACCTAAACAGGATTATAGAAAGTCAGCGATGGACTTTTTCAAGGATATGCAGTGACAGGACAAAGGGGAATGGTTTTAAACTGAAATAGGGACAATTTAGGTTAGATATAAGGAAGTCATTCTTTACTGTGAGGGTGGTGAGGAATGGGTAATCTAGAGAAGCTGAAGATGCTCAACACCTGGAAGAGCAGCCTGGATGAGGCTTTGAGGAACCCGATCTTGTGGAAAGTATCCCTGTCCACGGCTGGAATTGGATGATCTTTAAAGTCCCTTCCAACCCAAACTGTTCCATAATGCCAGGACTGCGTTCTTAAACTCCGTCTTCCACTGCCCTCTAGTGGAGACTCGGCAGAATGCAGCGCCCCGGCCCCGGCCCCGGCCCCGGCCCCGGCCCCGGCCCCGGCCCCGGCCCCGGCCCCGGCCCCGGCCCCGGCCCCGGCCCCGGCCCCGGCCCCGGCCCCGGCCCCGGCCCCGGCCCCGGCCCCGGCCCCGGCCCCGGCCCCGGCCCCGGCCCCGGCCCCGGCCCCGGCCCCGGCCCCGGCCCCGGCCCCGGCCCCGGCCCCGGCCCCGGCCCCGGCCCCGGCCCCGGGGGTCGTCCGTCAACGCTGCCAAAAGAAATAAAGCATCCCCTCCCGCAGCCTTGTTCACTCCCCTGGAGTTTGAATTCCCATTTCCATGCTGGGCCTTCCTGGCAAGCAGCCATTCCATAGGCTCGGTGGTGACCTTCCCTCTGAATGCCAGCCTGTCTCTGAAGCTGGGTTTTCCAAGGGCGAACAACCCAGCAATACGGACACGGGCAGGGCCGAGCAGTTCAGTGTTTATGGGTATAAAGCAGGCATAAAGCAAGTGTAGGGCAGCTCTGTGTGTGAGGGCTCCCTCGCCTCTCCAAACACCCTCCGTGCCAGATGCCTGCAGGCCTGTGAGTGCGGATTGCTATCGCTTCAGCTGAACTGCCCGGAAAAGCCATGACATCACTGTTTAAAAAAAATAAAGTCTGTCAGGAGGAGGAAACCATGCTCCAGGAAAATACAGTATTTATTTTGCAAGTGCAGCTGGGCAAGTCAATAGGAAATAAAGGTCGTGGCAGCACAGCTGCTTTTCTGGGGCAAGTGGAGCTGTCAGTCCAGCCCTGCTGCTTCCAAAAGTGACAACTGCAGTAACCAGAGAGGCGGTGAGCTCAAAGGCAAGCAGGTCCTGACAGGGAGGGGAGAAACCTAAATATGTGTGTCAAATGAGAGCAGTGTGTCAAAATCCTGCTGCGAGGACAGCCAGCTTTACTAAACATTAAAAACCCACCCGAAAAAGGTAGAAAGGGAAAGCAAATGAGGGAATAAGGTGGGAAAGTAAGATTTTGCTATTGTTAACACTAAGGCAATGATCCATTTGTGGTTATTTTTCCACCACCCTGTGTCTAACATGAGTAAGTTGGTGAGGGCTCATGCTGGCCTCAGCCTTCGGGGTAAAAAATAGGCTCTTGCCCAGAAGGATGCTTGGGAAGACCTCAGTTCATGAAATGCCTGCCCCACAGCAGGCAGGCACTTGCTGCAGGCTGCCAGGCAGCTGTCCTGCCTGGCCAAACCAAACAGGAGAAGAGAGAGGCTGGCTTTGCTCAGCTCTTGCCTTTTTGTGGGGTTTCTTCACATGCCAGCAGATCTGGGCTGCTGGGAGACAAGCCAGAGGAGCTGGGGGGGGGTCACAAAATCATAGGATGGCTTGTGTTGGACAGGATGTTAAAGATCATCTTGTTACAACCCCCTACCATGGGCAGAGACACCTTCCCCTGATTAGAGTTACTCAAGGCCTCATCCAGCCTGGCCTTGAACACTTCATGGATTTGACATCCACAGCTTCTCTGGGAAACCTCATCAGTTGTTCCAGTGCCTCATCACCACCATGGGTAAGAATGTTCTCCTAATAGCTAATCTAAATCTACCTTCCTCCAGCTTAAGGCCATTCCCCCTTGTGCCCCCACTACATGTCCTGGTGAAAAGTCCCTCTCCAACTCTCTTGTGGGCTCCCTTTGGGTACTGTAAAGTGCTCTAAGGTCTCCCTGGAACCCTCTCCAAGCTGAACAGCCCCAATTTTCTCAGCATGTCCCCACTGAAGACGTGTTCCAATCCTGCTGCCAGCTTAGTGGCTCTCCTCTGGACTCATTCCAAAGGGTCTTCCTTGTGCAGGGGGCTGCAGAGCTGGACACAGTACTCAGGGAGACCTGACCCTCAAAAGACCAGAGTAGAAGTTAAAAAGTTTAACTTTCATCCTGAAACAATATATTTATTTAGAGGCAAACAGGAAAAGGCGACTACATTGCCTTTAGATGAGCACAAAAAGCAAGAGCTCAAAGATGTCATAAGGAAGAGTAGCAGACCTAAAAGCCACAAGCTCACAAAGATGAGGACCAGCCACTCTATCCAGCTCAGCAGCCTGTCCAGATCCAGAGGCTATGCTAAGCAAGACAATTCCTCAGGTGAAACTTCTCTAAGAATAGCATTGCTGTTATCAGTCATCATGATCCCACTTATGGGGCCCAAAAGCATCTTCATAGCTCCTGGTCCTAAAAATGTTCAGCTGATGTCAGCAATAGTTGTCTCAGCCTGCTGTGACCATCAGAAGGCCAAGTCAGAGCAGCAAGGATGCTGAAAACCAGCAAATTGGCTCCCCCTCTTCTTGGCATTTTCTTCCCATGCAAAGCTGCTTTTGTTATCTCACATCCACCTCTGTCCCATGGCGTGTTGAAAACCAAATCCTTCTCTTCATCTCCAGCTCCTCCTAAGTGACCCTGCAAACAGCCAGGCCCTCCCCTTCCTGCTGGGGCTTCCAAGTGCCCCCACTGTGAATCATCTGGCGAGCCCCGAGACAAAGTTATCCATTAATTAACTAAACTCAAAATGAAACTCAGACCCCACCCTGGGCTCTGCTGAGCCATGGCCGAGCTCCACACCAGTGCTGGTTCCAGCCAGTCCTGTCTGTGTAATTCAGAGGAACTTTTTGCCTGAAGCTCTTTGGTTTTCTGAAACCAGCAGAGCAGCGCAGAGCTGCTGGGCTGCCTGCACAGAGCTCAGGGCCTGGGCACCCAGAGCTTCTCCCAGCACACCACAGCCATCCAAACAGAGCAAAGCAGCTCCTCTCCCCACCAGGGCGAGCCCAGGGACTCTCTCAGACTGGGCTGTCTCAGCTCTGGCCCAAAGCCAGACTGCAATGGCTGGAAACAGAGATGCTCTTGGCCAGTGAGGTCCTGGATGGGGTTACAGACCCTGCTCCCCTGAATCATCCCACAAGGCAGGCAGAAGAGCAGCTCCCCCCCATCCCAGGCTCTGAGAAGAGAGGAGCAGCAGGCGGTCATCTTCCCTGAGCAATTCTGGCAAGTGCACTGGATTCCAGGAAATATAAATAACTACTCAGCCATCTGGAGCTGTCCCTGGGCTGGTTAGCAAAGGTTTCTCCCAGGCTCTGCCCTGTTCCTGCTGGCTACTCGGTGCCAATGCAGAAAGCACCAAGGGGGTGGCACAGTCCCCACCAGGATCCAGAGCAAACTTGAGTCTTGCTCCTGCCAGAGACCACCCTCACTCAAGGCTGAAAGAGGCCCTGCCTTCAATACAGGGCCAGAGCCACACCAAGCCAAGAGCTCACACCGGGGCTTTGGATGCTCAGCCCCTTCCCCAGGCACCAGCAAGGTTTCAAGGTGTTTAAGGAGAAGGACAGGCAAGAACAGACCTCTCACTCCATCATACATCACTTTTCTTCATTTTATTCTTTTATTTGTACAGCTATATTTTACAGAACGCATTAATGCAGTTTAGACACAGCCCAAACCCTGTCTCCCGAGATTGTTTATAACACAAGCATGTAAAATAAGACCAAAAAAAAATCCAAAACAAAAAAAATAAAACATTCCCCCACTTAAGAGTTCCACCAAAACTCCTTTTGCAACATCAGGCTGTACCTTGAAGAAACTGAGCTCAATATAGTCCATACACTGAAAACTTCCATTGAAAAGAAAGGCACCGTGCGAAACCACATTTTACATATATACAGACTGAGAACTAGAACAAAAAATTACACTTTATTATTATTTTAAATTCCTTCTGCAGCTTTGTTGGTTTAATACACACTTTTTTGTAAATTGTAAACCTTCACTTGCAAAAAAATACAAATACACTGATGCATTTAGACAAAATATTTTCTTACTTGTACAGATGCAATACTTTAAAATATCTCCTTAAGTGCTCTATCATAATAAAGATTCTCAGAGTGGCTTCTGCCTGCAGAGTCCAACTGAGCCTTTAATGCATTTTATATATTTTTAATATAGCTTTTTTAAAGGTCTATATATATTTATTTTATATATATATTTATATATTTATATCTATATATATTTACAACTCTGCCATAGATTCCTTCACCTTTGGTTAAAAAAGTTAAAGCCCTCTCTTTAATAGCATACTTTCTCTTTAAAAGAACACACATTTTGCATACAAAAGAAAAAAATCTGTTCCCATAAATCAACATTACATTCCTCATCTTCAAACTGCAAAGGCTGTGAAGGTTAGACTCCAGAGTTTATCAACACTCCACTGCACAGACATTTAAAATGACTATTTTAAATTTTTTTATGTTTTATATACAGTAAGATCTGAATAATTTTATTTTTTCATTTTGTTTCACATAACTGGGAAAAATAAAACCCGTGTATTTGTAATTTTTTTTTTTTTAATTTCTAATGTTTTTCCACCTATCTGTACTATGGGTTTAGAGGCACTCCATCATGTGATGAATATTTTTTCTCTCTCTCTCTTTTTTTTTTTTTTTTTTTTAAAGTGTTGCAAGTATCCTTTGGACAGCTGCTCCCCGCCATGCCCCCCAAGACGAGCTCCTCCTGGGCAATCCTGTGCCTTCAGCAGGCCTTGGGCAGCTCCGGGGGCACCTCGCTGGCCGAGATGCGGTACTGCACCTTGGTGTTGGTGATGGCCCCGTGCTTCTGCCGCAGGTGGAGCCGCAGCTGGCTTTTGTGGCGGAAGTGCAGGTTGCACTTCTCACACTGTGGGGCGACAGGCAAAGAGAGAGGGTGTCAAATGCCATGGCAGGGGACATGTCCTCCCCTCAGGGCACGCTCCACCAGAGGCCCCAGGACACTGCACCCACTATACAGGCAGATGAGGGGAAAAGTGGGAACATGGTGGGAGGAGCAGCACCTGCGGGCACTCCATCCCAGGCTTTCAGCAGCATGTATTTGTTTTTGGGATGCACAAAGGGCAAAGTCCCTCAGGAGATTACTCTGGCTCTGATAGACATAGCACCAAGCTCCATATCTAGGTGATCAAACCAGCTACAGGGCTATTTCTGGAGCTGCTTTTGGCCTCTGCTGAGCTGAATGGCTCCAGGATGTTAGGATGTCAACCTCTTCTTGGATTCTCTTTTGAACAGATGGTGAAAGCCAGGAAAGCCCCAGCAAAGCGCTGGGAGCCCACAGGGCTGCAGGCAAGGCAGGGCATACTGCTTGCTGTGTGTGATTATCACCATCAGAGGGGAGCTCAGGCCAGGCTGTCTGCTCCTTTCCCCTATCCCCACACACCACAGGCAGCTGTAATTTAAGCCACAGCTATTTGAAGTAGTGTGACCTTCTTCCAGATGGGGTGGAAGAAAAGAGCAACTAAGATGTACCCAGCTTGGGCTGCATGTCAGTGTTTCCAACACAGCCACGCCTGAAAAAACACCACATCAGCATCAGCTAATGCCCAGGAGGGAAATGGGGCACAAGAAGCAGGGATGTGACCTTGGTGTGGGGCCTCATGAGGCTGGCAAAGGGCGTTAGGATGCTGCAACCAGCCTGTGCAAATGCTCTTGTGCCTTCACAGCCCCTCAGGCTTGGCAGCATTGTCCCCCAGCCCAAGCTGAGATTCCCCACCACCAAAAAAAGCAGGGCACTCACATGATAGGGTTTCTCTCCTGTGTGGATTCGAAGGTGACTTTTGAGGGTCTGCAGGTGCCGGAAGCGTGTGCCGCAGATCTCACAGGGGTACGGCTTCTCCCCGGTGTGAATGAGCACGTGAGCACGGAGGTGGGCCACCTGCAGAGAGCAGCTCTGGGTCACAACAGCCCCAGGGAGGATGGCATCCCACTGGGAGCAAGGGTATCCCTGCGGGAATGGGGTTCTGCCCAGACGGCTTTTTTGGTCTATTGGGTTATAGCTGGGAGTCAGGGCCATGTGTCTGAGCTCTGGTACCTCCAGTCCTTAAGACAAAATGGAGCAGAATAGCCACAACCAGCAGTCAAGGTTTCCTTACTAAGCCAAATTTTTCCCCTCGGACCTTAAGGTCCAAATTTATCCTACAACACCATGGGAAGAGCTGCCCAAGGCAGCAAGCTGAGCTATCATCACCCTCCTCTCTGCCATGAGGCATCACCAGTTTTGGCAGTGAAGATCTGCCAGTCTTGGGCAGAAGATCCAACCATATCCCACCTCCCCAGGCACCGTGGGTCCCAGAGGCCACACGCACCTGGACAAATCTGGCCCCACAGGTCTCACACTTGTAGGGTTTCTCCCCAGAGTGGATGCGTGTGTGGGTTTTCAGGTTGGCTGGTCGGTTGAACTGTGCCCCGCAGATGTTGCAGCGGTACGGCTTCTCTCCTGCAGAGCCCAAAAGGAAGGGTGAGGGATTAGCTGCAGGTGTGCTCAGCACCCAGGATCCATGGTGCTCCCCAGAGTTCAGTCCCTTCAGCTGCCAGACCCCATGGCATGAAACACCAGCCCTGACTCCTGTCCTTTTTGAAGATGGCTGTGGACAAGCAGCATTGGGCAGGGTGTCCACAGGGCAGGTTGAGCTCAGGAGGCAGATTTTCTCTTTTGGATTGGGAGCTGCAGCCTTCAGGGCAAGAGAGGAAGTCAGGCACCTCTGCCAGCAAGGATTAATAGCATTGTTCCTCCTGACCCTGGGACAGCAGCTGGCATCTACATCTCCCTAGAGCTGTCAGTAAGCACCCTTGAACACTGCCCTGGTACTTGTATTGTCTCAGTCCCCTGCACAGCCCTCCTGGAACTCAGCTGAGACTGTGGGAATTTGGGTCTAATTCAGTGCAGCAGTACAGAGTCATCAGCCCAGACTTCCCCTCCCCAGCTTGTGAACTGGCTGTTGACATGTTAAGCATTAAAAGCATGAAATAAAATAAGCCCTAGGTTTGTCAGCAAATGACTAAACCCTTAATATCCTCTTCCTTTCTCAGCTTTCATTGTGCTGATTCACAGAGTCCATCCATTCACAGATTTTCTCATCAGCACAGTTTATGCCAAGCTAGATGTGACCTGAATTTCTAGGATGTAAAAATAAATCTCAGACTTCTCCCTAAATGTTCTTTAGACTATTTTTAATTTTTTTTCTTGCTTAAGTCTACCACAAAGTTACCTAGAGGCCATGCATTTGCTCCCAGTTATGAATTTTGCACGACACCTTTAAAAATAGTGGTGCCCAGTGCTTTACAGCAAAGGAGGTTGAGTTCCACCCTTGCTGCAAGGGCAGGTATCTCCCCCATTCCCAGGTTTGGTGCTCTGTCCAAGTAGCAGTGCCAAGTAAAGCACCTTGCTCTTCCCATCAGGGACAGCTTGTGACACAGAGTAGAGGACGCTGCACCAGGCACAAACCTAGCCATAAGCACCCACGTGCTCACCAACCCACAGCCTCCCCAAAGCTGTCCCCACAGCCAGCACTGTACCTGTGTGGACGGTTTTGTGGCTGGCGAGGTTCCCCTTGTAGCGAAAGGAGGCCTGGCAGCGGTCACACTTGTAGGGCTTGTCACTGTGGACCTGCAGAGAATGTCTCTTGAGAGAGGCCTCCTCGGAGAACCGGCAGTCACACTCGTTGCAGAAGAAGGCTCCGTTCTCTGGGAGGGCAGAGAGAGGAGCAATCAGATGGACAGTGCATGAGTCACCTTCTTGGTAGGCTATGAGATGGATTTGGGTTGGAGGAGAGGCGCAGCCAGTTCAAGTGTTGGAACAAGCAGCCAAGTGCAGGTGTTCATATTCAGTTGTGCTTCCACTGTGCTGTTACCTCTTCCAGAGAGGTCCGTGAAAGCACTCAAGAGATCAGGCATCCTCTGAAGGATGCTCAGCTCTGGAGCAACACCTGCACCTTCAGAGGTCTTTTAACCTTTACAGGCACAGAGCTCTGCCTTTAGCTTGGGAAGATGATCATGATGCAAATCACAAGGCAGACTCCCCCAGTAGGAGGATGCCCAACTCTTAAATGTTGTGTTGAGTGTCACCACAGTGATGCTCCCTCCTTGGATCTCTGCCCACACTACAGGTGGCAATGCTGCATTCCCCCTCCCTGAGCTACAGGCAGATGAGTGCACAGATACCTGTCTTTGGGCTTGTGGGGTTTTGTAACAAGATTGCAAGCCTCATTATCTGCATTTCCCCAGATGTGCACCCTGGGCTCCCTAATAATAAAGATATTATGACGGATGCATGAGACATGCCAGCTTGCCCAATCCCCATTACGGGTCATTACATCTGTCAGGCTTGTTCTCCTGTGGTTCTGGTGGGGTGGGGTGCACTTGTTTCCTGTCCTTATCTGCCAGGTTTGCAGCAGGTGACTACCTCCCTGCACAAGGTATCTGGATGGTGCTGGGGAAGGGGAGGAAGGCAGCAATTCCCACGTACACGTGCCCCTCATATGCATGCACACAGCAGGGCAGACAGTTAAGAGGGGGCTGTAAAGCACTGTGGGATCCACCAGCAGTGGACCTGGGACAGGTCTGACTGTGTGCTTGATCACAGGGCACTCAGTGATGGGTCCCTACATTGCACAGCCCCCAGATGCTGGTTGAAAAGATGACCAAGGATGCAAGACTCACCGCAGCTGGAGTCGGAGTATTCAGACTGGGTTTCCCCCATCTCTTCTCCAAAGTTTGAGCCAGGGGTATGAAGGCACATCTCAGTATGTTGTGGGGACTGGCAACCACAGGAGCTGCACTTTGATGAATGCATGTACAGTGGGGACTGCCCTTCGCTGCTCTGAGGGGACCCATCCCGGGACCTGTGGAAGGAGAGCAATGTACACAGCTGTGAGAAGGCCCTTGCTGTGCTCGAGATACTGAGGGTGTTTGCACCTCTCCCAACACAAGGGACAGACATATTTTATGGGGACATCTTTGTCGTGAGCTGCACAGCATAGCCCTGATCAACAACAGATCCTTAAGCTTCAAACCTTCAGATGTTCATCACCAAATGACCTTGTATGTCTTTAGGAACATCCAGGTCCAGAAGATGGCATCTTGTTCCCTGAAACTTTGGCCATTCCAATGCTTACAGCCAACAAAAAACTTGAGGCATAGGGAATCTGGTGGAAACACAGGCTAGGCAAATCCAGGCTCCAGGAATAATCCAGAGCTGCCAAAGTTACCCAGGGATTCACAACCCAACATTCCCAGTTCCTTTGCCAGTCCTCGCTGGCACCACTACAGTGGGAATGGTGGGCACTAATGTCACTGGCAGCCCTCCACCATAAGCAGGGGATTCCATCTGCTCATGACTGGACTTCCCAGCCCAATGCTACAGATATTTCACACTTCCAAGCCCTCACCAACAATGCAGGAAGTCCTGTTTCTCAGGGAGGGGCAAGGGGGGTGGAAATCTTCTCACCTGTTAACAATATTGTTGAGTCTGCTCGCTTGTGGGATTGTAGAGTCTTCACCATTCACGCTTATCTTGGTGGGGGATTGCACATTGAGATGCTCCGGCTCCATGGACTGCTGGCAAGTGGACATGGGCACATAGGTGCGAGGAGAGAGGGTTCCCATCTCGTTCTGGTCAGCGCTGTCTTGCTTGGTGTTCTGGTTGAGAGAGTTGAGGACAATGAACTTGTACTTCTTCCAGTTGCAGGCTTTGGGGTCTGTGGGGCTCTTGGTGAAGAGGGAGCTGGAGTTCTGGCCGATACGGGCATTCTTGCTGCTGCTGGATTCAGTTGGTGAGTTGGGCTGGCAGTCTGACTTCTGGGGGCTCTGAGGGCTGATGAGTCCCTTGCGGTCCAGGGGTGTGTTGGTGGGCTCAAAGTGCTGGCTGATCTCGTCCTCTGAAGAGGTCCGCTCCTCCTCTTTGGCCACTTTATCGCAGGGGAAGTAGGGATTGTTCCGGACTGAAGGGATGACAGGTTTGGGCCCAGAAGCCACGCTGTAGTGCATGTCACTCCTGGCTTCTTCAGCAGCACCTTCTTTAGGAGCATAGATGGTAGCGTGGCACATGTTGGCAGAGATGTCGGTGATGGTTCTCACGTACTCAGTGGGGATTGTCCTGGAGCTGTCGCACGGCAGGATCCTCTCCTTGGGGAAGGCACCTGCCCTTGAGAGTTCAGAGAGAGGCATCCTCATCTCCCGCAACTCATCATCCACCAGGAAGCTATTTAGAGGGAGAGGGCTGTATCCATGGTAGGAAATGGGGGATCCAGACAAACTGTTGATCAAGCCGGGTGCAAAGGCCCTCCCGTTGCAGAGGGACCCATTTTGGAGAGGCATTCCGTTCTCTGAGACATCTCTGCTCCTATAAGCCATCACCTCTGGGTGGCCCAGCATCCGTCCAGCCAGAAACTCTTCCCTTGGGGTCTTCACAGCAGACACCATCTCTGCTTCACTGGAATCGGGGAAAACAAAGTAATTGTTTAGGAGGGAGACAAAGTCATTTTCAGCTGTTAAAGACATATTTGCAGATACTTTGTCAGTTCTTCCCTTGTCCACCCAAACACACAGTCCCCAGCTCTTCAAAGCTTACCAACTGCACTCACCTAGACTTGACAAACCTTCGGCAGGTGTCAACCACGTGCTCCATCTGCAGGTAGAGTGCTGTGGCCATCACAGCCATGATATTGTTCTCCCTCAAGTTCAGGCGGGAGGTGTACATGAAGTCCAAGAGGATGCAAAACCCCTCAGGGTTAATTTCAGGATCCAGGTTGATAACATTCAAGTTGCACTTGAGCTGGTCAGTGAAGATGCTGTAGAAGAGGCCACTGCAGAGGGGAGACAGTACAGAGGAAAGTGTTATGACAAGTCAAAGGAAAAAAAGGAGAATTTGTATGAAATCCCTGAGTACAGAGGGGGTTTGTGAATGGGAAGGGAGGAGGAGGAGGCAATTACTGAATTCCCTGAGCTTCCCCCTTATTATCAAGCTTGGTTTCTCAGCTTAGTAAGCGTCTTCTGCACTGCACTTTTCCCAACTGGAACAGCCTGCTTTTAGATCTCACCTGCTCAACAACTCCCCACTGCTTCCATTTAGTAATTCCCCAGCTTTTTTGTTTTTTTCCATTGTTGTTCTTACCACCATCCCCCTTCCACTATGACTCATTTCTTTCAGAAGCCTCTTGAGGCATCCACACAGTTTTAAACCAGAAAAATAAAAAAAGGAGAAATGTTGGCAAAACATTTTTCAGACATTTTAATAGTCAAAGCTTGGCTTTTTGAAATCTTTACACCATGTCAGCAAGAGAACCTGGAAGGCATTTGCTGTAATTCAACTGGGCAATAGTGGGATATTAATTAGCATTCACTGGGAAGCAATTCCAACAATCTTAGGAGATGGAAAGGGATTTCAGACTCCATCAGGCTTTGAAGAAAAAAATAAATAATCAACTAAGGTGGGTGCAGCCAGCAGTCTGGGAGCCAGGGAGGAATAGCTCTAAAAATAGCTGTGGCAGGGGACACCTCGGTCACAGAAGACTCACTCATCCCAGCGAACATCCTGCCCTCCCTCTCCTCTCCTATCCTGTCCCTGTGGCACATCTGTGCTTTGCCTTCAGGGATGTGCCTCACAGCTGCTGTGCTCCTGCTGGTCTCCATGGGCTGTGTGTGGGCAGATGTGGGTACACAAGGAGAGGTGAGGGCAGCACACTGGAGGGAAGTGGTTTCAGCTCTAATCCCATTACAGGTACAAATTTCTTGGCAGCCCCTTTCAGTTCTGTTTCTCCGCCTCTGATTCCCTGTGAATCCCACAAGCCCCCACAGGACTGCAGCAGTGCTTCTGGAGGCCAAAGGCTGAAAGAGCAAGGAGGGAGCCAGGGAAGGAGCCTGTTCTCACCTGCAGGCCATCAGGACTGTTTTGTGGGCTCTGAACTGCTCCCGGTTCACGATGATGACAACATCGGTCAAGATGTCCCGGCTTCTAAGGCGGTTGAGGTTGAGGAGGACGTCGCTGGCGTGGCGCGTGAACTGGATGCAGCTGTCTGCCGGCGAGGCCATCTTGAGTCTGGGAGACACAAGCATCAGAGGAAGATGAGAATGGAGAACAGCCAGGCAAGTACCCTAAACCTGAGGAAGAGATGGCTGCTGCTCTGGGACATGCTCAGATGGCCAATTGCTCCTGGTAGGGGCAGCACCAGCTCCTTGCTCCCAAGGCAAACAGTGCTGCACCACACCAAGCTTTTGCCAGGCTGCCTGGTGAGGTCCCTGGTCTCCTGATAGTGAGACCTCGCACGTCTCATCCCACCCATCAAGCTGGTGGGTGAAGGCAATCAGACCCTCCTGATGATTAGCCAACCATCTCCTCTTTCTCCCTGCCTCACCCATGGCAGCCCCACCCCAGGCCACTCCACCCACTCAGGTTCATCTCCATAATGTTTCCAACATGAGAAGCTTCTAGCCTTCCAAACTCCCTCAGGAGCGATCCTTCTCACCTGTGTGATGTCTAGCTGTAAATCCAGCCACAGGAATCAAAACAAGCCTTAAGGTCCCAACTGAAGTTGAATGATTTCAACTTCTGGAAAATCCAGCCCACAGTGGAATACCAGCCCTCACCCAGGAAACTGCTTTCCTGTTCCCAAGTGGTGGTCACTCTGGAGAAGACCTGTCCACAGTTTCCCAATTAACTGGTGAGGAGTAGAACTCATCTAACCTGCTGGGCTGCTACCCACACCATGGCCCATGAGCAAGGTTTGGGTTAGTCGAGGAATATGACTTCTCCCAACACGACACCTGTTGACACATCTCAGAGGTGTCCTCCGAAGCAGCACCCAGGATGGCCCATGTCTCCCTGAGGTTTGGGCTGGAATGTGCATCTTTGGTGGTAAATTCTTCGATGATCAACCCCCTCCCATAATCCTGACTCCTCCTTCCCCAGTGACACATGAACATACAGTAGTTTCTACAGAGCAGCTGCTCTCCCAAAAACAAATTCCAGCTGTGCCTAATGAAACGTTGCATTAAGGAAAGGGGGAGACAGATTAGGAGGGAAAACACAAGATTTAAATTTACATACCCAATGCCTCAATTCACAGTCCAAAAGTTTCTTTCAAACCTACAAATAAATCACAAGAAAACAAACACCACATTAGCTGGTAATTATGAATTGGCATGGCAGGTCACAAGGCTGCTATTTTGCTCAAGTATCAGTTGGATAAAAGCTCGAGATAACAAACCTTCTACTCTCCAGTAAGGTTAACATTTGTTTCTTCCGGTACAGTACGTTCTTATCACAATCACAGGCTTTGAGAATCCAATCATAGCTTCTTCCACACCCTCTAGCCCAAACCATGGGCGGATGCCAAGGAGATTTTCATTTCCATGACTCAGGAACTTAAAGGCAGGTGGGGAAAGGAAGTCAAGTGAGAATTTTCTCACCACTTCTTTTGGAGATAACTCTTCCCCTGCCAAAACTGAATTCCTGTCCAGTGCCACATTCAAGCCATGCCATACTCCCAGCACCCTGTTAACAGGTATGACATACACACAAACATCTGCTGCCACTCTCCTCAGAAACCCACATGCTCCAGCCATTGGTGAAAACGCCCTGGGATGGGATTGCTCAACAGATTTGGGAGGATATAGGTGTCAAGTATATACATGACTTGGCCAGGACTGCATAGGAAGCCAGTGGTGGAGACAGTAAGGATGCAGAACAAATGTCCCTTCCTCTTGCTGCTGCCAAAGCCTTCCCTTAAACCACAAGCTGTGTCTCCAGGCACTGGCTTCACCCAGCAATGTAGCTGGGACAAAACAGCAAGGAAACCAGGAGTTAATTGCCTCACAGAACTCATACTAATCCTCCAAAATTTACTTAAACCAAACCCAATTGACTTGGCACCAATGCAGAAAGAATGTCCTCAGAGAACTGCCTCAGCAGGTAGAAGCACAATAAATAAGTGAGACAACAAACCCCAAGACCTTCATCACACCATTTTGAGGACCAATCCCTGGACTGTTAAGACAGCAAGAAGCCCAATAATCCCTGTGAGACAAGGGATTGTCAAGTTGCTTCACCTCTCCCTTGCAGGAGATGTACAGGATTGGAGCCCACGATCCCCTCCCATCCCCAGAGCCACTGGGATGAAGAAATGGGATTTAAGGCAAGGTATCACACACAAAACCCAGAGGGTGTCTTACAGCTTTATTCCAGCCATCAAACACAAATCTTCAGAGCTGCTCTGAGCCTGGCCAGCTTAAAACTTCATGCACATACAAAAAGTGACTCATTTCCCAAATACTGCAGACTCTGACCTTTCTGTACATGCTCACTGCCAGCCACTCACTACCATGAACTGCGAGCCAAGGGACTCAGAGTGTTCTGCAAGGAGCCCAGCGCACATCCCTGTGCCCACATGAGCAGATGTGTGTGCCTGGGGCAGCTAGCTGGCACCCCAACCTCAGCCACAGTGGCAGACATACTCTGCCAGGCTCTGGGGAGTCACCTCAGTGTCACAGAGGCGAGGAGGTGATCCACTTGTAAACCAACAAAGTTACAAACAGCCAGATGAACTCTGTACCCCTGAGCATCATGTGAGAAGCCGCTACTGTCGCCAAATCCCCTTATCCACAGTGAGGGCACAGCACTGCCAGAGGGACACCCAGCTTCTCTCCCAGAGCTGGACCCCAGCACAGCCCCCTCCCCACCCTTCCAAATTATGCCTCCCAGCACAGTGCTGCTGCAACGTTCACAGCCCCAAGAGCTGGGCAGGTGCATCCCAAGCAGCTCCTGGCTGCAGGATGTGGGCATGCAAAGGGAAAGGGACTTTCCTTCCTCTTGCTGTGCTGAGCTGTGTTAACCCTGCCCCTTCCAGTCCCCATGCAGCACTAGCTCTGTACCCCAGCACGGGAGGATACTCAGACCAGAGAGAACAGGATGGCAAACAAGGACCAGAGATCAGTGATGGGGACAGAAAAAACCACTGCAGCCAAGCATGATCTTTGCCATCAAAACCCCCCTCAAATCCCATGAAGCTCCTCCAGGCTCAGCTGGGGCCAGAGCATCATCCCACACCCCTGCCTCCCCTCCAGTTTTCCTGTCCAGTACCTTGAAGGTGTGAGCTCTCTGGCAGTGCTCGAGGCTGTGTGCCAGGGCTGGCTGTGCCCATAGAGGAAGGTCTGGAATGGGCACAGGGCCCATTTTGGGGGTGGCCACACGGGACAGTCACTGCTGTTGCCTTCCAGGAAGGCAATGAGTCTGCCCCAGCGGTTCAGGGAACAGCCCTTCCCTGCCGGCACCTCCCCGAGAAAACCCATTCCTGGAAAGGAGCCCAGAGCTGGCCCTGCCTTCCCTGCAGCTCTGTGAGCACAGGGAAGGTGTACCTTCGTGTGAGGGAACCTCTTTCAGCTCAACCCCAGGCAAAGGGGAGACCCTCTTTGCTCACTTACTCCAGGGCAGAGCTGAGAACCAGGGACTTCCAATCCATTTTTCTGCCATGCCTCTCCATTAATCTACTCTCCCAGTTAGAGGCAATTCCTTTTCATCCATCCTCCTCCCACTCTGTGCACAGGGGGGAACTCCTTGCTCCCCTGTCCTTCTTTGCATGGTGATACCCCATGGTCTTAACCCTTCTCCAACCCCCAATCGCATAGGCAGGGAGGAGGGCATCAAACACTCCCCCTCCCTGGGCCCCAATCTCCTACCCCTCCAGAGCCTGCAGCGCCGACTCACTCACATCACCTTAGAGGGGTGGCTGGGTGAAGTCTTCCTTCCCCACAGCCTCATCCCACACAGTGTTCTGAAACTGCCCGCCCAGGGGAAGCTCCATCCTGCCCTCCTCCTCCTCCCCAGTCCCTGCACCCTGCAGGGTCCCAGCCCCATGTGAACATCCCCGCTGCCTGCCAGGGCCTGCTGCCAGCTGCCTCTCCACCCTGCCAAGGAATGCCTGGTTTCTCCTGAACAAGGATCAGGGGGACAACCAAGAAAATGAGGTGGGGTGTGGGTGGCTGCCCCAGCAAAGCCATGGGTGCTACATGCCATGGTGAAGAAGATGCTTTTGGCTGTGGGTGTGTGAGTGCCCAGCTCAGCTTTCTGATACCATGCAATCCAGGGGCACTAAGTGTCCTTTAGTTGTCACAGCAGTTTTATTAGTTTAGTAGCTTGTGGTTAGTGTCTAGGCCAAAACGTGGCTGGGTTAATAATAACCCAAGAAGAGACTGAGAGAAGCCCACAGCGTCAGCACAGATCAAAAGCAGCACCACCAGTGCAAGCCCTGTCGTATTTTCCACCGTACCCTTCTGAGAGCGGATCGCACTCGCTCTATCGAGCGGTCTCAATCTGATCCAATTTCCTGCCAGCAAACAAATGTTTCTAGGAAATGCAATGCATTATCTGGACGGGTTTATTATCAGCATTTGGAACCAGGAAAACTGCATATTTTCTCGAGCGCCGCAGGGAACTTTATAGTTCATACTTCAAAAGAGGGTTTAAAGGATTGCCCTTGAAAGCTGGCCCAGCTCAAGTCTCACATTGTTTTGGTCTTTGCAGAAGAAAATGCAGAGAAGGGAGGGGGGTAAGCACGCTAAAACTGCCTCCAATGTTTTCCTACTAAAGAGGACTCCCCTGCCCTCTACGGAGCCAAGCTCTGGCTCTGAGGCAGAGGCAGTGCGTGCCCTTGGGAAGCAAGGAGTCGAGCCTTCCTCAGCATTTCAAACGACCCCAAGCAATCTGGCACATTAATTTTTCAAGGGAAGGCAGGAACCATGTGTCCTGGCTGAAATCTAGGGAGCTACTCCAGAGAACAGAAGATGGACTCCGTGCCCTGCCAACACAGCCCTGCACTGAGATGCCGACCTGAGAGCAGGGTGCAGCTGGAGCTGGGTGTCCCCAGCAGCTGAGCTGGGTCCCTGGCCCCACTGGGCTCCAAGGAGGTGTCTGATCATCCCAACCCTGCTCTGGGACAGAAAATTATCAGCTGGCACCTGACCCTCCCTGTCTCTGTACTCCTGGGGCTGAGGGTGGCACAGCTCCTTCTGGCAGTAAGGAACTGCTCTGGAATCCCACCTGGATGGGATGGGACACATGCCCAGTTTGGGGTGTCTTGGCCAGGGCAGAGACACCTCCTTGCCCCTATATTTAGCCAAACAGATTTAAGGAGGTGAATTTCAAAGGGTATCTAGTCCTACAGGACACCTTCTTCAGGAGCCATTCAGAGCCCCCTGTCCTGCAGTGTGCTTGTCTCAAGCTCTCTCCTCCATGAAAAGGGGTACAACATTCCCCATGGGTACCCAGCATACAGCCCAAAGGCAGCAACTGACCAAGAGAAAGAGGGGAAGGAAAACAATATAGATCAAAAATTCCCTAACCCTCTCCCAAATGCCCCTAGTTCTGTCTCTGGCTTAGATGGAAGCTCCACTGAGATTACTGAGGTTTTAAAGCAGTCCTAAAGTCTACACACTTGCTCCAATTTAGGGGTGTGTGTCTTTTGGCTGCCAGCATCCTGCAGTGATGCTAACACATATGATCTAGCTTGGATTTTAAAAAGAAAAAAAAAAAAAAAAGGAAAAAGGAGGACTACATTTGCAGTCTAAATTTGCAGTCTGAAGGAGCTCACTGGACAGATGCTGACTTTTGGATACTGATCTAACCAAACTGCAAACTGTGAACTCCTGAGGTTTGCCAATGCCTGCTGTAAACATGGAAACCAAGTGTCACTTTTTGCCAAACAGAAGAATGGTTTAAAAATAGATCTAGAGAAGAATACAGGCACTCGGCATACAGGCTCCCGTTTATAGACTCCCAGGCTACTATAAAATGGAGCAAGAGGTTATGAGCACACAAGCAACCTTCCACCAAATTTAGATTTTACCAACTTCTCAGAAAAATGAAAACAACATTTCAGGCTCCAGCTGAACCAGTAAAAGCTCTTTGAGTGAAGTTCCCAGCCCAGGTATTACAGAATGCAGACTAAACCAGGCATGAAACAGTTCTTCAACCTTAACACCATAAATATATGAAGGTACATAAATTGCACACTGAGAAATGCATCTACTGATTAGAACTTCATTTTATTCATCTATAGACTTTGTAAAAAGGTTTTATTTTTCATGGAAAAATAAAGTGAGAGGACAGTTCCACCACATAGGACTGGCACACAAAGTTTTACCACCTGTATTTGTATGGGGTTTTGAGGATAACATTACTGTTTACTAAGAAAAAAAATGTGCTCCAAACCCAAATACTATTCCTACAAATTCATATTGGGCTGCTGCAGTTGGACACTGAAAGCTTTCCCCAGCCAAGGAAAAAAAAAAAAAAAGAAAACAGAAAAAAAGCATCGCTTTACAATACATCCTAAATTAGGCAAAAATTCAAGGGCAGATTAACACCACAACTCGGAAAGATTTTCACATGTGATTTCATGACCAGACCCAGAGAGAACTCCATATGGAAATGTCAGTGACTTTATTAAGCACTCGGTTGTTTCCAATTAGGCTCCTTAAGTAAGTTCAGTGGCATCCAGAGTTTCCTCTGCCACCTTCCTCCAAGCTGGCAAGCATTTTTTTTTCTTTTTTTAACGAGCAGTTAATAAACACGTTCCCACTCTCCCGAGGCTGGCGGCCCCGCCAGCCCCGCGCGGAGCGGCGGGAGGTGACACTAGGTGGCACCAGTTCGCTTTGCTGCAGGAGCAATTTTTCCCCTTGGAAAATAAAACACCCCAACCAAACCTGGAAAACATATAATTTTGTCGATGTAATTCTGTTTCTCTTAAAACGCATCTGAGCAACATTATTTTTATGAGCTTTTCCAGCCTTGTTTTGAAAAACTTAATGTTTCTGTTAGGTTTATTTTTGTACCATCCAACAGCCAGCTGAATCTTCCCCACACTGCAAACAGGGATGTCTAAAATGTGTCACAAAGCCTTTTGACGGATTTTTTTTTTTTGCTTTGTTTTTGGGGTGGGATTTGTAAGAATCACTTCTCATTCCAACTTCTTCCTTCACAATAATAACTAACCAGTTAACCTCCACTTCCTCTCCCAATATTGACTCAGACAGTCAGAACTGAGGAGGATTGGAAATTGGAATTGAAATGTATCTCAAGAGATCTTTGATCTGTTTTGCCAATCAAAATTGAACACCAAGAGATGAACTCTTTTCTTACTGGAACAATATAATAATCCATTCTTCTGGAAATTTTCTAGATACCCTTTGAATATTTTAATGGTTTAGTGATATGTTTCATGGGGCAAAATGTTTGCCATCTATAATGCAAGTTTTTAAACCTGCAATCCTACCCTTAGGAGAAAATAACAGAATCTTTGGTTCTGCTTCTCTGTGCATATATAAACAGAGGATTCCCCTAAAATATTTTTAGAGCAATTTTCAAACTGTAACCTACTCAAGGACTGGAAGAAGGAGCCTGCATTTGCTCCTAAAGCTCTTATCCTTTAAAGTCTTTAAACAGTATGGCAAAAAATAATTTTTAAAGCATTTAAAGGCTCGGGAGAGGAATCAATAAAATTCCCAGATCGAATAAGGGCCAGATCCCAAACCCAGCCCTGCTGACACTTCCACTGGCACAAGTAGCAATTTGGCCCAAGACAGAGATGTCGGACCAATGTAGGAGCTTCTCATTGAGCCTCATCCGTCTGTCCCCAGCCTCCCTTCGCACTGATCCTGCGCCTACTGAAGTCAGTGGAAAAAACTAACCGGGGATGGGTTTGTTTTTGTTGATTTTGACTCATGATTTTAAGCCCAGATTTGCCTTTTCCCTGGAAATGCAACAGGGGGGTTAAAGGCAGCTTTTTAGGCACACCTGAGAGGCTGCCGCGGATTTTTCTAAGCAAACGCCTTGCTTTCTGTTTCCCTCCTTCCCAAGAGGCGATTTCATAACATTTCATATTGTGACTTTGCAAACTACAGGCGGGGGGAACGGCGGGGGGGGGGGTGGGGGCGGCCGGGAGAGGTCGCTGCCGTCCGACCACGAAAGTTTTCATAACAAAGTTGGGCTTTTTCGGTTTTGTTTTGCCTTTTATTTTTAAAGGGGGGGAGGGGGAGCTTAAAAAAAAATTAAAAAAAAAATGCGCACACAAGATCACGCACCTAATAAAAAGCATTAAAAAACCCCAACAAACCAAAACAGCGCTCTGTCTTCCCCGCCCGCTCGCGGCGGTTTCGGGGCCGCAGCGAGCGGCGCGGGGGTTGCGCGGCTCCCCGCGGCCGTTCGCTCCAGGAATAGCGTGTGGCCGGGGGCCAGCCCCGCGGCTGCCGGCGGCAGATTTACGAGCGCCTGTCCCCGCGCCAAGTCCGCCGCGGTAGTAAACACAGGGCAAGGGCTGCGCTGGGGGCAGCGGGGGGCTCCGCACGCATCGCGCCCCGGACCCCGTCCCTCGCATCCCTCGCACGGCTGCGCTCCGCTTCCCCCCGCCCGCCGCCTTCCTCCCGGCGGGGGACGCCCGCTCCTCCCCACGGGTGGTGGTGGTGGTGTTATTATTATTATTTTCAGCCCTACGCGTGATATTCAGAGTCGCTTCATACACTTTTGCCCCTTCGCGAGTTTTGCGTCGCGGTTGCGTTCCCGGCCGGCAGCCGCCCCGCACGCACCATCGAGGCGAGCGCGGTCCCCGCCGCCCCGGGCCGGCGCTCCGCGGTGCTCCGGGGCCGGCAGCCGGCGGCGGCCGAGCCTCCCCGCGGGCTCCCCCCTTCCCCGGGCAGGGAAATGCCGCAAGTCTTCTCCATCACCGCCCGCTCTTAGCCCGGGGCTTGACAGATCACGGCGCAGCCCCGCCACAGGTTGCAAAACGCACTAGCCCTTTCGCGGTTGCACCGGGGACAGAATAACAATAATAATGCTTTAATAACAGAAATGGGGGCTGGCGCGGAAAGGCCGGTGCCCGGTGCCGCCGAGCCCCCGCGCTGCCGCCAGCCCCGCTCCGTGGCGGCTTCGTGCGGCGGCGAAACGACAACAGCGACACAACACGCACACACCAAAAAAAAAAAAAAAAAAAAAAAAAAAAAAAAAAAAAAAAAAAAGATAAAAAAATAAAAAAAAAAAGGCAAAAAAAAAAAAAAAGGCAAAGAAAAATAACACACCCCGACTGAAAGATCCAGCCATTGAGAGCGGACCCCGTGTCACGCCACAAGCCCGGCGGCCGCCAGCGCTCGCCGCCGTCCTGCGCCCGCGGAGCGGCTGCAGGTGCAGAGAGGAGCCGCCGCCGTCCCCCCCGTCCCCACCCGGCCGTCACGCGTGCGGGAAAGCCAATAATCCCAGATAACCGATAATCCCCGGGAGAGGACGGCGAGGGGAGACACTCCCACCCACCCCGCTCCCCTCCCCTTATACACGCTCCCAGCGTTAAAGACATGCAGGCACCCCTATTTCCCTAATTTTTTCTCGCCTGACAGCGGGAAAGGGAAAAGGCGGAGATGTGTATGTGAAATAAATAAATAAATAAGGCAGGGAAAAAATTAAATTGAGATGAGAATAATAATAATAGTATTAAAAAAAAATAAAGGGCACCTGCAGCGGGAAAGGGGGGGGAAGGAATGAGGAGGGAGAGGGAAAAAAAAAAGGGTAGAAATATATAGAGGCGGCTCCGCGCCAAGCGTCGGAGCGGGGCAGGGAGGGAAAGAGGAGGGAAAAAAATGGAGAGAAAAAAAAAAAAAAAAAAAAAAGCGAGCGAGAGAATTAAAGGGTAAAATCGGCCGCGGCAATAGAAGCAGCAATCACCTGGTCTCCGGGCTTTCCTAGAAACTCCTTGCATCACCACTTCTAAGAACCCCAGTTCTAAGAATCAACAGAGCCCAATTCTCGGAATTTGAGCTGCGGACTCTACCATCGCCCTCGGCATGGGGAGGGCCACGGACCTCCCCCCTCCGCTCCTTCCCCGGCGCCGCGCCCCTCCCGGTGTGCGCGCCCCCCCGGGGCTGCCGCCAACAGGGTGGGCGAGGTGGGGGCGCGTGTCCCGGGGGGGCCGCGGCGGCGGCAGGGGTCTCACGGTGTCGCCCCCCGTTCATCCCCCTCCCCGTTCCCCCCTTCCAGCAGTGGTCGCGCCCGGCCGGCGGGTCACGTGGCGGCGGGTGCTGTCGGTGACGTGGGGGGCGCGCGGGCGCGGAGCAGCGCGCGCGGCGCGGATCGAGCAGCGGCGGCGACGGCGGCGGGAGAGGAAAACGGGGGGTCCCGGGCACGGCTCCGGGCGGTGCAAACACACATCTCACCCCCCTGCCACCACCAGCCTCCGCTTCTGGTTTTTTGTGGGTTTTTTATTTTTTTTCTCCTCCCAAACCTCTCCGAAAACGAGCGAAGAGATCTTGGAAAAAATGCGCCTTTTATTTTTATATATACTTACATATATATATATATATGTATTTTTAATTATCATTTATCTTTTTTTATTTTTTAATTGATTTCTTTTGGGGCGGGGGGTCACTTTCGCGTTTCTAAAACACCCTCCTCCCCTAAAAAATACCCTAAGCCAACCAAACAACCCAGCGAGCAAAGCCAGGAGCCAGCTGCATTGTTCTGGATTTTTACTTTTTTTTCTTTAATTATTTTTTCCCTCATTCAGCTTTTTTTTTTAAATATTTTTTTGCAAACAGCCGCACTCGGCTCAGGGCCTCCAATGGGATTTACTCTTGGGGAAAGAAGTTTTTTCCTTAAAGACGGTTCCCCATGAACTCCCAATATTCACTTTTGGTTTTATTTTTAATTTTTTTTTTATTTTTTATTTCTTTACCAGAATTCTCCAGACAAAAATCCCCCATTTTGATGATTTTTTCTTCTTTTATTTTTTTTCCATCCGTGTTCTCTTTTCCTTTCCAGGACACTCAAGTGGTGGGTTAATTCTGTGTAGCTGTTTTGTTATTGTTGCAAAATAACCTGTAAGTCTATAAATATTCTGCTTGTATGGAATTGTTGTACTGTGCTGGGGATGCAAAATCGCTTTGGCTTTTCTGGAAAGGGATTTTATTTCTGCACTTTTTGCGTCTTGCTGGGCAAAGGCCTTTGCTGGGAGGTGGGAGGGGGGGATGATGCAAAGCCTTGCAATCAGTGTCTCGGGTGGGTGTCGCAGGGGGTGCCGAGGAGGGGACCTGTCACCCCAACCTTCCCCGCTCCCCTGTGCAGATGTAGCACCCTGAATGTAAATCTCTGGAGATTTCTGCGCCTGTCCCCCAGCCTCGCGTGTTTATTTCCTGGGGCCCTGCAGCAAGGGTTGGCTTTAGGGGTGGTTCAGAGCGCTCATTTTGCTTTCCCGGACGGGTTTTTGGGCTGTGAGCTGCCGGTCGCGGTGGTGGGGAGCGGGGGAAGGCACGCTCTGGGCTGTGAAGGCATTCCCGGGCCCTGGTGATTAATAGAAATTTGTTTACGAGAATAACCACCGCAGGTCACGGTGCCCTCGGTCCACTGGTGCAGTTGCTCGGAGCTACTGATTCCAGCCCTGGCGAGCCCACGGAGCGGCCGCCTTGGACGCAAAGTGCCCGGGTGCTGCCTTTATTTTCATTTCTCAGCTGAGCTCTTGAACCGAAACATTTTAAAGCAAGGAGGTTGGGCGGCGGGGAGGGGGGGTAATAAATTAGGAAGAAAGCCCTTCTGCTAATACGACTCGTCATTAAAAATAGCCCGGTGGAAAGACAGGGATGGTACTCCCGAGACACTTGAGGTGGTACAGATATGCTGGAGAGACGGCTTCCCTGTAGTTAAAATGCGATGTGGGATTCCCAGGGAGTGAGTGCGGCTGGAGCTGTGTGACTTGTGCGACTCCGATCCCGGCCCGGGGCAGGGAGGGGGCTCCCGGCTCTGCAAGTGACCGAAGGAGGACGGACCCAAGAATAGCAACTCTGTTCCGGGATTTTGATTTGTTTTTTTTTTTCTTTTTCCCCGGCAATGAAACCCAAAGGAAGGGGGTTGTTGGGATCGACAGATCTGTTCTGTTTGTCATTTCTCTGCAGTGCGTGACGCTTTCGCTTTAGCCGGAGCCCAGCGAGCCCAGCGCCCGCGGGACGCTCGGGAGCAGCAGCGGCAGGGCTGCCGCTTGGGGGATTTTTGGTGGAGACCCGAGGTCGAGCACAGCTTCCGTTCAAGTAGCACTCTTACGGGGGAGATTTCTCACTCTGCCTGGCCACAGCCAAGCCGGGCTTACATCAGAGTTTCCATCCTAACCCGCCTCGTTGCGGGGACATAGGGAGCAGCCAGCAGCATCCCTTTCGGACTGGGAGCTGAGCGGCCTGGGCGCCTTTGCTGAGGTTTTGGCCTTTCTGCTCTGGTGTCATACCTTCTCCTACTCCCTCACTGTCACTCAGGGCCTGGCTGCAGCTACCCACAGGCTCTTGCCACCCACCTCTGCTCCCCACTGCTTCCTGCTGCCCCAAAACCAACAGCGGTCCCTGTGCTGCCTCGCTGGGGACTTCAGGGAGCTGGGAATGGAGTAATTTTCCTGGGAGCCCTTTCCCACCATTGGCCAGAGGAATCTCTGCTGAGTGCGGCCTTGACACCCTCTTCCTTTGCCTGTCCGAGCTCTGGGGACCTGCACGGCAGCCGCTGGCAGTGGTGGTGGCTGCCAGGGTGGCAATGTCCTGGTGGGACAGCTTCCCCTGCCTCTGCAAGCGACAGCAAGTGCTTTCTCTTTGGGGGACAACGGCGGCCCCGTGGTGGGGAGGGTGGCTGGTGGGAGTGTGCAAAGCCACTGGCAGCCCCACGTCGGCTGTGGGATGTTTCTCAGCGGCCCTGGGCTCAGCGTGGCTCCTGCACACCCACGAGGTGCCTGTGTGGCACGTGGAGGAGCAGCAGCTCGGCCCTGCCTGTGGGAGGCTGTGGCAACCCCGCTGGGGGGGTCAGCCCCATGCACCCCTCTCTCAAAACACCCTCTACGCTGCAGAGAGCTCTTCGCCCAGGCAAGGGTTTGAACCCCTGAGTGCCACCCCTCAAAGTGGTGGCAGTGCTGGCACAGGGATGATGCTGCTGGGAAATGGTCCCCCTTGGAGTTGGCAGGGGTATTTCTGGTCGCACTGAAGCAGCTCCAAGGAGCAGGAGCAGAGGCAGGAGCAGTGCTGGGCATTGCCACAGGTGCCTCACACCCTCCCACGGACTGTCCCTCTCCAGCTTCTTCATGTCCTCCCCTGGCAAAGCTCCTGGGATGAAAAACAACCCCTCTGCCTGTGTGCTGGCGTGCAGGGCACAGAGCAGTGTGAAATTATTCAGCCATCCCTGGGAGCTGCAGTTGAGTGCTGAAGGGCCTTGGAGCTGGAGGTGCTACTTGGCAGTGAGGGGAGTCCCTGGGCTTGGGTCGTTTCCCTCCAGGGGACACAGAGCAGGCTTTTATGGTATATCGAGGCCAGTGCGTATTTTTCCCAGGTGAACCGCACCCTTGGAAAGAAATGCCTTGTCTTCTACAAAACACTGCTTAAATAAACAGTACCTTACTATAATTTTTTCTTTTGAAATTAACTCCTTCAGGCCATAAGGCTTCCCCATCTTCACACAAAAATAACTGCCAGGACTTTTAAAGGGAAAAAAAAATGTGTCTACGAGAGAAAAGTTTAGCCTGACAGAAGAGAGCCTGTGAGCCTCTCTCCTTCGCTGTGGCCCTCGAGGATGGGTTTTAGGGACAGCCTGCCTGTTTTGAAGCTGGGTGCCACCGCATGAACATTACTTAAAAGGAGTTTTGTGCACATTAATGCAAATGCAGCGAGGCCAGGCTGCGCAGGGACAGCCAAGTCCCTGCCTGAATTCAGCTATCTTGTTTTCTAATCTAACCTACTTTTTTTCTTTTGCCTTTTTTTTTTTTTTTTTTTGTCAGAGGCCGGTGCTTTGCAGGAACCTGTTCTCAGTGCAATCTCAGAGCTTTTTGTGGGTGTCTGATTTCTGTAACACGTTTTGGTTTCCAGTATGAATGTAATGTACAGAGAACATCATGACACTGCTCTAGGTGTATGTGATCTTATCTACCTGACATTTAAGGTTTTTTTAAACCGTCCAATTCATCTGATTTGCATAGAAATCACATGATTTTACTTTTTTTCCTCCTTTTTTTCATGCATCATCATAACAAACTACTAAGGTTTACCAGGCTGTTTTATGTCTGTCAGCATGAACATGGGGCCCGTTTCTCTCGTCTTCATTCCTCCCTGGTGGATGTTGGGGATGTAAAAGATGGCACTTGGAGGGGACTTGCGATCCCAGCCAGCCACTGAAATCCTTAATAAGCAATTATGTACAGTTTAACTTCCCAGAAAACAAAGCAGCTAAGCATGCATGCCATGCAGTTGTTGTTAATTTAAATAGTTGAGACTTCTTTTTATTGATAAGGAAAATCCTCTGGAACAGCCCCCCGGATCCCAGCAGGCTCCCCCTGCTGCAGCCGTCCTCATTACAAAACAAGGCCGCAATTAAAATAAACTCCAAGAGCTAAACAAACTGCTGCCTCTTGCTGGTCATGTGTTAGCTTTAGCCTTTAACGCGGAACAAAATGTTTTCCTGGGTATCGGAAGAGGCATGGGCTCCGACTGGGAGGAGAAGAGGGAGCAGCAGCTGGGCCTCTGGGAATGGCAGGGAGTGGGGTGCTGCGATGCTCATTGGGGCTCCTTTCTCTTGCTTTCTTTTTATTTTTTTCTTGTAAATTTGAGTGTTTGTGCTCTAACTCGGTATTTACTGCAAGGGAAAGGGCTGGAAGTGGAAAAACTTGAATGTTGTGGTAAAACCTGGCTGTCCCAGCACGCCCTGGGCACACCTGACTGTACCTCACCCTCGCCCAGCCTGGCTCCCACTGAGCCCACTGGCCACAAGCCCCCGGCCCAGTCTGTGTTATTTCCTTTGCAGTGGCTTTAGGTGGCTGCAGATACCACTTGGCATCTGCCAGCATCTGGATGGGTACTGGGAAGGGAAGCACAAGGTGCCCTGGAGGACAGGACCAGAGGGATGAGGTCTGGATGGAGGGAGGGACAGCCAGGGGCTGTGGAGGGGTGTGTGGCTGGCCGGCCCTCAGTGCCTCCATGCCATGCCACGGCTCCCCTCACGGCCTGAGAACACGTTTTAACCCCCGTGCCGTGTCCAGCCGTCCTGTTTGGGATACTGAATTGCCCTCGGATGAATACCCTGCACGAAGAGCTGCTCTGATGATGGAGGGCTGTACATCCACGCTGTGCGCATGTCAACCCCCAGGATAATATTCTGGCAAAATGATCCAAATAACTGGCATATCTGCTTGCTGACAGGAGACAGTGTAGACTTGCCTGTCAAAAATTACTTTCTTGCCACATAGGAGCAAGATACTTGCCTGTCTCCTGCCTGATCTCCCAAACTGGCTGAGCACAAACAGCAGTTCTCGGAAGGTGGGTAAGGACTGTCCCCATTCCACTGAGCACTCACAGCCCCACATCAGTTCTGCCCCATCTTAAATTTAAAAGGGAAAATTCATCCTAAAGTTTTCCAGCTGCAGATAAATACCTCCCACCCCACCCTGGACCCAGTCGATTTTTAACCAGTTATGGACCAAAGCCTGTCCGTGCCTCAGTGGGGCTGTGCCGGGTAAGGAGCCTCCTGGCACAGGATGTGGTGGAGCAAGCCTAATTCCTTGCTTGTCCCCAAATCTTGTCATCCTGGCACCCACCAAACTGAAGTGTGTGACCAGTGGAAGCTGAAAATCCCTGTCCCATAGCTGAGCAGCACTACTGACCTCTTTTCTTTTCAGCAGATCTGTCAGCGTTCAGACGTTACAATGAAAAAAACCTCACTAACCCCTACAGATACTTCTCTGATTAGGAGTTGTGCTGAGGTAGTTCAAACCAAATGTGTAAGTTGCTTTGTTGGGGAAAAAAGTAATAAAAAGAATAAAAGGCAGTGTTTGCTTTGAATGGTTTATAATATTATTTATACTCCTACGTCTCAGAGAATCTTGCAGATACCTGATATTAAAAATCAGCAGAGAGACTAAGAAGAAGGACAATGCCTCAAACTTTTAGAGGCACAAGCATATTGTAATTAAGAGAGGGATTTGCATTGACCCTGATCGTTTTGAAACCGGTCTCTAAAGTTCAGGCTAAACTAGCCTGGTTTATTTCTGTTTTTCCTTTAATAACTCCCCGGACTCTCAGCCAGTAGAGTACTGTGTGAATTTCAATTTCTCTCTTCAAATAAAACATCGACGTAATTTTTATATTCTTTGAAATGATCTGTGCAATTTTGTTCACAGAAACTCTTTGATTTAGACTTAAAGGATTTAGTGATTGGATAGGAGGGTATCTGGAAGTAATGGTGAAAATGGTGATTATTTGTTTTACTGCCTTCTGGAATTCTTTTATTTCTCCGTACTATCTCTAAAAGCATGTCTGGCAGTAACAAGCTGTCTCTAAAAAGAATTCAATTAAATGTATTGCCAACAGAATATTTTATAATTTTTTATACCAGTAGTTAGAGTGTTAAATAATATATTAGTAGATTTATAGACTACATTTAGGTATGACTATGAATAGCTACAGTAAAAACTCAGAATATTCATGTAAAAAGGGAGGGGAGGAAGTTTGGTTTCTGGGGTTTAAGATTTTTTTCTCCTCGTCCTTATTTGAGTTTCAGTTTTAGGACTTAAAAAGAATTAGATTTTCACATCTTTTTTTCTGTTATTCTCAAATGACAAGAAAAAGTCAGCTATTTTTTGAGACAAAAATTCCCGTGAGATTTCTACTTGTTTTAAATAATTAAATATTAAAGGAGTAAGAAAGAAGCAGGCAGATCCTACGATATGGACATGAATCAAATGGGATATTTATTTGCATAGGTACATGGCAAATAGGAAAAAATCAATCCCGAAGCTGTATGAAATTGCCAGTTACTCCATTACAGTGTTACAAATAGATTATTGCCTATAAGAATGTAACTCTTAATGTACTAAAAATAATTTAATGCTAGGATTATTTTTATTTAATTTGGTAAATGACAAATATATTTTTGATTCCTATAAAGCAGAAATAAACCATCTCCCAGGAACTGGGAACTAAACCCAACTGCTCCCCCCATCCCTCCTATTTTTTTATTGACTTTTTTTTACTTTTTTTTTTTCTTCTTGTTTTATTTTTGCTTTCCAAACTCTCATCGGCTCTTCTGAATTTTGCAGTTCATTTCTCATTCTTTCTCCCTCAATAAAAATACTTTTCATCAGAAAACTTGATACTTTTTTCCTTCCGAGCCTCCCTGCGAATTGCCTCTCTCCCTGCAGACAAGTTTCGAGGATCAACAAGTTAACCTTCCCAAAGATTACAAAGGTACAAGTGGGCTGCTTAAGATGTGAATCATTAAATGTAAGGTGAAGTATACGACTGCAGGAGGTTTCAATTAAAGTGAGAGTCGAGGCAGCCTTTGCCTGCCTGGGAAGCTTTGCTTTTATTGTCAGAGCCGTGCTGGGAGCTGCGTCCATCCCAGGCAGGGAGATTTGGTTCCCAGTGTCTACATTCTGCATTCCCAGGTCTGCTGCTGCCTCAGTCCTCACTCCTGAAACAACTCCATGGGTTTCAGTGTCATAAATTCAACTGTCACAGCATTAAAATGTGGGAAAGGAGCCAGATCTCCTTTATGTCCCATTCAGGCTGGAATCAAGGAGCCCACCTTGGAACTGCCTTCACTCAATGCTCCTCATTACCACGTCCTGAGGAAGAGCCCACGACCTACCCCATTCCTTCCCCAAATCCTGCTCGCTCCTACTTATTTTTATGTTTTTGAAGTAGTTTTGGTTTAATATCACAGTATATTTAATGAGCAGCCCCAGGGTGGAGGGAGAAATGCGAGATCCTTGCTGGGGTGGAAATCCTGCCCTGCCGCTGCCTTGTCCCCACATCCCTGCGTCTGCTTGGCATGGAGCACCCCTAGTCCTCCTGCCAAATGTCTCATTTGCCCTGACACAGAGCCTGTGTCCACGCACAGAGGGTAATGCAAAGACAACCAGTCCACAGGCAACTGCCCCTCATGGAGGTCCCACGTGCTTTGAAGCAGTACGTGCAATGCTGGGCTTTTTTTCCCTGGCTTTTTGGAGTACAGACAGCACGGTGGTGAGGCAGGAGGTAGAAAGGGCACAGGCTAGATTTTGTCCTGCATGGAGCAGTGCTGTGACATTTTTTGGCACTTTGCTGATTTAAATTTTAAGTATTTCTGAGTTTTACATTTTGCTCTGACATGTTCCCATATGGCAGCCCCAAGTGTGGATGATATCCTCGCCACAAGGATGCTCCAGCGATTGGGTTAATTCCCTCCTACTAATTCCTTACATAATCATGTGGGCTCAGATCCTCAAAAGTATTTGTGTGCCTGCCTCCCTTGGAAATCAGAGAGTTTAATTGTCTGCTAAAATTATTGTGTTTTGTTTTGAAAGCAGAACAGGAAATAAACTTGGATTTTATGAGATTTGTTTGCCTCTCTGTGGCCACAGAACACTTTTTTTACCTTTGCAAATGAATTTCCTGTTAAATAATGTAATGCCCAGATTACAGGTGGGTTTTTAGACAGTGACCAACAGGAACTTGAGTGCCAGCATAGGTTAGGGAAGCTGGGTCTTGGCCTTTTGGTACTTCTGGTCCTGGTTAGTAAAATGTGTGTAGGACAATGGCAGAGTCTTGAAGAAATGCTGGAGGGAAGAATCCATTAAAGCCTGTGAGATGCTGAGATAGGAGGATAATAGAGATCACGTCAGTGAGAGATGCCATCTATTACAGATAACATTTGCACAGCTGACTGCATCTCCCCCTCTGGAAATGGCTCCTTTCTTAGTTTCATTTTTGGTTGTACAACCCAAAAGAATTCTTCTCACTCCTTGGCATTTGTCCCCTTCAGATATTTCATGCAATACGGAAGAGGGAGGAATCAAAATTCCATGACATTGAAGTTCATTGCCGATTCTGCTCACGTCAGTTGAAATCAGTCACTAAAACCTCAGCCTGCAGGACCCCGTGCTCTGTATTTTTCTAGTCTAGGTAATCGCGATGGCAGCAGGGGGAGGTAAGTAGAAGGAAAAATGAACTGATTTCATTAGGTGTGAGAAGAGCTTATTAGAAAATAGGACAAAAAAAGTAATAAAATTATGAAGACGGGAATTAAAACAAGTGATGAAATCCAGTCTCTGCTGACTGCAAGGGGACACTTCTCACGCACCCTTTCTTGGTTTGGAAGATGCCCAGGCATTGATAAACATTTTACGAGAATTCAACTCCACAGCAGCAAGCGGCGGCGAATACCAAGAGAAAATATACTCGTGTGCCAGGATCAGCCCAGCAGCTTCAGAGGCAGCGTTTAACCTGCTGCCTCACAGCCTCTGGGCCCTGTTTGGGTTTGTTGTCAGCCAGCAATCTGGATCTGCACTATACCTGGGTTATATTTAGGACAATTAAATTAATTGCTGGAACAGACAACCCTTTTTAGACCCAAGGCACTTTGCCCCCCTTCTCGATACCGTAGGGCTGATGTAGTGATTCTGGGGCTTTGGCTTGGCAGTCAGAGCATGTGTGTGTTTTATGTAAGAAGCAGCAGTGGGGATGGATGCTGCTAGACAAATATTTGGTTAATTTTTGTAATTATTAGTAATAACAATACTCTGCTTTCTCAAGCACCTTTCATGTCTGGGTGCTTTTGAAACACTGGTAAAGTCAAGTGATGCAGCTCCATTCTAGGGGCTGTAATTAGCTTTAGCTCCACTTTGTAGATGTGGAAAGTGAGGTGGAGGGAGGCGGGAGGATTCGAGGTACAGCAGAGTTAGGGGGGTGGTGCCTTGAGCAGCAGCCAGCAAGAGCTACCAGAAGTAAATCTCAGGCCTCTGCCAGCCTCTTGGTTGACCTGGTCTGAGAGACAAGCTCATCTCACCACGCTGTGCTGATATTTGGGCTAGCGCCTGAGCCAGGAGCCTGAACTTTTCCTCCTAGGAGGTTCAGATACACCCTGTCTAGGAGGATATCCCTTGTCCGCCTGCCCCACCTGCCCATGTCAGCTCTCCTCATTGTCAGAAGTGATGGGACAAGATGGTTTCATGTAGTTCCTCTTCCCAACCCTCCTCCTGACTGGGCTCCGCGTGCCCATGAGATGAGAAGGGTCCCTCAGTGACCAAGAACAGGAGGGACCTGCCGGGCTTTGGAGCCTGGTCCCCACAGGCCTGGGTTACCACATCCTCTTTGGCCAGGTTGGCTTTTTGCCTCTGTCTGCCTGTCACAAGATCTCTTTCCCCACATGGTTAGGGTGTTTCTTCCACTTTGGTCCCAATGCTGGTTCACAGACCATTGGTCCCCCACCATGCTTAGGTCAGCTCTGTACCAGCTCTGTCCCTTTGCTCTGGTCTGCTCTAGATCTCTTGGACATCTGTGTCCAGGCTGTGTTTGTCTTGGTAACAAATTATAGCAAACTCAAGAATTTGCAATCATCCCTTAGGAAACTCAGGATTTCATTCCAAAATGAGCCCTCTGAGATTTCAGGGCATGGATTGTGATTTGCATGGGCTCTTCCAGTCTGCACCTTCCTCCAGTAGGGTCATGTCATGTTAGCTGGGATGTAGGCCTAAACCAAGGATGGGTAAGCTCTAAATCTAATCTTGAGTAAAAAAAACCAAACAAAACCAAACAACAAAGAATTAATAATCTATCATTTCTATTATTTTTTTTTCTCTTCTGTTCCATTCTCATCCATCCCAAATGTGTCTTCCCAGCAGGTTCCCTGGTTTAGGCCCCGAGTGCCAGCACAGAGATTCTGGCTGCAGTGCTGAAATTAGTTAAGCCCAGCAGATCGTCAAAGCTTCAACCCAACACAAGGATTCAATCACCTAAGTATATTTTCAGCTCCCAATTGACCTGGTGCTTCTCTCTGTTATTATGCGTGCACAATCTCTCCTGCTGTGCCAAGATTCCTGTGTTCTTCATTTCTCTTCCGTCTCTGATGCCACAAAGTCAAGTGAATGTCTTCAAGGAAATCTCGGTAATAAAACCTATTTCCTCTTCCCAGCTGCAAAGAGAAAGCAGAGTAATAGTTTCTTTATCCATCAGGGACCGGTTAATGCCTCACTCCTCATCATCACCAAATGCAACTAATAAAGGAGTAAAGGAGATTTGGCAGTTTAATGCAGCAGCTAATTTTGTGCCTGCTGCCCTGCCAGAAAGTATTTTCACTTTTGGGTGATGCCAGAACAGCAGAGCTGATTAATTAGCCTTCTCTTGAGCAGGAAGAGCTCAGCTAAGATGCCTGAAGCCCCCAGACATCCCAGGCATTGGCCAACCTTGTTAGTAGCCGGCGTTCCCAGTATCTCAGGGGTTCATCGGTCTGCCTGTCTGGGTAAGGCAAAAAGACGACAGTGCAGAGCTTTCCCTCGGGAGGGAGCAGGTCTGTTACACACATCAGGTCTAGCTCTGAGACAGAGAGAACTGGCTGGAGAATGCTCAGAGCATGGAGGAGCTGGCACAGCACCACTGACATGGCGGCTCACAGCGGGTCCCTACAGAGCCCAGTGCTGCCTGGGAGGGACACAGTGCACACACTTTCAAATCCCTCTGCAGATGTGGCTTTGGAGGGGTCAGCACTGCAGCTGTTGCACAGAGGCGTGGGATCCATGGAAAACAGTGCTCGAGAAATGTAAATATGTTTGTGAGATGAGCAGAAATGCAAAACAAGGAAACTCCAGCCTTGATAGGGAGTCTCTCAGCAGAGACATTCAGACTCCTTCCTTGACTGAGAACAATCAAATACACAGAAAACACAATCCACGTGTGAGGACACCCTCCAGAGCAGCATGAGCTCCACAAGACCACAACAAGCAGAGCTTCTTTGCCAGCTAAGTAGTGCTCTCCATGGGTCATTAACACCTCCTGAGCCCTCCCTGTCCTGCCTTCATCTCCCAGGAGGTGTTTCTGAACAGCTTAAGCCATGGACAGATTAATTAAACTTGACGACAGGACCAGGCAGTTTCTGCAGGGCCTGGTCATTTTCCTGTCCATGTAATTTCTCAGAGGTTTTATGGTAATGCCTGTAAGAGTTTGCAAGACCAGGAACTCAATGAGTGTGTTCACAGACAGAGAAACTTCCTTAAAGCACATGAGATGTGTAGGATCCAGCAAAACAAGTCCTTTGTTCTTGGTTGGGTCCTCTTTAGATGCTATAACAGTAATGATAATACGGAGAATTTCAGTCTGGAGACTTGGACAGCCTCTGCTGTCTGGGAGGTGGTGAGGGGACAAGTGGCTGCAAAGAGAGGGGCAGGTGGGTGGTGTGGGGTGCTTCTCCTCTGGACCTGCCACTGGGCTGCACTGTGAACATGGGCAGGTACACCAGTGAGAGCATCTTCACAGGGGCTGGATAACTCTGCTGCTTTTGTAATGGGTGCAGAAAAAGAGATGCTCCAAAGAGGCCCTTCAACTAAAGGAGCAGTCCATGGCAGGCTGGCTGTGCCCTGCAAGTACCTTTAGAGACCACCCAGATGACTGCCTCAAGTGCGAGTACCAGCCTTGCAAGTGTTCATACACAACCCCTGTTTGGGTTTCTTCTGGCTATTCCTGCCTCCTTGGGCTTTCAGAGCATCGCTTCTGCCAGCCCCATGTGTCAGGCTGAATTTCCCCACTTGGTTGCCTATTCAGGGAGACAAAGGCTTGAACAGATTCAACACATCTTTAGTAGGAAGCAAGGGCTTATACCCTGCTGCAGGTAGGTGAGGTTTAAGCCAGTCTGTAAAGAAATCCTGTTGGAGGGAAGCACAGTGTGCCTTGGACAGAGCCACAGAGCAGCTGGTGATAGCTGAAACTTGCCGTTTCTACGTGCCAGACTGCTAAACTGCAACACGCACAGAGGAGACCTTGATCCAGCCAAGGAGATAAGGTGTTTCAACTGGTACAAAGTAGCCAGTACAGAACTGGACTGAAAACTCAGAGAAAGTCGAAACTATGAGGTGTTGGTGCAGCCTGGTGATGGGGCACAGCCTTCAGGCACAGTGTGCTGTGATGTGTTACAGAGATAAGGGACAGCAAGAACACAGACAGAGAATGGAAGGAGTATCAGTTTTGCATTTTTCTGGAGTGAAACACTTTTCCGTGTTAAATGTACGGGTGTTTCCCTCACATTGTAACCAACTTCACGATGAGGGGAAATAAGTTGCTTTTCTTGCACAATCCAGCTTTGATATGGTTAATCCAGTTGGCATAAGACCCTTGGGGTTGCTCATAGGATGCAATAACGACACTGTTAGGAAGGGTGGCCTCGGTGCCTCCCGGGCATGGTGGTGTGTGTGCAGTATGAGAGCCTGGCGAGGCTGAAGGCTCCCCCTGACCTTGCAGGGCAGCCCCTGTGCCCAGGTGAGGCTGCACAGGGCTGGGTGGGCTCGGCACAGGTGGCGCTGCCGGGGCCATGCGCTGCCTGCGTGCTCGGCAGAGACTGACAAATCAACTCGCCTGGATTTATCTCGCTTTCTCAGATGATATCTTGCAATGTCTCAATCCTATTGCTCCAGCCCAGGCTGGCAGATAAGAGGCAGCTCGTGCCTCGCTGGGGCAGGGTTTAGGCAGCCAGTGAGTCCAGCTGGCAGGAAGCTCATTGCCAGACTGCGAGGGGACGGAGCTTTCTGCTGTGGCAGTCACGAGACCAAGAAATGCTTTTTCTTCAGAAGAACTTGTTGATTTTAAAAATAAAGCAGCCATGGCCTATGCTCCAAGGAATGTCTGGGATTGGGAAAAATGGAAAGGCATTTTTCTGTTCCTAGAGGGATTTGCACTGTAAAACCTAAACAATGTTTGTTCCTCTGGACCTCCCCAGCTCCACACTTCTGTGGTATTTATCAACACAGTGTTTTAGTGAATGATCTTCCTCCAGTTAACTAGCATGACTTAAATAGCGTGGTGATATTGCCAAATTCCTGATATCTGACAGCTTTCCTCTTCTTACCCACAGCAGCCAAGTGGATCCAGGAAGTCCTTCATTCATGGACCTATCAGGCTGACCTGAAAGTATCTTTGGACCAAGCCAAGGCTCAAACCTGTAAAAACTTATGCACTTGCTCAGATTTTATAGCATGTGTAATCTCAGAGACTGAACATATTATTGCTATCATTTATTCATATGTGCTATCTCTATTCCTCTCTCCCACTATTATCTGAGTGTCTTGTAAACATTAATGAATGATTTCCCTGCACACTGCTTCATTGTTTGGGCAGCAGGTCACAGGGAATGATTAAAGTGATGGGAAAAAATGGCAGGTTGGATTAAAAAAAGTCTGGTTTATTAACGTTCCTTTGCCTAGCTTCTGGAACATAGGAAATTCAAGATACCCTCATGTGTTTTTTGAGACATTTCAGAAACTAGGAACCATTTCCCAAGCTGCTTTGTTCTATTCCCTTCTGAAATGTTAATGAAAATCATTAGAGGCGTCTCCAAACCTTGCTGCCCCTAAAGAGTTAATGTACACAGCTAGAAACTAGATTTTCAGGTCATTTTGGATGAAAAACCATTTCCTCTTATTTAACTTACCTCCTAGAAAAATGTTGCTCCTAATCTTGGCTATCTTCTTTTATTGACCACTGCCATTTTCAGTGGGACCTCAGAAAAACAGAATGGGCCAAGGTCCAGCCAGGTTGGTGTGTGACCAACTGCCTTCATCCCCTGGGAGGATGCTCATCCCCTCCAGCCCTGGGTGCTGGTGCAGGGAAGGGCCTCTGTGTCCCCCATCAGAAAAGGAATTTCACCATGGTGCAAAGCCTGAAGGGTTGATTTTCTGCAGCCATGCATGTGAGATGGGGACCTCATGCTGAGGGTTTGGGTGTGACATTTTTGTCTCTGGACCCATGACCTGGTTGCTGAGGGGTTGGAACAGATTGTGGGATATGACTTGGGGTGAGTTCCTTGATCTTCCCCAGGGAATGGCCTTGTGCCTTCTGCCATTGTGGGAAGGAGAGTGACTCACATGAACTCAGCCAACACCTCCAGCTGCCCCTTGAGCTCTCTATGTGACACCACACTGGGGGGAAACCTTGCCAAAATGTTTAAAGGACAGAGCTGCCCAAACACAATATGGAAAGCCTCAGCAGTGAGAGGTTTGGTATGAATGTCCAGTTGAGTTAGTTCACACAATGGCAAAGGGCTGGGAGATGTCCTCAATTCCCAGGCTCAGAGCTGGGGATGGGTGCAATTATTTCACCTGAAACTTCCCTTGTGTGAAAAATGCAAATTTGGTGACAAATAGTTTTGAGCATTAGTTCTGGTTGAACTAAATTGTTTGTCCTGAGAAAAAATTCCAAGAAAGTACATTTGCAATGTTTATTTCAGTTTAAAATTCCCCTCCATTTTACTTGTAAATAGCTCCAAATCAAAGCACAGCATTTTCTCCTCACCTTTCACATTTTCTGTAATTTAAACTAATAGTCCTAGTTGCAATCTGAACTAATTCCCTCCTTCCTGACTTTTCAGAACTGCTCATGAAACAAAACAACTCCAAATTCATTTTTTCAGACATCTCTCCTCAGAATCATTAGACACATTAACATCCACCACATAAATGAAACCACAGGCTATCAATGTTTTGAGACAGCTGCATTTCCCACCAGAAATTTGCATAGCACCTTTGTAGCACTCTGAATTACTCTACCAATATTTTTTTGGGAAAAATGCAACTTACTGGTACTGAATCTAGAATTAGAAGACTAAAAGTCCCCAAGCAAAACCCCAGCCATGCTCTTAGCCACCAGTCCTAGGTCTCTCTTCCTGCCTGTGTCTAGCAATGGGCAACCTTCATTCCTTCCCCACCTTTCCTCTTTCTGTCTGTCCCTAGGAAAGTGGTGTCATCCTGTTTTCCTAACCCATTTCTCCCCTTGCAAAGCCATCCTGCTGAAAGAGCTGGTGTAAAAAAAAAAGGTTTTAAAATTCTTTTTCATCACCAAAGCATGACCTTTCAGAGGGTTCCAGCAGCTATCTCTGCAAAATTTCCATTTTTGCCACCACTGAAGGTTTTCATCAAACTCCCATCTAACAAAGTGTAGTTCTCAGCAACGGGAAGCAGAAGCAATTCAGCCCTCTGGGAAGTGATATTTGTCTGCATCAAGAAAATTCTTGCGATTAGACAGAAAATGGATATTTCTTCCCCTGTAATATATACTTTTAGAGAAATCCTCCAGCTCAATTCCCCTCCCCCCTCCAAAAAATAATAAGAGCAGAAACAGAAAATAATGAGAAAAAAAAGCAGCTTTTCCTGCAGAAAGCACCGTTTCCTGGTGAGGTCTGCCACCAGAGCTCCCACTGTGTCTCTTGGGAGGTATGGGCTGAGAAGGTGCAGGAAGGCAGCAGCTCACCCTGGTCGTTGTGTGCCTCCCACACCCCCAGGAAAGTGCAAGGTTTGGTTTCCCACAGTCAGGTGGAGGACAGTGGTGGGGCTGATGCTTTTCTCTGCTCTCTGCTGAGCCGTGTCTCCTCATCAGGGATGCTGATGGAAACGGCCAAGCTCCCTCCACCCAATGCCATGCAGGAGGGGACAGCATGTGCAGCAGGACAGCTGAGGGCTGTGTCCCTGGGTGGAGTGGCTCAGTGTGGACTTCTCAGGCCCCATGCCTCCCACCAGAGTCCCTGTGGCTCCCACAGGGTGGAGGAGGCTGGCTCTGCACGGCCCTGGGGCTGGCAGGGCTGTGCACAGTGAGCTCACCCCACCGCCTGCACCCAGGTGGAGGTTAGGCAATACTGAAGGAAAAAAACATGGGGGTGGAAAAAAGGGAAATGAGAAAGAAAAAGAAACATGAAGGAGATGGTGATGAAATGTTTGCCCTGCCTGGAAAACTGCCCTATCAGGGCAGGGGCGATACAAGCTGCAGTAGCAAAACACGCTCACGCTGCCCCAGAAACAGCCTGTGCAAAGATGTGGGTCAGTTAAGATGGGTGTACTCAGGAGGGCCATGCCCAGAAATGCCAGATGCAGTGGGAGCCCTGCTGGGCAGCAGCCAGGGTGCTGTTGTTACATGGCCATTGCAGAGATGTGCTGCCAGGGCTGGAGAAGAGCAAGAGAAGAAGGAGGAGGAGGAGAAAGGGAGAAGGAAGGTTGGGGGAGTTTCTCTCACGTTTTTGCCATGTGGAGCCCAGCTCAACACCTGTTTTCTTGGGAAGGTTCAGTCTTGTCTTGCCAGGTTGTGCTGGAGCAACTTGACTGAGTGAGGAAGGTCCTAAGCAAGATGATCCAAGATGGGCCCAGGCTCCCTTGCTCCATCCCTTCCTCTTGGCCTTGAATTTTGGGGCTGGAGCTGTTCAGCAGACGAACACTTAACCTCTGACCTGTCTCCCCAGGGCTCCCTGAAGAGTTCAGGCCTTTTTCAGCCCATGCACTCTGAAGTGTTGCCCAGGAGAGCTGGGTTCTTGCAGGGCTCATTTTCAAACCCTCACAACAGGTTACTGTGCAGAGTAATCCTCTGCAGAGCTCTCTCCTCTGGGAACAAAACTCTTCCTGAGAACATATCTCCTGAGAGAGGCCTGGAGCTGGTGCTGGGTCGTCAGGCTCCAGCAAGGACAATACTTTGCATGGAAAAACTTCCTCTAAAAGCAAGACTTTCTCTGTGAGTAACAGCATCTCCCAAAGGTGTTGGAGGCTCTGTTTTACCACATCTGTGTCATGATGCTTTGCAGGTAGGAGCCTGCATCCAGTCCTGTGTGCAGTGCTGTAGCAAATCCAGCACAAACAGCTAGAGAGGGTGCTCAGAAATGTGTGTGTGACTCCCATAGCCACAGAGATGGGGGCTGGCAATGATTTGGCTGGCCCTGCCAGGCACCATTTTCTTCCTCCTCAGCTGGCAAAGGCTTTGGCACCTGCAGCTGCTCCCTGAGAGACTCCTAGGAATGAAGGAGCTGATGGCTGCTTGCAGAAACTAGCATGGCACATTTGTGAAACAAATCAGGATCAAAGTGTTGCATGGGGGTAACCAGGTTTGAGAGATGCAGCTTAAAACCCCATGGCTGGGGACCACCTGTTATTGCTATCCCTAGGCCATTTGTTTGGGCTACACAGAGATGTGCTGGATACTTAGAAATTCTCAAGTTCTAAAACTTTCAGCTCATATCAGGGGAATAATAAAAATCCAACTCTAGTCATCAGGTTCTCAAATTTAATCAGTTTAGAACATGTCAGCATTAATCCCAGCCCCCTTGAATACTTTATAACATCAGCTATGTGTTGACACTTAGAAGTCAGGTATTTTTTAAAGGATTGTTCAGATCTTTTATAACTAAAGGGATTAAAAAATATAGGAATGTATTAATTTTTCTTCTAGTTTCTTTATTCTTCTCTTCTGAACAAGCCAATGAAGTAATAAAAAGCAGGTGTAATGGAAAACAAACCCAGAAGTCTCCCTGCTGGGAAATGTTGTCTAGCAATGTTGGTTTTGTTTTTTTTTTATTTCAGCGGGAGGAAATGGTGACATCAAAATGATATTGTAACATAGTTGGCACTAAACAAGAATAAAGTGTTCTAGATGACAGCACATCATCTCACATGCCTTCTATGCTCTAGGTATTGAAAATAAACCACCTGTCACATACACCATAAATGTATTCAGAGACTGAGTGAGATCCAGGAACACTAGATATTGCAGCTATCCTCGATGACTGGTTGCACTGAATTTCCCTCTCCCTGTGAGGCAATTCAGAAGCATCTCAGTGGCCCCAGAGGCCCCAGTGGTCAAGAACAACATTGGATGGAGCACCAAGCCTGTGTGCAAACTCTTCCTGGCCTTGTGCTGTCTCCTATACCATGGTTTTGCCTTGGCAATCACACTACAGCTAGTCCCCTGGGTCTCCTCACCAGGAAGTAAAGGATGAGCCTCTGGGCTTGCTGAGCAACTGTCTCACTTGTTTGACATCCAAAGGTGTCTCACCTTTTGCTCAGGGCATTTCCACCTGCCTCTCAGCCACAGATGTGTGCCAGATTCCCACTTCTGAGCTGTATCTTAAGCTCTGTCCCTTGCTTTCCTGAGCCAGACCCTGGGCAGAACAGTTGCTGTCCTTTGCAAGGGTCTGTAGTCTTGGAAAAGATTTTGTGAGGTTATACCATCCCTATGGACCATGGGAAACAAGAGGGAGGAGAAGCAAGACTAGGACTCTGTCTCTTGGAAAAGATTTGGTCAAACATCTCTGAGCTTCCCAGGCCCTTGGTGTGGTACCAGCAGCCTGGTTCCCAGGCACAGAGCAGGTGCCTCTGACCAGCTCCCTGTACCATCAGCTGGCACTGGTCACATCAACAGCTTCATCCCAGCACTCAGGTGCTGGTCCTTGCTTCCCCATGTGCACTTTATCCACCCACTCTCTGAGCCCTGTATGTATAAACTCTCCTTGCCAGGGAGTTGATGCAGCACAGCCCAGTATTTGTCTGCCTCCCTCAAGACTTCCAGTGAGACCAGCCAGTGGTGGTCAGGCAATGAAGACAGGGTCTGGCAGCAGCACAGGGGCTAGAGTCAGTAGTGGGGGAGGCCAGCTGAGGAATTTGTGTTGCACCATGACTGGAATCAAGGATTGAAATATCCAGGTGGTTTGGTTTGAGGTTACTCTCTCCATTCCTCCTCAGCCCTCACCTGATTCCTTCCCATGTCAGAGCTCACCCACTCCTTGCCAGCCTCATGTTCCTCTTTTCACTGCTGGTGCCCTGCTCACACTTGCTGTCCCACAGGTCTTCCTCACCTGAATCCTCTATTTGCATGGTGAGTACACAGGTTAAACACACTTTCCTCCTTCCCTTCAACCCTTAGAGGACTGGGGGCAACCAGTTGAGGAAAAACTGGGAAACTCCTTCTTCAGCTTAGCAGACCCAGCTGACTTCCTGCAATGTCCCTCTTGTTAGGAGGGACAGAGAAGTCATTCTTGCTGTGTTTTGCTCGTTCTTAGGATAATGTACAGCATGATTAAGAGAAAAGAAGCCCAACCATTTATTTGTAGACTCCAGAACCCTCATGACTGACTCAATTTGGTCTTCATGTTCAAGTGGGGAGTGATTGAGCAAGAACTTGATTTTATCAGAAGGAGATTGTCCTTTCTCTATTCCAGCAGGGATTTCTTTGGTTATTATCTATTCATGCATTTAATTTCTTTAGAAACAGCATCTGCCCAAAAGCTCTGGGCAGTCTGCCATTCCTCTGATGTACAAAGTGTACTTGTTATTGAACCTGGGAATGCATTAGCTACTGATCAGGCCTTGGTTTTGTAAAGCCTTTTCCATACACTTAATGCTGAACGTATAGAAGACAGAGGAACAAAGTGAAGCTTGCCATTTCTCTTTGCATTGCTAGAGTTATAGTGGGTCACATTCTGACCAGTTTTAAATGCTATTTCACTTTTCACTTTTCCTAAAATACACAAGGTCCTATCCCACATGGACATGTGGAATGCAATGATCTTTCCTACTTGTGAAATTGTGTCAAATAACTTGTATTTTTAACAGGTGTTACTTGCTATTTAATTCTCTAGAAAGATCTCAAGAAGAGCAATTCTTCTTAGTTGCAGTCAGACGATCTTTGTTGTCACTCTTAGGAGGACTGGACAGGCCCATTAAGTGTCCTGGATTTGCACCTGGGAACTGATTTAAAACAAGCACCTGACTCTGCATAAATCACAGGTCAGTGGAGCAACTCAAGCACTTTATGCAGCATCAGTGAAGGGACATACAACCTCCTCCTATCAAATCCCGCATGAAAGCAAACATTCACCTTTGCACAAGCATTTCTGAGAAGTATCCAGAAGAAAGGATTCCAGAAGACCCTAAATCTAGATAAGGACAAGTTCCTTGTAAACTATGCACAGATGCCTCTGGAGAAATTTCCAGGTGCAGCAATTACCAATAAAGCCTATTTTACACCTTTGCGACCAACTGAACTTACGCAATCCCTCTGCTCCTTACATAACGCTGGCAAAAAGCCACCCCCTCCCTGTTCTGGAAGAACCAAACTGACGTGTCAGAAGAGCACGATTGGAAAGGCTGGCCTGGGCCATTACTGTGCTGGAGCACTTAAAGGACATGTGGAATATACTTGAGATGCCATGAAATAATAGCCTATGTCAAACTAGTTCCAGGTCTCCTAACGCGCCTTGATCTGGCCACTGAACACACCTGTTCCCAAATTGGGGTGACACGTCGCTCCTTTTTTGGGAGCGCATGGGTGGACCCAGACGTGTCCTCCTCTGCCCCACCCAGCTCAAGAGGGTGGGTGAATCCAAGAAGGCACCATGGCAGGAATTAACCACGTGAGGAAACCTGTGATGTTCCCATCCTCCACCAGCAGCTCACTTACAATCAGTCCCTTATGAGGATCTGGGCACACACCAGCTCCCTGGGTAGCGCCAGTTTCCCTTCCTGAGTAGAAAGGAGCTCCCCACTCCTGGGTTATGATGGGTCAGATGTGGGCTCTTCATTCCACTGCTGCAAGGAGGCTGCTCAAAGTCACTGCTGCTGAGGATGTTCTCCCTCAGCTCATGTGGTTGTGGGAAATTTTGTGGGAAGGGATAGCAGAACTGCTGGTCATGCTTGGGTTTGATGGATAGGGAGGATTGCATTCCTGTGAGCAATGTTCCTTCTAGCCCTGCTGTGGAAGCATAAAGGAATATTGGAGGTGGAAAAATAAAAGAGAAAGTGCAAAAGCTGCTAAGAACCTTCAATTACTTTTGTGGACATTAAAAATACCCTAACCATAAACCAGCTTCTGTGACTCCAGAAGCAAAGAGGAGCATGAGCACGTGCAGCTGGAGACCTCCATTCTTCCATCTGCACCACAGCTCTTTGCCTTGTGGTCGCTTGAGTCCAGCACTGGCACTAGAAGGACCGTGCAAAGTCCATGGAGGGTCAGGCAGTACTGAAGGGGTCCAGACCCTGTCACTGCCCGAGGGGAGCAGAGTGTGCTGGGGCCCTGCTGGGTGCAGGAGCCAGGGCTCAGTTTCAGCCTGTGCTGGAGAGAGCTCTTTGGTGTAAACAGCGGGGTGGGGAAGGCGTCTGGGCCGGGGCAGGCTCAGACCTGTGTGGCACTGGCAGCCCGGCTCCCTCTGTGGGGCTGCTGATTTCAGGAGCAAAGGCGTTCAGAGAAAGCGCCCAGTGCTGGGCACGCGGGCCAGCACCACACACTGCTCACTCCATGGTCTTCTTCAGACCCTTTCTTTGCCTCTCTGAAGCAGCTCTTCTGTAATACAGGTGGAGTTATGGACAGGTTTTTAATCGAATAAATAGTTTGTGTAAAAAAAAAAAAATTGTGTTGTTATTGCCCTCTTAATTTGCTCATGGAGGGCTACAACAGGCAAGGAAGGAAATAACTGCTGACCTGCAGCTGGGCAGATTCTAGCCCATCCAAGTCTGGCATTTCACACTTAGTTTTCAAGGTGTCATCTTGTGAAATTTTACAAGCTCAGTGTGAGAGGAGCGAAGTGATGCCAGGGTGGGGTGCACTGGTTTGGCAGGCAGTGCTCTTGCCCACTCCCAACACACCGTGCTGTGCCGTGCTGTGCCGTGCTGTGCCATGCCACGTTGTGCTGGCTGATCCATGCTCTGGCCAGGGGCTGTGATTGTTTCAGTAGCTGCAGGTCTCATGGCATTGGCTTTCAGTAGCATTCAGGTGGCAGCCACAGTGGCCAGGCCAGGCTACCAGTGGTGTGGAGACAGAAGGCCGCTGAACAGGTTTGAAGGGATGAGGAAACATTTAGGTCATTTTTATCCAGAGCTCATCTGCTATCTCTAAATCTTGCCAAGTGGGCACGACACCAGGAACAGGAGGTGAAGTGCAAGAAAAAAACAATGCCAGGATTTTTTCTTTCTATTTTTTCCCCCCACTTCTTTCTCCTCTCCCATCAGGTTCAGTGAGATTACACCAAACACAATACATCTCAATGCACATGGCATGATGGAGATGCAGGCAGTTTTAGGGGGGGGGGAGCCACACTGGCAACCCAACTATTTTGGTGGAAATAAAACTTCACTGTTTAGCAATCAGCTTGTCTGCACCAAAATGAACAGTTCATCCCCATCAGCTCCCTGCACTGGGTCTGCCCAGCTGCACTAATGGGGAAGACCACAGGGATGCAGGAAAGTTCTGGCCTAGTCTTCACAGGGTAAAGCAAAGGCTGCACACAGGGTCTGAAGACAAAGAGATCCAATTAAACACCTAGATTCTCCACAACACACTCTTTTTTGAGGACAAAGTGGGGCTATTTATTTTTACCCCTTGTCTTCTGCTGGCTCTGGAGCAATGTGGGCTGTACACACAGTGTAGGATGTGAGCACATACTGTACATCTGAGGTGAGATGAAACACAAATATGCTTTTCATAATAGCATTTACACCTGGAAGAGAAGACCGGTTTATTACCTTGGTAAACAAAAGTTAGAATTCAAGCAAAGTACAAACTTTGCCCCGAGCTATTCTGACAGCGCACCTTGTGTTTGTGAAGTGAACTCGGTTGCTGATGTGCAGCGTGAAGCAACGGGGCCATTTCCAACCCTCCCCACCCCCTCATCTAGGGCCCACAGTTTAAAAGTTTGGTAATTTTGGAGGGAGAGGGTACCTTTAAGTGCCGAGGTGCACCCCATACGCTCTGGCTGAGATGGTCACTGCTGGTGGGGAGAGCTGTGCATGGCATATCTCTGCTGTGCATCGGGTTTTCTCTCTTTCCAGAGAGGGTGAGGATTTATAAGGTGTGTAGATTTAGCAATACGTGTTGTGCCGAAATGAGACTTGTGCTGCAGGGACATGCTAATGGGGGGAGAAATACCTAGAGTGCTTCTCTGCAAGTGGCAGCAATGCCAAGTCCCAGCCTGGGAGGACCTGAAAACCATGAATCTGGCTATACTCGGCGGTGTGGGTCTCAGACCTCCAACACTCCAGTGTTACAAGACATGGAGAAGGCTCTGGGCCATTTGGAAACAGTCTTTTGTTTGGTTCACATGGGCCTAAGATCAAAAGCCTTCATGAAACCAAATTTCACTCTGCAGCAATGAGATTAGCTCCTGTATTGCACAAAAGAGCAAGCTCTGCCCTGTGCCCCAGTTTGCTCTGTTGCAGTCCATACAATCTGCCAGCTGGGCAGGGAGGAAGGGTATCCAGATAGATCTGAGATGAGTTGGAGCAGCAGGATGTGTCTGGCACCATGCTCCCAGCCCATCAATCCTCAGCCATTTTTCTCCATGCCAGGAGATGGTTACTGGGCCAGGCATCAGACTGGCTCTGGGCTGCCCTGCTCTGTATCCTTATTAGGCAGAGCCATGTGCTAAGGACAGAAAAATGCCAGCTTTGCCTGAAAAATATAGGATGAGCTTGCTGGCTTAAAATTTCCAATAGCCTTGAAATTTCTAGCTCCAGTATTTGACTAAGCAAAATCCCAAAGTGGGGTTTTTTTTTTTTGCAAGTTTGAGATGTCCATATACTTTCATTCTGTTTTCATTGGTGCCTTTATATAGTTCTGGTAAAAAAGTGTGACTGCAGCCAAGCAGTTTCAGAGAGGTTGTTGGTTTCAGGGGTCTGCAGCTCATAGGAAAGACTGGAATTCTGGTGAGACTGTTCTCTTGAAATTTTGTGAAAAACCCACAGCTAGGTGTTATTTCCAAAAATTTGAATTGCCCTCACTGGGCCTCCGTGGAGCTGATGTGCCCAGGGCTGCAGTGAGGATGGAGGCATGCCAGGACAGCAGAGCTGTGTCTGCTGCCTTGCAGATGATGGTGTTCCCCACAGTGGCATCTGCTGACCCAGCTCTGGAAGTCATTAGCAAGATGAGACATATCTCACCAGGCCATGTATTTTATTGCAGGTCACTGCCTGCTCTTTCTGATGACTTAAACACTTTCATCCCTCTGTACAGGAGCCATACCACCAAGGGGAGCTGAGCTTTGAAAAAATCTTGCCCTTTCCTAGACCACAGTGTTTTTGCTGGTTGTTTTGTTTAGCTCTATTGACCCTAGAAACCTCCTAGGTTACTTTAACAAAAAAACATGTCTGTTGATTAGATGCAACTGAGCTAGCAAATACACAGGGTGTTTATTCTCAGAGACCTGTGTCTCTGGCTGTAAAAACTGATTCCTTATGCTTTGTGTGAGCCCAGCTACAGCAGCATGGCATGCACATTGCAACTTGCCTCTGCTGCCACCTCTTCGGGCTGCTGGGGGGGACCTTCCTCTTTTATGCTTTCAAGGGAAGAAAACTAGGACCCTGGATGATAACAAATTGCTTCTACAGCCACATTTTTTTTTTCTGAGTCATTTGTTTCTCTTTGTTTGCATGAGTGGAACATCACTCTTCTGAAAGCAGTCACCACCACCAAAGGGCAGACCCGTAAGAAGATCTTAAAAAACAACACTGAATTCACTTAATATATGGAAGAGATTCTCAGTGGAGTCCAGGAGGGATGTGTTAGGAAATGTGCTCTGCCTAAGTGAGGGATCTCTGGATGAAGTGCCTTAAGTCAAGGAAGTGGTGGAGGAGATGATGGAAAAGAAATGCCCACTCAGCTCTCTGATAACAACTTCTGTTGACCTGCACACTTTACTGGATTACAAGATAAAGTCATGAGGGTTAAATTATATATGAATATAGCAACCACATTAGTACAAGTGTGATTTCAATTTGTTGAATGATGGCTTTGGCTGTGTTTATTGCAAGGTCTTAAAAATTCTTGGAAGACGAATCCTTGCAGAAATGAAATGCATTTCTGCATAGGATTTTTTTAACCACATCAAACATGCTCGATAAGTATACATTGTACAACTGTGGGACTCAGTTCTGATCAGAGATACAAGATTCCCCAGTGCCCCTGCTGCAGCAAGATGACATAACTTTGCCTGGCTGTTCTAGTCTCTTTGCTTGAGTGATTAAAAACAAGACGAGGCAAAGCAATGAATATAGCCCAGGGAAAAATGCTGCCTGGCTCATGAGAGATTGCAAATAGGTCTGATAGATCACTTCCATCTCTAACTCCTTTAGATTCTGTCATGGTTCTCTCAGGCATTTTACAAACTACGCATGACTGTACACATGTATTTGCAACGGGTCCAGAGATAAATAGAGCTGTATGCAAACCCGTTTGAGAACAGCTCTGTGAACTGTGGGTTCTGGTCAGTGTTATATGCAGAGGCCTTGCCATATCTCCAGTTTTCAAGGTTTTAAGCTAGACCAGAACAAGTCTTATCAGTTCTGAACATCTGTTCCACCTCTTTGCATGTGACATCGACCATGGCCATGGGATTTACAACTGACTCCCAGGGGTCTCTGTGCTTCTGTTTAACTTAAAGTGTTTCTACAACATCCCTGCAGAAAACCTCCAACAAGAGACAACACAGTGACTGGAAGACAATCTTATCTTTGTTCCCTGTGAGAAATCACCGAAGTGGCACAGCTACACCTGTGCTCCAGGCAAGATGGGCCACATATGACTGGTTGTATTGGCATTTACAGCACTTGCACCAGCACTTCACTGCTGCTCCAGCCATCGGCATGTGGCAATGAGACCAGCTCCATTACTTGTATATGCACTCCACACCTGTGCAACACTGCTAAACAGTTCCCTTGTGCATGGAGCAAGCATGTGCTGGATCATGTGCAAAGCAGCTTTGTCCAGTGTTCCCTAAGGTGAATCTCTTCTGACACTGGTCCCTCCTGTTACCAGTCAATAAAAAAAAAAAACTATCCAGGAAGATCACAGAAGGAATAGCGAGCTCCCTTGTTATGAGCAAAGATATGCCCAGGAACAGCTGCCTGTGCACCAGGCTTGCTTGGCACAAGGCTGGCATGAGCTTAGCTGCAGCCCAAAATTGCAGCTGGGCCTTGTGAAAGGCATCTTCAGCTTACAGAGGGCTGGTCATGGGTTGTCTACCTGCAGACAGAGCCATAACATTCTCCAATATGTCTGTCTCTCCAGGGGCAAGAGCTTGGCTAACATTATAGCCCCAAAAAGATGGAAGCTCTGAAAGAACTGGAGAAATCTTCCAGACTCAAATGGAGCTTGGGCGTGAGATTTGCAACACAAAAAGTCCAGAGAGCAGAGCCTGAGATTGCTCAATGGTCAAGGCATGCACATCTCATGAGTCTTTTGGGGACAGTGCTCAGTGGGGGACAGGAATCAGGGTTTTTCCCCTGCAAACCCTGCAACACAGAGGTGTGAGCTTGCAGAGCTGGACTATGGACGAGAGCTGAACTGGGGTTTATTTCCCCATATAGAGGTGCCAGTTTCAGGTGTGTCTGCTGTGCTGTGCTGCTGTGAGTGACTGAGGCTACCTGGGCAGCCTGACATGCACCAGGGAAGGGCAGCTTGTGGCACTGAGAGGTGGGAGGAAAAGAGCTCAGTTCAAAGGCTTGCAATGCTCAGTTCAAAGACATTTTAACACTTCATAGCTACTTCCTCCTTGCTGTACTGTCTGCTCCTTAACTTTAATACAATAGTCACATTATATTCATGATAAACCTATTGTACAGAAGGGAACCTTCTATTTGTTACTTACTAAATCAACAACCAGCTTTTTCCTAAAGCACAAGACATTCTCAGCAAATGGTTGCTTGACTAAGATAATGTAAAAATGTTGAATAGCTATTCAGTTTGCAATTCACTGAGTATTTCTTAAATACTGATAGAACAATAACAATAAAGGGTGGGCTTTATTTTCATCTCTTATTGAGGAACTTACAGTGTGTTACAGAAGGTAATTGTTAAGGTTTCACAACAAGATGGAGTTGGGCATTGCTTTGATAAAAACAGTTTGAAAAGCACTGAAAAGTGTCAGATTTTGAAAAAAAAGAGACAAATTCTCCATGTTTCTTTGCTGGATCTGCTTCCTTACCAAAGTCGTCTTTACCTGATACACTACTGTCCCCTTCCCAAAGAGCCCCATTAGAGTTTTGAGGGATGTCCAAGGATCTGGCTGCTACAGTGCCAGGACAGCAGGCCTGACTGGGACTGTGTCTGTGGGACACATGGCAGCTCAGTCCCACTCCACACTGGCATTTGGCTGGGCTCATCAGCCCCACAGAATGCTCCCCATCACTTGTGGATCCATACCAGGAGCAAGATCGGATGATCCTCAGACAGACCAAAATGTGCTGCAAGGCGAAACGGGAGAGACATGTTCTCCCTGCTTGCTAAGGCTCAGCTGCAGCTCTGGGCTGATCCAGTGAGGGGAGGTTAATTCAGAAAGGAGGGAGCAGCTGGGTGAGTGGTGCCCTGCCAGTGACTGCCTGGGAGTGCAAACAAACCCATTTCTGGAGATATCTAAGGAAAAGTCAATCAGTGCCTTTCCCAAAGGGCTCAGGCACAGTCCCACCATGCCAGCCATGGGATGCTCTGGTCTGGTGACCTGGGCCTCTTGTGTCCCAGCTTTGCATGCAGGAGCACTGCTCATCTAGAGTTATTTATGGTGAGCGGCTGAGCGCCCAACCATCTGGAGCCCAGCCCCACTAATCATGTCCTCTGCCAAAACAAATTGAACCTAATTGGTTGGAAAAGAAGGAGGGGGAGAAGCAATAACAACAAAATCAACAACAACAACAACAAATACCCCAACTCACCCCAACCCGATGCTAAAAACAAATCATTAAATATTTTCTAAAGTCAAATTGCACCAACTGTCTGACTGAGGCTGGTCCAAGTCTGGCCTTATCAGCATTCAGCACCACTGCCCCAGGATGGACGAGGAAACAGAACACCACTAAAGGGTAAGCCAGGGACAGAGGCCCCATGTTCCTGTTTCTTCTCCAAGGCCCTTTATACTCTTTTGGAAAATAGAAATAGACATATCTAACTGAGAAACAGATCTCTTCATTATCTTTGATTAAACTGGCTGGAAGATGTCTCTCTTTCTCTCATTTCTGCTCTTTGCAGGCAGTGCAGGAGCTCCCACTTCCTGGCATTGGGATTGGCACAAAGCTCAAGGCTGCAGGTTGGCTCTGGCCTTTGCTGTAGCTGTGGGAAAGTCACCCTGCAGCCCTCCTTCTATCCCATCCTTCTTCCATGGAGGGGCTCAGGGCCATCGCTCAGAGCCCACCTTGGCCCCAGGCGCTTCCTCACCCTGGGGTGATTCCAAGGGAGGAGAGCGGCCTGTGTGCCCTCACCTCCAGGACCTCTCTGCCTTGTGGTCTTCTCCTGCCTCGGGGGTCTCCTGCTGCTCCCTGCTCTGGTGGCTTCTCAGCCGCGCTGTCACACAGGAGCCGATGTTCCCGCGGCGCTGGGCGCGGTGACACCTCTGCCGCTTGTTTGCTCTCTCACCCTCTCCCCGGGGGAGGAAGGACTGTGTGCAATGGACTCTGCTGGCTTGTTTTGTTTTCCCTGTGTGTGTATACATATTTTTATATATGCGTATGTGGAAACATGGATACAGATATAGGCCTGGGTTTCCCAGCTTTTGCCTTCCCTCCCACTCACAGGTTAATAGCTCTAGGCACACTGCTCTCTCCCCAGCAGTAAGTGAGGCTCTTTAGCTGCACAGTCTCCCACCCCCAGTGTATCCTGGCCCTGGATCTGTGTTTTAAAGTATGCAGACATCAAAAAATACTTCAATGTATCTTACACCTACCAGCTGGGGGACTTGTTCTGGGCTGGCACATTGAAACCCTTCTCCTTCCTAGGCAGGTTCTGATTTCTAAAATGCTGTGGTTTCCCCTTAAAAAATCTTTCCACCAGAGGACTTTGTCTTTGCCATAAAGGAGATGGTTCCACTGAGACATAAAGAGTCATTGCCATCTGGGACCCGTCTCCTGGACATGGTGTGTTTCCCGTGTTTCCTATTCCAAGGCCATGGTTTAGATGTGATGATAACGTTGGGTATGGAGGGGTGCATATCACCCACTGGAAAAACTCCCTGCTCCCACGTGCACAGAGCTCTCCATGACCCATGTTTTTCTCCTCAGCAGAGGATTTTATGCTTGTAACTAGATGGGTTCAGATAGGCAAGTCCTATCCAAAAGACATCAGATATTCTTTTGCAGACTGATGTTCCTTAATATTTTTCCTGTGTTTCAGAGTTGATGGAAATCCTTTGGATTCACCTAGAAGAAACATCCCTGATGTTCCAAACAGCAGTAATTGGAAGACAGAAATGCCCTGGATGCCATGGCTTTTATTTTATCTGCTTACAAGCCAGCACTGCCTTCCAGGCAGGTGGTACATGGATAAATACAGACCACTTCACTGGAGAGAGAATTCCCCAGACATTGTTGACAAGGTGAGAGATGTTTCACCGGTATTCCAAAAGCTCTTGGCCTCTTTTGTCCTTTGCCATGAGGCTTATCCATTGCCCATCTGGAAATGCTTTCTTCTCTGTTCTCTGTGAGCCTCCTCCACAAACCTCAGTTCCAGTTCTTGCTTTTCTATTTCTTGTGCCGTTTTCTCGGCCCCTATTCCAGCTATAAAGAACTTCTCAGTTTCCTGCTCATCCAACATTTTATAGTCCCCTCCAAAAATTACTCAAGCTTCATCTTCCAAATATTGCCATTCCCCAAAGGCCTCTCTCCTTGCAGGCAGCTGTTGTCAAACTCCTTGCCAGATAGAAACCTCCTAATTTTTATCCCAAATATTCTCATACAGAAACTGATCCCTCATTTGTTTTCATGCCAACAGGATCTTTTAGCTTGAATAGGTCTTCTCCTACCCCAGTCTCTGGTGTATTTACAGACAACAAAACTATGCTCTCTCCTCCTTAGTTTTGCTAGACTAAACAAGCCAAACTCTCTTGAATGTGGGTGAGAAATGCATTCCAGAGACCTGCTGAACCTGGGACACTGACAGAAGCAACTGCTGGGGGGCCCTTTGAAGCCCTGAAATGCTTTTACCGTAAATTGCTGGAAGCAGGGTGCTTGTCTGACTGCCAGATCAGTTTATATTCTTTCATCCCCATCCTTGGATAATTCCTTCATTGTGTTTTGCTGGACAGTTCCCTCACTCATCTTACTCCAGCCCCAGGCTCGGTCTTGGACCTCCACCCACTGGGAAGGTCTGCATCTGCCTGTCTGCCCAGCTTCCTGCACTGGATTTTTGGATGGCAAAGCTGTTCCTGTGGCTAAAAGCATATTTGTTGTCTGATACGGTATCATGTGGGCAGGGAGCCTTCCTTCCTACATCTACAGCTCCTTCCTTCCTTCCTTCCTTCCTTCCTTCCTTCCTTCCTTCCTTCCTTCCTTCCTTCCTTCCTTCCTTCCTTCCTTCCTTCCTTCCTTCCTTCCTTCCTTCCTTCCTTCCTTCCTTCCTTCCTTCCTTCCTTCCTTCCTTCCTTCCTTCCTTCCTTCCTTCGTCCCTCCCTCCCTCTGAAGGAGGAAAGATTCATACCCAGTGGGGCTGATCATTCCCTCCCACACGTGGATTTATTCAACCAGCACCCAGATCACTCCTGTTATCTGGGGGATGTCTATGCTGCTTTCCGTGCATTGGTTTTTTTAGCAGTGAAAGGATTGCCATCAAATTTTGAGTTGAAATACACCTCACCTGGGGGACCACTGGCCTCCCTGAGAAGACAAGGTTTTGGGCAGCTGCAGCCCTGGGGCACAGAGCCTGCCCAAATCATGGCTTTCAGCAGCACAGAGGAGCAGCTGTGGTCAGCTTTCTCTTTTTGTAATTTCACCTATTTCGGTATGACCTTTGGCCAGGCTGCATCCCAGACCTGCAGGGCTCCTGCCACAGCCTGTGGGCAGCAGCACACAGAGCAGCACATTCATATCATGAAACAATACAAAGTGCTGCAATAGAACAGCTTTCCTGAGGGCTCTGCCTCTGTGTTTGTGTCTGTGCACAGACATAGGCTGGTGTTTCAAAATGTGATTTAAGAGCAGGACAAGTGAGCAGAGTTCAGTGGGGAGTAAGGAATGGGAAGGTAAGACAATGTGTTCCAAGTCTACGACCACCTTGTTTCATTTTAAGAAAGCCTTGGAAACAGTGTATTTCAGCTGAAGCCTAATTTTCATTTGCCAAATTTTTAATGTCATGCACCACATTGTTCCTGCAGAGCACCAAAAGCACTTTACAGAAAGACACCAAGCTATTGAATCAGATTTGAAGCCTGCAGCTGTATCCTTGAGACACTTTTTTTGAGACAGCCTTGGCCTAGACTATTTTAAAGCAGCATGAAACTCAGATTGGTAATTTCTTTTCCCTAGCACAAAAGAGCACTCTACAATAAAAGTTTGAGATGTACTCAAGAGACAGAACTCTATTAGGCAGCCAGTCCATGGCAGTGGAATCCTTCAGCCCATGATCCCTACCCTGAAATCAATAACTGGGCAATGAGCTGAAGTCTGTCCCAAGAAAATCCCAGATGTGTCTAGTCCACTCCTCTAGTGACCAGGAGTAACAAAAACAAACTCAGTACATGACAGATTCTTTGTTGCTCAATTGAAAAAATGCTGTAATAACATGAAGAGCAGGCTGCTGGAGGAGCACAGGAGAGAATTAAATACTCCTCACTGCTGCACATGCAGGGCACTGACATCCCTGGTGGTCATCCAGCAGCTGGGGTCAGGTTCCCTGACCATCACTTGTGGTGCATGGGCAGCTTTCACCAGTTTGTGGAGAAGCCTGTTCTGCTCATGAGAACTTCATAGCTGGAAGCCAGGGTCCTTTGCTGTTCCAGGATGCTGCAATGTAAGTTCAATGTGTTTCTGACACCTGCACTGTGCATAACATGGCAGTTTCAGTTCACAGTGGCTTGGGCAATCACTTTCCATTGCCTTATCTTTATGCCTGCTTGAGTTTTGCTTTTGGTTTAGGGCTCAGACTCACCCAAACCTTTGAGGTGAAATGAGCTTAATAGAAAGTATCATGAAAGAAGACACTACCCACATTTCCTCCAGCCTGGGCCTGTGAGAAATGTGCATGAAACTTTGAAATTGGAGGCTGTTTCATGTTTTAAATAATATTGTAAACAAGAATTTTAATCAAAACATTTGCTATTTTCCAACCCATGATACAGGAACTGATTTCAATGTATCCCTGCAATTTCTTACAGTGTCTTGGCTCCTTCACTTAAAAGCTCCCACTGGATCCTCTGGATGGGTAATATGGTTGCTGTGACTTTTTTCCCGAAGTTGGAGTTCTTTCCAACTTCTCTTCTTTTAGTTTTCGCTGTACCAGCAAATCATCTCTTGTTAGAACCAGATATCACCCTGACAGCCTGAGGGATGAAGTCTGAATTGGACTCATAATTTAGTAGCTGTGTAATTTCCATCTCTTCAGTGGAAATTTTCTTGAGTAGTCCAGCAAACCTTAGATTTTCTTGCAGGATTCCTACTTCTGATCTACTTACTGCAGAAAATTCTGGAAATTTAGCTCTATAATTTTATTTCCTCGTCCTTCACATTTTCTCCCCATCCTCGCAGCTGTCTCTGACCTGCTGTCTTCATAGAGTACAGCTGCAGTTCTAGGCAGGATCTTGTGTGATTCAAAAATGTCACAGCCTTTAACAATACTGCTTCTTGACACGTTCTGTTTTCTAGAAGCAGGTTCATGCCCTGTGATTTTTGGATATATCACAGCAATTGGCCCATAGACTGATACAGTGGATGGGTGGCCTGCTGTGATGACTCCACACTTTTATTTGGACTTTAGTAACTTTCAAGATAATTAAAATCCCTTCTGTGCAACCTTTCCATGTTCTGGGTCAGAGAGATTAAAACACAAGCCCACACACACCAGAGGCAGACTTCTTGTTCTAATATGTTCTGAGCACAGTGAGACAGTTGTTCTGTATTGACTCAGAAGGAAAAGCACACTCTATTGAATCAGCAACACCACTTCCTTCCTCTGCACTTGTACCATTCACACACTCACTCTGCTTCTGTGAGAGAACCAGCAAGAGCAGTCCTGAGGAGGAAAGGCTGAGGATGCAGAGAAAATGTAGCAAAATAGACATAGGTAAAATACACTGGAGGGGGAAAGCAACCTTAATCCTCTGCAGCTGATGTCTGTGATTATGTGCTCTTAATTAAACAATGTAGCTTGGCTGGAATGGGTGTCACTGAGCTTAACATCCTCCCAATAGCTGATTAAATGCATCGTGTCACACTGCCAGGGCACGAATGGTCACTGAGGGGGCTGCTGTGGAGAAGGGTCTCTGACCCAACAACAGGGAGCAGCTGCTCTTCCTAGGCTGTGCCATCTGATGACTCTGTGACCAGACACAGCTGCCTCAGGACGTTTGTCACAGCCCGTCACAACAGCACTATGGTGAATGATTTCTCTTCCCTGCTGCAAAACCCCTGGGCAGCAGGACCCATTTACCAGCTCACCTTTTCTGGCAGGATAATTAAAAGGTTTCCCTTTTCTCAAGACCCATCGTATTGTCACGTTTGGCTCCGCTGGCTGAGGGAGGCCTGGAGCAGCAACAAGCCCACGTGCCAAGGCAGAGGGGAGGGCTGGCCACAGAGCTGAGCTGGCCACCACAGAATGCTGATGTTGAGCTTGGGGGCCAAGGGTCCAACTCTGTGGCCTTCCACTGCTTACAAGTGGGAGCAGCACATGGAGGGCCTCAGCTGTGATGGGGATGTGTAGCTTCCGATGTGCTTGGCCAGGGCTGGCACAGGGAACTGGAAAGGTACTTAAAAGACGTGTAGTTTGGCACTTAGGAGCGTGGTTTAGCAGTGGGCTTGGCAGTGCTGGGTTTATGGTTGGGTTTGACCATCTTAGACACAGGCCTTTGCCAGCCTAGCTGTGATTGTAGGCCTCCATGTCCTTCGTACAGTCAATCAACACTGAATTCCATGCAACCCATTGGAAAATGGGACAAGGAAACATCAGACACAACTACAAAGCTTCACAAGCCCTTGTTGGGATGTTGCAACATTCCAGGGACTTTTATGGAGGAGTAAGAGTTTATAAAGCTGAATTCAGGAATGATCTTGGCAAATGTCACCTGATTGTCTTCCCTCAACCTCAAACTAAGGCACGGCCATATGTGTAGTGTCCATTATCAGCATCACTGGCCAGGAGCCATGTCAAAGGAGCTGTTTACAAGGACAGGGAAAGAAACCATCTACCCAATTCCTGGGCAAATAGCAGTGATTGGGATTCATGTGGCACAGCTGGATTTGAAGCAGAGCAAGCTAGTTCACCACTCACTAAACACTCATACTGGTATGAGACCATGGGGGACAAAATGCATGCACAGACACTAGCAGGAAGGCCTTCCTTTCAAGCTAGACACGTGGTAACAGGATTTGATTTTTAATTTTGCTATTTTTTTTTTTACTATTTTGGCACTGTTCTGGTGTGTTTTTTACTGTTTGGTTCATTTTGGGTTTTTTTCATTAAACCTCACAGAACCATGTGAAGCAGGGAGCTCAAAAGCTGGGTGAAATTTTTGCCCCAGGCTCTCAACATAGAAGATATATTCGTATTTGTGCATATACATGTCTTCATATGCACAGATGAGTCATTCTCACTCTTGCTCGTGTTATTTCCGGGAGGGGGAAGTGGGGTGGTTCAATCCAAGGTAGAGCAATGCAGCACACAGACCTCCTGACACTGGGGATGGCATGCACAGAGGATTTTGTGACTCAGCAGAGGTGGCTGGAAGGGGAACCTGCTGCCACTTTCCCAAGGGAAGGGTGGGCAAAGCAGCCCTGTGCCCCCCCGCCTCAGCTGGTCAGAAAGTGCCAGGCGCATCTCATCTCCATTCCCTCAGTTTCTGTATGTCACTGTGGGCAGAGGCAAGACTCAGAGAGGAAACCACAAGTGGTCCAGGCTGCCGAGTCTCAGCAAACAGCAGAATGGGCTCCAGGTGCAGCCTGTTTGCTTTCCAAAGAACCCAGGGCATTGCTGTCTGTCCCTCTCCTGGGGAAACATCACCTCCTGCATGTTTGCCAGGACACGCCACCTTCCCCTGCCCTGTCTGCCCTGCTCCTTCCATCTCCTTCTCGAATACAGATTGACCTTTTTTGCCTCTTTGTTGTCCCTTCTTATTAAACCTACGTGATGGCTGGCAGATTTAGGGCTGGCAAAAAGGTGCAGGTCCAATAAAAACTGACCCAGATTGTCACCTGTGATTTGTACCAAACTCAAATGGGACCATTCCTGAGGCTCTCAGTTGTTTAATTCAGTGTAAGATGAATTATTTTTAATCATCTCACTCCTTCTGGATCCTGGCTGGGGACAGTAGCGTCTATATTATCATATATTAAAATGGAACTGAGGTTGAAAATACACGGGCACAGCAAAGCAAGCTGTTCCCAGGCTAATTTATGGCTCATTCCATAGCAGAGACCAGTAAAAAGCCTCCAAGAAGGTGTATCCTGCAGAGAAAGTGAGCCTCAGTCTGGAGGACCAGCATGCAAATAGGATTTGGATAAACTTTTTAGGACAAGATCTATTGGTGCAAGCACTGTGGGAATGAGAGGAGGGAAATCAGCCCAGGGTCTGGCCCAGCCTGTTGTCCCATGTCCCATGGCTGGGTGGGAAGCACAGTGCTGCTGGCAGAGCTGGGGGTGCTGTGCCCCACTTCCCAGCACCCACTCTGCACCCCTGGCTTTGTCACACGGCCCCTTCATGAGCCCTGGGTGCCGTGAGCTTTCTGCCTGGGCACACGTTTGGTGTCCCCATGTAGCACATCACTGGTGGAGGCTGCCTTGGGTCCCCAGCTGTGCTACTCTTGCCCCAGAGCATCACCATCATTACAGCACAGATCATGCTCAGGAGGGTTCCCTCAGCACTCAGGGCAGGTGTGTCACTCCTGTGCTGCACTTTGGGACTTCTGTGACTTCTGTGACACCTTCTGCAAGCAAACTCCCTGGGAGTTACCAGCATCATAAAGTCACCCCAGGACAGTGGCACACAGGTCCTCCTGTCCCCTTACCCCATGCTCGTGGCTCCTGGGATTCAGAGTTTGCAAAAACCATTGGCAGCTTTCTTTGCCTGGGCGTTGCTGAGCATATTCAGAAGTATCACAAGCACAGACATTTCCAACCAGCTCTAAGGCATCAGGAAGAAAACAAAGTGAGCAAACAGCTCCACTGGACTCCAAATTATATTAAAGGCAACCTTCCCTCCTCCCTCTCCAGAAGGTGAGATTTTCTTTGGTGGCAGGCAGTGGTTGTTTCTGCCTGAAAGGGAGAGGGAGCAGGCTGAAGCTTCCTCTGGGCAGCAGTATAAGAACCATCAATAAGAATGAGTAGCACAAAAGTAATTTTTGGGGTTGTAGCAGACACCTTGGTCAGAGGACAAACCCCCTTCAGCTGCATCCCTTGCTGCAGTACTGAGAAGCACTGGTACCCTCACAGGGACAGCTCAGGGATGTTCCAGAGCCAGGCAGGGACTCTGCAGGTGGGATAGCCACAGCAGGGTGACCAAGAGACTAAAGTCAGTTAGGGACAGTCCTCCTACATCCTTTCCCAGAGCAGAGCTGTCTCTGGATCACAGCCTGGATGCACTGGGAGCTACAGCCTGGGGTAACTGGCACTTGTGAGGAGGTACCCAAAATGTCGGAAAGCCGCTGTGGTGCCAGCTTGCTACCAGCTCTAGGGGCTTGCTGCAGAAGGTGCTGTTACCTGAGCTGTAGAGGCTTGGCAGCTCATAGTGGGAGGTGCAGAAGATTCAGCACAGGGTCACCTAGGAAGACACATAAGGCCAGGACTTTCAGTCCTGGATTTTTTTTTTTTCAGTGACATACAGAAGATTTTCATCAGTGTGAATATGGACATTACTGGCTTTGCAGTTCTTTGTGTCATTCTGAAAAGTCCAGCTGACTTTCCCTTAACTAAAGGAGCTTTCTCCAGGCGCACAGACAGGACAATGTTTTCAGTGAGTTATTTCTAAACAGCATCAGAATGTGTCTTCAAAAGATTCATAGAAGAGATGGAAGACCTTGACATGGTGGCCTGACAGAGATCAGAGATATCCAGCTAATGTGGTAAACCATGGCTGTGTTTTTTGTAGCCTTTGTGAGTGTTAAGGGGAGGTCAATGCACAGGGATGTGATAAGGACAGTTGTAGTAGATGTTCTAAACAGCCAGAGAGCTCAGGCTGATGCAACTGCACAAGAGCAGGTAGTTGTGGATGTACAGTGCTCCTTCTCCAAGCCTAGGGCCATGGTAAGAAATGCAGATGTCTGTGCATAAGGCATTTATTAAAATGACCTCACCCATATGTATACATTTTAATCAAGTCAGTGAATGCCTGTTGTGTTTATTTTTAATACAACACTTGTTTTGATGTTACAATTGTGATGATGTGGATCTAATGGCAGTGACTCCTCATCTCAGGCCTCAAATCCAGAGCTGAAAGTGAAAAGACACTTTGCATTACTTTAAAATACAAAAGGGAATGTCCCTGGGCAGATTAGTCCTTCATTTCCATTCTAGACTGTAGTCAGCTGTCTGCTGCCTAGAGTCCAGAGTGCACAAGCTGCTCTGGAGGTCACCTGAGGTGCCTCCTCCTACCATTGACCAATAGGTGACAGAAAGGCAAACAGACCTTTGGAGAAAGGCTCACATATACCCTGAACTTCAGTATCACCTTCAGGGCAGAACACAGTCTTTGCCAGCCTTGGATCTTGTTTAAGGTGCTATGGCTTTGCTCTTTCTTGCCTTGAATATCTCCCTAAAAGTCCTCAAGAGCAAGGTACACACCCTAAACTCAGGTCTAGTAGAGCTTTCCATCAGACAACCTGGTCCTGGTGTTATCTCTTGCAATAGCAGTTCCCACCAGCTTTTCATAGAGAAGAGATGTAAAAAAAAATGTGCAAACTGAAAAAAGATCAGCAGAGATGCTCTCAGCCATTCCATGTGATGGAGCCCCAGGAAGACCAGGTATTTCTGACTTACAGCTTTTTCCCTAAACTGTTTCCCTAAATTTCCCTAAAATTCCCTAAAATTCTTGTCGTTGGGTCTGCAGAGATCTCACAGTTTTGTAATGCATGATGTGTGCCTGTGATAGACAGGCAAGGCAGCGAGCTGAGGGCAAGCTGCCAGCCTTCCCTTCACTTTGAATGCCCTTGGCCGTCCTGAGACTTGTTCCAAAACATTTAAATTGCTTAAGTGTGAAGCGATGTGTTTTAATTAATGCAGAAGAAGGGGACAGTAAAATACAGGTCCCTTCAGTACTAATTTGGCCTTGTGGTTGAGGCACAGGTGCTAGAAAGCCAGGAGTGCCTGGATGTGCCTCTGCCTCACTGCAGCACGAGCAGTGCCTCAGTTTCCCCAGCCTCAGTGGGGCTGACAGTGCCGGGCTGCCTTTGCCAGGTGCCTGGGACACAGGGTACCACGGGAAAGGTGTGTGCAGCACACAGGTATTTATGACATCTTCTTGCTACTCTGTCTAGGAAATGAGCTCCACAAAATAAACAGCAGGTTTATTATTAAACAGCAGGACCTGGAGACTGAAGCCTTCCCATGACACACTTTGTGAAAACTTTCAGGAAGTGGCAGAGTTTCCTCAAATTCCTCTCTCCCATGTGGGGCAAGCAATAGCATTGTATGAAGAGATTACTACTTCCATTACACAGGTGGGGAGCACAGTTTTCAGTTTTCACCCAGCTGCCACAGGAAATGTGGCATCGAACTAGGGCTTCATGTAAACTGTCTCTGGAGGCTCACACTGTGATTTACTGCAAGACCACCTTTTGTCAAGCTGCCCTCCCCAACCAATCTGTGTGTAGTCCCGGAGAAGGGATATTTCTGAGTCCATCCATTATTTTCCCTGTGAGCACAACAGGAAAAAGAAAAGTGGAGAACCTTCTGGGTCATGATTAATGTCACAGGGATCAGATGATATTTGAGTTTTGACACTTGGATTATTAGGGATTACATGTTGTCTGATTGAAGTGCCCCAACTCCAGCATCTACATCCTAACCATGATTCTTTAACAGAGGGCACAGATGTTGATCTGACCATGTGAATGAATTGTTCATTGCAATGCCAGGAGCACTTCCTTCTAAGAGACACAGATATTATAAACCCTGGCTCAGCCTGTGAACTGGTCAGAAGATCTGGCATTGATTTGGCCAGCGAATGACCCTGCTGAATTTGGAAATAAAGGGTCAAATTCTCAGACAGGCTGCAATAGATTAGGACATTTTTATGAGAGATTTCCCTTTAGAAAATCACCCTAACTGGGTCTTCTAAACTCCTCAGATACCCAGAATTTGAATGGCAGCTAGGAATGCCTTGATTTTGTAGAAGTTTTATTGGGGAAATTTAACCAACACCTGCAATTAGTCAGCATGAGTCTTACCAGAATGGTCAGTTCCTTAATTTAATGAGCATTAGAACAGTGATTCATTTCAAAGTGGAACTTGGTTATAGTGCTGCAGAAAGAAGAAATGACAGAGAGGAACAAAAAGAATGAGGAAACAGTTGTTTTAGGCTGAAAACAGACCAATATGTTCCTGGAAGTACACTTTCTGCCCCTATGCAGGCCTGGGTCAAGCTGAGGGAGAAATCTCTGTATATAGTTTGCTCAACTTCTCTTAACAAGGCTGGACTGACCTTAGAAATAAGGCCAAAGCTCTGCAAGGCTGCAGGTACTGGCTAACAACCCATGCCATGCTAATCTGCACTGTAGAACCATGAAAGGAGCATTTTCCATGCATTTCCTTGTTCCGTGAAAGCACTAACAGGTTAAATACTTGCATAGAAATGTAATAATAATACTTAATGCATTCCTGCCCAGGTTCTGGCTTTTCTTCTGGCATAATTTGTCCTTCTTCAAGACTACAGATCCTTTGCTCATGCTAGCCTTCAGTCTAGCTAAAGTCAGCAGGAGACAAAAGCATTGCACGTCTCGCAAGCTGAAACCCATTCTTGACCAAGCAAACACTTTCCAGAGTAACAAAAGCAATGGAGCAACTGTAAATAGGAGATCAAGCAGAGAAATGAGAAAACATTCATTTGCTTAGGAAAAAGTCCTGGCAAAGCTCACAGTGGTGAAACCAAATGGAAATGTTGCAAACTTTCACCTAGAATAAACAATCCGAATCAGCTGGAAGCGCTTTCCATCACATTGGTTCCCAGGAATGGGGTTGCCTCATTTTCTTGACACAAGGCTGCCAAAATCTGTAGTGACAGACTAGAATCCTGCTGATTAGCCAAGCTCTTGGCACATTTGTACGGCCAAAGCCTTTTATTTATTATTTTTCTGGTAAGAATCGCTAGTAGATTAAAAATGGGAGGCAGGCAACACAAATACATATTTATTTGGGTGGAGGAGACTTTGGCTTTAGGGTAGAATAAAGCGTGGTGTTACGTGGCAGCTTTCTGTCACAGGGCTTCAGATGTGCAATGCCATTATTAACCTCCCAGCACTGTCTGTGGTAGGTGAGACATGCTCCACTTCTCAGATGGTCAGAAGCTGGCCAGAGATATGAGGCACCAAATGCTCTTAGATCCCCTTGAGTGAAGCCTGACTTGCCTATTCCAGGTACTGGGGACCCCACTTCATATGTTTACTGTTCAAAGCTGCCTGCAGCACCTGCAATTAGAAAGTGCTCTGGTAGAGAAGTTAGTGCCCCACTAAAACCAGAACTGAGGAACTCCGACTTTCTTCCTTTGCTATGTATTGGGTTATGTTTGGAAGTAGGGACACTGTCCCTTGGTGTTTGCCCTTCAGAATTATCCTACCATGAAGAAAATCCCTGTTTTTTTTTCTTTTCTTTGCAAAGGTCTTTTATTCCATGTTTGTTCTTCCAGCACTGCTGAGCCTGTCTGTTTCAATGTCTGTCCAGTCCCCACTGCTCACAGACCAGGTGTTGAAGCACCTCTTTCACCCACCTCATCTTTACCAGTTCTCTCACAGTGGCTACTTCTTCTTTTCACTCTTCACTGCCTGAGCCAGCATCCCCCTGTTGTTCAAGGCAGCCTTTGTACACACTTCCTTTTTCTCTGAAACTCTAGCAACACAAGAAGTATGGGCTCAGAAAAAATTAAATAGCAATGGCGAGGTTTCCCTTTTTCTCAGCTCTTTCTTCAGCGTGGCTTTCTTTGGGAATTCTGTTCAGAATTTCTTGCCATTTGTTACAGCATCCAGGGAACCGAGCTGCAACGTAATACATCTGGGGCTAAGTTTGAAAGAGAAGCCAGATGCAGGCAGGCATACTGGAGAGGAGGGGAAGGAAACAGGGAAAGTTCAGACATAAGTGGACATCCAGCAAAGCCTTGCAAAGCCAACTGGCAGCCCTGTTTTCCAAGAGGCTGTCTGAAAGCAGAGGTTTGTCTGAATCAGAACCCTCCATCCAAACAGACGTGAACTTTGAGAAGGGTCAGGTCCAGATTGTCTCCAGATGGGTTCCAAGCCTTGATAAGAGAGTTCCTCCCTGGGGCTTGAGAGCAGCTGAGTCCTCAGGCAGCCTCTGGACTGACCTCTCCTTTCCAGGGTCTCCAGGATTTTTTACCCAGTTACTAGGTCATGATCAACCCCCTTTGGGATTGTTTGTTTCACTGTCCAGGGACATTTTTCTTTCTTCAGGGAGCTCTACAAAGCAGTTTTTCAGGAGGGGAGGAGATTCAGCATGACTCAATGGTGTTTGAGAAACAAGGAAGAAAAAATGAGGAGATCCTAGAGATACTTCCTTTTAAATAGCTCAGAGATTAGTAACGCTTTGCCATACCTGTAAATAGTTCACTCACAGACATGAATGCCAAGGAGTGCTTGGAAAGCTGCACCTCGCTGCCCCTCATTTTCAAAGTGCATTTGTGATTTTTTCAGCAACCACCTACCAAGCTGAGAGAAAATAGAAAGATCCCTGACCTTTCACTGCTCTGATTTCCTAATAATCTGGACACCTTTAATCCTTGCCTCAGTCTGAAGGGCACAGTTGTGTAATGCAGGCACAGTCCAGGAAGAGCCAGGCACAAGAGAAATGCTGGACCTCAATGTGCCAAACAAAAAAAAAAAAAAAGCAGGAGGGGTGCAAAAGAAAAGCATTTCTGGGGGATCACAACAACAATAACCATATTTCTGTGGTGTTTGCAGAATCAGTCACTGTGTGGAAGGCTTTTGCTTGTCACCAAAATGTCTGTGCAGAGTGGTCAGACGAGTTGGGCAGTGAACACATGTACATTAATATTTGCTGTCACTGAGGTTGCAAAATAGAACAGACAGATCATTTCAGGACTTGGCCTCCTTATCTCCATCTACCACAGCCTATAAAGTTGCATAAGAAAAGAGGACTGAATAAGAAGAATTTTGAGGTGGAAACCTGAAGAGGAATGAAGAGGATTCAGCAACACCAAATGGCAAAGCTCCCCTAGAATGGGATTTTATGGTAATGGCAAAGTAATTCTGAGCTTGTCAAACCCCGACTTCAGGTCCTACCCATCTTAGGCCAAAAGAAGTTAAAATTAAGAAGTCTTCTTTTGTGGTTTGTCAGATACTCTGTGATTATGGACACACAAATTGCTTTCTACTGAAAGACTCAAGGATGTGCAGCTACTGGAAAACTTCCTTGTTTAATGCATATAATTCCAGTATGCAAAAAACTTAATGACTGAGAAAAAGAGGAAGATGTTCCCATTGTGGTTTGGTGGTGACAAAAGGGTTAATCATCTCCCGACAGGACACACTAAATGCCATTGAGTCCTGCCTTCCCCTGGGCTCTGAGAGCAGCACAGAGGGGACAACTCCATGCAGAAACAGGGTCCCACAAGCACCCAGCATACAGCCGAAGAGACAAAGTGGCTCCAAAGTGCTTTTGATCTGTTGTAAACCTGACTTTGTTTAAGAAGAGTGAAGATTTTTTTGTTTAGGAGCCATGAGCATCTGTTTAGTGACTTCTCGGGGCATGGGAGAAGCAGCTCACTGGTGTCTTGCCAGGTAAGCAGCAAACAACATTAGGTCATCACAAACAGTTCTCCTTGGGCTCCATCTGTCTGATAAGGACCATGTCACTGGCAGGATGTTTGTGCTGATGAACTCTCCTTCAGCTAAGAAAAGCCAAATGTGAAGCTCGTTAAGGAGAGAACCTGAGATGCCCTCCCTAGACCAGCAGCAGCTGATTTGCTGCTATGGGTTAGTTAATCTCTCATTAGCTCAGGACAAAATGAGCTGTGTGAAGAAGAAATGTCTCTGTCATGACATGTCAAACCTGTGGGGCCAACTGAATCCCAAGTGCAGAAGCTGTTAGGGGCCAAGGGGGTGGTTCTGGCTCTGAATTAGCCACAGCTGATTATGTGTGAGTGACTCGTGCAGTCGGGGCGTGACCAGCAGCCTTCTCGGGGCTCAGCCTGCAGGAGACAAGGTTGTGTTCCAGCCTCACCTTCCCTGGCTTTGGTTAGTGGCCATTCAAACACGGTGCTGTCAAGGAAGAAGCACAGCACCTAATAGTGGAGTAGATTGAGATGAGATTAAAAGAAAACCTGTGGTTCAGAGGAACGACGCCATGGAAAACATCAAGGAAAATGAGATGGAATGTGTGATCATTAGCAAATTGCTTTATTTATGGCTATTGGACACTGCTGTTGTGCCAAATCTTGAATTTATTTGGTGTCGTGGATTTCTTAATTAAAATCGTATTATCGGATTGTTATTTGGTGCCGTTTGCAATGATCATCCCCTTAGCTATTTTTACTTTTGCTCTGTGTACGTGTGTATGATCCTGCAAAAACAAGCCAGTCTTTGGGAGGGAGCACGTTTCCAGTCATGCTTTTCAAAAGGCACAGCTGATTTTCTCTGAGTTGAGTCACTTCTCTCCTCCATTTTGCTTTTCTGCTTCACCTCGCAGGCTGCACTGCAGTGGCTCCAAACCCTTTCCCTCCCAGTTATTAATGTTAAGCTGACAAGCTTTAAGTAAGGATTTTCAGGTGTCTTTACAAAGCTTGTGTTGGCTGCTAGGTGCTCCCAGGAGGATGCAGATCCTGGAATCTTCCACCCTGGCAATGTGCCCAGCCAATCACAACTGCAACCTTACTGAGATCTCAGTACTGGGATTTTGCAGCTGTTCAGAGGTCTCCAGACACCACAGCAAATGATTTCTGCTCTCTGAGTCAGCCAGTTCCTGCTTTGGATGACACAGATCCCAAGCCTTCCAGGTTTTCCTGCTGTTCCTTAGGAGAACCACCTTCAGAACTGGTGTCCCTGAGATGGAGCAACAAGTGGAGGTTGGTGGCTGTGTCATTTGCCTTTAGTTTGCTATATGCCAAGGCAGATGGTCTTCAAGGAAGACATATGGAGATGGCAGGATGGGGGAGAGCTGGGATTTCCAGAGATGATGATTGGATCAACAACCATTTCTGCACAAGGGCTGTACTGTAGAGAAATCACATCAGCTCTCTTCCCTAATGGTAATTAAACGCATTATGTGATGCTGTGTAGATCCAAACCCTATTCAAGTAGTTTTGTGGTTTACAGGCTGCTGGATCCCAGCCACAGCTGTGCAAAACTGACAGCAGCTGCAGAAGGACAGAAGCAGCTCATCCCTGAGCCCTGCTCCCCCAAACCCTGCCCTCCTCTGATGCACACTTGTGTGCTGGAGCACCCCACAGCAACCCTAGAGCTCAGACTTTGGCTGTCCCATCATATCAAGCCATCAAGATTAAAAAGTCTTTTGTCACTTCTGACCAGACACAGTCATAGTAAGAATGTGGCTCTCTGCAAAACAAGGTACACTTGGCTTTTCAGTGGCATGCCCACCATCAGTCCCTACCGGAAGATTTTTCAGTTTAGAAGCTTACAAGAACATCATGTACCCTAGATTCTGTGCTGCTGTTTTGCATAACGCTTCCCAGCCTGTTTGAACCTAGCTCCAGGCTCTCTCAGGTCTCTTTCAGGTCTCTTTTGTCCCAGGGACAAATCTCTCTTGAGAACTGCAGTATCAGCCTCATATGTTGCTCAGTTTTAAGCAAATAACCAGAGGCTGGTTACACTCAGGTTCATTAGTAGGTTTCACATCTTGTATGAAGCAAGATCAAAAAAGATTTCTTCTTTTTTTTTTTGTCCTTTTTTTTTTTTTTTAATTTTTTCTCTTTTTTCAAGTGATTTGGAGCACTTGGGGTGTAATCTGGCTGTCAAAGCAAGCTGAAACAGGCAACACACGGGACATTCAGGGCAGGGGGAGTGCCACTGAACCATCTCAGCAGGTGTGATACTGTCCTGCACCCATCAGTTTGCAGATCTGTTTTTTTCTCCAGGACCTCATGAGATGAGAAGCTCCCTTGTGACAGCTTCTCCTGCATGGATTCATGACTCTGAGGGAGCAGCAGTCTGTGCAGAGACACTGGGTGTGCACTCACCTGCCTTCACATGTGACATGTCTCAGCCCCTGATGTCCAGGGTGGAGGATGCTGAAAAGCCTATCCTTCTTATTTTTGGTCTTGCCTTTGTCTTTCTCCGAGTAAAGGATGCATACCAGGAGCTGCTCCCCACGGTAATCAGAATCCTGGCTCCCCTCCCAACACACACACACACACCTGGAGGGTTGGGTGCAGAGGTTTCAGGGGAAGATAAGCTGCTCCTCTGTCAATCAGAAACACTGTGAACAGCATTCACGCTGCTTTGCGGGGCTGTTGTGTATTTCAGGTCCCTTCCTGTGGCTCTTCCCGGGCTCTTTCTGCGGGGGGAAGGCACCTGGCAGCTGCTCTCGAGGCTGCCATCCACAGACCAGCCCGGGCACATGCACACCCCTGCCTGCAGCCCGACCAGCACCAGACAAGTCATCTGCTGCCAAAGAAGGTTTCTTCAGGATCAGAGTAACTAAAACTTCATTAAGATATGCAGGAGTCCTTCCAGGTTGCAAAAATGAAAATCACTGCCCGGAATCACTGCATTCAAAGTAGGGAAATATCGCTTTAAAGAAACCCATTGGCAATATTACTAAAGGCCCTTAGGCCAAGCTGATATTCAACATAACTCCACCGAGTCAAGAGAAATACACCAGGGATTAAGTTTGGCCCGATAGCAAAAACCACAGGCAAGTGAGACTGATTCCCAGAATCAAGTTGACCTGAAAAATATAGTTAGGTTTTGCCCTTAAAGGAATAATTTTCTTAATAACAACAGATAAAATGAAATGCTTGTCAAAATTATTACAAGCATATGGGGATGAAATGATCAACATTGCATGAATTGCTTCCTTCAACAGCTGCATTTCTGGTTCATTCTTTCACTGCTCTTTAATTCCTGAGCTTTTGACCTTCGCACTGATCTTCTAGATTTACTACCTGCCCTATTCATTCTTGGCTTGTTAGACACACAGACTGTGTGGTTTTGGTGTTAATTCTAGGTTTGCCACAGACTTTCTGTGGGAATTTGATGGCTTGATGGTTTTTTCCTCAGTATCCTCCAACTCCATCTCTAACAGTACATCAATACACGAACTAACTGCCAGGCAATGTTAAGGGTAAAGTACCTCATTTTATCTTTCTGGATTGGGCCCTTGGTCTTCAACTTAGTGCTTTGCAACCATAACCAAGCAAGGATGGTAGTTAGCATAAGGAAAAAACTTTCTCAGAAGCAGTGCCTGCATATGGGACTTGTTTTCTGACAGAGGAGAATGAATGACCACAGAATAAATCTCTTTCAAAACTCTGTCCAGGGCTCATTTGTTGTGTTTAACTTGTTCTCAGCAAGTCCTAAACAAACACTTGCAAACAAAGAGTGAAAACCCAACTATAGTTGTTCAAAAAACCCAAACCAAAACCAAACAGGAGCAATTTGCAAGCATGCTAAAAAGACAAACAAACATCTATGAAATAATCAGTTTATTCCACTAACAGCATTGAAAGGGCGTTAAAAGAGGAAGGATTGAGGGGTTTTGGGGATGTTTGTATCAGTTTAGAGGTAGTTACCAAGAACTCCCAGGCTTTTTCACTTGCTTTCTCTCCTTTTTATACCTGCCAAGAGGCAACAGGCCTTTTAAATAATATTTTTCTTATTCAGCTTTGTAGTTTTCAGTCCCAAAATTCATGGCTGCAAGGGAGGGCTGGAGACTCCCTTCTGTGCTCCAGCAGTTTAGGATCCCTGACTATCACTCCCTCACCTCTGTGTTTAACTCATGTTTGGCAAAGCACAGCTTGATTTCAATCAGACCTCCTAGGAGGGCAGCCAGCCTGGATTTGATGGCATCAAGAAACGTGGATCCAATCCTGCCTCTGGAGTTCATTCCAAAGTGCAAGTGTCTTCACTGATACAAGGCATGCTACTTTCTTATTTGAACTTTCTGGGCTGTGGTGTTTTTGTCAGGGGCCTTACCTGCCCAAGTTAAAGATTTTTTGTACCCTCATTTTGTCCTGACAGCACTTTCACAGTGTAATGACAGCACCTCTCATTTTCTGGGTGAATTTAGCACATTAAATTCTTCAAGTCTCTTAACTTCTCTTCTTAAAATGCAGAGACCAGCAAAAGACAAATTATTTTTCTGTTCAAGACCTTTAGTGGAACCAGAACTGGTTCCTACTTCAGTCTGCATCTCCTATCTTCACTCTTATCACTTGCAATGTCACACACAGGCTGGGCTGCATGTCCACCTTGCCCTCAACCTCCTTTCCTGACTTCCTCTGCTTTCCAGGGTGGGTGTTCTCCTTCCATACAGGCAGCTGCACCCCTGTCTCCTTGGCACAGGGCTCTGGCTGCCTGAGCACACGTGCTCTGCCTGTCAGTGACCCTCATCTCCCCACATCAGCCACCTGCCCACCTGCCTGGTGTCATCTGCAGGTTTGGACAGCAGTCATTGTGTCACCTTTCGTGTGCTGGGTATAAGCATTGAAAATTAGTGATGTCCTGTCACTCCCTGAGGGTCTCCTCTGGGAATGTGACTTCTCAGGAACTGCTCATTTGGAAGAACTTTGATCTCACTGCTCTCTAAGCCATGCAGAGCTTGTGCTGTTCATATCATGCTATTAATATTTGTAAGAGAATCTGCTAAGTCAACCACCTCACCAAAAATCTATCCCATCCAAAGTCACTTTTCCCAACAAAAGTTTTAACCTCTCCAAAGAACATAATAGGATTTGTCTGAAAGGCCTGGTTCTCATTTTAAAAAGCCTGAATAACAGTCACAGCTTTTAACTCCACTCAGTTCAGCTCCCCAACAGCTTTTCCATCATGTTGTCCACAACTGGTTCCATCCTATTGTGTGGTGCAGTTTTGCTTTAAACCTTGTCATGCCCTTGTGATTTTGAAGATGCTGTACCATGCTGAGGGACGTACATGATGGGGTGCCCTGTGCCTTTAGGAAATAAAAGTGTCAGTAAGTGGGCCAGGTATTTTTCTGAACCTGGTGGAAGTGCTCTAGTGTGATCCAGCTACAGTTTACATGCAGGAGTGGGGGAGCCAATGCTAGGAATAGCATGGGAATTTTTCTTTTTCCTTTTTTCAACCACTTTTACCCCTCATTAAGTGCTTTCAGACCCAGCCTCAGGCTTTATATATTTTTGAAAGGACATTTTTAGCCACTGTGTCTTAAAAAAAAAAAAAAGGAAAAAAAGGAAAAAAAGAAAGTCTGCAGAAGTTATTTTTGAAGAAGAAACCACACACATGCACACTCTGTCACAGTTTATTTGCTTCTAGATATCCCACAATGTCCTCTCCACTGTGATATAGGGGCATTGTTCTACTCCTCTCACCTGCAGCTCTGTAACAATATCAGAGTGGCAGCCCTTTTGCTTTCTAGGCTGGAAAGATTATTGCTCTATTACAAAGAAGAATAATCTCACAATATCAGTAGAGTCAGGAGCAGCCCACTCCAGAGTAACACACCTGAACATCCAAGTTGTTGCACAGTTTGGTAAAGCAACTTTTTGTGTTCAGCAGTGGGTGGAACAGAGGCTGGAGAAATATGTCTTAAGCAGGTATCTGTCACTGTTCAAAGCCAGGCTTTTTTCCTGGCTCTGATTTGGTTCTTGCTGCTCTTAATTTTCCTTTCCAGCTGTCCAGATAATGCAAGACTTTGAACTAGCAGCCTCGCCTGTTGAATCTGTAAGCATTTACTGAGCAGTATTTAGTTAAAGTACCAGACAGAGATGGAGACCAAAGAGGGTGGGATATGGAGGGTTTGTGGTTACAGCATAAGGCTCTGAATCAGGAAATTGCTAGAATCAACTTCAAGAGATGGGTCCAAGCCACAAAGTTCAGTTCTGCATCTGCTCCTGCACCAAGCTCCAACTGCCCTGGAGTCTGTTTTGGTCTGTGCCTATTGTGTAGAGATCACCTCTGCTTTCCTTGGATTTACAAAAAGCAAATTATTGTAAATGGCACACTCAGCAAGTGAGCCAGATTGAGAAGAGGGTGCAGTGCAGGATGAACTCACGGAACAGCTTCCCAACAGTGAGGAGTCTGGACCCCATGGACATTACCTGGCTTCCAGGTGTTATGAGAACTCTCTCAGCTCATCCCAAGCTGTGCAGTGCACACACTGCCACAGCTTTTCCCCAGGCTGAAATGCAGTGGCCACAAAGCCCATGGCATCCCTCTTCCCTTAGCCATCTGTCTGCATCAAGCCAGAACTGTCTGTGAGGAGCAATAACAAATTCCCTCCCTGCTGAACAGCCCCACAAAAGATGTGCAGTATCTGATTCCCAGATGGCAATGTTAAAAACAGAAGGCAACATGTCTGGGAAAGTACCCGAGGCATACCTGAACAATAGAAATAATAGAGATGTAAGAAGAAGATAGGTCCTTTCTTTTTTTCTGATATATGCATGCCTATGATCACTTAAAAAAACAAACAAACACCTTTTTTTTCTCTCTTTCAACAGGAAACCATCTGCCTGAATAGGAGCACAGAGAGCTAGAGTGAAGTAGCTGAAGTAGGTGCATGATTGGTGTCACAGTGTGCCAGTCTTGTCTGCTCCTTGTGTCTGTGTTGGGTGTCATGTAGGCACATCCTTGGAATCCTTTAGGATTTATTTGGGTACCAGCAAACTGAGTGCATATCTAGCCTTCCAGCAGCACGGAGGATTATTCATTCCTAAGGACCAGGAGCCCCTATAGTCTGCTCAGGAACATGAGACTTGGCATGGGTTTCTATGCATAGTTTTTCTTTTAGGCTCTCCCAGGACAACTTCTAAAAGGGTAATGTGAGGAAGCTGTGCCTGCCTTGTCTCACACATTCCAGGAGCTAAACACCCTGAAGAAACCAAAGGCAGTGAATGTTTTGTGGGAAACTCACCAGCCATCAGTGAGATGGAGATACCACCCCACGAGCAGCAGGCAGCTTCATGCAGACACATCGCTCCTGTCTCTCTGCTCCCGCCCCGCCTGCATTTGTTCCTCCTTTGCCTGATGGCACATCTTCCCCACACAATGGCATGCACAATCTAATCTCTACTGAAAGCTCTGCAGGGCAGGAACTCACACATTCAGATCCAAATAGGCTGCTCATGCCTTTCTAATTTAACTAGATCAGAATAACAACGGCAAGGAAATAAAGTAACAGCCAAAGAATCAAATCAGTACAGTGAAACAGGTCCCTTCCCTGTTCTACAAGTTACATCCACACCGCACTAATGGTGCAGGAAATCTAGTTACAACTGGCAAATCATCTTCCATTAAACAGCCCAAAAGGCTCTTGGCCACCATAGTGGACATCACCAGGTGATGTTCTCTAAGGTGATGCTCACTACGGTGATGTCCACTGTGGTGATGTTCACTATTACTAAAGCCATGTCAACCAGACAATGCGTGTGAAGCATCCCTGGGCTCAGAGCGCCTCTGCACCCGCTAAGGGTCTGGGAAGAGCAAGCCTGGGGTTGGTGCACTCCCACGCACATTTGCAGCCCGGTCTGGCACCCTGCTGATCTCCACAGCCATCAATCCTGCTGCCATCTGGATGACAGGTCTTGTGCAAGAGCAGAGCCATTACTTAAGGCTGTGGCTGTTTACAACTTCCCGCCCAGCGCACACCCGCCATGTGTTAATCAGGATGGTTCATAGTCAGTCCTGGAGTAAACAAATGCAACTTCACCAGAAAACATGGGAGCCACACCTCTTTACTCCAGGTGTGCATTTTGGCCCACTATCTGTTTCTCCATAGCGATTAGTGACTGGTATTTAAGACAATTTCTTAACAGGAGTTGGGATCGGTGGTTTATCTCCTCATTAAGTTGGTAATATCATTAATTAAGGCCATGTCAACGGACATGATGCCACAGCAGATGGGTGTTATCAGTGGCAACAGCCTTCCAGGGTTTGGGTTTACACCGTGCCTACCTGCGATGCACCGTTGGCATCCTGCCCGAGGTGGGGACCTGCCCTTTGCCCACACTGCCTTTGAGAGCCCGCCCCACAACAAATGCATTCTGAGGCAGGCTCCAGAAATCCCCTCAAAAGTCCCCACTCTCCCCCTGATCCCCGTTCCCCAGCTGACACACTGACTCAGAGCAGGGAGCGAGCGGGAAACACAGAGTATTGGCAGGACTGGGGCACATGGGCTGTGTCCATGGCCCTACTCACCCCAAGGGCAGCAGTCCCTGTGGTGTGTGCTTGGCCCCACCTAATGCAGCTGCTCATTCAGCTGCCGGCATTTTTAACTGAGAAAATGAGTTACTGAGCGATGTGGTGGACCCTGTGCCATGTTGTTGAGGCAAAGAGGCTGTTGAGGCTAGAAGGAATTGAGTGGTCACAATGCTCCCTCTGGATTTAAACTATACACATCATGAGATCCATGAACCTATGAATTTTGGAACTTGGGAAGTGGAAAGAGCATTTAGCCTGTCCCACTTACATGATACACCTCAGTTTAGTAAAAAAAGCATGAGGATCTTTAAAAAACCTTTCTTTTTTCTCCTCTTTTACTCCAGAAGACAAATAGTTAAGTCAAACACAGCTTTGGGCTGGGTCTTGTCCTGGTTCTGTGCAGAAGTCCCAACATATCCCAGAGACTCAGAGCACTTTAAATACCCATCAACAGGAGCATGTGCTGGCCAGAAGGTATTTTACAAAGCGGTCCTTCAAATGAGTGTAGTTTTAGTTGTTTTCCCCGGTTGTTTGAGGTCACTGTTCCCCCGCCCTTGTTAATAAAGATGTGATTAATGACTTTTGGCAAAGCTGCTGCCTGAAAGAGCCAATGCTTTAGGAAAAGCAAAACCAGTTTTCAGGTATTTTCTGTAAGGCTCATCTCAGAAACACACAAATACATTTCAAAGCATTTACAAAACACACTGACGCCTCCTTCACCCCATCTCCACCCTCCTGCAGACACATCACCATTCATAATCTGCATCATTCTATTCCATCTACCTGGAAGAAAGCTCTCACTGTGCCTTCAGCTGGAAAGGTTCCCCCTCAGCACAGCCAGGGCACAGGCACCAGCCAGAGCAATGGCTGTGTGTTATCACAGGGCTTCCTGGAGTGCCCTGGTGCAGAAATGGCTTTGGGATTGCTCTCCCCAGGCTGAGCAGCACCCAAAAGTCCTGAGTGAGGCCCTCAAGTCTCTCCTTAAATAAATCAACAGTAGTAAAGAAGTAAGGGGTAAAGAAGTTTAAAAAAAAAAGAATTGAAGTTGTTTTCTCTGAGAGGGCTGGACTCAAGGTTTGAAGCCCTTTTGTGCAAGCAGGGAGGCTTAGAAATACTGATGGTTAAAAGCAAGATGGCAAAAAATGGGACTTTTACAGCTGGGCCCAGGGTGCTGCAGCAGGGATTTGGGGAAAAGCACCAAAATTCAGGGTGTTTATGAAGAGGGCAGTACCAAACATAGCAACCTAAGCTGTGCTGCCTCTGTCAGGGACTGATTTTTCCTAGGCAGGACCCATTTCTCATAAGGGTTTGATATGGCTTAGCTTTCCCAGTCAGGTGGTTTAAATCTTCACACTGGTGGGGTTTAATCTGCAACACAGGGGCCTGTGCTGCTTTTGAGGGGGCCACATAGGATTTCTGAAAAAAGGTAACCCTTGCCTGGGGATGGGGATAAGGACAAGGACACCGATGCAGATGCAATAGCTAGAAGTGATGATTGAAGGCTCATACATGGGGTGTCAAATCTGTGCTGGGAACCAGCAGCACAGGAATTAGGACCAAATCTGAGGTGTTAAAGTCTTGTACCAGGAGGGTGCAAGACCCCATCAGCTCCTTAGTCCTCCAGGCTCACCCTTATCCTGCTGGGCCTGAGCTCTAAGACAGAGCTGATCTGCAAGCATGGCTTGGGCCAGGGTGTGCTATCAGCCTCCATGGCAGCTGCAAGGAGAGCTGGGGGTGGCTCTGGTGGCTCTGATTTTCCTTACTCTGCTTCAAGGGCTTTGTAAGGTGACAGTTGTGCAGCTTTGCATGGGGTGCTGTGGAATGTGCTGTACCTGCAGCACCCAGTGCTCGGCAGAACTGGTGTTTTTCCAGCTACAGGAAGCTGTACTGAGGAGATCCAGTTTAGATGAGCCAGTGACATTTTATAATCCAATGGAAAAAAAGGAGTGAGGGCTCCAAAAGGAGTTTGTCCCCAAAGCTGAAGTTAATCCTTCAAATTAGAAGGACAGTCAGGTAAAGGCTTATACAAAAATTCCTATTGCTGTGACTCTCCTGCAGGCACCAGGGTGCCTTAAAGCACTGCTAAACTCCAGACAAGCAAGAGATGTGTCTGGGAGTGCTGGCCACTGGATTTCTGAACTGGCCCAGTCCAAGCAGATGGTGAACTGGCAGCACCAACAATAAGATCCCAATCCATACACTGAAGCTTCCCCAAAATTGCTGTGGGTGGCTCTAATTATAACCTGTATCCTACCGCCTCCCTTTTCTGTGAGTAGGAAGGAGCTGGGCTTCCTTGTTACTCCAGCTGCCTGCCCGTTACCAGGTCGAGATTGCTGGTGGGATAAGGGCCTTCCATTTGTTTGTAGCACTGATGTCCTACTTGGCAGCACGTGCCTCATTCCTTCAACCCTACAAAGGGAAGAGCCCCGAGCAAAGCAGGTTTGCAGCTGGCTTAGCAACACGGCTGCTCTGCATTCCTGTAAATTTCCAGGTTCAAGTACAATTTTTTCTCTTTGTTGCCAAGCCAAGTGGACATCTAGCTCCCCTCATAGCACAGCTGAGCCTTTGGAAAGGGTGATGGGATCTGAGAGGAGTGTCTCCCAAAGCAGGCAGCAGCCTGCAGGGAGGCAAAGTGGTTCAGCAGTGCACATGAAGGCGACCAAGAGCTACATCATTTGCCCACCTCCAGACTTCCAAAGCAAAAGGAAAGCTTGCCCTTGAGGTTTGAGGTAAAGAGGTAAGTACAGGTATAGATCCAGGTCCCCAGGGCTAGTCTGATTTATTTGGCAGTCCAGACAGTCAATACTTTCAATCTTGGATGTGATGACTTTTCTTTTCAGCATGTGGCTCATTCTTGGATTCCTATTACTTTATTCCATGTGGGGTTGGTTTTTACTTCATTGTTTTTCCCTGAACATGATTGACATGAACAGGAAGGAAATGTGGAAACTATAGGAACTATTCTCTGTGCTGAGGGAAGGTGCCTCATATTCTTCTGAACCTGACCCCATTGTTTGGTGCTGCACCCACAGGCACGTTCTCTGCCTCGCTCTGGATGGACCAGGGCATCCTTACCCACATTCAGGCAATGGTCACCAAGCAAGCATAAAGACCTGACCCCATTCCCGCTGGAATCTGTGGGAGTTTCACCCCTGATTTGATTGTGGCAGGAATCAGGCCCCTACTTATAGCATATAAATAGAAGGAATTGATTTGAGGCAGATGGATATCAAGTTGTTCTGAATTTTTCCCGTGATTTCATTAGTGAGGTGATTTGTGTTACAAGGAAAACTTGTTCTGAAGCTGTTATTATTTACCTGAAACGCATCTGTGCTTTGAAGTAGGCTCTGGAAACACAAACAGAATGAAATTGCCCATAAAGCAGAGGTGGAGTGTCTTTTTCCGAGGTTTGAGACTGTTGGGTTCCCTCTACACTGGAATTCAAAAATAATGCCCTAAATTTAAACAGTCACTAAGCTTTTTTTTTTTTTTTTCATTCGTGACTTGAGAATGAATTCAGACGTAAAACGAAATGCAACTGACACATTTGGCATGCAAAACAACCATTGTTTTTGCCAGGGGGTTTCATGCACGTGTGTATGTGTTTGTAAAATAGCTCATGAGCCTCCATGGAAGACTTGCATAGTGGAAACGTTGGCTTGGGCTGCCCAGAAGAAGTTAGCACCGACTTGTGGTCCTCAGTCTCCTTGTGGATCATCCATGTCCTGCTCAGAAGGGTTAACTCAGCTGTATCCAGTTTCCAAAGATTTAACATCATATAAGAACACTGCAATCCCAAACCATTGAAAGAAATAATTTAACAACTGGATTTTTTGGCTGGTAACTGGTGTGAGCTCAGACAGAACGTGCAGCTTTCTGTGTGCACCTTGTTTTGCTGCACTGCTTTCTTCCCAAATGAATGCTGTGATAAAAGTAGCAGCAGCAGCAGCAGCAGCTTGGTGCAGAGAGCCTAAAAAAAGGTGTTTGTTTCCATTGCAGTGCTTAGCTCATTGTTCCTGCTCCTCGTCCTGTTGACTGGCTGCTCAGGAAGGCTGTGTTCCCACCAGCCAGGAGCTCCTGCCTGCTCCCCACTGCTCTGCCACCACATTCCTAAATTCACACTCTTTATCCCCAGTGTCCCTTTCTCTCTCTTTGTTGGAAGAGATGGTTTTTTACTTCTCTCACAGGGATGTGGTGGGTACTTTAAAAACCTTTGCAAGCTGCTTGCAATTCCTCAGATGGCATCAGTGAAACTCACACTGGTGTAACTGGCTGGAGATACAGGGATATTGACTTGACAGCTCTCATGAACCTGGCTTCACTCCCACATCTTCAGGCCATGGCAGGGTTAACCAAAATTCCCTTGTATGCTGTGCTTGAATGAAAACGCCAGCGAGCTCTGGTATGATAAAATTTATATCTGAATCATTTCAGTCAGTCTTGGGATGAATGGGATCTCAGCAACTTGGAGGTTTGCTTTCCACTTCACTGTTTTTCCCTGGTGTTGATGTTTTTCACAGAGAAGGGACACACAGGAGCAAACTTTTCAGGGCCTTGGGTGCTTGCCTCCCTGTCCTGCCTCCTGCAGCTGGGGAACATGAGCTGGTATTGAAGAGCAAGACTTATGAGTCCCCATGCTCACCTCCTGAGCTGTGGCTTCCTGAGAATAAGCATTGAATTACACAACCCACTTTTGGTTGGCTTTTTTGTTGTTGTTGGTTTTTGTTTTCTTTTTTTAATTTTTCCACCAGATCTGGAACTGAAACCATCAATTCATTTCACTGACAATCTCATTCTCAAGTCAAGTCAGCAACAGCTACCTCAGCCAGCACCAGGGCTCTGCCCACTGCATCAGCTGTCCCAGCTCCTATGGGAAAGAAGATTCATCTGTTGTGATATGAGAGAGAGTTTTTTTATTAAGAAAGCAATGTGAGGAGCTTCCCTAGACACTCACTACACATCTTTATATCCTTCATGGAGACAAATTAATTAACCCTGCTGCGATTGCTGAGATGGAGCAGGGGAGGGGTGACAGTGGCAAACATGAGGAAGGTCCAGCTGAACAGGAGACATCCCATCCTGAGCCACAGCACCTGAACAGTGAATTACTCCTGTAATCTCCAACTGTGTAAGTCTGAGATCCATTTCCCAGATCACAGGTCCATGTTACAATCATTGCTGTCACCCCGTGTCACACTGGCTGTGTTGAGAGGATTGAACAAGAATGGGGATCACAGCACGATGGCTGTGGGAAGGAGCCATCTGGTCTCACTGTGCTCTGTCAAACAGGGACAGTGCTGCCCTGAGCTCCAGAAACCCAAATTCTCAGTGTCTGTTCTCATATCTTTCAGAACCAAAGTCCACTGAGATCAATGGAGTTTTCACACTGGTGACCATGAGTTTTGCATTCAGCTCTCTCAGATGAAAGTGCAAGGGACAGGCAGAAAATTATCCACAGGAAATCTGATTCAATCATCCCCTTTTATGATGTTTTGGAAATGATTATGTGCTGTATAAAGAAATATGGCCTTCTGAATTTATTCAGGCTAATTCTGAGTGAACCCAAAGCTCTTTTATACTGTTCAGGCTGTGTAAAGAGTCTTAATGCACACAGAAATTAATTTACAACCCATTTCAATCACCTTTGTTCTGTCAGAGCTTCAGAAAGCAGAAAAGCCTGCATTTTCATACTTGCATGTTGGTCAAGAGTGTGTTTTTCTTTAACTAGTACAGTTAGGGTGATGGAGTGGGCATTAGAGTGATAGGCAGGCAGAGAATTCCCTAGGGTGGATGTGGTGCTGCCTTTTTTCAAGTCTAATTTATCCCACTTCTCATAAAGAAATAAGTCCCACACGTGTAAACACCTCTATAGAGTTACAATTCCAAGCACAGCAGGGAAGTTTCCTGCTTTCCCAGACGCAGCACAGGATTACAATAAACCCTGAGGTCCAAATCAGCAACGATCTCTTTGCTCCGTACTGTGGGATGAGTTAAAAAAACAAGCAGTGGGACAGATGATTAATTTTTTGACAAAAATCTCGTTTGTGATGGCCTTGACAAACTTTTCTTACCTTCTGTTTGCTGGAATTTCATGTTTTTTGCCACACACCTTGAAAGGTCTCCTACTCACATCAGTGGGCTTGAGTCAACCATAAGCTGCCTGAGAGGGTCTTCGTACAAAGAGTTTTCTCATCCCAACCGCAAACTCAACACTGGGCTCAGATAACTTCCAGCCAGGATAATAAAACCAGGTGTATCAGGCAGGACTAAGTAAGGCTGAGTGCAAAGCAAAGTGAGATCACAGTTTATTTTGATCAAACAGAAGGAGGGCTCTGTTTCATCTTCCCACAGCCCTCACAATTGCATAATCCCTACCTGGGTGTTTTGGGACAACGCCCCAAATCCATCTGAATCTCAGGAAGGGCAGTTAAAATGTCACTTTTTTTCCCCCACTGCAGCTTTTCTAGGCTTAGGACAGCACTGAGCCCATTGCTGCCAAAAGGCCTCTGTGTTACTGGTACACAGACTGGTCACCAAAATCAACCTCTCTGTGTGTCCTTAGACTGAACATGCATTAATGGCTGGCTTCAGCCAGGAGACATCTGGCACATGGTTAAAGTTGGGTGCCTGCCCTGGTTCCCAATCAAGACAGAGATATTCACCATGTGAACCATGCTGCTAGTCAGTCAAAACAACTCAAAATAAAAGTGCCGTCGACTAACAGTGAGAGGAATTTTTTTTGTATAGATTACTTGGCAAATGATCCTGCAGTTCAGATACATTTCAGGAAATCATGACCTATTTTTTGATGACTTATCATGTCCATGTGTGGCAAAATTCCTCTAATAAGTCAGTTGTGGTGAATGATTTAATTGCTGTTATTATTATTATTATTATTATTATTATTATTATTATTATTATTACTATTACCTTCTCTCTCCACCTTAAATGTTCTGAGACAAGATGAAAGTACTGAAACTTCTAATGCCTCCCTGCTGAGTCGCTACTGTAGGAGTGAAAAAGAGCAGAATGGATCAGCTTTTAGTAAAACCCATGGTTTATGTAAAGCATCTGATTCAAAACCTATTTTCTATGTAGCCTTTTCTTGGGGACTGAAATAGTAGGCTGCATTCAAGCTAGACTTTGAGCTCAGTGAAAAGGAAGCACTGATGAAAATCACGACTCAAACACCCTTGCATCATATAATTCTGTTTGTTTTATTGGTGAGATACAGCCTAGGCCCCATTCTGTGGCTGCAGGAGGAAGCTCAGCCTAGGGCTGCAGGCCGGGCTCAGGCTTAGGCAGCGGCTGGACAGCAGTCAGACCCAAGGGGTGGAATTTGGATGAGACCAAAGTCCATGGGGACTTCATCATCAGCTTCTGCAGGCCCAGATTTCACCTTACTGACCATTCCAAGGGCAGCTCTGCAGAAAGGGATGTTTTTGTTCCTAAAGCAGTCATCTCTTGTAGAGTTCAGGTTCTCCCAAGGGCAGCCCCTCTTCCATCTTGGCATCCAGCCCAAATGATGGAGAGCAGACACACAGCAGATGCCAGGCAAAATGCATGCCCCACTTTTCTGCACGTGGATGGTGGGGTTCCCCTCTCTTCAAACACCCAGGCAGAACTCATGACATTTTTCCTGGCTGCCTCAAGGGTTTGTGTACCGTTTGCGTGACTTTTGGGTCTCGATATGTCTGCAGCAATTGCAGTTTCTGAAAAACATTTCAAACATTCCTGCCTGGGAGGCTTTTGGCTAAGAGGTCATCATCATTTGGGAGAAATGAAGCTACGAGGCAAACCCTACGTGCAGTGAGTGTGCACACGTGCTTGTGCCCACAGAGATCTCTGCAGGAATCGCCGTCCACCTCTCATCTCTACCATCTCTACATAGCTTCCCATTTTCAACATATGAAAAAATATTTATAGCTGTCGGGGAAGTGGTGACATAAACTCATCCTAAAATGCCTTGCAGCAGAAAGGATACAAAGTCCTTTGTTGTGAGTGTTGGGCAAGCCCCATGACTTGGTTCCTCACTTGGGCAGTGCCGCGGTACCGGAGGTGCTGGGTTCAAGGGAAGGCTGTGGCTGTGCTATGATGTGCAGCAGTGATGGTGAGGTGCTGCCTCTCAGGAGAAAGGATCCTGGCACTGAGCAGTTCCAGCAAAAGGATACCTCTCTAAGGAAGCTGTAGCTAACACTTGAGAAGCTACAAAATGGTCATAAAAGATGCTCAGCCCACCATGCCTGATGAAATATGGATCAGTGTAATTGTTTCTTAGGCTGCTGAAGTATATAAAAAAGGAACAGAGAGACTTGAAGTATTGTATTACCACTGCACCCTTCAGTGGCTACAGCTAACATTTTTATTTTCATGCTGACAGCACCAGGCAAGTTGATTTATTTTCTGTGCTGTATTAAATATCAGAGGAGATATGCATCTCCTGGAATCTGAGGCATGGGATACAGCGGATGAGCTAAATGCATGTTAACCAAAGCCTCCTCTTGATTCACTTTGAAGTACCTGAGTGTTTACTAAGTGAAGCAATTCAGAGCTTCTGTAAGCAGATCCACCAAGGGTCTGTGCATGTGGCAACTGTGATTTTCTGCCATGGCTCAAAGCCACAATCGCACTGATCGTTTCATACTCCCCTTCCTTGAACTCCTTTGTCATACACTTAACTAATACTGCTCCCAATCAAGAAATGTCTGTGATTAGCAGATTTAAATGGACATTTGTTTCCTTCTTATTTGCCTTCTGACTCTGAAGCTCTCTGGAGGACATATTTTCAAGCTTTCTCTTCAATCACAAGATTTAGAACTTACTTTTCTTTCCCTCATTTTTTTAAAGAAAGCTGAGATTCTTATGTAATCACCTACCTTCAGCATCTGGGACTTAAAACACAGGACCAAATATGGCTTGAAGTGGAAACAATGAATGATCAGCTTTTCTCACATGAGTAGTCCCTTTGAAGGCTAAGTGTCTGTACTCAGGAGCAAAGTTACATGTATATTATGAGAGCTTGCAGAGCCAGAACATGAACAAAATACAAAACCTAATTTACCCTAGAAATACAAACCTTGTATAAAGTTTTCATTACGTAGTTGGAGGAAATACCCTTTTTCCTAAACTAACATACTTCTAATCTTTTTTTCCTTTCCTTTGCAAAAATACCTGCTTTGATACAGAAGTCTTGTAAGCCTTACTGTTAAGTCTTTTATTAAATGTTTCAATAAATATTAAGTAAGCTTAAGGCAATAATAGAAGTTTATGACTTTTTAAAAGAGCTTGATTCTCTCCCTCCCACATTATGTTGGTTTTTTGTTTTTCTTTTTAAAAAGTCACAAAACCTACATCTTGATCTGCTCCAGTCTGAAGGCTTCTATTTATAGTTTTTGGTTATGAATGTTTTTTCCTATGAAAAGGTCAGACCTCGCACATATACAATGGTGGAAAGCCCTGCTTATTAAAAAGCAGGCAGACGGATTTGTTAAAAAGAAGTAATTTCATAATGCAGCTGCTGTGAAAGGAGGCTGCTTTAGCAGAAACATACTCATGCTGCTTTATGAGAAAAACAGGTGAAGGAATTCTGCTTTGTGGTGGAGGAGTTTTTCCTTTCCAAGCCCCCAACCTCATTCACACGGTGTGTTCTTCACCTCTGTTTACACACTTTGTCCTACACCCACACATACACACACACACTCTCACATTCCCTTAACCCATTTTTTCCCACTCCTGCTGCCCTGGAAAGACTGGAGGAGGTAATCATGCACCAGCTCAGCGTATCTTGCATGGAGCAGACACCCCTGGACTGCAGCCCAGGGCTCACCCAGTACCAGGCACACTCAGCCTCTGTCCAAAGCCCATGGCCAGGACCCTTGGTCAGCACTGGGAGCTGGGTCCTGGCCCTGGGGCTGGGCTCTGCAGGCCAGGACCACCCCTGGCTGAGGCAGTTCTTGCCCAGGGTGACCTGTGAAGGGTCAGTGTTGACTGACAGGTGTCCTTCACCAGCACCTGGAGGAGCTGCTCTGCTCAGCACAGGGCATTGCTCTGGAGCATGGGATTGCCCAGGGTTTGGGGTTATAGCAACCTGCAACTTCCTGCGGGATGACAGCCAACAGAAACCTCTCTTTTTTGATAAAAGGAAAAAAGGAGAGGTCTTAGCTGCTTTGTCCTGGCTCTGAGTGAGGAGCTTTGATTAGCTGAACAAAAACCACTTAATCCCAAAAGCTTTTCTTTTCCTCCTTCCTCCCTGAAGCATCCTAAGCACTCCACACACCTGCAGCACCCTGGAGTGATGGAAACAGCACATATAGCCTCACATTTCCTAAAAATCTGTGTTATTAAGGAAGATCTCTCCTGTGTTTTATGAAATCATATGCAAAATGCCCAACTCCTTTAAATTAAACTTTGAAAATAGCCACTTCTCACTAATTCCTGGCTACTTTGTACAAAAATGGCCCCCAAACTCTGACCAGTCTCTTCTGCTTTGAAGGAGCAGCTGGTGCAGGAGGGAATGGGGTCACTGCTGAATGCATGTGGTGTCCTCCAGCCTCCAAAGGCACATCCCCATCAGGGTTAGTTTCCAGGGAGCATTGCTGTATGTTCTCTCTGAAGAGCTTTGTCTGCCTCAGCTCCTGCTCCACATCATCCCACAAACAAGTTGTCCCCAGGGTTCTAAATTCAGGGATCCACCTGTGCAGGAAATATTTTACTCTATTAGCGATTCCACCACTGCTGCTATCCATCACGTCACTCCTGCAAAGAAAAATGAGGATGGATTCACTGAAAACCCTCTCTCTCTCCAGAGTGGGCTCAGCCCAGAACCTCTGAGCTTATTAATCAGCTTCTTCTCCTACCATGAAATGATGCTCTGGGTGCCTCCTCCACAGTGCCTTCCCACGGGGTGCCAGCCCTGCTCCCGTCTCCCTGGCTCCATGTGAAGTGACAGCAGTGGGAGAGTGGCTGGGGCTTTCCCCACAGGCACAGCCTGCTCCAGGGAGGCAATAGTTCTGATTAGCCCCAGTCAGCACCACTGGATGGTGACATGGGTGGGCAGCTCCATCCAGCCTTCCCATCTGCTCCTGGATCTGTCTCTGCAAATGACTCCTCACTCAGGGTTCAGGTGGTCCCTGTGCAGCTGCAAGCTGAGCTCAGCATTTCTGGTGGAATTCCATCTCACCTGAGCTTTCAGGAGCAGAGCTCAACAGTGCCAGTCAAGTTATTCATGGAGAGATATGGCAGCTTCCTGCACTTACCTGCAGCCCAATATGAATATCAGCACATTCCCACCCACAGTTTTTCACCTGGTTTCACCAACAGGGTGAAAACATGAATATTCAGTAGCAAAAATACTCAAGGGATTTAAATCTTAGGTGGTGCGTGGATATTTTGGCACAGATTAATCTCACCCGTTTTGAAATGTAATCCAACCTCTAACGGGAGCCCATATCAGTCATCAGTACAGCTGGAAGAATGGCACTGGAGACAGGCAGAAAATGCACAAGATAAGTGGATCTAGCCCAAGAGTCAGTGTGTCTGGAGTTTGGAAACATGGAATGAAACATTAGCCTTCATGACAGACCATGTAGGTGTAGTATTCATGTCTTTATCTGCAGTGAAATCAATAAAAAGGTTTAGTAAGGCAAAAGTGGAAAAACAAGAAAAAACAGTCTTTCCAAGTGACCTGCTGTGCCCTCTCTTGATTGTTTCAGATATGAGCTTCTGATAGCCATTCAAGCCTGACTTTAGTTCACCTCACGTGTCCTGTCCCACTCCCAACTCCCAGGCTTCTACAGAAGCAATAATTACTATTGCCTTTGCAAAAGAGAGCATCTAATTGCACCACAGAACCTGGTACTTGTGCAGGAGGATACATCAAATTAAAAACCTCTGTTCCTCTGAGCTGCAAGGTCTGTATGTGCACTGGCTGCAAGCTACTCTGGCAAGAAAAGGCGTGTTACAGATTTGTAAAGTTCTGTGTGCATTAGTCAACGTGGTCATTAGAACAAATATTGCAGTTGTAGGGGCAGATGTTAAAATGCTTGTATCGTTCACAGTAACCCTACTAATCCAAGGGGAAATCAGTTTGTGATCAATCTGTTGATGGCTGAGAGTGAGATTGTCCAGATTTCCCCCCCTGCAGCCCCACACAGGAGGCAGCTGTGCAGCCCAGCTCTGCAGGGCCTGGCAAGCAGGGTCCCAAACCCTCCCTTGCTCTGAGCATCCCTGGGACCTGATCCCCACCTGATGGCCCTCAGCATCATCCACATTGCCCTGACTTGGTATCCTCAGACCTCTCTGAGGATTAAGAAGCTGTGACTCATTGAGGTCGTGGGGAAAAGCCCCCAGGTCCGTTGGACAAAGGATTGTGCTCCAGCAAGGCTGGGAGAGGCCAGGAGTTGTGCAGTGCTGTACACCTGCCTGCCCACCTGTGAGCCTGCAAACCAGGGGAAAGTGAAATAGCTCTGCCCACACCACTGTCACTGCAGGGGGCTGGGGAGCAGGGAGGGTTTAGTAATACCGAGAGCAGAGAAGTCTGCCTTAGTCAGATATTTTTGATGGTTTCTCTCCACACAGGGCAGGAAGTGAAACTGAGGTCCCAGTCAAAGCCCTGAGCCGTGCTCCCCCCTGGCAGGTCCCGCCGTGCCGGGGCAGGGGCTGAGACACAGGGCTGTCAGTCAGCAGGGATGGGCTGCTGTGCCCAGGGCCCCCACACTGACACCCACCACCCCAGGCAGCCCCATCCATCCCCAAGCCACCCGTGCTGCCCTCAGAAGGGATGCCCAGGCAGGGCTGGGCTTTGGGAAGGGGACCAAGACTAGATTTCTGACCTGCTGCCATATAATCCAGGATGATCTCTTCCTGACCTTGTTTCCAGCCCAAATGGGACTTGCAGGGCCTGGTGAAGCCCGCAGTGACCACATATCCCAATCCTCAAGGGATTGTGTGGACAAGCTGGTCCATGGCAATTGCTCCTTTGAAATCTGTGGCAGCACTGATTTAATTGCTGCCACACTGAAGCCTGTCCCCCTGGCGTTCTCCTGCTGGCTGAACAGCGTGTGGTCAGCAGACTGGAGGGGCACCATCTGACCCCCGTGCAAATGCAACCCTCTGTGAAGCAGAATGCAGGTGCTGTGTGATGCTGCACAGCAAGAGCACCGAGCAGCTCAAAGCAGACACTGAAAGGAAAGGAGGGTGGAAAGCAGGAAGCAGTTGCTGCCTGCCGAGGCTCCCAGGTGGAAGAGCAGTCCCAGTGCTTGAGCTTTTACCAGCAGAGTTGCAGATCAGCAGCCTTGTTGGGAAAAACCTCTGGGGCAAAGCACAGACTTGGTCCAGCCCTGTTCTGTGATTCAGCTCCAGTTGCTGAGGGTGGGTGTCTCAAAAGTGGCCTAAAGAGGTGATGATTTGGTCACCTCAGATTCCCAGGAAGGTCATTGAAAAGTGAAATCTCTTGAATATAAGTGGACTGAGGAGGACATTACATTGCAAGCTCTTCTCCAGATGATTCTTGATATCTGTTCCCATGGCAGCTGAAGGAAAGGAATGTCTCAACCTCCCATTCCTGTGCTGGATCCTCAGGCAGGTGTTCCAGCCTCCCAGGTGAGACCCTGTGGGCTGCCACTGCCCCCCTGGCTTCAGGAAGCCACAGCAAATTATTCAGTGCTGCTGTGCCTGATTGGCTTTGGGTGGTCAGAGCACATTTCTGCTGTGCACAAAGGGGCCAGGCAGAGGAGATAGCTGGCAAGCAAATTGGGACCTCAGGTCCATTCCCTCTAACAAGGACAGCTCAAGGGAAGTGACCGAACAGTGGCACGGCCCTCCCCTCCTGTTAGCCTCATCTGCAGGGCTTGGGCAAAGGTCTTTTTATTACTGTTCTCTGCTCCAATTAAAACATCCTACAGATTGTGCTTGGCAGGCTCTCAACGGCATCCAGAACTAAAGCCTGTTAACAGGATACAATCAGCGAGGTTCAGGGCTTGAAGTAAGCCAGAGGGGTAGGGAGTGTTTGCCAACTGCAGAGTGCCAAGTCCTATGGTCTGCCCATATTAATTCTGGCGGTTAATTGCTTTCTAGAAGCACCCACAGGTCCCTAGTGACAATGAGAAGCCAGTGGCCAAAAATGCACATGCCCAGAGCAACAGGAAGTCGAGCTTCAGAGAGCTACGTGTCCCCCCTGCACCCGGGATGTCCCTGTGGGCCAAGGAAGGGTGGCAGGGGCAGAGTGGAGGCCTGTGCCAGTGGAATTTTTGTCAAACCACCACGGTGGCCTTGAGGGCACAGTGCCCTCCTGCCAGTTGAGTGTTGCTCAGTGTTATCTCAGGCCTGCTGGGCATTTCACACACCCTGATGGGATTGCTGGGGCCAACTGGGAATTCAGCCCTTGCAGGAGCTGCCTGGGACATGTCAGCCATTTTCCAGTGATCAGCACATCCCTCATGAGAGCTCTGCAGGAGGATTTCCACCAGCAGCAAAGCCACCAAGGAGCATTTCTCTGGGGTGCAAAGGAGGAATTAGAAGCAAACAAAAGTCGCAGTCACCTCATCCAGTGAGAAACAGCATCGGAAATGATGGAAAGAGATTTGTGTCCAGGAGTCCCTGAGTGACAATTGAAGCTTAATAATCCCCAGAAAAGGGCATCTTAGAACCTCTGTGGGAGGGGAGAGGGAGAGGGGTCCACTCAAATTCCCACATTAATTGGCTTATGGGGAAGGCATCTAGCACAGGGTCCAATGACCCCTTTGGCACCTCTGGGGCAGGAGCATGATGCCTTTGTTGAATGCAGCTCTGGCCAGGGGAGATGGAGGCGAGAGGCGATTCTGAGCAGTAACACATTGGCACTGCCATGGGAGAATGAGAGATGAGCTGAGCACGGGATGCTCTGCTGAGCTCTTTGCTCCTGCTAGACCAGCACAACCTTGCAGCAATGACAGGGACAGACAGCAAAAAGAACAAGCAGATTGGAAATGTGAAATGGCCAGTCTGATTTCTTTGTGCAAGCTAGAAGAGATACAAGGTGGGAACCAGCCCCTGATGAAAATAACCAGTAATTCACACCAGTTTGGAGGCTGTAGGGTCCAGCAATTTTCCTTCTAGATGAGCTGTAATGACAAGTGAATTTGATTTTTACAACTCATTCACTTTCAATGACCTATGGCTGTCATTAATGACTGAGCTCAGGACCCAACTTTTGGATAGAAGAGCTTATGTTGACAACTGGGTCTTCATAATTGCTTCCTCTTGTTTGTTTTAGTTTTCTCTTCATTTCCAAACATATACATTTTCCTTATTGTTTCTGACACCTGTCAGCAAAAAGCACAGCCTTGTGTATCTCCTGCCATTCCCAACCAATGTGCAGGGAAATGGCTCTGCATGCTGTGTGGGAACTGTGCCAGCAATTCCAAAGATCAAGGAGGGAAACAGAAAATGCAAATAAATCATAATACAAATAAATCACAGGCGCAATGGAAGACTCTCCCTATAGGGACTTGTGGCCTTAACCTCATCTAGACCAACAAGAATCAAAGGTTAATGCAGGTGTCACTTGAAAGGTAATTTTCTATTGATTTGCAAGTAAGTCCCTGACCTACTGACCTCCGTGGTGCAGGAAATAGGAGTTCCCCTGGAGCAACATATGTGCAGGCAAATGTGTTATTTACTTTGGTAGTCCCTCTAGTATTTATAGGCCCAGGCAGAACCAATAGAGATAACCTAAGGAATGTGGTAGCCCTTGTAAAGATTTCTTTCTCACTCTTAAATATTTGGGCTGCAAAATAGGAACCTTGATCATAATTTGACAGAAGAAAACCACAAGGTCGCTGCCCGATTTCTACATCCTTTTACAGGCAATAAAAACCACCCATAAATAATTTTCATGCAGTGCCTCAGGAGCTCCTTGCAAGGGTCAGCTCAAGACTCGCTGGACATGATTCATGTTGTGCAGAGGTGTAAATCTATGCAGAGCTGTTCCTGGGGTGCACTGTGGGAGGGACTGGATGATCTGGATTCAGGAACGTGCAGCAGAGAGCTGTTGATGCTGGCCACAGTTTGGGCTGGTGTGGTGAAGCACCCCCAGAAGCTCAGCCCTGAGCATCAGTCCCTGGCTAGAAAGGTTCTGGAGTTTGGAACCAGGAAGCAACAGTAAATCTGTGGCTTGGCCACAGGCTGGGGACTACATAGCTGGAAATTTTCCACCTGTTTCTTCAGTAGGAAATGGGAGATTTTTTAATGAAAAACTGAAAGCCTCAACAGGCTTAGCACAGAGAGATGGCTGCAGCACTCCCCTGAGGATTTTAATTAGCTCTTGCTCTCCCTTGGCTTGTGCTGCCATTGATGGTCCATGATTCACAGCTGATGGGAGAGGAGATAGGTGTGCAGGGAGCTCACCTCCCTCCCGGGAAGCACGGAAGGGCAGAGGGTTTCCAACCCAAGAGCTGGCAGCAGATTTCCCAATGCAGAGAGATTTACACTTACAAATAAAAAGTGAATGTTTTTGAGGTCTGGAAGAATAAGGAGAAAAGTGATGGAGGAACACACCAGCTTTGACCACATGCAGCAGAAATGCCACTGTCACTCGCACATCCTGACCTCATCTCTTTTCTCCCAGCACGTCAGGGTCTATCACATTACTCAGAGCTATGTTTAATAGCCCTGCTGCTCCATCCCTGGTGCTCTGATACTGCCCTGGGTACTCCTTGTGCTTGTCCAGTCTGACTCCTTCCCTAGGGGTCAGTATCCAGGAGCTGGATCTGGGGTTGTGCAAGGCAAATTGCAAAGAAGATGGGGCTTCTCCTCTGCAGGTTTCCTAGCAGCTGAGAGGTGCCAAAGCTTGCAGAGCTCTTGCTGTCCTTCCCCAGCTCCCCTGGGTACTGCTGAGAGCAAAGCTCAAGGGTGGGGATGCTGCAGAACTTTCATGGGACACATCTGGATCACGGCTCAATGGGTCTGCCAGCTCCAGGGGAATCCAAATCCCATCCTCCCACAGAAAGACTCTCAGATGTTTCCCTTGAGCTCACCTCCCCACACCGCATCCCAGCCCAGTTCTCATTCCTGGTTCCTCTCCTTTCCCTTCCCACTCCCAAGGCCTTGATCTCCCTGCCAAGCCGGGTGTCCTCCATGAGGCTGCTGCTGTCTCCTGCCCCACACGGCCTTGTGCCAGTGAGGCATCCAGACTGCCTCAGAATTTGGGACACAGAGCCTGGCACCTGCACCCTGACCCACCCAAGGTGGGAGTCTGTGGCAGCCTGGGGACCCAGCCCAGGTGTGAGTCAAGCCACTCACTACCTGCCAGGGCATTGCATTCCCTGTGCTCCTGGCTGGCTTCCCAGGAGATCCAATTTCACACAAGGATTTCAAGGATGGTCTTGACACATCCTGGTGCTGGTTACAGCTTCAATCCAGCCAGGCACTTCCCTACCCACTGGGAAAGCCAAATGCAGCAGGCTGGTGCTCCTGAGTCCCTCTTGCAATGCACCCCTTCTCTCCCACCAGCCCACACACCCCACTGCTCCATGGAGCAGGCAGTGCTTTGATCTTTCTCTTGGTACTAACCAGGCCACAGCAGAGGCATCTTCATGCTTGTTTGCATGGCAATGGAGTGATCCCAAAGATGCCAGTCCATCTCTGTGATGCTGGGAGGGGTTAATGCTCCCAGAGCCCATTTGGCTCTCTAGGGAAGCAGGAGGGACAAGCATCCAGTGGCTGTGTAACTCAGAAAATCGTTTTTGATAGGTTTATTCCCATTGCTTCCAGCCAGGGGTGAGGGTTATGGAGCAGCCCACCTACAGCCACTGCTGCCTGCTGACACAAGAACCAGCTCTGAACAGCCTGTGAGCCACAGGCAGCCCACAAACCACACATTGCCCAGCCCTGGAGGTGTTATCCCATCTGCAAGCCTGAAATGCTACAGCACTAGATTTGGGGAGCCAGGGGATCTGTGATAAACCTGTTGTGGAGATGCTCTGGTACCTGATACCTTCCCTGCTCCTCCTGGTACACGAGGGAACATTTCTCTCCTTATTCAACAGCTGCTAGGACTTGCTCATTCCTCTGATCTGTAGGTCGTGAGAGAAACCACTCAGTCCTCGCTCATTCCAGTGCCCCCTGAGGCAGCAGAGATGGCTGAGGGATGGAGAAGAAGGAAAACAAACCTCCTTCATGGGGCTGAGTCAGCATCCACCAAGGACCACAGTTGGGCTGTACTCCTGTCTGCATCCCTGTGCAGGATTTGCCCACCTTTTGTCAAGAAATACAGGAATGACATTAATTTGATTTTACAGTGGAAGAAACAAGACATGGGGAGGTTTAATCATACTCTGCTTTTCCAGAGCTGCCCAGCCCTTTTGTAGGACCACAGGGAATCCAGGTGTGAGCTGTGTTGGACACTGCTGAGCTTTTCTCCCTGAGATGTGCAGCACCTGATCCATATGCTGCTGCTGTTCCTTGGTTGAAAATGGTATTTGCTCACTGAAAGAAATCTCTGGGTAAAGCTGTTTTTGTATTAGGAGTGAGGGCAGGAAACCCTACAAAATAAGCAACTTAAAACAAAGCTGCCACCACAGGTGACTCTTTTTTGACACCACTGCCCACAATTGGACAGTGCCACTGCAAAGAGTGGCACAGCTAAGGTGATGACCAGAAGTACAAAAATACATTGACAAGGCAGTGGCTGGTGCCACCAGCAATCTTGCAGATCTGCTACAGCTGAACTCTGCTCATTACTGCTGGGGAAGGCACTGGCTGCTCTAAAAAGGTGATCTCCACCCATGTTCACAGGGATGGACTTCACAGCCTTCCTTCTGTAGTACTGTCACCTTTTCACTGATACCCTGGGCACTTTTGCCAGCTCCTCTGCAAAGGGCAAATGAGGTTTCAAGTGCAAAACTGGGGCATCTTTCAACAGGCCAGGACAGCAGCTGATGGGTAAAGTAGGAGAAAATTCACAACATAACCCTCCTCTAGAGAAACCCTTAAAAAAAAAAATAGCTTGAAGCCTTTGACCCCTCTCTCATGCATAAACCCAGGTTGCAAAGCAGAGGGATGCTGCTGGGGAGTGTTAGATGTTGATGGCCGCTCCTCCCTGCACAAACTCTCCCAGATGCTGCTGAGGAATGGAGTGGCAGTTGGTTATTATTTTTAGCCCCCCGTTCACGTGGCCTGAGGATCAGATGCACATTGCCAGATGCTCATTCTGCAGATGCCGAGATCCCTGCAGCCCTGGGCGCAGATGCACGGGGCTGGCACAGCTCCTCCCAGTGCTGGGGGGCACAGCAGGGGCTGGCAGCTCCCCCAGCCCACAGACCCACACCTACTCCTGCACGGACACACCACCTGCTCCTCTCAGGAAGCCCCCAGTGAGAAGGGCTTTCTAGGAAACCTGAATAAATGAGTGTGAGGAAGTCCGACTGAATCAATCCATCAGGCTGATGAACAGCCTGTGTCCCCCGAGGACACAGCATTCCCAGGAAGGTGAAGGGCTGTGTTTCCATGGGAGAAACCAAGCAGAGGCAGGGAGAGCAGGAGGTAGGGGCTGCCCATGGGTGTAGCAGGATGTTAGGAAGGGATGCAGGAGAGCAGAAGCTGGACCAGACCATGAGGGCGAACCAAGCAGCTGCAGTCCCTCCACCAGGTGGTTCTGGGATGGGCACCAGCTCCATCCCTCAAAGGAAAAGGTGGTCCAGGAGGGTGCAGAGAAGGAAAATAGAAAAACAAGCTCCTGAAGAAGTAAACCAAGTGAAGGGCACTGAGTCCACTCTTAGTTTGGTCCTGATCTCTGCAAGAGCTGGAGGGGAACTCCAGCATGTCTGAGGTGTGGGGAACAAGTCGAGCACATGCAGAATATCCAGAGGAAATGCATGGTCAGTCTGACCCTGGGGAAACATGTGTGATATCCCTCACCCATGCCCACACAGCTCTGAATTGGCTGCCTGGATCTGAACTGTCAAATAAGAGACTGAAACCCTCACCCTCCATCCAGGCAACATTTCTGGGCAGGGAAAAGTAATGCCTGGGGTAACCGTGGTCCAGGGAAGTCCTACTGGGAAGTGATGTGGAATGGGAGTGGAATGACACCAAACCTGCCCAATTAGGGAAGGTAAAACAAGATCCAGCCGCTGCAATCTGAAGCCAGACAAATGCAGATTAGGTATAAAATGTGTTTCTATCAGGAGGCTTAATTAAACACTGGCACAGCTCTGGAGAGCTGTGATGGGTTCTCCATTACTGGCAAGGGTCCCATTTGCATTTGGAGGCATCTCTGAGCGCTCTGCTCTTGTTCAAGCACAGATATTGATCTAGTGGTAGAATTGTCAGGGAAAAAGCCTGAGGCCTGGGCTCCCAGAGCAATCAGCAGCAGTGGAGCATTCTTGATGGTGTCAGTTTTGGCACCAATGGAGACTTGGACTGGCACCAAAACCAAGAAGAGACAAAGCCTTACAGGTAAGACTCAGGATACCAAAACACCTCTGTCTCAGTGATGGATGTCAAATGGCCTTGAAACCTCTAAGAACGTGCAAGGACCACAGGAATGTGAGGAGATCAGATCCCTGCTCTGTGGCAAGGTCATTCCTGTGAAGTCACGGCTCATTTGCTTGGGGTGGCACTCCTGAGGGCAAGTCATGTCTCAGGTGTCCAAGGCCAAAGGGGGGCATGGCTTAGCCAGCTGGGCAGGCTGGGAGCAGCCTCCCAACCATGCCATCCTCCTCTTCCCTCACTCAGGGCAATTGCCCAGCTCTTGGGCTGGGAGAGGCTCAGGAGCTGTGGGGTTGTGGGCTCAGGAGGATTTTCCCAGCTACAGAGGCTGCCCCGGACTTGAGCGCCCTGAAGAAAACTGCTGACCTTGCTTATGGAAAATTGTGTTTTCTTGAAGGCTCCTGTCCCATAGATGAGTTTCTGACTGGTAGATAGCTATGGAGTGAGTCACTTCTCTTTGTGCCCCAGTTTCCAAGCTGGCTGAGAGGCTGAGTCTGTTCACTTTGATTCAGACATAGAGCTGCTGGGGGAGGGGGAAAGGCTGGAACAAACCTGGAGCCTTGAGCCCACTGCTTTCCGGGGGCAAAGCCTCACAGCTTTTGGTATCACACTTCTCACCAGCACAGTCATCTTGAGAGGGTTGCTGTGATACCCAGAGAGGCTTTGAGTCCACGGACACTCAGCAGCTGTGACTGCAGCAGGGCCCTGCAAGCTGTGCCTCTGCCTCGAGCTCTGCTTCTTCCTGGGCTGTCCGGGCATCCCAGGGTCCAGGGCTGCCTGGGGCAGTCACTCAGGGGAGCACTGTGTCTACTCCAGCAGCTCTGCATGGCCAGCCTTGAAGGGAAAGGGGAAGAGAGGGCAAAAAAGACTTTTGATTAGCTGAGCTTCAGGTTCACAGCAATCCAGGGAGCAGGTGAAGCTTTCCCAGAGGCAGCGGGATCTCCACATGTATAAGTGATGCCTTTAATAATCCTCATCAGGGCATGGCATTCTTCCCATAACAAAAATTGGACATACTCAGGCTAGTAAGCAAAGGAAATGTTTGCTGCTTTTATTAGTAACCTGAAGAGACCTGTGCCTTCTGTTCTTTAGCTGTATATGTCAGCCCCATATGCAGAAGATTTGCTAATGATCCTTCAATTTTCCACAATACTCTATTGAAATATATAGAATCACTCTTTCTCATTTCAGTTCTGCTGAAGATCAGTAATTTGTGAATTACTGAAGGAATCCTGAAGCCTTTTGCAGGTCAGGAGCACTCTTCTCTGTTAAAAAGTACAAAAATGGGGATCAGGCCTTTCTGCCTACCCAATCTCCTGTGCAGCAAACAAGAACAACAAATATTGTGAAATAATCTCAGGAAGAAATCTGGTTGCTGTTCCAGCCTTTAGAAACCTTTTCCTGTGTCCACTGCTGCCCTTAAAACTACAAGCAGCCAAGGCAGGACCTGCTTTCCCAGCTGACCATTGAATTGATTTCCTCTTTGTTTGCTATTGTGTCTGGGATCCTTCTCTCTGTAAAACCTGTGTGCAGACAAACACACAAGCACACGCACACAGAGATCTCCTGCCCATGGCAGACCCCATCTCTGCTCCAGGGAGAGGTGTGGTCAGTCAGTGTTAGGCTGGCCTGGGGCTGGGGCAGCTGGACTCCACCCCAGACGTGCAAGCTGCATCTCTGCAAAGAGCTGTGCCTCAGTTTCCCTTGAACAGAAGCAGGAGGTGATTCGGATCTCCTTCTCAAGGTGCTTTCAGATCTAGAGACAAGAAGAGCTGTGTTGTGTCAGTGGTATCAGAGCCTCCCTTTTCCATCATTATTTTGCATCACTTTGATGCCCTTGAAATCAAAATATCACACTGTGATTTCATTAGTTTTCAGAGAGGATATCAGCAATCTTTGTCAAGTGTGTGCATGCGTCAGGTGAGGGGCTGAGGGTGGTGGAAGTTACCTGAGATGAGTATTAATGACTAACAGCTCCAAGCTCCAGCACTTGAAGTGAGAACATCTAAATCAAGATTGAGGCACTTAATTAAACCTTTATTAAACTTCCTTCAACGCATGGGCATAATTCTTTCTTGCTTTCTGAAACCAGAAATAAAAAAAAAAAATTGTCCTTTCACACTTAGGACCATGTTACTTCTACTTTACTGCAACATGAGCTAGTATTCAATGAGCAAGAGCTGAGTCCAGCTCCCCCATTTCAGCACCCAGGGCAGCAAAATTAAAGTCCAGAAACTGGTATTTAATTCTATAAAAGCCTTGATGTAGCCGGTGTTTTTTGCAGGACCAAGGAGGTCGACTGGCCATTTTTGGGTAGCTGTTTCAAAGCCACCAGGCAGCTTTGCATTATTTCAAATTACCCTCAACTCTGGTCAAGAATGTCCAGACCCACAGGGTGGAAGTTCCTGCTGCCAGCCAAAGTGGACCCCAGCCCAGCCATGTCCCATGTTCATCAGCATTTTGCCCCTGTGACTTTGGTAACCCTTATATAAACCTTCTTTTGGCACAGCCCAGGCAGGTGGCTCTCCTGTGTTCCTGTTGCCGTGGCCCTGGCTAACACACAGAAATAATAATAATATTAAAAATCCCTAGCATTGTTAAACAGCTATAATAATTAATCCCTAGTACTTAGCCCTGCCTTTTATGTTTTCAAGAAACACAATGACATTCCCTGACTATGTTCATTCACCCTTCTTCTCCTTGGAGAAAACTCTGTATCACATGCTCTGTTGTAGAGGGAATGAAGACTAACACGTCCATGGGTATCCATGCATTTCAGTGCACCAGATGGGAATAAGGTGTTATGTTTTAAACAGTTTGCTGTCCTTGAGTGGCAGTCCCAGTGTTCCCTGATTCACAGGGAGCTGGAAAGTTGCCAGAACAGCCTGCAACCAGGTCTTGCAAGTTTGGGCAGATTAGCCCAAAGGACTCCTCTGAAGACCTACCCATGCTTGGAGTGATTTGTCTGTTGTTTTTCTATTTTTTTTTTTTTTAATTGTGTAAGGAGTGAAAGCCATATTATGGACCTGTGGTGGGACAGTGCCCCAGCTGTGATGTCTAGTCTGTGCTTGGAGCTTCAGGAGAGTGAACCTCCTCAGAGATAGGCAGCAGAGCTGGTTGAATGCTACTGGTCCCACTGCTGGGGAAAAGCAGAGCTGAGATGGGCCCACAGGACACGATCCTGGTGCTGTGCTCACAGCAGTCTGAAACACATCAGACACAGCACAGCAAGGCTTTAGAGTGTGCTCAGCTCTAAGCAGAGGAGCAACCTACAGCAAAACAATGCTGAGTTTGGAGCCTTATCTTTGCTTAAAGGTCAAAGCATGCTTAATGCCTCAGCAGCTTAAGACTGTAGCACTCTCATGAAGGCAAGTTGAGAGCAGCTGTCCTTTCCAGCAAAGTGAACCCTGAAGAACTGGGTTCTCCTTTCCCTTCTTCCCAGTCCCTTTGCTGATGTAAACAGCACATGCTCTGAATCTGTGCTGGGGCAAGCGGAGCAGGACCCAAGTTCTTTCCTTTGCATCAGAGGAACGGCTGGACAAGTGGGGTGAGCCAAATGGGAATAGCACCTGCTTCCCGACAGAGCCCCTGCACCACCCTTGGCTCAGAGATATCAACTGCATCTCATGTGCTCTGGTGCCCTGCGGAAGGCACAAAGCACTGCTCATCTCCCAGGAGACCAAAGCCCCCAGGGACCTGTAGGTCAGAGTCTGGGGAGCCAGGCAGGATGTGGACATGGCCACGAAGCAGCCAACGCTTGCCCGCCACCCACAGCACATCCTCTGGCTGCCCTGTGGTGTCCACCATAGGCACCCCCTGCCCCCCACCAAGAGATATTTTGAGGGCCTGTTTTGATCTCCTTTGCATGTCAGTTATGCTATTTCTGAGCAATTTTATTTTTATTGTTTTCCGGTGGTGAGCTTGTTGTCTTACACTCTCGCCTTGATCTTTTCCACTTCCTCTCGCTTTCATGCCTCTTTCTTTCCCCGCCAGGCTGACAGGTTGGGTGTTTTTTGTCACAGCTGGTGGATGAGCTGTGTCCATCCCACATGTGCAACCCCCAGTGGAGATTCCTGAGGCTGGTGGGAGTGCAGAGTCAGCCCCGGGGGTGTCTGTGTGGGTGCGTCACCCTCCTGCCTATCTCGGTGCCTTACCTGTTTCCAGCCACTGCCATGTGCAGAAAGAGTGTTGACTCATTAATTATCACGATGTAGGTTATGGTTAGGCAGATGAGTAAAGCATCTTCCAAGTAGTGCAGCACTGCAGAAAGGAAGGCTTTACCCTTTAATCACTCGATTTCAGAAATGGTAGAACAAGCAGGGCTCTGCTAGAAACGGCCATTGGGTGACCACATCAACTCCTCACTGAGGAAACTCAGCTACCACTGGGGAAATTCAACTTCTGCTTATTTTTGGCAACTCAAAATAGACATTCTTCATCCAAAAATGGGGAGAGGGGGAGCTGAGGGGAACAACGTTGTTTAGCAGCTGAGGCAAGAGAAAGAGAAAGGTGTCTCTTGAACATTTTTTGGCAAAACCTCCCTTTCTGCACCATATATTTTTTGTAGTTGTTCAAAGTATGAATCTCCTCCACAAATTCTCAACAAAACTTTATTTTTAAAAACCTAATTTTAAACAAAAAAGACACTGAATCTAACCAGTTATCAATGCCAGATCTGTTGTAATCTTAGCCTGCATTCAACACTTGTGGAAGAAATGCACAACCATGAATCATCACGGTTCTGCTTTAGCGGGGCTTTATTGAAGCAATTCATGTGGTGAGATACAGGTCAGAATCTGACACGCTGACAGGATCAGCATTCACATTTCCACAGAGAAGGGGCAAAAACCCAAGTGGTGTGACTCCAGGACACAAGCAAAGACCAGCAAGCAAGCTGTGACCCAGGTAAGTACTGCACACTTGTGGCAGAGCCAGCCTGGAAGAGCACTAATGAAAGCCCATGGATTCAGTGCAGCAGGGAGAATTGCAATAACAATGAATCATTTGTTGTTAGCATTGTACCATCAGGTGGTTAGTGAGGGTTTTCTCTCCAGATAGACTCTTGTCTTCCCATGGAGCAGCTGGGATCTGCCATTTGGGGAGGCAAATGAGTGGCATGCATGACTCTTGAGAGTCTGAGCCAGGCTGTTCAGCCTTAGGCTCCTCTGAATGGCCAGCAGCTCCCTGCAGAAGGACAGCACCAACATGCCCTTGCTCACTCTTCCACACACTTCTGCTGTATCCTTCCTCTTGCTTCCTTTCAGTCTTGCACTTACTGGATCTGATCTCACACTCGTCTAACTCACCACAGGACCACCAAAATGAATGGATTAGGCAAAACCCTCCATGGCACCTGCTGGACTGCTTCCAAGCCCTTGGTTCTAGCCCAAACACTGGGCAGATGGTTTGTTAACAGTCAAGTGGCAAGTCCCTGGTCACTTCAGTTAGGGTCAGTAGTCCAAAAGGTCAGTTGGAAATCATCTGATAATCTTCCCCAAGGCTTTGTTTCTCATTTATAGCTGCAGGGAAAAGCAAGGACACCTGCAGCAGGGAGAAGACGTGATAAAAGCACTGAAACAACCCATGGTGCTCAGATGTAATGATAATGGTAGTCAGAGAAGTGCTGAAGTTAGATAGCAGGAAGGAAGGGGGGGTGTGGATTTACTCAGGTGTAGTTTGGACAGTCTGACCAGCTGATCTCTCTCTTCTATCTTATCCTCTCCTCTCAACTATCCTATACCTGTTTCCTGGAGTAGACTTTTTCTCTACTCTCTGTGCTCTTTACTCTCACTCCCCTTCCTCAAACTGAGACAGTTCTGCAGAGTTCATCAGGCTTGAAGCCATACGGCAGGAAGAGCCCATAACAAGTTTTTGTTTTTGAAAAAAATATGAGGATACCTGCTGCAAGGCAAATCTTGCTCATCTTTCCCGGAGAACCTGCTCCCCAGAGCTGGGTTTGACCGTCAGTTTGCAAGTGTGATAAAACAGACAGGAAATTCAGGGTCTGGCTTCAGTGTACAGGTACTGCCCTTCAGAGATACCCACACCTGCTCCAGCACTGCTGACACACAGCCTGTGAGCAGTGCAGTCCCACTCATCCCCTGCGTGGCCTGAGTTAATTGTGGTGCAGGGGAAACCAGGTCTGTCACCTCCAGCAGGGATGGAGCTGTCACGGATGCCCTGCTGTGGGTGCCTGAGAAAGCAGGGTAGCTCTGGATAAAGCACAGGTGGTGCAGATATGCCCATTAGTGGTGAGGCAAGGTAGTCCCCTTCCTCTCCTCTCACCTGGCTTTGTCACCTTTGCTTCACATCTCTCTCCATCTTCTCACACCCAGCCTGTGTCTAGAGTTGAGCGATTCATGCCTGGCACAGCCTTGTACTTGCCCTGATCCCCATTGTATCAGACAGAAGCACTTCCTATCCCTTGCTCCTTGCTGTGTTGTATCTGCTCCTTAGGGAGCACTGGCCCAGGAAGAAAATCCCAGACCAGGTTCATACTACCCTGCCCAAGCCCCTGCACTACCCTGCCCTGTCTTTCTGCTGTTGTGATTTCTAATGAACACTGCTGCTCTGAGCTCCCTTCCCACCCACAGTTCATGGTCATTCCCATCCACAGTCTCAGTTCATCCAGAACCACCTCATTCTGCTTGATTTGGGTGCTAACTTTCCCCCTGAGCTGGGTAGCTTTACCCATCTCACCATAAATTCCCTTCCCAGCCCTGCTCAGCCCTGTGCTTGGGGTTCTTCCAGCAGCTGCCCTGCACTGTCCAGTGCTGCCTTTTTGCTTGAGCAGAGCCAGGCACGAGCAGAACACTCCTCCACGGGCAGCAGCACATGCAGGGGAGCAGTGGGGATTCAGGGACAAATTCTAGAGGGGATGAGCAGAGGAGCTCGTCCCGCTCCCTGCGCTCAGCACAGCTTGATCAGCCTCTTGCTTTTTCCAAGTGCTATATTCCCACATGGAGTGAGAGAGGTTTCAGGAAATTTCTGCTCCTCTCAAAATCACTTCTGATTTTTCTAGTAAAAGCGTCTGCCAGCCTCCTGCCGCCAAGTTGGTTTTTTTTTAATACATATACGATTCAAGCTGCGCTGGCTCTATTCCTGAAGTCTGGCAGGTGCTCAGTGACATATGTTCTGTGATAAATGTTTATTACATAAGTTCATTCAAGCTAACATGGATTTTGAGATATAGTCAGCTCTCATTATACAGCTTGCCTTCAAAGCTCAGTGTCCAGATTATGTCTTTTCTTGTAGGGATGTCTCCCAGGGTTTGTTTGCTCCTTCCTTGATTTAGCCAACTCTTGATTGGTTCATCAAGGTAGTTAACGAAGCACTCAGACCAACTCAGGGGAGGGGAGGAAAACGAGCAATTATAACTTCAGCTTGTTCCAGCTCATTATTTTAATCACTGCGTATCATATTTGGTGAAAACATCTCTCTACAAACATTTAAACTTTGGAGCTGTCATCGCTCAGAAACAAAGGGTCTGGTTTTGCTGATTCCCAAGCACTCGGTCCTGCCTTAGAGGTGGATTGCATCACTGTGTCTCATTGGAGGAATTCCTCCTGATCCCTGCTGTTTCAGGGCTATGGATACAACTCACAATGTTCAAGATTTCAAAGTGTGTTCATCTTCATCCTGGTTGCTCTAAAAACTTCTTATTATTGTTTAATATTGTTGCAATAAATTCCAGTGACTAAGTGGGCTGTTCTTTGGAAGGATGACATTATAAGTGCTGTACCATAAAATCCTGAGCATCCTGCACAAGTCCAGGGCAACACTGCTGTCAAATTTCTCCTCTTAATGTGCATCAGATGGTAAAAATCAGGATAACCTGTTCTTTGCTTTAGATGGGGAGTTTGGAAACAGCAGGAGCCAGAGCTGCCTTGGGCCTGCCTCCCACATCACCACACCTGAACCTGTCTCTGAGCTTCACATAGATTCAAACTCATTTTGCTCCCCAGGTTTTGGTAGGGTCCACAAAAGAGGTGCATCCACGTGTCCAGGAGCAGTGTGGTGTGCCATTCTGGGGAAAAGCCTTCACCTTGGCTGGTCACAGATCTCCACGTTTGCTCTCAGGGATCAGGCTGATCCTGCATGTTATCACTCCTGATGTGCAAATGCTTGTGCAAATGGGATGATTCACATACATTTTGCAAATGCCTTGTGAATCTGGACTCTCTGGTGTGTCCAGCCTTGCTGAGGCAGGGCTGGGTTTTGGACAGTACAGCAGCAATGAAGGTGACTTTTTCTCAGAGGATCCCCTTAGCTCCCCCTCTCATTTGGGAGACCAAAATATCAGGACTGTCTATAGGCAGGTAAAATCCTGGCCAGGAGGAGCCCTCTGCAGTGAGGCTGTTAGGGCTCAGCAAAGGGACAAGCAGGGTGTGCATTTTACACTTGATCAGTTAGGGCCAGCAGGAGCAATAAATATTTTCTAGTCAACACATGTGTCTTATCTGGCAAATTCTGAAGCAAACACAGGGCAGATGGGCTGTTACTAAATGCCTATACCTCTCTTGGTCTGCAATCCCTGTGTGTCCCTCCTATCCTACATTTGCTGCTCAAGATCTCTTAGTCAGAAACAAACCCAACTCTGGAGATGTGGCAGATCTGCAGATGGGAGGTTTGCAGTTAAGGGACAGCACTGGGCTATGAAATGTGGTTAGAGCTGCAATGTGTGCCTGGGCTATTATGGTTGAAGGGGCAGGGTGTTTTTAATACAGCTGCATAAGATAAATATGTCAAGCCTTCACTGAATGCACCAGTTTTAGCAAGACATGTGCATGTTATTCAGAGAATCTAAGGTTAAACTTGCTGAGCTGTAAATCTCAGTGACTGGCATGCACTGCAATTCCAGGGTGTTCTGAAGCATGCCTAGGAAAAGGAGACATGGGGAGGACGTCATCCTTAGGGTCCTTGGGATCAAAAATGCAGACTGGCAAAGATCAGCTGTCCCTGCTCACACTTTGCCTTGGGCTGATTGTGATCAACCTCATGTTTTGGAGGTTTGGAAGGGATGAAATCCCTTCCAGAAGAGAGAGGATGCAAAAAGGAAGAAAGGAGTTTTAAGGGGGAAACAATATTGCTAAAGACCCCAGACTGATCTTTGGTTTCTCTTGTACATTTGGGAGGAATTGGGTGTCCTTCCTGCTAAATAATGCATAGTGCAGACCACACAAGAAACATCTGCAAGAATGGGAGGAACCCAACCAGAACAGCAATTAATGTGCTTTTTTAATTGGTATAGGTCAAAACTTCCCCTCCATGTCTCTTGGAGTGACCAAAGCTGACGTAGGTGGCCATCTCAAATGGATATGGGCAAAGCAAGGGACCAAGTGTTATACACTGAATCACCCCTTTTAGAGAATTGCCTCAGAAAAGACTGTGGAAAACAGAAAAATTTATCTGAGTACAATCCCAGCTGTGAGAAACTGGCAGGGGCAACTTGGCACAGTCAGTCCCAGAAGTTGTGTGGGGTCAGGGTTTCTCTGTTGGGACAGGGTCATGCTGGGAGCAGGGGTGGGAGCAGGAGTCAGTCATGAGGTGGAACAGGAGCCTCTTTGGAGATCAGGTGGTTTTGCATTATCTGGAATTGAATAAGAGCACTGAAAATAATAAACCATCATCCCAGAAAGAGCTGGGTAATTAACCTGTCTCTCTTGTGAACTTCTCCTGCCAGGCTCTCTGTTTATTGTAAATGGTATCCAGCCCCTAAAGAAGTCAGGAAGCACCTGCTTTGGTATTTGCATACTCTACAAGGTTTTTGAGGCAGGGACCGTCCTTTGGTGGCTTGTGCTGGCAGCCTTCAGAGCCAGAGGTCCTGGCTGGGGCACACCTGCAAGGCAAACCTTAACAACCAGGTGCCCATCTCAGCCACTGAAGGCGAAGCATTTTGTCTCTGGCTGGGCAGATGACTCAGACTCAGAGCAAATTAGAATTAGCTTGGGTGGAATTGTGATGTGAGTGTCTAGCCACCACTTGTGGGGAGGGTCAGTCACATCACCACAGCTCCATTAGGAATGATGCAGGCATTCTCCACCCGCGGAGAATTTGGCCCAGACCTTTTAAGTCATATCCTTGTGGTAATTTGATTTCCCTCTGCATTAAAGACATTAACATTTTAAGTGTCTTAGATGCTGATATGACACATGGACCAGTGGAAATCATGGTTTTGCATGTGCTGACATTCAGCCCCTCTGAGCAATGTCCCAAACACCAAACTGCTTTTGGAACATCTTTGCCCCCAGAAGAGCTGCTACTGTGCTGAAATTAGAGCTCAGATCACTCTTCAGAGAATCAATTTGCCTGATCCTTGGGGGATATGACATTAGCATGGTGGCTATCATCAGTCAGAGGGTTCCCTGATCTGCAGGCATTTAGGTACTCCCCACTCCGGAATGGGCCGCTGAAAGACTTTTAAAACTCTCAGATTTTGGGAAATCTGGGCTAAATTTTTCAGGAGGCACAGTGAGGAATGAGACTGAGAAAGGTATCTCTGGAAATGTATTTGTCTTCAGGGCTTGCAAGACTGCTATACTACAGAGTGCTTCAGGTCTTTGTGACCTTAGGTCAAGTTCACAAGCCCCATGGACTGTAAATGAAAAATATGAAGCTGATTTGATGTTTATTTGGTTTTCCAGAGGGTTCAGGATTCAGGCTTTGTTGAATGGACAGCTATATTCTCTTTCAGGCATGAAGCAGCTCCTTCTGTTGTCTCTCCTATAAAAAGGTCTGGCAAATACTAGCTTTTTCTGCACAGCCTTGGGATTAAGCTTTCCAAAGGCAACTCTTCATCATGAGGCATTCATTTCTGGGATGCTTGAGCACAGCTTGCTGGAACAGTCTCTCCTTTGGAGGTCTCCAACTGCTGTATCCTTCAAAGATCCCTCCAGAGAGATGCCTCAGACACAGAGCCTATTAAAGGTCTGGTCACTCCTGAGAGCCCTGGTATGCCTGTAGTGTGACTTTGCTCTCTCCCAGACCTTTGCTCTTGCTCTTTCAGCCCATGCTCCAGTCCATTGTCAGTTCAGCTCTTTGGTGAATTCTTCTCTCACACACCTTCCCTCTGCTGGATTTCCCATTCAGGATGTGGATGCAGGAATGAACCAAGATACTGGTTGTGGTAGATTAGGCATCAAGTCATTTGCATTTCCTCACCACTGCCAATTACTATTCTTGCAGCAAAAGACAGAGTGCACACACTGACTGGGGCTGCTGCTCCTGATGGGAAAGCCAGAAGGGAGCACTCCTTCCGTCACAACATGCGCTGTGCACACTGACTGCAAGTCCCTGCATGCTGTCAGCTCGTTCCGTGTGCCTCTCCTTCAAAACAGCAACGTGCAGGCTGTACTAACCACCCCAGCTCCCTCAAAAACAGTTTGGGTTTGACCAAGGGAAAAACACCCTCCTTGGGAAAGAGCTGATATGCAGGGAAGTGATTTTGTCAGAGCTGCTTGCTTAAGCACGTGGAGACAACTGCTCAGGGTCAGCCACGGATAACAAGCCTTCAGATGACAAATGGCAGTCCTTGGCTGTACAGTAAGGGGTGTATGTTCCCAGCATGCTCCCTCTGAATTATTGCAATGGCAGCACTCACTTCCCTTCTCTGGGAAAGAAACAAGAGCAAAGCAAGCAAGAACTAGCAGCAGATGGTCCCTCCTGTGCCCAGATCGTTCCAGCCAAAACAAATCTACATCCCCAGCTGAAGGGAAGGGTACAGGAATAGAACAGGAGTGTGACTCAGATCCAGTGACTCAGACAGCAAGGCGAGGGGAGAGAGGGAGGGGGAGAGGCTGAACCTGGCGCAAGAGCCTCTTACGGATGACAGTGATTATTGCTATTATTCCTGTGAGTGCTTGCGGGCACTGACAACTCTCACTCCTGTTCTCTTTTTTTAGGGTTGTTTTTCTCTCTCTCTTTTTTTTTTTTTTTTTTTTTTTTTTTTTTTTTTTTTTTTTTTTTTTTGCTGTGTCTCTCTTTCTTTCTCACTCTTCCCTTTGTGGGAAACTGTGAGCACTCTCCTCTGCATATTTATCTGTTTGTGAGCTGGTAAATAGCTGGCCAAACACTTGTGTGCCAGATATCAGATAGACTCAGCTGTTTGCATGCCAGTGGAAAATGCCACATACCCATCTTCCCTCTGTTGGGGCAGCAGCCTGAGAGATTCCAGGCATGGTCCCCAGCTCTCCTCCCCCCTCTCATCCCCAGTCCACTGTCCTGTGGCACTTTTTCCATGTGCCTACCCACAGCAGTGGTTGTGTCAAATGAGGATGATGTTTGCCCAACTTTAGCAAGTCAGATTTTAAATAATGAGCTCAAGTGCTGAACTGTTGGTATTATTCTGTCAGAGCTGCCATGCAGGTCAGATCAGCTACTGTCACTTACTCATGGCTAAGATGTTTTTGTGGTGCTTGGCTTTACCATGGAGGGATGGATTCCCATCTTGATACCCCTTAGATTATGTGGAACACTTTGCAAAGCTCCTGAAAAGCACTATCTCTAGAAAAACTAGGCCATTGGGTGAGATCATGCATTAAGCACTAGGGGCTGGCTGAACAATCTGTCCCAGAAACCAGCCTTGGATTAGTGCTGTGCTGTGCTCTGGTCCTTGGCACAAGCACAGGTGGGACGAAGGGCCCAGATCCTGCCTGAGCACATTGGAGGAAAACCACCCTGTGGAGCAGAACATCCTGCCTTGCCCAGGTCCTGAGCATGAGGGGGCTGAGCAGGGAGCAGAATGTCCTATGGAAACCCAGACTCTGCTGTGCACCAGCAGAAATTCTGCTTCTCCATCTCCATCCCAGGTCATCCCCTGGGTGCCTTCCTCACCCACCCAGGCAGAACTCAGAGGCTTCTGAATTGTGTCAGACCCCAAACTGCTCCACACTAACCCCACCAGATGAGGTCTATCCCATGGCAATAAACTGTGCGAGGAGTGGCATTGTATGTTGATGACCCCTGAGCAAAGTCCATAATGAAGAGGTACAGCTAGCACACACAACTTGAGCAGTGCAATTGCAGCCACTGGGAGGTTTGGAAGAACCAGAATGGCTGGAAAAAATGGTCTCACTGACTTCCAGCTAAACTAGGTGCCCTAAACTGAGTCCACTGTGACTGCAGTGGGTATTCCATACACATTTTGGATTTCATGGGTGACAAGAACCAGCATATATCTGCTTTAGGACATAGAGGTGCTTGAATACACCATTCTCTCTCCTGGAGTGGGTCCCATGACCAGTACAGTGCCTCTGGACACAGCACAGCTGGCTGGGGACTTACAGCTTACTCATCATGAATGTAGACAGCAGCACCCCAGTCCTAAACTGAGGGGTCCTCAGGGACAGAGCCAAGGCACAGAAAGGAGCATGTGCCAGCCCACGCACTGCTCACCAGCTAGTGGGGGCTTCAAGAAAGCCCTGTGGTCACTGGCCCAGCCAACACATCTCGGCTGAGGGAACACAACCCAAAATTTGAGGTCCCCAGCCTGCTGGGTTTGGAGGGTTTTCTCCTTGGGGTAGCAGAGAAGGAAGATAGAGACTGTCAGACCTTGGGTTATTGCTGAGGGGCATCAGGGAGATGGGATTTGAAAAGATGAGATAGATTGAATTTATATTAAAATTGTATATAGATGTTGTTACACAAACTATATAGCTATTTTTAACTTTGGTACCCACTCTGGGTTTCATTTAACCGAACAGGATACAGGAGGTAAAACTTTCTTCAGGTCTACAAGATGTAGAGGCCCCGTGAATTGTCACACTTGAATTGCTTCCCCCTTCTTTGCATGTGTTGGTGACATGTTATAGACCATTGCAGTGCTATATTTGCACACATATAGTGTGCTGTTTTTTTTAAAAAGTGATTCAGCAGTAATGCAGTCTGCATGCACATGTGAGTAACTCAAGGGGAATTTTAACGTAAAGCCCCTTCTCCCCACTTAGTGCTCCAGCCCTGATAAGGGCATGAAAATACAGCGTGTTTTCTTCACTTTCTGCTCTTGACCACCTTGTATAGTGCTGTACAGGATGAACTGCCTAAAAGATGAAGCATGAGGGAGAGATCAGAAGCTTTAGGGTCAGACCATCAATCCACAGTGTCCATGTTGGGAGAGAAGTGAACCTTTCCTTCCCAATCCACACTGATGCCTCGGAGGCACGACCTTTACAAGCAGATACTCTAATGCATGATCTGATGCTGTATCTGCCACGCTGTTGTTATACCCAGAGGCTGTTTCTGGGGGAAAATTTGGATGACCTAGATGCAAGTTTTTGGTTCTTTCAGGGAAAATAGTGTCTGAAGTCAAGATATTTGGGTGGGAATCAGGGGTTATTTAGCAATAAAGCTCTGGCACAGGCTTCCTGTGTAAGTTCACTAAGCAACAGGGATACTAACTATGGTGACCTCGGGTGCTGTTCAGATGAACAAGGCATCTCTGTGTGATATCAGGGATTGGTATCAGGGCTGAGAGAGTTTAGGTTGGGGGAAATAATTAGATTGTAGCCTGACTGACCCACAGAGTGAATGACAATTACTCTTAGCCATCTATCCTTTACTTGTGCTCACCTAAAGCATCTCTTCCAGAAAGGTGTCTAGTCATGATCTGAAGATACCAAGAGAAGGAGAAGCTGCCCCTCCCCTTGGTCATTTGTTCCAGTGGTTGATCACCTCTTTGCTAAACACGTGCACCTTGCAGCTAATTTGAATTTGTCTGGTTTCAGCTTCTCACCAGTGGTGGTTGGTGTTTATGCTATTCTCTACTACATTGAAAAGCCCTTTTGCACTCTCTGTTTTCATCCAATGGAATTAATTATATGCTGATCTTAACTCACCCTTCAATATTCCCCTCCATCCCCCTTTGGGTGCATGAAACAGATCGAACAATTTCAGTATCTTGCTCTAAGGCATTTGCACTCCTTAATTCATTTCTGTGGCTCTTTCCTGCCCTCACTTTAACCACCTTTTGAATATTAAAATGTGAGCCCCAGGCCTGGTTGTGTTATCTTATCCACTTTAGTCTCAGTGCTTTATGTGGAGGAAAATTGACCTCCTTGATCCTACTTACCACTTTCCCTGTGTGCTTAATCCCAGGCAGCCCTTGCCCCCATTTGCCAGGAGAGGTGTCTGCACTGAACCATTCATCCACAGCGACCTCCAGCCCTCCTTCAGGAGCTCTGCTACACTTGCAGCCAGTCCTGCTGATAATGAACATCCTCCCCTCTTCCTTCCTCCCGGACTGCAGGAATGCATTGCAAGTGAGCCCTGCTTACCCGGCAGCCACCATACCCTGGTGTGGCTGCTTCTTCAACCACCTTGCCACCAAAGGTGGGCATCAATACCCTCTGTCAGTGGCCCTTTTGCATTGTCTTCCAGATTGATGATAGAAAACCATGGGGTAAAGCAGGGCTGAGTCCCAAACCTGCTTGGAATTTGTTGTTTGATGATGAGTCCTCACTGACAACAACATTTTGAGATCTGTCAGTTATCCAGCTCTCAATCTGTCTCACATATCCTCTGGTTCATACTATTCTGTGCTATTTTTTAAGCAGGATGTCATGGTTTTAGCTCAATCCCCTTGTAGAAAATCTAAGTATAGCATATCTGCGTAGTTACTTTTATCAGGCAACTTTGTAATCTCCTCAAAGAACTAAATCAGGTTTGTTAAGTGCTATTTTCTCTACTACAACATTGAATCACATTCACAGAAGAGGGGAATGCTGAGAGGCTACTAAGTTTATAATTCTTAACTTATTATTCTTATTCTATTTTTATATATTCTTCTGCTGTCCTCACCTAATTGGGAAGACTGATCTTGTATTTGTTGTTCTCTTGGATGTAGGACCTACCAGCAGAGGCAGGATCACCAAGTCCCTGGCCCAGGTCAGCCTCGGGGGTGGCAGTGGCTCAGTGAGTTCTGTGCACAGCAGTGGGTTTGCTTTGGGGAGCACAGCCCAGAGCAACTGATCCTTGTGAGGTACAGGCAAGGCTGTGGCTGCTGTTGCAGGGGTACATCTCTGCTGGCCATCTCGTGGGTTTGGGGATGTACCACCCAACCATGAGGACTCTGCCCCTCCCTGCTCCTTCCACCCTCCTGGAGGCGGTCTGTCAGTACCTGATCAGGAGATACCACGTCTTCATTGTGATAAAGATCTGGAGAAGATAAAAAAGAAGGGATATTCTCAGGTGTTGGATGCTGTCTTTCTTCCTGAGAATGGCTATGCTCAGGTCCCTTGGGTCACCCTAGCTTTAATGCACTACAAAGCAAACTGAAACCTTTGGGCCTAAAGTCTCCCTGATGGAGTGAATGTCCCACAGGTTTCTGACACTGCCCTAAGCCGACCTGCTTGGTGAATTTTCTGTGGTGAGAGTTGTAAAAGTTTGTCTCTGCTTCCCAGCTATGAGGGTGCACTGCAAGGAGGCAGTGGAAGATTGTGCAGCACCTGCAAGGACCTAGTCCCCTTCTGTGTGGGATGTGTTAGCAGCTGAAGAGCTGAGCTCCTGCTTTTCTTTATGTGCTCTCCTGACTCAGCCGATCTCTGTTACAAGCACAGCTGCACTCAAGAGAAGAATATGTTATAAAGAGAGTTCAAACTGGCTCTTCTGCTGTGGTAAGTTTTCAGCTACCACCTCTGAAGCACATCCTTCCTTCCTGAAGGCCACGTCAAATGGTTTTGCAAAGACACTGTGGAAAGGAGACCCAGACGTGCGGTGTTTGACGGCCTCCTCTTCTGCAGAAATGCTGAGTGTCCTCATCACTTCCTATCTTTGTGTGATTATTAACAATAAAACAAGTCCGAGGGATTGGTAGATTTAATCAATTAGAAGAGAAACACCCCAGCCTATGCCTTCTGAACACCCCAGGATGTCACTGGATCATGGGGGACTAGGAGGCCAGGTTTTGTTTAACTAGAGCTTTAAGTCTTTCCTAAGAAGATGGGAGCTCTCACAATTTGTGTCACAGTAACCAAGATCTAAAAAATGTGCCATGTTTCCACTGCAATTTTCCCTCTCAGATGTGCCAGCTGCTCTTTTTTCACACTTTTGCTGCACATTTACGAGAGTGAGAAGGAATGCACACACACACACGCACATACACACAGCTGCAGCCGTGAGACCAGCCTGGCCTTAGCCCACACAGTGCTGTTAAGCCCAGAGATGTATTTAGTTAGAGCAGAAGAAAGAGAAAAAAAAAAAAAAAAAAAGGAAAGAAAAAAGGGTTGGTGTAACTATGTCTGGATTCCCAAACACCTGCATCAGGGTTTCCTTATATTTCTGCAGACATTTGCATCAGAGACACAGCTGCCACAGTGCTCACACAAGACCTTAACCTTCATTTGATCATGGCTCTATTCTCCTTTCATTTTCTCTTACTTAAAACAGAGCTGAAATCTCATGTGCACCCAGGGCTGCAATGGTCAGAGTCCACGCTTGTGAAAAGTATCCAAATCTATTACATCAGTTTAACATAATTTAGTCAAAGGGCTGAAGGAGGTTGCATGTGCTCTGTCAGCTTAGTTTAATTCCAATACATGAAAAACAAGCTTAAACCACTATCTGTAATGGATTTTAAATAAGAATGAAAATTTGTGTGCAAAGAAAGCCTAATTTGATGGTGTTGTAGCTTCAGGAAGGGCAGACCTTTCTTGCTGTTTTAAGGGAAGAAACAAGTGTTAATTTGTGCTATTTTTATTCCCTCTGCACTATTGCTTTCTAGATTAACACATTAGTTTATCAGATGCTGAGAACTTAAATAAAATAACCAGGGCCAAATTCCCACCTGCTGAATACATTTAAACAGGGTTTTCTCTGAGATGTTTAGAGTCTTCTCCTTCTACTGACTTTTCTGGGGCATGACAACACTCACCACTGTGGTCCCTTACTGAACACTGCCCAGGTAAATCACAGCTGCCTTAGACAAGTTGCGCCAGGAGTGAGAAACGTGTCAGGCAGCTCGTTCATTCATCTTTCTCAGCTTAGAAAAAAGAGAATGGGGACTGCAACTTGGTGTTTCTACATGGTTTCACTCTCTGGTTTTCATGAGGTAGCAAAAAGCTGAAGATTCTGTAGAGGAAGTCAAGCAAAAAATTTCAAGGAGATTTCTTAAAAAAAAATCAAAAAACAACAATAACAAAACACGCACACACACACAAAAAAAAGAAAATAAAAAACCCAGAGCAAAACAGAACGGCAACAGCTGAAATGTTTCTCTTTTTCTTGGAGATTCTGTAAAACCCCTTGCTTAACTAAACCTAGATTTGGAACCTACACCAACCTAAGGGCTTTCTTTAGTTAAAACCTCATCCGCAATCCAACTCAGAAAAAATACGATGACAATAAGCACAAGATTCAGAAAAAAAATGAGATGACATCTGTTCTTTAGGCAAGACTCCTTTGTCCTGAATTCTAGAGAGCTGGTTATTTAAGGAGAGAATTATGTGAACAGCTAAGATTAAACAGAAGCAGCAACACACCCTGATGCAAGCTTGAGGGTGTTGAAATTGCTCTGCTCTTCTCCCCAAAGACATTTCAGATCCCATTTCTTGAACACTGTTTATGTCGAAAGTGCTCACATTCTGATTTCCTCTACAGCCAGTTCACTGCTCTCTGCAGTCTCTAAAAGCATCATCAAGCGTTTCCTCATTAGATAATATCATCACACACCCTAATGATTAGGCTCAATGAGTCACCTTCCTTTTTGGAGCCCTGTATTCAATCCAAAATTGTGTATCCTCTCTCTCTCTCTCAGAGAACTCCCTCCACACAGAGATGTCCCAGGAGACCAGCCCAGCTGTAGCAACAAGTTCATTAGCCAACCTATTGTGGTGGATTCTGAAACCCCTCTGTGAGATGCCAGGGACAATCAGACTATGCCAGGGTTAGGGGTGCTGTGTGCTGGGAGCAGAGTGAGCACTTCAGAAAGGGGAGCCCTTGCCTCAAAGAACTCTGACATCTGAAAAGCAAGAAGCCAGCTAAGTGCTTAGTGAAAGGCTTTGGGGATCAAGAGGATGATAAACAATCAGTGTAACTGTGGGCACTTGGGATGAGCAGAAAGGAGGGACTAAATATACCACATCTATGGGGAAGGATAAGGAAGAAGAAGAAAATGCTGAATTGAGACAATGAAGAATGTTGTAAGCAACGAAGTAGAGACTGGTAGAAGAGGAAAAGGGATGGGTTCCTCCCGTTTGATTACAAAGGCCTTTTCCTGTCATCTTGCTTGCAGAACAGGTTTTATTATTTATCTCATTTTTTTTATTTCAGGCATCATTAGCAGCAATTATAAAAATAATGGCATCTCTATTGCCATGTGCACTATTTTCATTCCTGTGAAGCCCACAGTCAGGGGCAGGAAGAGGGCCCTTCTCCAGGGTCTGTGGCTAGGAGAGGGGACAGGCTGGGTAGGGCAGTGGCCCGTGGCCACCTGCACAAGCAGCCAGCTTGGCTGGGACAGCAGCCACGAGGAGAAAGCCTGTCACTCTCACTAAAGTTTTCATCAAAGGGCTTTCCTGCTTCTCCCCATCAGCAATTGAGAGTGGTGGACTTTTGCTGGTTTCATTTATTTTTATTTTATAAACATTGCAAAAACCAGATACTTCCCCTGGGACATGGCTGTTTGCACCCCCTTGCTCACAAGTATTTATAGGGCTCCCCTCTCTGCAGCTTCTGGATGCCTTGTGTTTTTAACTGGATCTACACTCAGATTTACCCCTCTTGTGCAGGTAGCTGTGTGCAGGCACATAGAGCTGAAACTGAGGCAATCAAGTCCAAAATGTAAATCTAGAAGTGGCCGCCTCAGGTGCAATTTAATACTTCCAACATCCCAAAAGTAGGTGGAGAAACACCTTAATTCCCAGAGGGACACTTTCTAGAAGATGTTTTCTGAACACATGTAAGACTTGCACCAAACAAGTTGCTGCCTTTTTAGGGAGGATGTTTGCGTGTTCCCTCTCACTCACCCAACCCACTGATAGGATGTGCCACCCTGCAGGAACACATCCCCTCTGCCAAGCCACAGGGCATGATTCCCTGGTGTTGCTGGTGAGATGGTGACTCACTTCAGCCTCCTGGATAAGGAGCTCACGAGCATCCCCTCCATATCTAATGAGGTGTATTTCTTCTCTGCATAGAATCACAGGATGGTATGACCATTCAGATTGGAGAAACCTCCAGTATCATTAAGTCCAACAATCAGCCTACCACAGCCAAGGCCACCACTCAGCCATGTCCCTAAGCACCACATCTACACATCTCTTAAATACCTCCAGGGCCTATTCTGAATTAGGGACCCCCTCCCCATTGTACACCTGCTCCCTGGGGATCCTCCACCACCACAGGGGGTTTTAGAGCAGAGGATGGAGGTGTGGGACCTGCAGCCTCACATGACAAGTACCTGCTCACAAATCAACCCTCCCCTCCAGCAGCCTGGGTGCTGCTGCACACAGGGGTTGGAAAGGTGCCCATTTTGGGAGTCTGAGTGCTGGTCAGAGGGCTCTGTACCTGCTGCACCAGCCATGCAGACTGAGCTTTCAATGAAGGGTTACCATCACCATTGGCTGCCAGCTCTCACTGAGGACAGCAGCTTGCTTGGAGCTACCTTGTATACCCCTCCTCTCTTTTTCCATCCCTGGGGCATCAAGTCTCTCTCTTAGGCTGCCTTCCTGATGCTGCTGAGGACTTGTGGTCCACCTGGCTCTGTGGACCCAGGATATTCCTCCCAAAGAAGGAAAGCTCTCTTTCACTCCCCTCCTTTCTCAAGCATCGCTTAGGTTTCATTGTTCTCATCACCAAAGAGGACCCCTCAAACACTGTCCCAGTAAGTCCCACCCGACAGAGGAGGTTTTGTGCCCTGCAACCAGGAGAGGCACGGCTGCTCTGTTTACTGTCTGTTCTGCCTTGATAATTTTTTGCTCCCAGTCATCCGCCTCCTCCTAGGTCTTTTCTCCAGAGGAGGTACTCTTGTCTCCCTGTCATTGTTTCATAGACACACGCTCAGAGATTTCCCAATGGTAGTATGTGGCAACAATGAATCCCCAGTGCACGGAAATGCACATGAAATTGTATTAGTCACACACAATTAGGCAACGCACAGTCACCATGCAATCAGGGGAAGCCTAGATGCAGATTGTTGAGGTGCAGAGGTTTTTGATGAACCATATTGTCACCCAAAAATGCTAATATAAGAGAAACAAAGCATTTTCCCTGAAAAGGTTGTACTGGGCAAATGTTTCAATTTGAATTGTGTTTTAAGGGTTGGAAATTGCCCTTTTATCATTTCCGAAATGAAAAATTCATTTCATTTAAAATTACTTTTGATTTCACAATTTAAGCTAATGAGCTTTTTTTTTTAATGTGGCTGAATACAAAACACTTCAAAGTTATCAAAATGAACCACTGTTGATTGCCCCCATAGAGCTTTTTTTCACATTTTCATTGTAAAAATGCTTATCATCACCTATTTTTGCATGTAGGGAAAAACATTTAAACACTGAAAACAGTTGCAGGACAGAGCAATCATGTGTTGCTCAGCTCTAACGCAAGAGCAATTTCACCACCTCCTTGTTACATGATTGTGATAGGCAGTCTTGTCTTCTTGACATCTTCCAGAGGATTCTTGCTTTCTGTAGGAGAGGTTCCCAGCTATGCAGTATTTACAAGCTGCAAATCCACACCAGACCTTTCAGGACACTTGCTAGACCATGAAGAGATGGAGGAAATGGATGTGGTTTGATTTGCCCGAGCTGGGTGGGGTCTCAGTGGATCTCAAATGGAATTGACAGAGCAAAGGGAGACCTTTGCGTGCTTTTCAGTCTCCAAGTGAGATTTCCAGCATTGTTTCCAGGCTGCAATCGGAGAATTACCCATCATTATAATTCCATTATAATAACTGGAGGCATGTTCAGTAGCTCAGCATGTTTCCCAGAGGTGGAATGTTTGCACACCCGTAGGTGCTGCTGGCCAAGGTGTTCCCTGGGACACAGGAGCTCCCCCACGGGGGGCTGGGAATGCAGTCACACGTGTTTGGATGGAGCACCCCAAAATTCATGTGGGGCATCTTGCTGACCCCCATGGAACCCTCTCTTTGGAAAATAGAGCCAAAAATCTCACTAAAAAAACTTGGTATCACCCTGATCAGTGTCTCCTCTGTGTTTCCTTGGATTCTCCCCTCCATCTGCACCCCCTGCCCTTTGGACCATACCTACAGTGCCACAGCAAGGCCACACTTGCAGGAGGGCCTCGGAGGTCCCTGGGCACTGCTAATGTGTCCAGCATCATTAAACCACCTGGGAGCTGTTGGAATGGGGATCAGCAACATTAATTAGAGAGCAGTAGAGGGGAATTGCTGGGATCAACCTCTTAGGTGCTGCTTGCTTATTTGAGCTTCAACTGATGAAGAATATGTGGCTTTAGCAGTCCCAGGGTTGTGCTGATGTGGTGTGTTGGAAGTTCTGCAGAGTAAACCTTAATAGATTAATGTTTGTGCTTTTGAGTTACCACAGGATGAGGGCCTGTTGGGGGTGCCTGACCTCTGTGTAAGTGGCCTGTGTAAGGCAACAACACAGACAGTAGATTGCTTAGCTTGGGAACAGATGCCAGGGAATCTGCATCCCAGTCCTTTCCCTTCCTGAACAATCAGTTTTTCTCCTTTGGTGTACAGAAGAATTTATAACCTACCAAGAGACACTGTGTCTGATGCTGACCAGAATTCTTTTCAAAAAATCTTGCATAACACGGATGAAACCAAAACTATAGTGTGCTACAAACAAAGGTAATCCTAAATGCAGTAAAAAATGGGAACACTGGGATTTCCCCAAGACAATTCTCATGTGTCCAGGCTTCACAGGAGTGAGATGACAGCTAGAAAAGAAGGCTGTGATGCCTCAACAGCCACTGAGAACATGACAATAACCAATTGGTTTTGAATTATCTTGCATTCAGTATTTTACAGTAGGAACAAGATAGGGCATAAAACAGGAAGTGCAGAGTAAAAGCCCGCTAACCAAAAGATTTTTTTCAGCAAGAATAAATAAATTTAAAATAATCCAAAATCAACAGCATTAAACCCCAAAATATTTATGTTTAAATATTGAATTTATGCTTTCTTTTGAAATACTTTTGTTGCAAACTCAAGAGGCAGGGCTGTTCACATGCCCAGCTGGCAGCATCTGTCCTTACTGAAGCAAGAGTCATCTGATTCCCATCTTACATAACCCAGAGCTCTGCCTGGCCACGCTGCAGCTGGACAGAGGGAAAAGAACCTGAGCTTTGCTGAAACACATTGTCACAGTGCTGCATCAGTGTTGGTTCACCACGGTGTTTCCAAAAGTCAATTTCAGTAAAGATGCACAGGGTGTTCAATCCTGTCAAGTGTTCTCTCCTCCAGCTGTAAAAATTAACAGGTGTTTGATTTCTCTGAAGTCACTTGTTCTTGGACTCATCCTTCCATGTGGGCTATCCCTTTCAGAAAGTCTGTGTGGCCCAGGTAACCTGAAAGGTAAAGTGCATACATATACATACACACACACACACATATATATACATATATACATATATATATATGTATATAATCACACATGTACACATGCTCATGTCTGTGCTTATACACACACACAGATACTTGTTATGTGTACACATTTTGAAGACCCCAGCCATTCTACCTTGGCTCAGGGAGCAAAGGTCTCCAAACAGGACCCAGATGTCACTTGCACAAAGAAGGTCTTCCCAAGGCAGTCTGGCCAGCTCTCATGCTCCAAGATCCCTGGTCCTCAGAGGCTGAAGGACAGAGTCAGGGACCATCCCTGAGACAGCTGAAAAGCACAAAAAAGGTTTGTTGGTTTGGCTGCTCCCCAGGACCTCCCCTTGCTCAGTCTCCCACTCCACTGCCATGCCCACAGCTTGTACCCAAAGTTTCCCCAAATATTTTGGTTAACAAAGATGGCCTGACCAGGAGGAAATGAAGCTCTTCCTTTTTTCTTTTATTCTTTTATGCAATCATGCATCTGTCTCTCTTGTCCTGTCACCACAGAGATGTGGTTGCTGGATCCTGCAGTTGCCTCCCACTGCCCTCTGAAGCAGCCATAGGGGACAGTGCTTAGACAGCAGGAGGAGCAGCAGAATTCCAGTCCAGCCACAGTGTGGTCTCACAGCCTTCAGATGCAGGCTCCTCAGTGGTCCTTAAAAGCCCTTAATGTAGGTGTAGGTTCGTGAACGTGCCCTGTTACCATATTTGTAAGAGTCTCTTTTTGTCTTAGTGTGGCAGGAGTGCTTAGCACTTTCTAGTGATCTGAATTTTGTTTGTTAAAAAACCCAGCTTGCTATTGTGTAGAATCTGCATAGGAGCATCCCACCTCACTCCAGGGCTGGTTATAATTTAAATAGGAAAGCATTCATCAGGAGTGAGGAGAAACATCTTTTCCTTACTCCCATTCAAGAGCTCAAGGAAATCCTCACAAAAGAAGAGCAAGACTTGGGGCTTTCTCCTAATGCTGCCTTTGAAGTGCCATCTCTTTTCTGTCTCATACACACATCCACAGCAGCACCTGTACTTGTTGGTGTATCCTCAATTAACTAATTTGTTCTGATACATGAAATTCAAGGCACCATGACTCACTTTCTGCCTCACCTCTCAGATATGTGTCCATACCACAAGAACTGAGCACTTCCCAGAGCTGTCAGCCCTGCACGAGCAAATGCTGCTCAGTTTATGGAGCTCTTCAATCCCTCTCCTTTTCCAAGTGGAGGAGACTTTACTCAGAAAACGTTTGCACAAGGAGGGGTTTACATCTGAAGTTTTTTCACTCTTTGTGAGCTTTTGCTTCTCTCTAAACACAACATGGAAGCTCTGCACATTGCTATTCTATGCATAAACCCAATCTCCTGAAAAATTTGCTTCTCCATTGACCTTTTCAATCCATTGAGCTTTTATGTGACTTGGATGCTTTCTTTAGCTAAATATTTATACAGTAAACATTCAATGTATGGATGATTGTTAGGATTGCAAGCTCTGTGGGACAGAGGCTGGTTCCCTGTTTTGCACCTTGCTCAGCCATTGCCAACACAATGCACAGCTACAGCAACAACATTCCTATGGCTTTGGAAGGCACAGACTGTGACTGGATTTGTCAGGCACAATGGAGCTGTTATTAACAATTCCTCTGAGAAAGAAGTTTCCAAATTCACCTTTCCTGCAATGTCTGAGGAGAATGGAGGGGGTGTTGAATTCTATCACGACAATATTAGAAAGAAGATGAGTCAAATATGCCACAAGGGTGTCCATCAAAGAGCAGAGATAAAAGTACTGAATTCCAGCAGCAAATTGTGCCTGGCAGCCACGATGAAATAATGCTGCTTGAAGAGAGTGAGGGGAAGTGTCAGGGCACTCCAGGTGTCAGAAGTGCCTCTGTGAGCTCCAGAAGAGTGAAGTTGTCTCTGCTGCGGCGCTGCAGACTTTCTGTCTGACGCTGAGTGAGTCACTGGCGTGTGGCTCACTGCAGGAGTGCAAGTGCCTGGCTGCTGTGGAAATCAGTGCAGGTCAGGTGCTGAAAGAAATGTAAGGATCTCAGTGTCTTCTCTCCTGTGACGTACAGATAATACTTCCTCTATTCCTTTGTGTGGCAAGGTCTTTGAGGAATTAAGTCATTTATGCTCAAGTCTGAGCTTTGGGGACATTCTTCTCTGCTACTTTGGTACAGCAATAACTGGGGAAGTCCAAAATTTGCTCTGCTGTTTGTGGAGAAGGAACAGCTTGTGGACATTGCAGCCCCAGCACAATCTCTTCTTGCCAGGCAGAGTGGGTAAAAGCCCACGGGGGTCCAGGTGATGCCCAGAGAAACATGACCTGGCACCCTCAATGGCCCCACCTCTGCTCTGGCACCAAGGCAAGGGAGCTCTGCTGTGCTCCTCTTCATCAGTGGGTCTGCCAGGCTCCCGGTGGGGCAATGCTTGTGTTTCCCTGTTGCAGAATGACGGGCAGAACCACAGTGCCTGGGAAATCCTCCCTGAGGGATCATCCGTGTCTGCTGGGCACACGCCGGGTGGCCCAGGCCTTGCCAGCCAGCCCCAGAGGAAGCTGCCTATGCTGTGAAATGAATTTTTTAACCAAGAAACAAAGTTTCCTTTCCTGTAACCCCAGACTTATGAGTCAGCATTTCACACATCAATTATTTACAACAAAAAGCAAGAAAAGCAATTTTAAGATTTTGTAGGATGCAGGGAAAGTGGAGATCTAGCCCACACCACTCCTAAGTTAAATGTATTCCCTTTCACTGCTTTGCAGGTCCCCAAGAAATTTTCTTTATCTTCACACAGTCTTCTGCGTGTAGCAGCTCCAGGCCTCCATTTATGTTTAGCCTCAAGGTCAATGCAAAGCAAACCTGTTTTACTGTTAGAGAAACTACGCACAGAGAGCTGAAATAACTTGGCTATGCCTTTAATTCCCCATACCAGCTATGTCAGGATTCAAAAGCAGCATGTGTGCATTCCCTCCTAGGAGACACAGGAATTCATGTAAGGACTCCTATCCTGTTTGTGCAAGGTAACTGAAGGCTTTCATTTATGCACCCTTGGTAATGAGTGCACACCTCTAAATGAAAATCGCTTTGAGTCACAAGGAAAATCCATGCAACCCTCAAGCTGCATGTCTAACTGTGCTGCTGAACATGGAGCCACAGAGGCTAACAGGGCCTTCCTTAAGTGGCAGAGGGATCCTTTGCTGCCTAATGTCTTTTCCAGCTTCCAAGAGCTGTTTGGCTGTGGTGATGATGTTGTGAGATGGTGACAAAGGATGCAGGAAGTTCTTATGAGGAGGACGCCGTGATAAGGAAGCAAACAAGATGAGCTGTTAATGAAAGACAAAAAGCACTGAGATCCCTCAGAATATGTGGGGATTTTTCTGGTGAGTAATACCAACATTTTAGGAACAGAAAAATGAGTCACTCATACTCCACATGAACTCCTCTCATCCTGCCATGATTCAAGAACAAGTGTATTCCCGTGGAGTCTTTCACCATGGGATAGAGTAAATGATCTCTCCTGTAGAGAAGACAAAGTTTCAGTGTTTGCCCCAGTCCCCCCATGTCCTGAGACACCTGCAGATGGGAAGAGTCATTAGGGCCCTAAGGGAAAACGTGAAACACCTGTGGGCTCTGTCCAGCAAGAAGAGCGGCTCCCCTGTTCTCTCCCCACCCAGCTGGCAGCAATCTGCACCAAAAACTACATAAGGGATTATGTTACAAGCACCTTTCCCTTTCTTCCTCCAGCCCCCAGTTGCAAGGGTGGTGTTGGATGCTGTGGATGTGAAAACTCCCTGCCCCATCTTGTTTGGAGAGATGCAGCTGCATGAAGTAAGTTGGGTGGGTGAAGGTCTTTGTTATGATGAGCTGGTCATGGGCTCTTGCACAGGCACTCATGGGAGGGCTGTGAGCAGTATCTGTAAACAGGTTTCATGCAAACATCGTTATCCTTGGCAGCTGCAGTGAAAAAGCTGTGGCTCAAACGAGCGTCTGGTTCCTCAGTCTTTCCTGTGCTATGATCTCATGTTACAATGTGAGCAAACTTCCTATCTGTAAAGAAGGGAAGTAGAGAAGCCTCTGGGGAGCTGAGGTGGATTTTCCCTTCTTCCCATCAGGTGCTACTTTTAGCACAGGGCTGTGGTATAACCAGGAGCCTGGTCAGTGTTAATCAGGGCTCCTTGCAGCCCTGCTGGTGAGATGCTGACCCTCCATGCTTCTGGCTGAGCTGCTGCTGTGCAAGCAGCATGTGGTGTGGCCTCAGGGGTCCTGCTTGCTTTGGGACCCTGCCCTGTTCCATCAGTGCTGGGTTCCCTTGAAGAAGAAGGTGGAGGAAGAGGTCAGCATGTCCAAACTGAGCCTCCAAGAGGCAGGGGGCGGGTGCTGGCATGAAGGGGCTGCATCAGGCTAGCTGTTCTGGCAAGCTGCTTTGTAGCTTTACTTTTTTTTCCCTAGCCCAAGATATGGGGCTATTACTGTGCCTGGGAGCACCCTGGTTGTTCAGGGAAGAGGGGAGGGTCTGTGTATTCCCATGCAGCAGGGATCCTGGGGGACCCGTGGCTTCCCAGCTGGGCATACTTGGCAATGGGTGAGTTTTATACCATCCTGTGCCAGCCAGCTACAGCAAGAACAGCAGGAACTTGTCGGGATACCTTTGGGATCCAGGTGTTTATTTTGATAGCGTGGCTGTGTTTGGATTTGTGCTTGCGATTTTTCTTTTTTTAGAAGCAGAGTGGATTAGTCCTGGCTTGTGCAATTGTTGTACCACATTCTGGCTTTGTGTTGTACAGGGCTCGGCAGTGGTGTCAGGAGATGTGCCCCTTAAGTACTCTTATTATTTATCCTCATTGTGCAAGCTGCACCAAATAAGTACCAGGCATTTCCAGAAATTGCTATTGATTGGGCAACTGTTTACAAAGCTAATCAATAAGTCCCCCCCACCACCTATTTATTTGTGATACAACTGCTCTCTTTGTGTGCCTCGTGTGCTTTCCAGAGTTTGTAATTTGTCCAGTGTAAATAGCTGATTTCATTCTTTTTCCTGGGGAAAAAATAGCCCTGCTATTATAATGCCATGTCTCTTCTGGTGAGGGAGGTGTATGTGTCTTCCTGCCTTTAGGGTGGGTAATCTCACCCTTCACAGGAAGAAGATGAAGGGATGGGAAAGAGCCTTGTTGTTTCCTGAACACCAGAGTTACTGAAGTCTCCTGTGGATTTTTGTCCTTTGGCCTTTTCATCCTACTTCTGTTTCTATCATAATAAGCCCAGCTCTTTTCACACTGCTCTTCCTGTGGCTCCGTGACACGGAAGATAACGTAATGCTGGAGCTGGGACAGAGCTGGGCAGGCTCTGGTTGGCCAGGCAGGACACACGTGTGCTTGGCCAGGCAGCTGCTGCCACGTGCCCTTCCACACTGGGAACTCCTCTGGATCTCTACCTCCTGTCCTCTGCGGGTTCTGCCAGTTCCTGTGGGCACTTCTTGTTGCTGAAATTTCTACCACTCTTTCGAACGGGACCCAATTGAGTCAAAACCTTCCAAAGTTCTTTGAGAAGGATGGATGGTGGATTATCTGAGTGTTAGTCCAAAAAGAATCCTTTGTGTGGATGGCTGAATTGCCAAAACATTTAGAGTTATATTTAGGGCTCAAATTAAGATGAATTTGGACATCTTCCTCTTCTGGCCTCAAATTACTTTGTTTATGCTGCCCCTCCAGGCCTGGTTTGCCTATGGTGAGAATGAGAAAGCACATAAAGCCCTTCTAAAGATTTCCCCACAAACTGTAAACACCAGAATTTTGCAAGATCTTATTCTGTAGTGTGGGACTACGACTAAAGAAACATTGGCTTTTCCTGCTCCACTCTGTGTCCTGTGTGAACTTGGATACATTAATGTCCCCAGCTGTCTTCTCCATTAAGAAGAAACAAACTTGCATTTGATTTTCAAAACCCGATGTATCCCACATTTCTCTCTGAAATTTCCCAGTTTGATCTGTACAGTCACCACATTTAGCCCTATTTTGCACAATTCACTTTACTCTCACACACAGAGATCCAGCTACTGGATCCAGGATGGGATTTAAATCAACAGGCTTACATGTTGACAATATCTTTCCAAGATTTTGAGAGATTTTCTTAGATTTTCTTACTGCCCTGGCCACAATACTAAGCAAGGCCAAAACCAAAGTAGTGTAGAATGTGGTGCGTAAGAATATAAATTATTTTCAAAATAGTAACACTGGTATCTTTATTATGTTATTTCAGAAATTGTAGAACCAGTTGATCAGCCAACCTAAACAGGGCAACCCAAATAATCCTTGTTACAAAAGCATCTTGAAAATCAATGGCAAGGCAATAGTGTGCTCTGTATGAGGGAGTTGGAGTTTTTAAAAGTTATATGTGCTGTTTGGACAAGTGGGTGACTGTCCAGCTAGAGCACAAATAGTCTAAAACAAACCACAGTAAATGCTGCTTCTTCCCTAGATGATCCCTACAGGGCATGGGAAGGAGCCGAGTGTCTTGGGAAGGGGCAGTTTTGAGGATGCTGTGGGTACAGGGCTGGGTGAGGTGGCTGCAGAGGGAATCTTGGAGCAGTGACCAAAGGGGAAATGTGGGGGACACTAGAGAACATGTGCTGGTGGAGGGAAAGGACGTGCAGTGAAAATTCTTTGATTGTGAAAAGAAGACTCTCGAGGCCAGAAAAAGCTTGGAAGACAAAGGTGAATGATGAAATACTGTGTTTCTCCTTCTAACAAGAGCTCCTATTGCCCATTTTCATGAGGTTTTTAAACAACAAAAGGGACTTTCTTTGGCACTAGGTACAGTATAATACCATGTCCTGAAAAAGTCAAATTGACCTGTGTATAATTAATGTTTCTTTTTAATATACATGAAGGCTTGCAGCCAGTGGAGCTAAGCTCTTAAAATGTGAACCTTTGTCTTCTGACTTTGGTTGAGATTACATCAATTCGAGGCTGTAGACACAATTAAAATTAACTCCTATTCTTTCCTTCTGCTCCTCTGTACACTCAGTTGCTTGTCCACACCCTCAGCTTCTTGGATCATTGACTCAGATGTTTAAATGGAAAAATACTTAGCACAAGTTTATTGCAATGAGCAGAAGCAAAGAGGGTCTCTGCAAATATCTTGGTTCTTTGTGTGCAGCTGGGTTCCCCTTTGTTTACTTTACTTCCCAAGTTATTTTCAAGCCTCTAAGGTCATTGCTAGTTAATAGTTGGCTAGAAATCAATAGACAGAGAGATGGTTAAAGATAAGTTTTAATAATGGGTGCAATCAAATTCTAGCAACTTTTTATCTCTCTGCCTCTGCTAGTGGTGGGTGTTTTTTGTGCATTGATTCCATTTATCTTCCAGCTGTACAAACTCCAGGCAGGATTTTTATCTTTGTAAAATAAAAAGTGGAAGCCCACCCTGGTGGTTAGTGCCCTGCTGTTGGAGAGCTGAGCCCAAATGTGCTTCAATGCTTTCCATCATTTTTAACAGGATTTTCATCCCATGTTCACCATCATTCTGAGGAAACAAAGCCCCTGTACAAGGGAGCAAGAGCATCATCATCTTTTGACTGCTCTCTAAATGCATGGGGCATCTCAAAGCCTCAAGGAGCTTTGCTCGTGAGTTCAGTTGTTAAGTGGCTTCTGCACCTCTGAGCATTTTGAAGCCAGATTTTAAAATCTTCATTTTGGAAGAGAAAGTGCTGTGATTTGATTTATGCCTTTAAACACAGGGTTTGCTCAATTTGGAGCATGTGCAGGGCACTGCAGAAGCCTAATAGTTATCTCTTGCCAGCTGGACATCACCACACACAAAGCAGATCTCTCACAAATACCCATGGTGTTGAGTGATCACTTGAACAAGTGTGTTCAAAGTGTGCTGGAGACAGTGGCTGCTCTGGGCTCAGATCAGGTGCTGCATGATGCTGCTTGTCAAGAGCTTCCTTGGCTGCCCACAGCTCGCCTGCTGATCCTGTGCCTGGCACCAGGTTCTGTTCCTGAGGGCTTTGCAGAATTTTATTGGGCTGTGATGCAATGGCATCCCATCCCTCCTGCTGCAGCACATTCACCCACAGAGGTATGGCTGGCACTTCCATGCCTGCTCAAGCAGGTGAAAGGCTTACACACTGCACCTAAAGCCCTGCCAGATGTTTTCACAAATATGGAAAACCATTGGGATGGCCTGGGCTTGGAGTTCCTGCAAAGAATTTGAGGGACTTGAGCTCAGTTCCCTGTTCTGCTCCAGGCTTCATCTTCTGTCCCAGGCAAATTACAGCAGTGCTGTGATTCAGTAGGAGTACAATGGGAATAGCAGGAGTGCCCCAATTTGTGGGATTATTGTGGGGCTAAATTCCTCTTAGACTCAGGATACTGTGATCAGGACAGCCATATGAGCAACGGTATAAAAAGTGACTTGATATGCCAAATCTTCAGGGAAAGGTTTTGGGAGTGCTAAACCTGGCCCTGTGGGAAGGGACTCTATAACCATCTGGGTGCTCAGGACCTTCTCCTGTGAAACCACTGGCAAATCCTGAAGGTGTTGCCACACTGGCAGGTCAGCTGAAAACTTGCAGAAGCACCACAGGCACCTGAGGTTCTCCTCTTGTAAAAGCTCTGTCCAGGCCATGAATCAGGGAAATTAATTTAGCCTGTGAATTCAGGGTTATGGATTCATTCTGTGAGTGACAAAGAGCTGCAGGGCATTAATTAACTGGCCAAAATGACCTGCTCAGGAATTGCCAAGAGCCTGAAAATGTTTTCAGCTTCTCTGGAGTACTGAGACACTTCAATGAGTGCAAGGGAAGGCAGGAACTTGCAAAAGTTACCAGTGGCTGCGCTGCCCTCTCAAAGCTTGCACTCTCCTTACACACATCACATCTCCAGAAGAGCTTTTCCTCCTTCCTACCCCTCTCCACCCCTCCCTTCTTTCCACAAGAGTTGTTCTGCCTGCAGAAAGACTTCCTTGGCCAATGGCACCACTTGTCAATCCACTACGGGCAAAAGCTGGTTTGGCAATTTCAGCCAGCCCAAGGGACATCTGTTTGGGTAACTGAAGAACACCAGGGCATTACTTCTAATGATTTGCTGGTGGATAAGATGGGAACTGTTCATTACAAGCCCTCCTGGAGATGCATGTTCTCAATTATTCTAGTAGTAACTTCTGAGTAACTACATAAGGTATTAGGGAAATGCAAAGTGGCACAACAAAGAATGGCAGAATGTCTTGGGGGGTGACTTGTTGAACACCCAGACAGCATATGGAGTCCATTTTCATTATGACACATAAATGAAAACTGTTCACAAGTAGAGTATTTTACATTTATATGTAAATAGAGTATGCCATTTCAAAATTATTAGGTGAAAGCTGAGTTACCAGTTTGTTGTTACTAGTTGGCAGTAACAGGACATCTCAATGGATTTGAGGTACTCCTGTTTATCTGGGTATTCTAGGACGCAACCTCTCTGCAGTGGCATTGTCTAGCACACCAGCTCATCACATTGTCTAGGAATTATTTCCTAGGTGGCCTATCTCTTGTGAATAATTTCCACTCCACTTCAGGAAGTAAAATCTCTGCATTAATGCTCTTGATAATACATTAGGAGAGACAAATGTCTTGCCCCAGTTTTACCAGCCTTTCTTCATGGATTTTGGCCATAAAGCAGTAAAATCAAAATACAGCTGAGAACCTATTCCTGCTTTCAGTGGGCAAATCATATCATACCTCTCAATCAAAATGCTAAATATAATTTAATTCCTCCTGATCCATCTTCTGAGGCTAGAGGCCGTTTGTTTGTCCATGAGGATCAGCAGGTGAGAGCAGAGTTTCCTGGTGCTTCTAAAGGACAGCCTGTACACGCTCTGTGCCCCTGCCTCTGGTGCTGTGTGAGTGCTGTGTGGCCAGTCACACCTGGCACAGAGCCACACCTGAAACCCAAACCTTTGCTGGGCTGATAAGCCAAGTCATGTAACGAGAAAGGAACGCTCTGCCTTGCTTTTGAACACACTCAAGGACACACACAAAGTCAGCTTGTCCAAAGGCAGGAAGGATTTGTTTGAAAAGAGATGCAGGGAAAAAAAGTAAAACCCATATTTTTTTAATACTGAGCAAACAAAGTGAGGGTTGGGATGTTTGTGGATTAGGACTTAAAATCTGTGAGCATTAAGCTTTCATTTGTTTTGAATAAGGCCAAGGTCACAAACGACCTGAAGTTGTGGTTGTGTTGCTTTGCATGAAGAACTGGTTTGGGTTTGTGAATGAGCAGTAAATTTGGCTCAAAACTGCTTCTCAGAGCCCAAGCCTATTTGCTCCTTAGCATCAAATACCGTTTGAGTTTTGGTCAAGGCAAGAATAGGGATGTTGGTATCAAATGTTTTCCCATGGTTTGCAGACAGCATTTTGACTTCTGTTTCAAAAGGATATTTTTGACGTGCATAACTTTGGTTTGAAAGTGCAGAAAGAGGGAAGGCAAACTCCAAACACACAATGTTGCTTGTCAAATGAAATGTTTTGGACTGACCCTCAAGTAGGTGTCCCAATAACCTTTGTTTGTCTGAAATTGTGTGTTTTCCACTTGGTTGTCAAGGCTGAAGAAAGGAAAGTCTTCCTTGTAGTCCCACCTTAAATGAGAGTATCAGGTAGGAGATCACATAAAGGTTCTGGGCTCATTACTTTGGGTGCAGCACAGGCAAGTAGCAAAAACAACCTTCCCCTCCCTGATGAACGCCTGAACAGGAATTAGACAGGATGCAACAAGTGGACAAAACGCAAATGGGAGTGCTGGAGGAGGATGAAATGAGGAGGAAGCTGTGCCTCGCCATGGGCGAGCCTGCTGCCAGATGGGTGTGAGGGGTAGGCTTGTGGCAGAGAGGTGTTTTGAGGAGCTATGTGAAAGATGCTACTCTGCCTGTTGATGTGAATTTTGAAGCCCACATGGTAAAAAATAATCTCTGCTGTTTTTGGCATTAGTGACTGGTAGTTTCATCAACAAGACCTGAATGTGAATGCTGTCATGGGAGTTTCTGTTTTCTTCACTGTCTCAGATAGTGCTATAAGTCATGCTCAAAGCTTGTTGACGTTGTCTGGGCCCACTGCCAAGGCCCATGCAGGAACTATCTGGGGGCAGGGGGCTTTCTCTCGTGGGCAGTCAACCCAAAAGCTTTTCATCTTCAGAAAATGTCAGTTAACAGATCGAAGATGCTCAAAAATGCCAATTGCCCCTGGTTCCTGTTGTCTGCAAACTGGAGTGCTGGGTGCTCAGGTCATGACTTGAATAAACATCAGAGTAGGATTCCCTGCAGCAGCCAGATGCCTGAGCACTGTGCAACCCAGTGGCTCTCAGACACTCACAAAGATATTCTTGTTGATTCTTCAGCAAGTGCTGAACTGGAGACTTAGATCAGACTCCTGCCCGGAGCCTGTGATTCGCAAAGCAGCTCCAGGAAGATAAGGCAAACTTTTAACTTGGTTCAACTCCCTTTGACACCTCTGGAAATGTGCAGCCAAGGCAGAGAACAGGGATGAAATGAGAGGCAGTGCAAGGTAGCACTGCAGCTACCAAATAATGGTCCAATACTTTTTCTTCCAGAGTAACCCACAGCTGATCAATAGAATCAATTAAAACTGTGGTCATGATGAAGCAGTTGATTGATACCTGCCCCCTCAAGGCTTGATGATTCTGTTGCCATTCAGGTGAGGAGCCTCTTAGGGGGTTTCTCCAAAAGAAATGAGAAGAATAGCTACTAAACTGGAGGAGAATGTTATTTGCTAACCACAGAATCTTGGGCTGATAATTGAGAGGAAGTTTCTTGCAGAGTTTGAAATTTCTTCCCAGTAGGAGCAACCAATGTAAGAATGCCCTGCACAAGGATGTGGCTTGAAAAACTTCAACAGGTTGTCACAATTATAAGAAAAGGTTTGCAATAGCAAAAGCTTAAAAATAATAATCTGGGGGTCTTTCCAATCTCCTGTTCCAGTTGTGATCATATTGTGAGGTTAGCTCTTTTTTTTTCAAAGCAAACTGGACTAAAACTGAATTCCTTGGTATCATTTTAGTCTATTCCTATCCCTAACCAAGCTATTAACTTGTAGCATTGGTTATTAAAGGCACCTGTGATCCCCTACAAATCTCCAGAGCCAACTGGCTGCCTACTTCTCCTTCCTGATCTGGTTTGAGGTCAAGATCTGAATATGCTTCAGCACTCCAGTCCAATTAAAAAATTCAATTTGTGTTTAAAATTTGTTTGGGGGGTCTTTAATTCCCTGCTGTAGATTCCTCCCCTCCTTGCAAAGTGGTAGGGAAAAGCATGTTCCGTGTTATTAAATGACTCACCAAAGTAGCACAGTGGCTTAGAGGGCTTATGTGAGGCTTAGTGTACTCAATGGAGCACGGTGGGATACCCAGCACTGTCTGCCAGGTCAGGAGTTGAATTGGAGCTATCTGAGTGATATTATCCAGGATGCCTGGGGACAGAGGAAATTAAAAGTCACTAACGCTCAATGCCCTGAGCCAAGACTCAATTGCAGAAGCACCTGCAGGGTTGGCCTGCACACCTACTGCCTTTTTTTTTCTTTTTTATTTTTTTTTCCCTTGGTTGACTCTTAAATGCGTTTTTATTTCCAAGTCAGTGGATGGCATAAGGCTGGCTCTGGATGGCTGAAATAGTCAGGGATGAGGCAGAATGGGATTCACTGATGTGCAAAAGACCTTGGACACTGTTGGGAGTGAGGGAGAAGAGTGATGGGAAATGAGCAGCTCTTTCCCTTTTGACTTGTGATCTCTAAGCCTACAAAAAATAAATGTGGGTGATGGGCTTTGCAGCCTGACTGGGAAGGGTGGGGGAAGCAAGGCAGAAACAGGCTAAGGCTGTCCCAAATTTTTTTTACAAGGTTTTTCCAAGGAAAATCTAGGGTTTCAACTGACCATAATTTTACTGGGAGAAATATCTGCTCTTGAATTCCTTCCCCCCTGCTTCTTTTTTACGCTGGAAGTTAAAATAATGGAAATAATTTTGGATCAAATGAAGCATCCCTCTTTTGTTTTTTGCACTTTTTAGAAGATAATAAAAAGTTTTATTTAAAAGAGATTGGAGTAGAATGTGAAATATCAAGGTGAGCTGAAAGTTCTGGAAAAAAAATTCTTCAGTTTGACTCAAAATAAAACCTTCAGATTATTCTGAACTGCCAGTGAACCGAAAAATCAGTCATTTGCACTAATGATAAGTAACTGGCAGGTTGTTTTGCCTGTCAAATTCTGTGTCTTGTGGAGTGAGCACATTGTTGTCTGCTGACATGATCTACTGAGCTGTTAAAAAAAAATCAAATACGGCTCCTCTCTGTTGGCAATAAGGCTTGCTGACAGGTGCAAGGCACTCACATTCTCATGTCTGGGCTGTGGGGATGAGGGACCCCAATCCCAGTCGTGTTCTCAGAAACCACCCTGGCCTAAGAAACACACCAAAATTTTCCTCTGAGTAGTGATGTTCAGAGACTGTCACAGCAATAACCGCTGATTATCTGGATGGCAGTGGCATCTGCATGCAGCCACCCATGCCAGGGCAGGACACAATACCACAGTGTGTCCCAATGGGGAAGTCAGAGCACAAGGTGCTGGGGGAGGAGGGAGTAACTGTGCTTTTCTCAGCCCTCTGCTAAGGGCTGGAGTCACCCATCACCATAAACGAGGGCAAATGACAAAAATCAGCTGGACCGGCCAGTGAGGTAAAGAAAAATTAAAAAAGAAAAGAAAATCTGTGTGTCTCCTTGTTCCTCCTTCTAGTGGGAGATGGATCTGTGTGTTGGGAAGAAAATTAACTTCTCCCACAAATATATGTTCCACACCCCATGTATCTTGGCACTTGTACTTCAGTGCTTGTACTTATTTACCCTTGGGTGCTTTCCTGGTAACACTGCCAGGGGAACAGGCTGCCTTACAGACTACATGGACAGGAAAGAACAGGGGAAATGTAATAACTGTAATTTCATGGTACCTCTACCAGGTGACCCAAGACTCACTGAGTGAGGTGGTGTCTGAGCTGGAAGGAAGTTCTGGGAAACTGTATGAAGGTCTGGGTTTCACCTGAGGTGCTTCTGGTGGTTGTGGTTAAGGCAGAAATTGGTAGTTTGGCAGCTAAACCAAATCAGAGTTTAGGGTTGTGTGTGAAATGAGCTGCTGGTGTGGGCTAGACCTCTCATCTTCATATGGTTCCTCCTGTCTGCTGTGCTGGTCCCAGGGGGTTTGTGGCCCTACAGAAGCAGAGGCAGCTCAGCAGGAGCCTGCCCAGTGCAGCTCCAGGACTGGCTGCTGGAGAAGCTCTTGGCAGCTTTGTCATGATGTGGGGACAAGCCTGAGGCTCCCATCTAAGGAATGGTTTTGGTAGTACAGTGCACTTAAGTGCTCTAGGGCTTAGGTTCTGTCTGGTGATTCGGTGTTTTAGTTCTGTTAGACCCTGCATGGCTGCTGCCCTAAGGAAAGGGAATCAGTCTGGTGAGCAGAGCATGCACAGGATCCAGGTCTAGATCTAACACCAGCTTGCTGTCATCTCTGGGATCCTCTTGTGCTGGCAAAGAGCAAAACTCAGTAACTATAAAGCTTATTTCTCAGAAAAAAATCGGGCCATGGTACAAGTAAGTATCACTCTAGAAACTAAACAAGCTGCTGCAAACCAGAGTAGAGTAACATGTGGGGCTGTGCTCCCATCCCCTGCTTGAAGAACATAATTCCTTTCATTTTCCTTCCTTCATTTAGCTTTATTCTCTAAAACATGAGGTGCCAGGTCCACCAGATGCCTGTGAAGAGGCACAGTCACAGCTGGTGTGGTAGGGGAAGGGAGGGCAGGGCTGGAGCAAGTTACCCATGGTTCATTTGCTCAGAAGCCATCGTGCACACAATCTTCTTTGTTTTTTGGGGTTTTTTTCCTAACTTAAACAATCCAAACCACTGTCTTGGGTCCTTGGTGCCTGTTTTCCCAGGGCAGTTGGGTAGCAAATCATGGTGCAAATAACACCACCAGTAAATGGCTGCTTTCCCTGTGCACCCTCCCGGGTGCCCCTATACTTTGTTCCCAGGAGAGTGGCATGAAGGCTGCAGCGGTGCTGGTGCTTTCTGCAAACCCCATCTGAGGCTGAGGAGCCGGGTTCAACAGGCAGCTCTGGCTGCCAGGTCCTGCCTTTACTTGCTGGTTGCATTTCCTTATCTGGGGATGGCTCCTGATGCCAAGTCCTGACTGTCCTCACGTACGCTTGCAGCTTCTGCCACGAACATGACCTGTGCACGTGCTCCTGCTTGGACCTGACCCTTGTCGTGGTGAGAAAGGACAACAGACCTAGCTTTTCATCTTCAGAGGTGCTTGGTATTCACACCCTGGGTGCTATGTCATGCATGATAATGCATGCCCTGTCCATGCCCTCCTCAATCTTACTCCTTTTGCCTTCCTCCTGTTACACTTGTCCCTATTGGATTTTCAAGCTGACGAATTAATTTCTGGGTTTTAAGTTGCAGAGGTTATCACAGAACAAAAACTGCATCTCTTTTTACCTCTTTTCTGTTAGTCACCCAACAGGATCTCATCTCCAAATAACCCTCTAGCCCTCAAGGATTTAACCACTTGTCTCTTCTGCTTCCTATCCTGCCAGGCACAGGCTGCCCACAGTCCCTTTCTGACTCAGTTCTGCTGAGGGTGAACCAATAGCTGCCTTCCTTGGCCATTTCTGCCAAAGGTGGAACTTTCCAGATGGATTAGAGCTACAGCTTAAGAGATGCAGCACAAAGTGTCTGTTGTGCTTTGGTAGTCTCTGAAAAAAGAAGCCGGAGCAAATTAGTTTCATTTGTGGAAGGGCCATTTCTCGACTGTACTTCTAAAAATCAATACAGAATAAATCCCATGTGTTAGTGGAGAGGTGTATATTAGACTGCAGCTATCACTATCCCAGCTTGAGGTCAAGAACTCCCAAAGGGTTTGGTGAGTTTCCTTAGTTACATTGGACAGCATAAAAATACTTGGGGAATTCGTGCTCCAAGAGAGAAATCAGCTGCCCCCTTACCAGTGCCACCTAAGGGTACTCTGTGCACCCAGGTCCTTCATGAACAGACAGTTTGCACCATCTTAAGAGGCAGCAGGTATTGACCATGCGGGTCCTGGGTGGCAAATTTCAGGAGAGAAAGGAATAAACTATCCATAGTAGCCAAATTATTCATGACACCCAGGACAGTGTGCTGGGTCAGTGGAACTTGTAGCATCTGGTCCGTGCCCCATCTCTTAAAATAATAGGCTCTGTCCTGGAAAACAGATTATAGGATGTAATTCTGAACCACCAGGAAGAGGACAAGGCAGGATTACTGGGTCTTTTTCACTTATCGTAACCTGTGACCTATTTCTCCAGAAAGAAGGTGACTAGGTCAGGCCAGAAGGGGTGACAGCTCTTTCCATAAACATTCCCCAACTTGGAAGAAGTTGTCTACACAGAAACAGGAAGGAGTTAAACCCTAAAACAGGGATGCAAAAAAAAATCTGCACTGGACAAAAAAAAGTGTCATGCTCTTTAATTTTTAGCTTTTCTTTATGGAATTTGCAGGACTTTGTTTACACTGAATGTAAAGCCTAACCAAGATCAACATGTCCTTGATTTTGCTTTGCATGTTAAGTGCTGCATATTTACCCCTTGCCACCTAATTTGTGAATTTGCCAGGAATCAAAACATCCATTTAAACTAGCCTGGAAGATAGCAAAATATGAATACAGCTAGATCATTATCTAAGGCATGGTTATGATGTACTGAGGGTGGCATTTCAAAGTCCTATGAACTATAAAAATGCTTCTAGACATAGGAGAATAAAACACACATTAAAAAAAAATTAAAATAACACCACCACCACTCCCTTTCCCCGTAAAAAAAACCAAAACAACTACAGAAAAAAAGCCACCACAGAAAAATTTTATTTGGTCCAAAATCTGATTGCTAGTAGAAATTAAACTGGAACATTTCAGGTTAAAAATTTTTTTCCTGTGGAAAAGCAGTAGAGGCCTGGGAACTATCCAAGGTTGGATGTTGCAACCTGCCTTGAGACAGCCCCATGGGTGAATCCCAGCCTTTGCTGAAACTCTCTGGCCTATTCCCCAGGGGAGAAGCAGGCTGCAATTCACCCTTGGGCTAAAAACCTGGTAGGAAATAAGGTCCATCTGGAGACCAGGGGAAGAGAGACCCTCTAATCTTCAATGTTTGTGCAAGTCCAGGGTCTTTAAGGGGCAGATGAGTGAGTGGCCAGCATGGGGTGGAAGTGCACAGAGACTTTAGGATTATCTCTTTTTGTGGGTGCAGTTGGTCTGATTTGCCCCGAGTTGTCTGTCTTGATGAAGGTGCCATGACCATGTAGAGAAGAGTCTGTCTTGTTTAAATTATTCTTTATATTTGGTTGGTTTTCCCATAGAAACAGTCTGGTAGGGAACAGCAAGTTTTGAAGCTAAACCAAGTCTTTATGAGAAAATACTGCTAGAAATGGGGTCTTTATACAACTTTTGGTTTTAATGATCTAGGAGGATTTCTGGCATTTCAGTACTTGCACCTTAATGTTGCTCAAAGCATAATGTTCAACAGGGGATAAAAAAGGTAGTCTTTGTCAAATCGAGACTGTCAATATTTTATTCCATTTTTTCCAGGTATCAGACAATGCAGGTGTTGGTCCATTAGAACCCTGAACTGGGAAAAACGTAGCTGCTTGATCTGTGCAAGTGTTGGGATATCTTATGACACCTGCTGCCTTAGTTTGCCCATTTGTAAAACAGAAATTGTTATGGTTTTCTTCTGTTTTTCAAACACCTTTGAAAGCTGGACAGAGATGCCCATATGATGTTTTAGTAAGCAATTCACACACAAAAAATGCATAAATGAAATAAAATAAGCTAAACATGAAATAAAGGAGATTTTTACTTTCTTGCTGTTTTTGTGACCTGTCTTACAAAGGAAGGGGAAATCCTTCTGCAGCTCAGGTTGCAAATTGAGCTTAGCTGCATTATTAGACATCAGAAAATCCAGCCTGGCAGGAGCAGGAGGAAGCCAGCCTTCCTACGCATCACTGTCAGGCAGCTATTGCCTTCACTCCAGTGTCGTGGGAATGAATTATCTCTGGAACTGCTGGGCTTTTATTTCTGCATGTAGGCTCTCAGGAAAGGAAAGTGCACAGGATTTTCAGGGTTGCTAAGAAAGCAGCAAGTGACATCAATCTGAATCTTATATTGTTGATGCACCATGGAAGTTAATAAGGTTAGCTGGAAGTGTTAATTGTTCTACACTGCTTGCTGTCTATGCTTGCTCTGGAAAATTCATGCATAGCAGCAGCTGAAAACTCAGCAAAAAGTGCTTTAACAGAGGAAATGGGCAACATTTGGCCCAGTAAAATCATAATGCAGGTGGCTGAGAAATCACTCACTCAATTATATGCATGAGGGGGACTCCATTTAAGAGCAACATTTGGAGCTTTATGGGCAACATAAAAGGAGAGAGAATGAGGTTTTTATATCGCTGTGCTCAGTTGTAGAAGAAGCAGGAGGTTGTTTCCCACCCTTTTGCATATGCTTGGACTGTGCAGGGAAAATGAAAATGTCTGCTCAGAGATTTGGATGACACCTGGGGAGGATGGGCTGGAGCTATTCCAGAGACCCCCTGCACACACCCTGCTACACCCCCTATTACACAGAGATTTTGTGTGATCATGACTGGGCAATGTCAAAACAAAAGCCATACTCTAAAAATAAAACCTTTGGCTCCTTTACTAACAGTGAACTCTCAAAGCAAAAGAAGTTTTTAAAAAAATTATGATCATAATTAATTGCTGCTTTTCTTGTCCCATGGCAGTTGTTACAGCAAGTGAAGTTAGATTATCTCCCAGCACACACAGCTCCTCCCATTTTTATCATCCTTCTGTCTTCTGTAGGGACCCTGCCCCTGGAATTCACAGCTAAATCTCTTTATTAAAGTTTCTTTTCTAATGCTTATGTTGGCTGAGAGAAAAAGCACAAGTAAGAGTGCACACCTTCCACAGCAAAGTATTTGTATTTTCCTTTGCTTTAAATTCTTCTAGTGCCTTAATATCTGATTTTTGTGAGGCTGGGCTGACAGTGCTGCCACTTTGACACTGCAGCATCTGTGTCCATCCTTTCCTCCAGGCATGCCAGTACCTGCACTCTCCCCATTGCTCCTTCCTACTGGAGATTAGAAGAACCAAAACATTTTATTTTCTGCTGCTATAGATAGTCCTTTTAATCTGTTAAGAGAAGGTTCATCCACTAGCTCAGTGCTGTCTTTGCATTTTTAACAGAGAAGTGCCTAATTTATTTTTCTATTAAACAAAATACAAAACTACCCCAAATACTTTTTTTTTTTTTTCCTGCTGTAAAGCTTGACATCTGGGCCTGTAACAGCTCATCAGTAGGTTTGTGAGATGAAGCAAATGACATTTCTATATAGAGCACCGGCTGCTCTAGGAGTCAGTTGGTGAAATGGAACTGCAAAGAATTTGGTACTGAGTGATGATCTTCATGCAGGGATCTCGGAGTGCAGGAGTCCCCACTTTGCTGACACAGATGATGGGTGGCTCGCTCCAGCCTGCACAGCAAAATTGGCCTCACAGCTGAGTATCTCTGGAGACCTGCACACAGAGCACTCTGGAGCAGGACTCACATCTCTGTGTTTTATAAAGCCCTTTGACCCTGCTGTGGACAGAAGTGCATCTGTAAGTAGCTGTACATGAAACACTCATTCCATCCTTGGTATGCACGCAACCCACTTGGGTGCTTGCTTGCTCCAGTGCCTTGGCACAAGAGAACTTGCACTTTGCTTCCCTACACATGTGCTGTTTGAGCTGTATTCAGTATAAACATTGTTTCTGTGTGTTAAAACACAGCACGAGAGCACGGCAGCACTGCCCTGCCCTGCCCTCAGCAGCCCCACTCCAGAAGAAAGGCTGAAAAGCAGTTCCCAGCAGAACTGCTAGGAGTACAGAGCCAGACCAAAACCCAGTGACCTGAAGCAGCTTGAAGATGAATCTGGTAAAGTCCTGGGAAATGTTTACTTCCAGCAGCAGGAGACTGGACTCAGCAGCCTGAGCCTCCCCTCTGTGCCCTGTTTGTCCCCCTGGGGGCTGGTGGCCAGGTCCCTGCCCCTGTTTGTCCCCCTGGGGGCTGGTGGCCAGGTCCCTGCCCCTGTTTGTCCCCCTGGGGGCTGGTGGCCAGGTCCCTGCCCCTGTTTGTCCCCCTGGGGGCTGGTGGCCAGGTCCCTGCCCCTGTTTGTTCCCCTGGGGGCTGGTGGCCAGGTCCCTGCCCCTGTTTGTCCCCCTGGGGGCTGGTGGCCAGGTCCCTGCCCTGGCCACACCCGTTGGTTTCTGGGGTTGAGTCCGGGCTGAGCTTTCCCCTTCCCGCTGGTGCTGAACGCCGGCCCCAGCCCCGCTTCCCAGGATAGCTCCTTGGCTGGAGCTCAGGGAATCGGCCCGACGGTGGAAAGGGAGGGAGTGCTGCCCCTGACTGCGATGCCCTTCACTGCAGAGAGGCAGGAGCCTCCCGGCAGGGGACCACGGTTCATCTCCTTGTAAGCAAGCTCAGAGAGGAGGCACGCTGCTGTAAAGGATTTTGTGTTCCTCGGGATCGCTTTGTTCCTCCCCAGCTGCCCAGCAGCGCTGTGGCTGTGATGATCCTGCTGTTGCCTCTCCCGTGGGATTCACTCTGGCAATGCCAAGCTCTTCACAGCATCAGTGGAGCTCAGGGATGCTCCTTACACAGGTACTTTCCAGTGTGTGACTGTGTGGATGGCAGGAAGGGTTGGAAGGAATGGGGCACACAGTTAAGCACCCCTCTTCCCAGTACCAGCAACCTCCATGTGATGAGACACATGAAGATATTCTGATTATCACCAATTACAGCACCTCTGTGGTTCTGGTGTTCCTGAACAAATCCTCCATCTCTCCCACCTCCTTTTAACCTCTGGAGTGGCTGGGCAGTGCCAGGCAAATTCTGCCTGTGATGATGTGCATAAACCTTGTGCAGAGGCAATTAATGTGCTTTAGTGAAGGCTGGAAATCTGGTTCTGTGCTCCAGCTTGTACATTCAATAGCAAAGATATTCAGATCCAGCTGCACCATCTCAAGCCACATCTGATCAAATCTGAATCAGCAGCGAGAACTTGCTGACTCCCAGAAACTCCATGCCTTGTAAAGAGATAGTAGTGATGGCTGTCTGTCAGCCAGTCAGTCAGCACTGTGCTCCAGCCCCGGGCAGGACATGGGGGTGTTAAATTGGTGTCTTAAGAGGAGTCCAGGATATTCATGGCCATCAGGAGCTCTGTGGCACTCTGCTAGAGAAGGAACCTTTGTCTGATTCCTGCTGCCCTCCATCCTGGGGAGTTACACTGGCTTTTTGCACTTTCAGCTGAGCCTTCTGCTGCAAAGAATTGAAAAGCTATAAGAGTCCTGTTGTTACTGAGATTTTGGTTTTGCTATGATACAGGAAAAGGTTCTGACAACATTCATCTTCTATTTTTTTTAATGAAGCCTTTCAACTTTGATTGTAGTGATCTTGCATATAGATATATGTGAAAATACAGGCATGTATATATCTGATCTATTGGTAATTAAACATAATCATAAAATACAGCTGGTTGGAATGTATTTTCTGGAAGATATTTCAGTGTGGTCCCTTTCTGCCTGGAACCCATGCTGTGCTGTAACACTTCAAATTCTCCTGTGGAGCTGAATACATTTCTTTACCTAGCATGCAACTCACCTGTCTGTTAAAGGCCTGGATGGGGCTGAAGCAGGTTTATGGTTTAAAAATTACTTCAGAAGCTGTTGGGAGCTATGTGGGTATTAATGGAAGCCACCTCAATAGCTGTGAAGATGTTTGCTTGCTGTTGGACCCTGCTGTGTTCTATACCCTGCTGTTGAACTGAAAGGGCTTTCCTGTCTGTACTGGGTACAAATACAAAGTTCAGCTCAAGCACAGGCACTTGGAAGCAAGAAAACTCAGCTCTGTTCCTGCTCTTGTTGTGAGCTTTCAAGTGGCCATGGCTGTTTCAGTAGAGAATCTGTAGGTGAAGGCATGTTCAGAGTTTGGTGCTAGAGGTTCTTTGCAGTTCTAAAAGCAAATCAGTGAGGAGCCCAAGACAGACTGGGTTTGCTTTCTGGAAACATCCACAAGGACACTGCACTGAAGTGGCAGAAATAAGTAAGACCTTGACCAGCATAGGAAGAGGCATGACAACTTGAGCCTGTCTAGAGAGGTGCCAAGTGATCTGTCAGTGGAAATCTATAGAGCTGCTGTGAGGTGTCCCCTGCAACCCAGCACTCAGGCACTCTGTGCCTGACAATGCCTCATCACTTCCCTAAGAACAAGGGAGATAAGGAAAAAAAAGAATGCCAGAAAATGGCTTTATCAACTGGCAACTCTATGTCAGGTTTTCATTAAAACAGTGGAGAGTGGGGCCAGCAGTCTGGAGCTTTGCTTGATGAAGAGATTTCTAAACATATTAAAAGAAAAAAATTGTAGCAAACTCATTACCTTTTGTCTCTGTTGTACAATAGCACCAAGTGGAGAGTATTAGTCACTTCTGGAAGTGGGAAAGGAATTTTACAACATAGAATCACATCTTGCTTCTCTCTTCCTTTTTCCAAGATTTTGTCCATCTGTTCCCTTTTTCAAAAACAAACAAACTATTAATACATTGCTTTGATGGAGCCTTCTGTTCAAGGCTCTTAAAGGGCTGTACAGATATTCATTATTTTATTTGTCAGGAAAGGCTCCAAGAGATAAATATTAAATTCCTTGCTTCCCACAGGGCAGATGCCAGAGAGGTTGTATGTGTGTAGTGCTGACATCATGACTGGCGCTCTGACTTTAGACTCTGGAGAACTTGCTCAGTCCCTGGCTTTATCTCAGCATTCCTTTTTCTCAGCATGTACTCAGGATTGTACACTAGCTGCCTATTCCATCTGTGTCTCAGTTCCCCTATTTGTAAAACACAGGCATTTCTTTTCTTTTGCTCTTCCTTGCCATCTGCACACTGTGACCTGACTTCAGCTGATGCACAGGCACACGGTGATCCTCTCCCCGTGGAACTGCCCTTGGCTGGGAGTTATTTCTGCAGGGTGGCATAACCAGAGATTTTATTTACAAAATGCTTGGTGCTGACCTGGCTGGGTTGGCTACCAGTATCAGTGTAGTCCTGGCAACAGCACTCACTGCTACCCTAATGCTTGCTTGGATTCCTAGGCAGGTTTTCTGCCTGCACCAAGGTTTTTGCTGCTGTGTTGGTCCTAAAGGTAGCTCAGAGGGGCCTGCCAGAGCTGCTGCTGCTGCTCCTTCATCTGCATCACCACCTCTCGAAATCCCCTGTGGTACAAGGATGAGGGACAGTGCAGCTTGTGGAAGCAGGACCCCCTTATCCCAAGCCTTGCTACATTTTCTTTAATGAAGGCACTAGCGGCACCTGTAAAGCACCAGAGAAAATGTACATGTGTTGGGGACTGCAGATTGAGGATCTCCCCTGGAAATTACTTCCTGAAAAATCTCCTTGTTGCCCGAAACATCAGAGCTAGGCACTGCCAGCCTGGGACTGCAGCCCAGTCGTGATGTTGTCTTAGTCATTTTTTTGGTCCTTTTTGGTGGTGGAAGAGACAAAAGGATAAATTGCATAAGGTGCCCCAGATAGAAAGCTTTTGTTATCAGGGAAAAAGCAAAGGCATCCAAGAAAGGAAGGAACCAAATGTATCCAGCACTGAAATGTATTCAGGAACATCCCAATTGCTGCTTATCAGAAAACAATGGCATCTTAAATCCTTTAATGAGAGAGCAGCCAATGTGAAGTTTTGGGTTTTATAATGGAAGATACTCTCTCTTCTCACTCTGTTTTGAAATAGAGCTCATGATGGTTTTCAAAATGCACTCTGCAAGTCCAAAGAAGTTGGCTTGTGAGCCATTTATCCCAAACACAGATTCACAAATTTGACCTGACCCAAATGAAAATGGTTTTCAGCAATGCTGGGCAGTTCCTGGGTTTCTCTTTATTGTAAAATTGTTGCAGCTGAGCATAAGTGGCAGCTTCTTCTCAGGAGCCTGGCTTTAGGAGTGTGGTGGGGACTGTAGGATGTGGTCAGTGTAGCAGACAAGGAGAGTAAATGGGCAGAATATGTACTAACATAGAGGGAAGACTGCTTGGATGATCAGAGTGGCCATGGAGCACAGCTGGATCATTTACAGGAGGGCAGATACCAAAATGTCTCCATCCAGGAAGAGTGCAAACAGGCAAAACCTACTGGATAAGAAGAGACTTGTCTGAAAGGATCAAATGTTTCTCTCTTTGCCCCAGTAAGAGTCAGTCTTGAGGGAAATGCCTTTTTATCACAAGATAACTGGGGGAGGCAAGGCTTCTTTGCTCCAGCAGAAATCCCAGCCTGCAGGACTCGGGTCCCTGCATCCACATTTAGAGTGCAGGGATCTACCCTGAACTTGTTTTATTTTGGCTCATGAATATGCCACATGTAGGCAGAGAGGACTGAAAGAGGGAATATGGGTCTGGTGCCATTCCAGAGTAAACAGAGAGGCACTGCTGGAGAGCAGTGTGGAGAGACTCCTGGGCAGCGTGTCCATCTCTGCAGGGGTGGGAGGAAATGAGGTTTCAGAGGTCAGCTCTGTTCCTCCTCTGATCTCTCATCACCTGCCACCATAGAGCCATGAAAACCACTGAACCTGTAAGTAGAGAAAGTCTCTCTTTTATGAGATCTCATGACTACTTGGTGGCAAGTGACAAGATATTCTCTTGTTTTATGGCAAAACAAGGTATTTCAGGACAGGTGGAGAACAGTGAGGGTTCAGCACAGTGTGTACTGGAGAAATTAAACTAGACATTGTTGTGCAATTTCTTGTCATGACTTGGCATGACCTCCATTATACCCATGAGATCACCTCCAGTGAGTATCAATAGTCTCTTCCACTATGTCTTAATGTATTTTTAATACCTTGTAACTGCCAGAAAAATCATATTGTTTCTGGAAGCTTTCACTGCAACATTTAGTTATGCATTTATCCTATTGTCTGTGAATTCAGGATCCTTAGTTACCTGCAAACAGAAAAAGAAGGTTAGGAATATATCTCCACAATAGTTTTAAAATAACATTGAAAGTCTTCATTATCTGTCCTTGTTGAGTACGAAGTCTAATACAAATGATGAATGGCAATTCCCAGCACCTTGACTGGGATATTTTGAATTATTGTAACTTAGTAATGAACTGGTCAGTTAAACCTTTCACATAGCTTTAGCTCCACCTTTTTAAGTTGCTTACCAAATACCACACCTTTTACCAGCACACAGATATTCTGTAGCATGTGAATTTTATGCTCTCCATGAGATGTAAGCTCTCGTAGGTTTTTTTGCTAGGTCTTTGCTTAGCTAACACCTTAGGATGCAGTGTTGCCCATCTTGAATCAAAATTAAGTGGGATTTATGAGGCTGTATAAGGGCCCAAAATGTTCCAAGCAGTAAACATGGATTGGTGAGAAGAGCACACATAAAATGAGTGATGATAAGGACTGTGCCATAAATATAACTAATCATACAGCTATTATCTCTAGTTCAGTTGACTATGACAATAACACTTAACACTCTGGATCAGGGGACCTCAGGTTGCTCTGTAAGGACTTCTTGTTCACATTATACTGGCAGTGAAAATTCCTGTCTGGGAGATATAGTGAACATCTGAGTCTTGAACAAACCATTGCATATTGTAGAATCATGGAATAATTTGGGTTGGAAGAGACCTTTTGAAGTCACCTAGTCCAACCCTCCTGCCAGGGGCAGGGACACCTTCCATTATACCAGGTTGCTCAAAACTCCATCCAACCTTGTCTTGAACACTTCCACGGAAGGGACATTCACAAATTCTCTGGGCAATTTGTTCCAGTCTTTTATTACTCTCATTAGAAAAACCCCTTCCTTCTGTCTAATCTAAACCTGCCCTCAGTCAGTTTAAAGTCACCACCCTTGCCCCATTGCTACACGCCCTTGGAGAAAGTCCCCCTGCAGCTGTGTCATAGGCCCCCTTATGATATGGAGGAGTACAAATCTCATTTCCCTGTACTTCCAGTGTGATGTCCTGCTCACTGGACTATGGTACATGACTGTGTGGTATTACAGACACACCTGTAAGCAGAGACAGCTTCAAAGCAGAACAGAAACATCCCAGGCACCCCAGCTGCCTAGCTGGATGGCATGGGAAAGCATTGAGGAGGGAAAAGAGGCCCCTTTTGATGATTTCCCTGGAAAGGTAATGATCTGGAAGGCAATTTTTTTCATTTTTTCTGAGATAAAATCTCACAAACTTTGGTGTTCTGGTCTTGCTGGAACAGGAGACAGAAGCACAATGTCAGCAGTGTAGGCTTGACCTGGGATCTGCTTGGGCCTCCCATGTCTTCCTCTAGTCTTTCTCTGTCTCTTTGGGAAAGTACTGCTTTCTGATGTCTCCATGCCACTGTGGTGTTACTTGCACCTTGTGACCTGCTCAGCAGATGCTGAAGGGATGAAAAATTCCCTGCACTGAGGCCTGGAGTGGCTGGCAAGAACAGGTTGATAGCCTGATTCAGCGGCGACAGCACTCCACCCTCCTTCTGTAAGTGCCTCCCATCTCCTGCTGCCAGTCATTACAGAAATAGAGACTTAGCTTTTCTCAGGAGGATCTAAATGTCCTGGTTGCTGCTTGGTAAGGGGCATAATTCTCCAATTAATTATTAAGTGGAGCTCTGGCTGGAGGAAGGGGTTGCAGAGATGTCAGAATGAAAAGGGGAGAGTGTTTTAACCTTTCTGGAGCTCTCTGCAATCAGCAGCAGGTTTGCCTTGTGGGTGCTGGCCAGTTCTTGTTCTACAGCCCATCAGCAGGGCTGGCCAGCAGAGAATGGCCTCACGGGGACTCTGCCAACTTCCATGGCTCCTGGGCCATCTTTTCTCCCTCCTTGGCAGCAGAAAGATGCTGCAAGGAAACTGCTGCCTACAACTCATGTCTTCATCCTGCCCTTATTCTCCTGAGCTGGATGCAAGGTCCTGGCTGTGTAGGCAGCAGGGCAAGCAGACTTGGAAGAGCAGTTGTAGGCACAGGGGGAAGATTCATCACCTGAGAAGGAACAATGGGAAAGATCCACTGGACTTGGTTTTAGAGTGGAAGTCCAGAGACCTGGGCTTTTATCAACCTGGATTAGAAGGACAAAGGAGAGTGCAGTGATCAACTCACACCATGCACTGGCCCTCATCCCTTGGGGGTACCACGAGAATCACATGTATGAACATTTTGGTATTTTTGTACATCCAAATATTCAGTCTTCCCCACCTGTGCCCAGGAGAGGTGCAGAAGAAGCCTTGACTTGTCCCTCAGCATGTTTTTCATAGTTACATCCTGGCACGATTGAGCTTCTTGCTCCTGCAGTTTCTCTTAAAATATTTTGGAAAAGGGAATACAGAGGCACTGTGGGGGGTGAACAAGGTGTGAAGGATGGGTATGAGCAGAGCCAGGAGGATTAAAAACTTTAACCATTTTCTGGGCACTTTGGACAGAATGTCAACTTCTTTGAGAGGGTGGAATCAGCTGCAAGTGCCAACTCCCAGCCAAACCTCTACAGCTCTTAGGGCCAGTGCTTTGTTTTGTCATGTATGAGAATGAGCAGTCACAGGCTGGTTTCACCTGGGGTCCGCATCATGTCCTCCTCAGAAATCCCTGCTGGGGCCATCCTCCACTCACCAGCTGGGGGGCTTTCCTGTGGCTCAGCTCCTGGCTGGCTGTCAGAGCACCCCTGTGCTGCTTTCTGGCTCCAGCTGCTGTACCACATCTGCACAGACAGGGCTCACCACTGCCTCATCTGTATTTTTGTAATGCCAATTTTTCTAATCATAGGCCTGTGGCTATCAGCCAATCGACTCCATCTTTGAGACTTGTTATTGGACTTTGGATGTCAGGCTGAATTTTTCCTAACTGTCCATAATAACAGTAATAGCTTGACTTCCACCATGAGACAATTAACCTTCTTAAAGTTTAGTGCCTCAGGCTGTACCTCAGAAAGATTCTCTCTACAAAGCAGACAATTACCTTTACTTAATAACCTTTCTCTTTCTAATCTGATATTAGTGCCAAAGTAAATGTAAAGGGCAGTGCTCTATGTCCCCTCTTAAGTACTTTAAATGCTTGTCCATGAAAGCTAATGAGCTGCCATTTTGCTTAATCTAGATTTGCTGTGGATCTAACAGTACTCTGCAGCATCTTCCCTTTTTAAAAAACTTCATAAAAGGATATAGAACTGTTTTAGTTTGTATTGAAACTTTGTATGAAAAAAGGAAAACTGATGAAGCAGGAAGAAAAATAATGATGTCCAAATAACAAAACAGGACAAAGCATATTTAACACTGGTCAACTGCTGGCTTAAGGCTGGTTTCAGTGGGAAGTGCTGTCAGTATCTGTAAAGAAGGAACTTGTTGCTGGAGCTTTTAGGGTTAGTGGCAGCCCCTCTTGTCGACTCAGATGTGCAGATGTGGGTTGGAGAGACAAGGTTGGGGAGTTTTTCTGTGCATCTCTCTGTCCCAACAGCCAGGAGCACTGACCTCTCTGCTTATGGCTGCTGCAGACCTACAGCAGAAGCACAACTGCTCTGTAGATGTAATTTCTTCATGGATTGCTGCTCACAGTAATTAATATGTATAATATTAGTAACTGTTGAGACACAAAATGCTCTCTCAGCAAAGAAGTTATTGCTCTGCTGACCCTGTGTTTTGCACTTTCAGTATGGGCTCTCTACTAATATTGAAAATTGCTCAAAGATTTCTGAGATAAAGACAAAGCTGTAGGCATTTCTCTATCATGTGAGCAAACACCATTTTTCCAAGAATGCTAGCTAAAAACAGCAACAAAAAACAGGTTTAAAATCCAGGAAAAACAGGGCAATCGCTGCTCTTAGATAAGATGCCTAATTCCTCAGTATATCTTAAAGCTGTGTCTTGGGATGCTGAGTATTTCCCCACACAGCAGAACGTCACCTTCATTTGCTTCATCATTGTGCCCCTGCTAAGTCCATTCCCTGCTGCTGAGCCAACATTTACTCTCTTCTCGTAAGAGTGCTCTGGTTTCATCATCTCAATATAATGAGGTTTGTATTATTTTTTTATTATAATAAAAGCAGCCTCAGGTCTTAATCAAGATATTGGGCTAATTGCTATGGAAACCTAATTAGGCAGACCATGCCTCAAACTCTGTAAATATTTATACATGCACTTAACTGTCTGCGTGCAAACCAGCCCTCCCTGGCCATGGGAATGGGGCTCAGCACATGCTGAAGTGTTGATAGGGGTGGGAGCCTGCTGTGAGACAAGGCTGAGCTGTGCTGCAACACGTAGAGAGGAGCAGGGTAGCGGAAATCAGATTGGGATCGTGTGAGTGCTCATGGGGCTGGGATCAGATAGGGCTGGGTTATGGGGCTGGTTAATAGCTGTACAGAACTGCTGCAGCTTTTAAATCATCCTATAGAATAATGACTAAAAATATGTGAGTCTCTGTACCAGACACAAACATGCATAGAGAAATACAGGGGTGTATGAAGTCTCCCTAGCCAGAATAAACTAACAGTGCTGTTTCCCAGCACAGCATTTTAAACATTATTTGAAAATTGTTCTTGAACTCAATCTTGGAAATAGTTTGCATGCATGAATCAGTTCATATTTACATGTTTATTGCAGCAGAGAGAAAATTCAGTGTTAGCTTTGGTACAAACACTTTAGACCACTAAGGTATTAACTTTAGAAGCTGAATATATGGAACTAATCAAATCCCTTTCATAAACAGATTAATGAGGAGACAAAAATGCACAAGTACAAGCTGCTAGGCTTTGAACAGTCACATCTTCTGTGTGTCTTTATTTAAGTTAACAAGTATTTTAATTGGTTTTGTTACATGTCAGGTTTGGGAACAATGAGATGGGGTGAATTTGCTGAACAGATAGAAATATAATAATGTAGACAGAGATCTCTGCATGAAACCCCATGTTGATCTTTTATTTATGTTTTTCTCTCTGTCCTCCATATTTGCTGCACCCTCCTGCTCTCTCACGTGGAGCTCTCCAATTTTGTGTGCAATATTTGGTCTCCAAAGTGTGAACAGAGGTAGAGAACAAGGGCATTTAATTCAGCATAACCAGTATGACAGCATCCAGCCAAGAATAGTAGATGCTCTGCCACAAAAGCTGAGGATCCCCTTCCCAAGATTTTCTGCTCAAGCACGTTGTCCATTTAATACCATTTATTTCTAGTAAATAACCTTGTACACAGAAAGCAATAAAACACTCCAAGAAAAAGAATGAAAAAAAAACCCCAAAAGCAAAATTAAAAGAAATTACCATGACCTGTTTACAAACCTTGTGCTTGGAGCAGAGGGGGAAAGGAGATGGGGCTGCTGAGAACAAACGTTTCCTGTGCTGGCTGAGTCACTGCAAGGTTCAGCAGCTCAGTCCTGCTGGGGACGTCTCGCAGACCTCACTCCCCATTCAAGACTGTAAATTTCCTTCCTGAGTTTGTTAGCAGCAAACAATGTGTGCAAAAAAAAAAAAAAACAACAAACCCTCAAACACCCAAGCCCACTATAACTGCTGTTATTATGCAAAAGAACTAATGCATAAGCAATCTGCTGCCCTTGGAGGAGCGTGCAACGTGACACCAGCCACCACAGAGAGCAGGGCAGCAGCTCTTCCAAACCTGGAGATAAAGAAGGGATCTCTGTGGGGCTGGCTGAAAATTTTCCATTCAACACTTTTCTTTTAAACTGGCTCTTGAGTAACTTTATTTTTTTCCCTCCAAAGTTATGTCATTTCTGTACAAAACATCACCTTCTTACTAAACCAACCAAACAAGAATCTCCTCTCTCTTTGCTAATATGAATAATTTTGACCCTGGGAAAATGTCATGGGATATGCCTCAGCAAATTTTTAGTGCACACACACCAAGTCCTCATCAGGCTCCAAGGACAGGTTTCCAACCTGTTGTCCTGACTTCACGAAAGGCTCCCAGGAAAAGGGGATTAATGGGCAGGAATGTGAGGTGCTGCATGGGAAACCAAGTCTGAGCAGAATAGCAGGCTCTGGGGGAGAATGGGGCCCTAGAGCTCCAGCTTCACAGACAGCAAGCCTTAATTTCCATTTCCTATCTTTCAGTTTTTCACTGAGATGCCAAATCTTTTTCGTATAGGAAAATTACATTCCAATCACTGCTGATGTTAAGCCTTAACCTAAGAAAGTTCCAACTTTTCTTTCTAGCTGAGATGTCTCAAATTTTTCCTAAAGCTTCAAGAAGAAAGAATAAAAGCCATGGGATTCAGAAAAACTTGATATTTCTCATGTTTAAAGGGGAGTTAGTCATATTAAAGTGAGCTTCTCTTTATACGTCAGAAAAGAGAGTAGCAGAAGTGACAACAAAACACACAGCTATTTTTTGATTTCCAGCTCACTGTGAAGAGTTGTTTTCACCCTCTCCCCCTTCTCCCTTTAGGAAGAAGTGTTAAATTAGCAATAAAAACAGCACATTAGCTGACAGGTACTGCAAATAATCTGATCATGAGACAGCATTAAAAAAACCTATTCAGCAGGTTGTGGATATTGGGGTTATTCTCTTCAGCAATTACATCTCAGGGAAGCTCTCCCTAGATATTTAATGGGCTGGAGCTAAAGAACGTTTAAAGCACATTTCAGATCTGCTGCTATTGAAAAGGATCAAGTATTTCATAGTCACAGCTAAGTTTTACAATTGTTTATGGCACATCCTAAGTTAATCTCCTTCAGAAGGAAGCTGACAGTACCTAACACGAAATTCTGCCAAAGACAGTCTGTGTAGGCATAAAAGGAGAAGAGGCAGAACGCAATGCTGGGCATCATGAATAAAAAACCTTATTCAGCCAGGGCCCAAAAGTGACTTTTTTAATGCTTATTTTTAACTAACTGTGAACTTCTGCAATAAGCAGAGTGCTACTTGGCTCCTTAAATAGCTGCAATGATGAGCTGGCGCTCGCTTCTGTTACTATGTGAATTTATGGAGCCGTTGTCACACGCTTTGTTGGAGGAAATATATGGTGGTTCTGTCATAGGGACTGGACACCTATAATTCTCACTTTCTTTGCCTTCTCATAAATCCCTGCTGCTCAGCCACACCATTATTATACTTGGGTTGTTGCTATAATCCCCTCGCTGGAGCAGAGCCCTCGCAGTGCCTTGCAGGGGAAGTGCTGAGTCACCAGGATCGCTCCAGTGGAGATGAAATGCTGCACGGGGTCGGTGACTGCCTGCCTGGAAAAGGAGAGTCAGGCTCCTACATCTGCCCCAGGGGCATGCTGACAGATAAATCCTGAGCTGAAAGGCATTGGGTGCCTTGGAAATGCAGCTTCAGGTGGGTTTTACCATCTCGAATAAGGTTTTATGTGTTTTGGTGCCTGATGGCCATCAAAACAAGGGTACAAGCTTTGCTTCTTGATTTTTTCTGTAAGACCCTGCCCAAGAAAGGGAATTTTCTACTTGTTGCTTGGAGAAGCACTTGTCTTACTGGAGTACAAGTCTAAAGAGGAGCAGCTGATGGTGCTGGGGTTGTTTAGTCTGAAGGAAAGGGAGATTGGGGGGGATCTTATTGCTCTCTACAACTACTGGATGTTGTAGACAGGTGGGGGGTCAATCTTTTCTCCCAGGTGACAGATGATAGGTCAAGAGGAAATGGCTTCAAGTCGCACCAGGGGAGGTTTAGATTGGATAGCAAGAAAGGTTTCTTCACTGAAAGGGTTGTCAAACATTGAAACAGGCTGCCCAGGGAAGTAGTGTAATCACTGTCCTGCAAAGTGATCGGAAGATGCATAGGCATGGTGCTCAGGGACATGGATTAGTGGCAGTGTCAGGTTAATGGTTGAACTCAATGATCTTAGAGGTCCTTTCCAACCTTAACTATTCTATTCTATTCTATTCTATCCTATTCTATTCTATTCTATTCTATTCTATTCTATTCTATTCTATTCTATTCTATTCTATTCTATTCTATTCTATTCTATTCTATCCTATTCTATTCTATTCTATTCTATTCTATTCTATTCTATTCTATTCTATTCTATTCTATTCTATTCTATGCTTCTCCCATTCTTCCCCTCTCTGTGCTTTTTGCCCAGGCCAGTGCAGCTGCTGCAGAGGACTTGGTTGTACTTCATTGGTGTGCATAAAGCCCTGCCTCGCCCCGCAGGCCTCGAGCTGCCGGCACGGAGCAGCGTGAGATCCTTTATTGCTCAGACACTCTCAGTCTAGCTGGGCTGGGGATGGGTTTGATCTCTGGGCTGCTCCCGGACCCCGCGCTTTGCTGCCGCGCTCCTTTGTGTCCAGCGCCGGGGCCGCTCCGTGCTCAGTGCGCGGCGGCCGCCGCTGCCTCTGGCTCTGCTTTTTGAGTCACCGCCGCCTCTGCTCCTCCGGCCTCTGAACCCTTTCATCTTGCCCCGCTTCGCCTTCTTTCATCTCCTCCTCTGTGCCTGTGGGGATGCCCTTTCGGGAGCTGCCCTCTGCCTCATCCCCGTCGCTGCTGGAGGAGCTCCTGTGCAGGAGGACGCGTCGCTGTCGCAGCCCGTGTGGCAGTGGCACCTTGCCGAGCACCCCCGACCCACGCCAGTCTCTTGCCTGGCCCCCGGGAAATTACTGCTCTCCCCTGTGCCTCTGTTTCTCTCTCTGGCTTTCATCTGTCTCTTTTGCTCAGGCCAGAGGCTGCTGTGTGTGACAAGCCCGACGGTGCCACGGCCGCCTGGTCCCAGCTGGGAACGCTGCCGTGGGACAGAACACAACCACAGCGCTGTCCCCGCTGCAAGCCCTGCTCAGCCCCTTGTCTGCACAAAGCCTATCTGCCTGTCTCTATGTCTGCTGCTTAGAGACAGGTGAGCCCTCCCAGGGAGACGGTTTGAGTTGTGTAACCCTTCCTGCACCTTTGTGGGAACAGTAAAGTCTAAAATGTGGCTGTGTTTTAGTGCCAGCATCAGGATGTCTCAGTCCTGTGTTGGAGGCAAGGGTTAGGCTGTGTCTACATCCACCTGTGACATGGATGGCAATCCAGGAGCCACCAGGAGCAGTACCTGGGCGTTGGGACGGCACTGGGGTGCCGCTAGGTGGGCTGCTGTTGCTCCAAGTTCTTTCCAGGCTCCCAGGGAGCTATAGAGCATCTGAGACTTATCCCAACAGCTTGCAGGGAGCCAGACTCAAGGAGAGCCATACCCCATAAGAAGGGAAAGTCCTGAGGGCAGAGGACCACCACAATTGTTATCTCATGAAGCTTGTAGCCCACGGGAATGATGCTGCATTCCCTTGAGTGGCTCCTGCAGAGACTTTATCCATGGCCCATTCACCACTACAAGGACCAAATTCTGGCAGCAGCCATGCACTGAATGCCCCCTCTCCCTCTGGGTGGCTTAGGGGTGTCCCCCATCTGTGCTGTAAGCAAGCAAGGGGAGAGTGGATGGAGACAGGGAGTCTCTGTCCTCTTCCTCCAGCACCGTGTGTCAGCCCATTGTGCAGGAAAGCCATCTATTGATCAAGATCCATTGCCAGTTATTTCCCGGAGAAGCAAGCAGTGATTGAAGAAAGGTTGGTGCCTCTGAGACATACTTTTCCCCCTGGAGCAGTGCACTTATCTCCTGTTCCACCACCAGAACAAGAGGGAAGGGCATAACCCAGCCCAAGGCCATTGCTCCTTATAAAAGGCAGTGCTGGAGATGGTCAATGATGGGCACCAACTGGAGGAGCTTAAACCCTGGTCATCCCATTTTGACAATAAAATCACATGTTTTGATAATAAAGGCTTCCACCTGGAGAGCTTGATGAAAAGCACAGGGAAGTGTTGGTTCTAGGCAGGAATTTGCTTTACTATTCTGCTCCTCAGGAGCTTTCATAAACAGGTTTCTTTGCTACCACAACAGAAAGAACATCCCTTTCATAATGAATTGCCTTCAACTACTATGAGCCAAGCTTAGGGGGTTTTTTGATTTTGTTTTTTTTTTAAATGTGGGAGCACAGAAAATTAAATCTCTGTTGGATTTTTTTAAAGCAATTATTTTAAGCACTGTGAATAAACAGGGAGTGTCTTACAAACACCTGTTATTTTTCCCATCGTGAGTTTGGCTGCTGCTGAACAGTCAGAAATGCTGCTCTTTATAGGATAAAGTGTATTTATCTGACAGAGAAGAATAGGGTTTGTTTTCATCACAGAATAATGCACTGGCTGCCACGTAAAATGGCACCAACTATTATTGAATAGGAGGCATTTGTTCCCCAGCTTCCTCCTGGTTGCTGACAGATTGGTGAGACTCACTTGCTCCCATCCTGAAAGAGGCACCTCAGACCTGGGCAGAAGGAACTGGGGCCATGTCACTGCCAGCTTCTCAAAGCTTCTGGATTTGCTATGAATATGAAGCTGAGCTCTAGCATAAGAATTGATTCAGATCTAGCTCTCAGCCTCCTTCTGGAGAAATCAGAAGGTGCAAAGTCTGGCCTTCTGAACTTCAGTAGGAGTAAAGTCCATTTAGAAGTCCATGCTCCCAAAACACACTGCAAAAGAAGGATCTGGAAACAGTTCTGAGAGATTCTCATAATCAGCTGTTTCCTCTTTACCCCTTTTCCCCATCTCCCTGTCTGGATGCTGCAGGCTGACAGTACCATGGGGACAAGGTTACTGCTTGTACAGCAGCATTCAGAGCACGAACAGAACAGCACAAGGACCTGAGGCAGAGGGATTACAGCAGCAGTTGTTTGGCTGAGCTGACCTGATTGAGCTGACACTTCCTTCTTTTCCAGCCTTAACCTTTGCTGAAGGTTGTCACCTCCTCTTGCCTGTCCACCCTCCGGGTGGGGGGAAGCTACAGAGCAGCTGAGCAGGAGCCTCGTGAGCAGGACATGGCCTGAAGGGAGGGAAAGAAGAGGTCAGAGGTGGCTGGGGCTCCATAGATGAGACAAAGCACAAGGGCTGACAGTAATGGATTTGCAGCATGCACTTGGTATTGCAGGTCAGGCTGGAGGTGACCTGAGCAGTGACCATTCCACAGAGACAGCCAAGATCCTTTGTCCTTCTTCCCTCAGGTAGCACCAACCACCAGCGTTGTTTTTCAAGTACGTGTCTAAAGACAGCAAGGCTCTCTAACAAGCTAAGACAAGCATCACATTAGCCCCCAGCAGGGATGATTTTAGTAGGGACACTTGCAAAGCTCTATTGTAGCCAGCCAGCAAGTGCTCTGCCTCCTGGGTTTTGCTGGCTGATAGTATGGGAGTATGTTTTTTACTCTATTTTCTTGCTTCTCAAAGTTTCCAATAAATCAGGGCTATTTCTGAGGCTCAGTTAAAGACCAGGAAGAGAGTGCAGAAGAGAGGTGAGGAGGCACTAGGATTAACTTGCTCCTGTTGGTGCTTGTGCTTTTGAGCAGTTCAGATATCCATCTGGCCAGTTTCCTCCCTTCTCTTACTGGTCTGTTACTGGTTCTGCACTGGATCTGTGCTCTGCCAGGCTGAGGTGTCCTGAGCAGGACATGGTGAAGGGGCAGAGGGGAAAGATGATGCCACATGTGAGGCAGAACAGAGGTTCACACACCAGACGTGCTGTTTGAGCAAAGCACTGCAAGTCAAGCAAAGCTGCCTGGGCTCTGAAGAGCTGAGAAGGAAGCAAAGAAATCTCACCAGTTTTATACTCCTGCGGTTGCTCTTTAAAAGTCTCTAGCTGAGAGCACGTAGGCAGCCAGTCTGCATTGCTAACTCTGAACCTCTGCATGGCGAATGGGGACACTCAGGAGCCTCCACCAACTCTTGGCTAGTGGTAGAAAGGATGTTTTCAGTGGTTAAGGTGTAAGACAGGTAGCAGAGACCAGGCTTCCATCCTGGGTGTTGTTACCAGTAAACTGTGTGTGAACAAACCCCTCAGGCCAAAATTTTCATTGCCCTGCCCTTCTGAAAATCAGGCCACGAGTTGCGTAAATATGGGTGTAGGTACCTAGCAGTAGGCAGCCAGCTTGGAACATTCTGGCTTTAATCCCTGTGCCTGAGTTACCTCATTTATAAAATGGGGATAATTCTTTGCTACCTCGAGGGATGCTCTGAAGCACAGCCCTATTGATGCTGGTGGAGCATGTCCCAGCTCGCTGGAGAGCTATTATTCTACACTTGACAGAAATTGGATATGGCAGAGCTGAACCAGTGCTCTTGGTGTAGTTTTCTGTGTTGCCAGTGGACAGCCTTTGAGTCACAGTTCCTACCCCCCAGTGATGAGACAGAGCAGATCAGGGACACTTTTGGCATTGCCACAGCTCCACATTGCAGCTTTAAAAAAGCCAAGTACCCCAATAGCTCTGCCCCTGCCTGTCACTGCCCCAGGGTACTCAGAGTGGACATAGGACATGGATCCTTCCCCCTGGGGGGAGAATGAGTTGCCAGGACACTGGGGTGTGCGGCTTTGTAACTCCTTCTGTTATGAGCAAATTTTGTTTGTATCTCCTCAAGTTTATGTGGTTGGTTTTCATGAAGCATGAGCTCAGCATTTCTGCTGCAGAGACAGACGTCTGCACAAGGCAATTAAAAGAGCAAATTGATTCAGAATAGCTCTGGATTTTGACACTCTTCTTCTGTGATAAAAGGATCTCTTCCTCTGTTTCACATGAGCTGTTGATACCAGGAAGCTTTCCCATCAATTTTCCACCACGGAAAAATATTTAATTCAGCCCATGACTTCCACGTCATTTTCATAATCATCATCAAGACATTCTTTCCAATAGAACTGTGCTCCTTCTTCCCAGCAACTTATCCCAGATACTCCTAGGAGAAACATGTATAATACATCACTTTATGCTAAGAAACATGTATTTATATGTCAAAAACTCTAATGCCACAGGATTAATATTTGCACAATGCTAGCAAAATCTTGCACTTAGAATCACTTCCAGATTTAAATCATAAAATGCAGGGAATAAGATTTTTTTAAATTGAAAAATGCCTTCTTGATTTTCATCTTCTATACTGTTGGAAACTAAAGCATAGAGGAAATCTTGGGAGAAGTGTGTTATCCTAGGATTGTCTCTCTGGACTCACCCTCGGGGTGAGGTGATTTAAGTTTGGGTGCCTATCTGTAATGACAGCTGCTGTATCTTCTGAGTTTCAACCCTCAACACAATGACAAATGAACCTCCATGCCCACCTTTGCACCCAACTGGTTTCATATCAGGCAGTTTCACTGCCCACACATAGGTTAGATAAAAGAGGAGTCTTCGACTCTTTTGCAATCCTCTTACCTCCTCAGAAACCTTCCGCAATCTGCATTGTCTTGAACAAAGGGTGAGCTAAAGGATGAGTGGGATACTTCATTATAACCTCTGGCTGTGCAATGAGTCACACCTGAGATTTTGAAATACAAAATAATAAATTAAGAGGGCAGTAGTGAGATTGAGCTGACAACCTGATAATAAAAATACTGGGCAACTTGTCAACTTCAGCTGAGTAACCAAAGAACAACACTTTCTGCCAAGCACAGGCAAATGAAAGGGCTCTCTTTGCTGCACTGTTTTCATGATGTGGCCAACAGCAATGTCTAGTGGTTCAATAAAATGTAAACACTGACTATATTTTCTGGAGCCAGTTTCTCTTTTTGTCCTCACGGAGAAGGAAGGTTGGCATCCAGGAGCCTGAAGTAAAGATTGAGAGCTGGGACTGTGCCTTGTGTTTATGCCAAGAGAAAAATCTCTATGATTCTGTTTACCTAAATGTAGATGACTTTATAGATAGGATTTAGAAAAGTATAATTACTATCAGCCTGATTCTCAGAGGGAAGGCATTCATAAATATTCTCTATTTATTAATCATCATACACAGTCATTTTCCTACAGCTGTCAAACTAACTGTCAGACCTTTCTCTGCACTGACTTCTCTTGCTCAGTAGTACAAGAGTGTGTGGTATGGAGCAACCACCTGGGCCAGCTCACTGTCCAAAACACTGCAAAGCCACACTGCAGACAATTTGGGACATGGCTTCACGAGCCAGCTTTGCAGGAAAGGGAACAGCAAAATGCCAAAAAACCAACCAACCAACCAAAAAAAAACCCCAAAACACCAAACAAACAAAAATGCCCAACCAGAATTTGGGTAGGAATTGATATTTTTCCCTATGGAAAGAACAGAAAAGAAAAATAAAAAAGGAAAAGACTTGTCACCAACATGTCTTCTCCTTTGGGTGACTACAGGAATAGGTATTTGCTCCCAGGAAAGCCTCTGTTATTCTGGGCAAAGAGCTTGTTCTCTTCGTCTGTGAGGGGGAGGAATGCTCTCGGTGTTTCTGTGAGAAAGGTGGGGCTGCAGCTGTGTAACTGAGATGTTCACGTGGAGGTTTGGCATGACTCAAAATTGTCACCAGGACAAAAACATCCCCATCAAAACAGAAAACTTCTCAATGGAGTAAAATCCCCTACTGAAGGCCTGTGCAGAAAGCCAATCTCAGTTGCAAGGTGGCACAGCTCCTACCAGAACCAAAAGATTTATGGATTTAAAAGTAAAATGTAAACTTTAAACACCACCCCCCTCCCCCCAAAAAATTGTAGTTGTTTTACTTTTCCTATTATTTCAATACAGGTGGTATTAGGGAATAGACATTCTGGTATGAGGCAGAGCCACTGTGTTGCTTGTAAATTGATAAAGTACGGGGTATTTTTAATGTTCCAAACAGGATATCTTGACTTTTGAGCATTGTTCAAATAAAACAAAGCACTGCAGTTTTTGCTCCATCATTACAACTGCACATTTAGTTTCATGATTGGCATCTGGGCTGAGCCTGTGTATATTCTAATATCAGAAAAAACAACATTTCCAGCCAAGGAGACAGTACTGATTGAACTGCCAAGGATGTACCAGCTCTGAGCTGGAGGATAGCTCGTGAAGTGGAGAGCTGAAATCTTTGCTCCTTTGACCCAGTCATCACTGTTCCATTGGTGATTTTGTGTCTTCAGTTTCATCGACTGATTTGGCTTGCCAGGGACTGGACAATGAAAGGACAGAGACAGATCTAGATTGAGTCTAGTTGGCAAGTGTAGCACACCATTTTTAGTGGGAAGTATATATTTTTAATATATATTGCAGTGAGATAAGCAATGTGTTACAGTAGGTCAGCACTGTCTTGAGGGGTCTGGGGCCATGGGCAGTCTGTACCCCAGTGTCAACCACGGCCCCATGCTCATAGCACCTCCTACAGTAGGACATGCCTGTGTCTATATTTCATAAAAAACCCAGCTCCAGGTCAGGATGCCAAATTGTTCTTGAAGCAAGTGAATCTGGCAGCAAAGAAAGAGCTCAGGCCATCTTCTTGGCCATAAAGCAGTGATGGAAAGGTGAGCAAGACAGATGGTGATTGCTATATCAGACACTTGGCACTACTAATCCTCAGCTCTTCTGTCAAGTGAAAACCTTAAGAGAAACCCCCACTTTCCCAAGCATGTTCATGAATTTAATCCAATGGGACCTGGAAAAGCCAATCAGCCATATGATTCCCACAGTGAACAACCCTTCAGGAGGTGCCATGGCTACACTTGCAACCTGTCACCTGTAACTCCTCCAACTCAATGGCCACATATTTATTTACATTCTGAGACTTGAATTCATACTCTTACCTGGGCAGTGAGACATGTCTCTTTCTCCAGCACTGCTGCTTGCCAGGGAATGCATAGATAAAGCAAGGTGCTCCCTCCTGCCACCAAGGACAATGTGCTCTTATTAGCCCTGGAGGCTGGACATGCTTCTTGTTTCAGCAACCTGGAGTGAACATGGAAAGCACCTGGCTACAAGGGCTGTAAACAAATAAAAACTTGACTGGGAGTTGCCACATAGCACAGGAATTTAAATGAGATACAAAGCCAGGCACCTCCTATTACTAAGGAAAATTCAAGCTGCCATTTGTCCCTGCACGGTTCTGTTTTCCAGTGCCAAACACCCCAACCAGAGACAGTTTGGCATGGAGGATTCTCTGGCCTGATGCAATGTTCCCAAACTGGGATCAGATTAGTCCTAACCCAGGATCTTATGCAAATCCAAGGCTGAAGGAAGCTTGAGAATGAAATAAGAGAAAATCCCTGTGATGAAGGGTGCTGATAAAAGCAGCCGCCTCCAGCCGGCGAGCAGCACCGCCCGCAGCCCAGCTCCTGGCGTGCCACCCTGGGCAGAGGCTTGGGGCTGGTGGCAGTCCAGCACCGAGGAGGAGACCAGGATGCTGTCCCATCCCACACACACCACAGCTCTATCTGAGTGAGCAGGAGGCCATGCCAAAAACACGGGCAGGCAGACCTGTATTCCACCATCTGTGGGGAGTCCTTGGGCAGCTGTGCTGTGAGGCCTGTGTGGAGGGGCTGAATGTAGGCACCACACACTCTTCATTTTCCTGGGCTTGCTAGATATCCTCTTTTCAGTGGACGTATATATCTACTTTCTACTGTGGACAAGATTTGGGAATTAGGAGGGTCACCAGAGTGCCTGTGTTTCTACCTGCAGTACTCACAGAGTGTTTTTTGTGGTGCCCCTTTAGTAAGAACGGATCTACTCTAGTTATCCCAAATATTAGGAGTGGAGCTAGGTCCCACAATTTGTTTCACACCGATAAATGACATTCAAACGGCAGCAACTGCTCTCCCCTGCTCTCTATGCCCAGGGTACACACTGCAGCGAAGTAGAAAGCGCCGCAGTTGCAGAAACAACTTCCAGTAGCCACTGTGATCCCTGATAATTACTCTTCTTAGCCTCCCCTGATGCTTGATGGCTGCTCAGCAAAGCCAGCCACGTGCCCTACCTGCGCAAGACTCCTGGGATCTGGTGTCAACGTGACTAAGACCGACTTGCAGGTTCTGTCACCTACCATTCCCAGGAAACTTTCTCCTGGAGGCAGTCAAGGCACAGGGCTGCCACAACAGGTATTTTGCCCAGTTAAGCAAGTGAGCAGTGCTATGTGGCTGCTTGACATTTAGAGCAGAGCAGAGGAAGACAGACTGGAGGGAGATGTTGCAACCTTGTTTGTGTTGGCAGTGGATGGGGTTGCGAAAAAGCCCTAAGAGAAAGTAACAAACAAAGGGCGTGTCTTGAAAGGAGATTGAGTTCAGAAACCTTTGCACAACACGTGCAAGAGCCAGGTGATTCAGAGCTGCCTTTCCTACACTCTTGTGACCTAAATCCCCCAACAAAAGGGACTAGTATGTGCAAATACAACAAGAGCCTCCTGGCCTCTGGACCTGGTTTTCCAGGAAGAAAACCTGCCCCTGTTGAACAGAATGACACACTGAGGTGCAGTGCGGGATGTTTTCAGGGTTGTGTTTAGAAACTCAGGGACTGTTTAAGATCAGACTTGGGAGTAGTGGCCCAATATTTCAGTTTTCATGTGGCTGAGTTTCTTCTAACATAAAGCTCCTCTTTACATTGGCTCTTGTAAGTCAACCATTATTATGAGTATTTCAGATTCTTTCCATTTGATTGTTTTGTCCTGGGTTTTTTTTTCCAAAATAGGAAACAGCTTTTGTTTGTTTGGGGGAGAGGAGGGTTAGCACTCCATGTGTGTGATGCTTTCACAGAATCATAAAATAGTTTGCACTGGAGGGGACCTTAAAGTCATCTAGTTCCAAACCCCTCTTCATGTGCAAGGGCACCACCCACTAGTCCAGGCTGCACTGGGCCCCATCCAACCTGGCCTTGGACACTTCCAGGGATGCTTTAAGAAATATTCTCTCAGTTCAGGCCTCTAGAAGAGTACAGCAGGCAGAATCAGTCTGTACCTGTTAGTTACAGAGGAAAATATACTTTGCAGCTTTTTGGGGGCTCCAGGAGTGAAGTGCAAGTGTACCTTGCTCCTTTGTTTGAACAAACAGTAGGAATTATTGTTCCGTCTGCTGTGGGAGCACTCCCATAGAACACTGTGTTACTGTACGGTAAATTTTTCTGAGCCCATGTTATTTCCTGGGAGGGGTGCTCATAAGATGACCATGAGTTTTTTAACCCCTTTGGCGACCTGTTCAGAGGTCCCTCTACAGCTTTCACCATCATGGGCAGCCTTTCAGCACATCTTGCATTGCCAAGAGGAGATCACACAGTGGTGCTGACTCAGTGCTATGGAGAGGGGTTGTGTCATGAGGCACTGATGAGGCAGATGAGCAGTGATGTCAGAAGGGTGGAATCTGCATATCCTGTTGGGATAAACCGATAAATGCCAAGTCAAGCTCCTCCATCATCTCTCGTGTTCTTAGATTTTTTCACTGTCTTGTTTGTGATTCAGCCTTTGAGGCACCTGGTGTTTGTCTGTATTTTTCCCACCACTGAATCATGTTCTCATTTGCACATTATCCCTTGCCTGAATTTCCCCAATAAGTGTCTAGACACAGATATCACTGCTTTGTGAGGAATACAGGTGGAAAAGCATACTTTTATTCCTGAGGATCTCAGAAGCTTTTCTGAGAGGCAGAAAGTTTGCTCTCTTCTTTGAACAATACACAGACTATCAAAAATCAGACCACGGCATGGGCAGAGATAGGAACACAATGTGTAGGAAACACAATATTCAGGTAGGGCGGCCAACACTGTGCTCGTCTGTGTCTTAGTCTCTATAAATCAGCCAGATGTCTTGCAGGCAGAACAGCATAAATAAGGTCTCCAGAAAGCACTCAAATCCAGTGAAAGAAGAAACTTTATGAATCAGCACGGTGTGTATTGAGGTCTGTGTGGAGGAAGGCAGAAGGACATTAACATGAGAATAGTCATTTATTAAAACGCTGCAGCCCTGAGAAAGAAGAGAAGGAATTGTTGCTTTCAGTGATTGTGTGCAACAACTGTCAGACAGGGCACTTCCCTTCTTCTCTACTGGAGTATGACCTCCATTCATACTTAGCTGCTCTGGTTTGTATCTATATGTTGTAGCTCTAAAACCCTCAGAGCTGAGTTCGTCTGCAATATTTTTTACGTAAAGCATTTATTTTAACAGCTTCTCTACATGGACTGTGTGCAGTTCTTTGGGGACAAGGCCATTTTTCAAAGTTAGTGCTGCAGAGACAATAAAAAAGAGCTAAAAGAGATTAGAGTTTTGACTCTTACTATATATCAGGGAAATCTTACTGGAAACCTCAGACAGAAGCACAGTAAAAAGGCTAAGCATGCTGCTTCTGTGATATATTTGCCTGAAATTGCTATAAGACTCATATAACTTTTCCCTGTTTGCACTTGAGAAACAGATTGCTTCACTTCTTGATCCAAAGTTTGAGCAGTTCATGGTTGAAAAACTGCAAACCAAGGGGCATTGGCTGATAATCATGTAATTGTGCTGCTTTTCTGTCCTTTTTTTTTAGCTGTGTGTTGACAGCACATAAATCATCGTAGCTTCCCATAGTTATATTGGTAGAGCTCTACTCCCAGGATTTAAAGGCAAAGTCTTGCAATATGAGGACTGAATATCAGCTGAGCCATGGCCACTATCACTGTCAGCGTAGGTGTCAATGAAAGGAGGTTAATCCAAACTGCATCGACTGCAGGCCTGTGTACAGCAAAGTCACACTGGTTTTGTTTATTACAGGCTAAGAGGGAGCACATGGAGAGTTACCACAGCTCAGCTAATATATGGTAAGTTGCTAAGCTTGCAAGCCTTGAGTCCCTATTTTCTGATTCACATCTGACACAGGAAATGGAAGACAATAATTAATGAGTGGAAGAGGAGATATGACTTTACAATAGAGAGAGATGGTGAGATAACCTTATTACATATTTCACTGGATCTTTTACCAAACAGATGATAGACTCATTATAAAGGGTGCACAGAACAAAGGGAACATTGACATTTAAAGAGATTCTGCTCCGGAAAGCAGGCACAGAATTGGCATGATGGGTTTCCGTGACTTTTATGTTTGGCTTTTGGGTGAAGGAACAGCTTTGTGTCTATTAGACCTGCAAAGTGTTGCAATGTGGGAGTTACACTGATTTTTAGTCTGATGAGAATTTGGTCCTGAGGTATGCTTCTGTTCCTTCCTCCACCTCTTTTTTCTTTCTTTTTTTCTTTCTTTTTTCTTTATTTTTTAACTTCATTTTCCATGAAGACCAGCTTGCAGCAGCTTTTGTTTTTTCTCACTTGTCCACAGGGCAGGGCTGCTTTTCCCACTATGCTGTTGCAGCTTCAAAGCTGCTTTCACGCAAGCTGATACCACCCTAGTTTAACCAGTGTGAACTTTTGCATTTGCTGATGTACATTGGCTGTAGAATGTCTTATCCTTGTTCATTTACAAAGCTCTTCTAACCAACCAGAGATGAAAATCCAGCTCTATTGATACTAAAATAAGAGGGTCTGCATGGCCTTGTGCCCTGATTTAGTTAAAATCTCTTAAATAATTAAACTTTAAAATAGTGCCATTGAATATGTACTCAGTATGTTGGAAATATCATGCCAGTACGAGCTATTTGAGTTATATCCTAAGAGATATAACTCAAAAATAAAAGCCTTTCTTTTCAAGGAGCCTGGAAAATAAGAATTAAAATGCTTGTAAGCTTGAAGTCTGTGAGTGCGCTGGTGGAATTGAAGCAGTGGCAATACTAGAATAATGCATGGGCTGAGAGAAAACCACTTCTGGCTGTGTGTCACCTTTCTCTTGCAAAGCACCCTTGGCAGACACTGCAGCTCCCTGAGTGACTTTGGGAACAGTGGGTGCTGCCTGCTTGCGTTTGGGATCACTTGGAACATGATGTATTTAAAGCCAGCTTAAGTCTCATAAAAACCTGTAGATAACACCCAAACAAAAGGCTATGCTGGGGCCATTTTGCACTTTCTGAAATGTTTCTCAGAATTTGGGTTCACAGGAAATTGCAACTTTCCGGTCTGATTGAGGAAAACATGAAATGTCAGATTTTTCTGTGGAACAGAGATTTCAGCACTCATTCAGCTCAGCCAGCAGGTGAGGAGAAGCTTAACAGTAGCACATGGATTTAGTGTCCACCACAGTAATCCCTTGAGCAAAGAGCACATGAGGCTGGAAAACTCTGAAAGGGAAGTCAGAATGACCCTAACAGAAAACCTTTCCTAAAGGAAACCACATCTGTTCAAGCTGGCATGGAGGACTGTTCTCAGGAGGAGCGAGATGCAAAGTTCAAGGGAACTGCCTGTGAAGACACACAGTGACGGCGCTGGGTTATATAATGTGCCTTGGTGTGAGGAAGCTCTTTGTTCTATTTACAAATCCCTGTATTACTGACAAGGAAACTTTGATGGCTGCCTTCCAAAGACAACAATGAAGAAAGAAAGAAAGGTGGGTTTTTCTTTGTCTTGCAACTCCCATAAATCCCCTCCTATTCTGAAATGTGATTTTAAAAATTATTTTTCTTTCCCCCATGTGTAATCCCATTGCAGGTTTTACAAGTATAATTACAAAGCAATTAAATGTGGGAGCAGTGAGGAAGACTGCACCAAGGAACGCTGAGCCTATTTGTTTGAAAACTCCACAGGTGCTGGTTACAGCTTTGAAACACCAAGGCTATTGTGTCTGAAGAGTATTGTTTCATCCACAAAGAGGTCAAATGCCGGAGAGCATTCTTGGATATTATGTGAGATTTAAGCAAGACCTGTTCCTCAAATACTACCTTATAAACCAGTTTATCTGATACAAAAGCTCCAAACCCTGAGAAAACTCAGGGTGAAAGTGGAATACCAAGGGAGAGGATAGAGCAGAGGGCACAAAATCATGAATAATGCTGAGTAGAGGGATGGAGAATGAATAATCACTATTTGCTATAGCACGAGAACACTGATTTTCATTAAAAAACAATCACAATCATTTTTCTCTGCAGAAGCAGGCTTTTACTAAACTGATTCCTCTAAGCCAATCTCTGGGACTCTGCCTCTACCATTCACTTTTCTGTACTCCTCAGTAAATATTTAGACTGAATGGTGTAGAGCTGTAATGTCCTCTGGGAATAACCCTTGGTACCTGTCACTGAATCCATTCTATATATTTGCTGGTGAACAGTTTGGCTGTAGACTAGATGCTGTTCTTGCTATTCTGTGAAAAATTTCCCTGGGTTCTTTGAGGAAAAAAAGGCATCTATTTGGTAAAAGCACATTATAAAGAATTATAAGGTAGGGATAGTCCTTCCAAGTTTTGTTCAAACTCCATTTCAGACATCAGGAGTTCTTTATCTCAGCTGTCTATCTAGGAAAATATTTACCCATTATAATGACCTAATCACAGGAAGGGGCCAGGGCCCAATTTTCTCGTTTGCCTGCCTGTCTCATTGTGGGGTGAGGCTTGATGCAGGGTGTGTACCAGTCCCAGATCCCTGTGCAGAGCCTGCAGTTGGTGCTCAACACCAACAGCATTAACCAATGCAATGCTCTGGGTGCTGGGGACAGTCTGGGTGCTCTCAAACACTGCCTTGTGATATTCAGCTTCTCCATCGGGGCTTCCCTACCATTTGGGCAGCATGGCCACGTCATCTAGGAATCTGTGGAGCAACACTAGTGTGGCTAAAGCAAGGCTAAGTAGGTTGTTGTTCCTACCCGAATGTAAAGCATGAGTGAAAGCTCTTAACTGAAAGACATGTGAACCATTCTGCTTAGGACAAAAGCAGAGCAGGAAAAAGCCCAGATGAAGTCATGGACATTCAAAGAGTTGAGCTGCTGTGTTTCCATAGGTGAAGTTGCAAGCTGATTCCTCTGTAATAAGATAGGGTGGGAAAGGTTATATAATTAAGTTGTTTGCCTTAAGCCCTCCTTCTCTGTAATGCTAAATAAAACAAATGCTTCAAGGATATAGGTCATTATCCCTGATCAGCTGCCCAAAGGGAGGAAACAGAGGGTGGTAAACAGCTGACACATGGGTGTAGACAGCTTTTGATTTAATAGTGGAGAAAGGTGGCATTTTTCAGTCTATGCTTGGGAGGGGTGAGATGTTGAACAGGTGAGATGGGCTTCCAGAAATTCTGCAAATGCTGGAACCTTGTGGCTGAAATGTAGACAGGATAATGCAAATATCAATTGAATTTTTTTCCTCGTTTCCCTGCAGTAGGTGTGGGACTAAGAAACAAAGGTGACACCAAAATGTCAGCTTTCCTGAAGCTTTGGAGCCATTTGACTATATCTCTAAAAGCTCTGTGCAGATCAGGTATTTGTAAGCATATTGCTTCAGGCTCACAACCTCAGCCAGCCCTTGCTAGGAACCTTACCACGTTCCTGGAGCTGCGGTGGCTGTGGTGTGTCTGTAGCATCAAACAGATACTTAAAGTGTTCTGAGAGAGGGGACAGAATACTCATAGGTGGCTCTGACATCTAAAGGATTTGCCAAGGCAACAGTGAGAACCAAAGGTTTCTCCAGTGCAGCCACAAGCCCAGTGTTCTCAGGTTATTACTTTGAAGGAAAGATGGTGCTTCCAGCACACATTTACTCTCAAATTGTCCACTAAATTAGAGACAATTTGGAAGAGATCTATGAGCAATCTGGTTTAGCTCTCTGCAGACATTCCTCTCCAGCCACAAGCAGCTCATGAGCAGTTTGAGCCCAGCTCTGGTGCCAGGGATCTGTCACCTCACTGGCAGCAGGGCTGGGCTGTCTCCTTGGTGATCCAAGTTTTTGATGGTGTGAGGAAATGCGCATTCAGGGATGGCTGAGCTCAGGGATACTGAGGTGCCCTGCATTGCCTCTGTGTCCCAAAGTGGAACGGAGCAAATGGAGCAGCCTGTGGGCAGAGATGCTCTTGGTCAAGGTCAAGCAGGGGCTGAAATGGGTCTATAAAAATTCTTGAGTCAGTCCATACTTATGTGCTATAAGGTATACAGAGTAATGGAGGTAAGGAGTCCATCACTTTCCTAGCCCAGAGTGGTCTCCCAGAGCCTAGGGAAGGGCTGTTGTCTCCTTTTATTGATGGTGCACTGAGGCACAAAGCTCCAGAGTACTGGGGAGAAACATGTTGGACAAATGTTTCTCATTAAGAAATGTTTATTTGTCAGACATGATTCCTTTCATGTAGTGTGTGTGGGAGTGTATCCATTTTAGCAAGATACTCTAGGAAATGTTTTCTTGGAGTCAGCATGGAATTTCTGGCTGAGATGGTCCTTCACCGTGGCATGGTTATTCCTGGGCTGGCTGGGAGTCACATCTCAGAGCTGAGGCTAGCAAGGTGGGGGATTAAAACAGGCAAAACTGATTCTCAGTCACTTCTGGCACTGCGATTTGTTTTTCATTGCATGTTTTTTGTCGTTTGTTACAAGGGAGAAAGTCCTCCAAAATGTTGAGAAGTTCTGTTTTTGTCACAGTAGAGATGAGAAAGATTCCAGACTCTCCAAGATATTGGCAAATGGTGGAAGCTTTTCCAGTTCAAGCTGCAATCTTTCCCAAGTCCCACATCTGTTCTATTGCAGAGCTGCATACTTAACCCTGCTTTTCTGGATAGAAAATTATGTAAATAAACCAATTTGCTTTCTAAAACTATTACTGCCTAATCACCTGGTGGAGAAAGGGCAAAGCTGGCAGCCAGAAACTGGAGACCCAGCAGCCATGTCCTCTCCTTTTGACTTCATTGTCCTCTGTTTACAAGCTGGTATGTCAGATTGGTCACAGCTCTCAATTCTCAAGGCAGTTGTTTTCCAAACTAAATACTTTTCTTTACGTAATTTTCTTTGTATATATCTTTAGTATAAACCAAATTAACCTCTTGCTTCTTCAAGGCTTTAAATCATTTAGGACCTCTGTAGGTGTTTTGAAGCACTCCATGCAGGAGACCTCCTGAGCCAGCAAATGCCGAGCTTTGCTGTTGCATAGGGCACTGTCTGATGGCACCATGGGATTTGGGCTACGGGCTACCTAATAGCCCAACAACAACCTCAAGTTACTGGGAACATCCACCTCAAGTTAGTTGTCTTTGCCATTACCAACTGCACAACTTTTGATTTCTTTAACTCTTCTCATCAATCCTGTTCTTCGCTCAAGTCTGCCCAAAGGCACAGAAAGGGAAATGGAAATGTCCAGAGGTCAAGCACAGAAATCAAGTTTTGTTCAGATGAAAACTATCAAGAGAGAATGTACTACCTCTAAGCAGGCTGGCCAGAGGGTCACTGGCTTATTTTTCAGTCTTGCCCAAAAACTCCTCTTGGATCTGTTCAACGCAGCTCAGATTGATTTTCATCCAGAAGACCTCCTCATATTTTAATTTTGGTTTCTTTTTTCTTTTCCTTTTTTTCATTGTGAACTATTTATCCTGTGTTTCACCAAGGGAGTCTAATTTTCTAATCTTCTCCCTTCCTTATATTTAAGATCTCTCTAGGTGTCTCGGCAATACATCCATGTTTCCTGATTAAAGGAGTTACAGACAAAATCCACGGTTGGCATTTTAAGCTTGCAGAGATAATGTTTTTGTGGCTGTATACATTTCCATGCGCTGTAACTCTATTTACTTTAGCAGAAGAGTCCTTAAGATTGACGAATTAAGAAACGTATTTAAAATATGTATCTTGCAAATGTGTTAATGCCTATATAGGCTATAGGTCCCTGTGGAAATAAGAAGAGGCATTCTTTTAATAAACAATGGAGTGCATCCAGTTTTTCTTCCTACTTAAGTTATTTCCAGCACATTCACTAAAACGCTACCAGATTCAATAATATTTGTCTTTTTCTTGGCTTCTTACATATATAGCTTTCTTCCATGACAACAAGTCCAAGATTTTTTGGAGCTGAAGCAGGAATGATGATGTGTTTTTGTTGTTGTTGTTGTTCTAACCAGCTGTCTTTGCTCATCTTGCTGTCACTAGGAGAAGACATCTGCTTAGTACATTCAATATTTTCACTTTGATTCTCAACAGGGAGGTCAGAGCCTGTGCAAAAATGTCCCCCAAAATATTTTGTTACCACAAATATTTCTTTTTAGACTGGGGTACTTTGTTTATTCAGTGTAGGCTCCATAAAGTATTTAACTGATTCTCTTCCTGCATAGCAAAGCACTCATGATTTCTGTGCTCAAATCTGGACATGAGATATTTACCATTAGTGAGATTCTGTGCAAGATACCAGATGGCATAAAATACAAAGTCTAGTGGCTTCTGCTTTAATCATTCTGATGAGACACTAGAAGTTTGGTTTTTTCCCTCCACTAAACTGAGACCCAGAGAGTGAGGATCGTAAATGAAATGATTAACTTCTTTACCAATTCTTTGTGTTAATTTCATCAAAATTCATTAGAAGAAAGGAGTAGTGCTAGTAATGGTTTGGATGTGCCAAAATGCTTCAGGCAGTTCTTTCTTCTAGGCACTAGCAAGTCCCCTTCCTCATTAACCAAAGATACAGTCTAGCAAAACACTTCAATCCTTAAATTCACCCTGTTCAATGGAGCCCTTAAATCTAAGCTGAAATCTCTCTGGGCTCAAATTGGATTTAAGCATGTCCTTAAAATGAAGTATGCTACACTAGCACATTGCTCAACTGTACTTATCAGCACTGGAATATAGCAGTTTTACAGAACTTTACCATTCCTGAGGCACAGGCTATTGTGGCTTAGACTGTAATGAAGTAGAGCAGGGAGCAGAGCCTAAAATGTTTGCAGGAAGGTTTATACTTTCCTGAGCTACCCCAAACTCACCATGGCCAACCGTGAAATGATATGGAATTAGACAGGACTGATGGCCAGGTAAAACTGAACATCTTGTGAACCACTTGCAACTCCAAGATGTGCCCAGAGATGGAGGGTTTGATGATGGTTACTATCTCTGATACACTCACAGAAAATTGGTGAATTTGTTGGCGACTGTATTTCTCACTAGTGAAGATTCCCTTGGGGTTTTGGCCCAGTCTCAATTGCTGTCAGAGATCTGTGACTCACTAAAGCCTGCTCAGTACCCTGTCTTGCATTCCTATCTGGGTGCAAACATACCTGCAAAAGTGGGGAATGACAAAGCTTGGCCCCAGTGCTGTCTCCAGATTCATTCTACCAGGCAGCACACACGTGTATCTCTCAATCAGAAACAAGCAGCCTGTTGGGAAATTAATTCAGTCTTGCAGGATGAGTCTTTTCTTTCCCGTCTGCCTAGTATCCATGCTGGCGTTTCCTCATTCCTTCCCCAGTGCCACAGGAATGCTGTTGCTGTGAGCTCAGGTTTTGCATGTGCTTCCAAGAATGCCCTTTAGAGACTGAAGGGTCAAGTGTGACACTGCATGTCTTGGTGGAAACTGGCGTCCTCCTGGCGAGGCGGGTGAGGAGTCTGTGGTTTGGGGCAGAGGAGTCTCCAGTTGATCTAACACTAATTGCATCTGATCTTTGTCTCTAAATTAGGTGGCAGCTCTCCCAAAAACACATGCTTAGTGTGTTTTCCAGCCTCTTTGGCTTTTACCCACAGAAGAATTAGTTCACCAGGTGGGTGACTTTCCTGTTGTTCTGGAATTGTTGCTAGTGAGGGAATATCTCAGTTCCCCACAACTTCATCTGATTAAGAGCTGACTTGCAGAAAAAATGACTTGGGTTTGAGATAAAGCAAACATATCCAACTGTAAGTCTCTGGAATGGATCCTCTAGATAATCTTATAAGCAGGGTAGGTGAGCCCCTGTCAGTTTAGGCAGTGCTGCTCCTGCTTTATTGCCTGAGAGGTGGAATTCCTGTGGCTCCTTAAGGGCTCTTCCCACCCTGAGTTTTTTGTTTCGTGATTTTTTTACATATGAAATCTCACTGAAAAGGAGAGACCCAAACTGTGAAAAGCAAGGTTTCACTTGCTGACTTCTGGAAACTTTGCACAGAATGGGGTTTGATAGGAGGTCATGGTGTGTCATTCCCTGTTCTAAACCTTGTGCTGTGGGTTTCTAAGGGCTCCTCCAGACATGGGAAGGCGAACTGACTGGTTAAAGTCACACAATACAGGGAAAGTAGGAGCAGAAGCCAAGTTTCCAATCTCCTAGTCGTGCACCTTAAACACTAAAAAACTTAATTTCCTTGAATTAATACTGGCCCAGGCTGACTCCTGTATTCCTGCCTCCTGACTGGCCTATGCAATGTCAGGCATTTCAGTCTTTTGCTGTTTAATTCATTTTGCTGCTATGGTGCAGGGTGAGGTAGGTATTACCAAAGGAATGATTGCATGTTTGCCGGTATTTTTGATTCTTTCCAGGCAAAGAGCAGATTTTCACAGCCAGGCTCAACACCTTGAATTTTCTACTTTCATTTCTAAAGTGTATGATATTGGTCATGATAGGAACCTGAAAAAAACCCAGAAAATTCATGCTGTGTTTGACAAGGCAGTGACCATTCTGGCAGCACATTACAAGGGTAATGGGTTGCAAATCAAACTTCTGCTGCTGTGCTGCAGAGGATTAGTCACAGTTCATCTACCAGCAGAATGGAGGTAGTAGTAGTTACCATCTCAAACTCTGGAGCCTCAAAGCTTAAAACTTTTGGGATCATTTAAAGGACGCTGCTATGGATAGGCACAGTATTCTATCTTCTGTTAACAGCACTGGAAAATGTCATAAGCTTGATGGATAAAGAATCAATAATTCTTGGATACGGGACCAGGAAAATATTTGACCACTGGTTTTGTCTGAAATACTAAATGAAGAACACTTGTCTCTCATCTTGGGCCAAAGGGGCTTTTTTTTAGTGTTCATATACTTTTCCTAGACACCAGTTGACACAACACAAGGGCTGTGGCAGCTCTGCAAGAACACTTGAAGAAAGAAAACCAAAACAGGCAACAGTTCCTGTGTTTATCTGCCATCGAGAGCTCCACCATGCTGAGATCGACAGACATGGGTGCCAGGAAACCCCTGGTGATGACCACCTGCTCCTGGTGGAAGAAAATCCCATTGTGACTCATCCTCGGGGCACAATGCAGGAGCACAGCCTCGCAGCCCAACACTCAGCTGGCAGGAGACAGGTGAACTGTAGGTTCTGCAGGAGGGAACTGAGCCTGGGTTTACAGGGCCTCAGGCAAAGGCTTTGGCTGCTCAGCTTGAGCTGGTGCTGCAGTCTCTTCCATCTGGGAATCAGCCATGCCCATCTTTCACAAGAGGCCAGGTTCACAGAGCACTGCTGGCTCTCCAGGTAACACCTACGGCACGGGGCCCTGGTGACTCACAGTCGTTCGGTTTTGCTTTAGGATCTCAGCAGGGTTTAAACACCAGGTAGGCGGCTAGGACAAGGCTGGGGTGTTTCTAGTCACAGTCCTAATGCTTAGAAAACACCTGCAGCCATGACTGCTCATGCAGATTTAGCTGCAGTGCTTCTAAAGAGCCAATCTGGCCCTGGCAGGCCTTGTTCCTGAGGGGAATTTAGCACCTCTGGTACACAGGGCCAGCACCAGACACCAAATCAACCCGAGAGGGGGGTTTGCACTGAGGACTATATTTGGGAAATGCCATGCTTTCCCTTCTGAGGAGGTCTGCCAGGGTGGGGTGAAATCTCTTGGGGTCTCTGATTGGGAAGTACACTGGTTTTGGCAGCCACTGAAGGTGGAGAGAGGCTGAATCACAATTTTCTGCTACAGCTTAAGTATTTTAGGGACTGACTGTCCTTTATTTTATGTCCAAATGAGCAATCTTGCCCTCCTGGGACTGTCAAGCACTGACTGTGGACATTAAAGCTGGTAATGGGATAAGATGTAAACATCTTCTTGAAAGCACACACCAGAGCCCTTTATTTTAAAAATGAAATACATTTGAAGTGCCTACAAACTCACCCAGAAATCTCTTTCCAAATGAGGAAGGGTTGGCAAGGCTCCCCGGCACAGCCTGAACACAATGTAACCCTCTGCCTTCCCATTCTCTTCAGGGCAGATGCAGATACCGAACAGCTACTTAAAGGGTAACATTCCATTATAAAAACAATCACACTCAACATCCCAATTTATTTTAATTGCAGTCCTTAGAAATAGCCAAAAAACAATCAAACAGAAAGCAATCAGAAAATAGTTTCCCTTCCCCCTCTCCTTAGTATTTGCAACAAGTCTTGTTTTGATCTGTGAACAGGCAGCTCCTTTTGAACTCCCTGCACCTTTTTCACCTCCCGTCACCTTGTTCTTTGCCCCAGCTAGGGAACAAATTAAAAGTTGGTTGGAGAAGCACCCAAAGAATCAAAAGGAGCCCTGGACAAAACTTCCCCGTGAAAAGTTGGATCCCGCAAAGTACAGGGTGCATTTCTGGGCCTACGACTCTCCTGGCTCCGGGATGCAGAGCACAAGGTGATGCTCACAGGGTCGGGGCCGCCTCCAGCCCCCTTCTCCCCCGCTCCGGCACCAGGAGCCGGTGCCGCTCGTCCCCCCCAGCCGCGGCGCAGCGCAGCCCCCTCCCGCCGTGCGGCCGCCCCGGCCCCGGCCCCGGCCCCAGCCCTTACATGGACAAATCTGCCTGCAGGGAAAGGCAGGAATTTGGGCCCTTGACGTCAGCCGCGGGCAGAGCGCGGCAGCCCGGCAGAGCGGGAGGCAGCGGCCGCCGCTTTCGCTTTTTGTTCCGGGGCCGTCCCGCCGAGCTCGGGGCCGCCGGCCGCCCCTCCCTGCGCCCCAGGGGAGGTAAGGGCCGGGGGGGTCGCGGACGGAGGGATGCGGGAGGCGGGAGCGGCGCGGCCGGGGGGATGCGGGGAGGCGGACGGAGCGGAGGGAGGGAAGGATGAGGCATGTGCGGGGCGGAGCGCGGGAGGGGCTGCCCGGGGGACGCGGCGGGAGCGGCGCGGGGGTTGCGGAGCCGGGAGCGCGGGAGGGGCCGGCAGGGCACGCCGCGGGGCAGGGGCGCGGAAGGGGCCGCCGGGCGGAAGGAAGGGGCCGGCGGCGGGGCCGGGGGCGGGCGGTGCGGGGCGGCCGCGGGGGGCGGTCCCGGTGCCGCCCTCGGCCCGCCCCTCGCCACCTCCTCCCGCCGCCGCCGCCGCGCTCGCCTCCGCTGCCTCCTCCCCCGAGGTATTGTTGCAGATAATAACTTGCCCCCTTCCTCCCCCCACCCCCGTCCGCTCGCCGAGGCAGCTGTGCCACAGCTGGAGCCCCCGGCCGGGGCGGGGAGCGCTGCCGGCCGCCCGGGGGGGCCGCCCTGGCTCCTCCCTCCGCCCGGGGCGCCGCGGCCGCCGGAGGGGCCGGCCCGGTGCGGTGCGGGCTCGGCCGCGGGGCGGGGGCAGCGCCGGGCCCGGGCCAGGGGCAGCTTCCCCGGTGCCCGGGCGGCCCCGGTGCTCGGCTCCCGGCCGGTGTCGGCGGGCGGGGTGAGCCGGGCCGGGCCCCCCGAGCGGGCGGGCCGGTGCCGCAGGTGCACCTGGCCCGGGCGGCGGCTGCCGCAGCCCCGCCCCGCCGCCCGCCGACCCCCGGCCGCGGCTCGTAGTAAATAATAAGTTGAGTAAAGCTCCGGCAGCTTTTTATATGCCGGGGGAGGCCCTGCCTTCCCCACCAGGTAAGGTCGGAAAAGTTTCCCACACCCTGACGTCACCCACGGCTTTTTTTTTTTTTTTTAGCATAAGTTTTTTTTTTTTTTTTGCCCTCCCCCTTTCTTACTCTCCTCTTTTGAACAGGCAAACCTTACTCCTGCCATTGCTCAGGAGCACTCCCCGCGCCCCGGGGCTGTGCTGGGAAGCCGGCAGTGCTCCCGAGGAGGCGTTGATGAAGCAACTCCTGCCTAATTGCTCTGCCTCCTGTACCTCGAGGTGCAGCTTGGCCCTGCCGCTGAAACAAACGAGAGTTGGCTTCTCTTGCTTTGTTTTGATTATTTTTTGTTTGTTTCTTTTTTCCTACACCAGTAGGAATTTACTTTTAAGCCCAGTTGTGTTGTTCTTGAGTTAGTTTCCTGTTTCTTTCTGTTTTGCTAGGCAATTGGTACACAAAAGTTTAAGGAGCTTGCAGGAGCCATAAAACCTGCTGATGTGTCTCCCTGCACATCTGCAACACCTTGGTCCCTTTGCACAAAGGGGTTTTGACCCATGCAAAAAAGGAAGGTCTCACATACAGCCACAAATGCTTTTGGACACATTCCAGGATTTCTAACTTACTTACCTGTAGAGTTTGTGCTTGTACATTCCAGGAGTAATTTCTGGGGCAAGAGCTGAGAGAGTGGGGAGTGCCTGGGAGCTGGGTGATACAGCAGGTGCCAGCTCACCAAGTAATTTGAGAAATGGGATATTAGGAAAGTATGGGAACATGCAAAGCTGGAGAAGAGGACACAGCATTTCATCTCTATGTTAATAATGTGGCTGTGTAAAAATGTTGGCTGCTGTCCTGTGTGTAGTTCAGCCTGCTGTGCAGCAGGACAGTTTAGGGATGTGGGGGACTTTCTAATTATTCCCCATCGTTGCTGAAGCAGGACTGGCCCACACAAGGCTAAATAATACTCAGTGATTTCCCTTGGGAAATATGTGTGTCTGTGGATAAAGATTTAGTGTTGAAAATTACTCTCTGTCTGTTGGCTTGGTCTGTCTCACCCTGCCCACTCCTTGACCTTACAGCCTATTGCTCCTAAATTTATTAGCTCTGTTATTCCCCTATTTCAATTGTTTAGCCTTTGTTGGAGGTTTTTCCCTGTGGGATGGGCTATCAGCAGCTCATGGTGTGGGTGGTGGCCACAGAGCCACCTGTCAGCACACCTCCCTGTCAAATCCTGCCTTTAACTTCGTTATGATGCAGGTGCTGCTAATGGGCCCTTCAGACCTGTTGCCGTTGTTCCATAGATAGTTTTCCTTTAATTGTTTTATTCAGGTTTCCTTTTTTTACCTGGCTCAGCTTGTGTGGGCTGGGAAAAACTGCCAGATCAGAGACACCTGGGTCCAGCAGAGCAGCAGCAGCAGTGAGTTGCCGTCAGTAATGGTCCTGTAGAGGGATGCTATGTAGTGGTAGGAGACCTGCTTCCCGAAAGTCACTCCCACCCTGTGTGTGGTGTGGCCGTGGGCACCTTGGCTGTGTGTGTGTCCCATGTTGCCAGCAGTGCTGGTTGGTGGCATGCAGCCCTTGCATGCTGTCTGAGTAAGTTGCAGGGTGGAAATTAAAGACATGTCCGGGAAAATGAAGCTAGAACTGTCTTGTTCCAGTTTCTTTAGGTGCAGCTCCCAGCTGCTCTGAATTGCTGATCAGTCTCCATGGTGCCTGGGTCAGTGAGAATTACTGCTTTTCTTGCTGTACAGCTCTCCCTGTCTTGCCAGCCCTGATTGCCTGGTGTGGTTGGTACTGATGGGGCAGAGATGCTGGTATTGAGCTGGGAGAAAAACTCCAATTCCTATTTCAAAGAGGTGAGATTTTTACCTTTGGAACATGTTCGGAGATCAGCCTGGATGTCAGGCCAGGGTGCTGGTGAGCTTGCCCATCTCAGTGTGGGTTCCAGCTCTGTGAATCCTTTCTCTTATTCGTGTTTGGTGGAGAGTCACCCAGCTTTAGGGGATAACAGTATTGAATGATGTTGTCTGTGATGTGCTGTTGTGAAACCAGGAAAAACAGGCAAAAGCCTGGCTCTGCACTGGCAGGTCAGAAGTGGTATTCGGGTCTTGGGAATTGTGGTTAGTTTACCTGTCTTGTCTCCTGGAAATTTGCAGAGCACACTGTATTTCCAAGTTGGATTCCCCTGAGAAACACCTTCACCTGTGCTGCGTTAGTGAGGTAATGGGCACAATGAGGAACTGGTGCAGTGCAATTCAAGCTTTCAAGCAGTGTAATGGCAGATTCACGTGTGTATCCCTTGTAAAGCAGTTATTTCTCTAGGATGTTCTGGGATGAAGCTCCAGAGCTGGACTAGTGAGTTTTGCAAGGTACCTAATAGTGTTGGTTGCAGTCTCACGGGAGCTTGAGTGCTTTTACATATATTATCATCAGTATGTATTTTTAATTATAACTTCTAGTAAGAATTATGGTGTGGGGGGTTCATGTTTAGAGACACCATTCTGTTTTGAAGTCTGGCTGATGCCTTGTTTGCTAAAATCACTGCTTGTGTCCACCTGCCTTAGTATAAAACCTGAGTAATACTCTTGTGATCAGTCAAACTTTGTGTATGCAGTTTTGGAGAGGGATAGTGAGAATGGCTGGGAGTTGGAAAACTTGAGAGAGTTTTATGAGCAGTATGGGATCACTCCTGTTAGAAGGACACAGGTTAGAAGGGTGTCAGAGAAACAGTGAGTGCTGCGGAAAAGGGATGTCTATTCCTCTGTAAAAATGAAAACCAAGGTGAAAGTGGTCGATTCAAAATGAAGAAAGTGCTTTTCAGTGTAACTAATGGTGGCATTTACCATGCAGAATGCTGCTGAGAACAAGTTTAGCCAAGTCTGAAAAGAAGATGGGATGGTTGTATGAGTGTCAGGCACACTGAGAGTTGTACCAGTTTGTGCTGGTGCCTGTTGTATCATAAACATCTAACTGGAAAGAAGAAACAGTTTCATGTAGGTTTCCATGAAGCATCTCTGGCTGACACTAGATAGACACAGATAGAGAAAAGCAGTAGCTTGGGTGGATGACAAATTGTTCCAAGAACAGTTTCCGTGTGTCTGTGGAAACAAATACCCTCAGGGTGCCCGCAGTGGTTTCTCTATTGCTCTGCCCATCGTGCTTGTGTGAACAATACATTCTCAGTGGCTTTTTGTTGCTCCTCAAGCTTCTGAAGGCCTGACCCACACAGCTCTGCCTTTCTCCTACTGGGCTCTTCTCTCCCTACATGGCTTTGAGAAACACTTGCACACTCTGCTCTGGCTGGCCCCAGATGCTGGGTTTCACCTTTAACTGATTGTCCAGGCTCTGGTGTGCTCTGTGGCAGCCCTGCTAAGCTGGAGCTAAGTCTCTTTGAATGCATGGAGAGGTTTTAAAGATGGCATCAGGATGATGGAGAAATATACACTGGCCAAGAGTAGGTCCCTTCCAAATCTGGATATTCTATGATTCTTTAGATATGTGTGTGCTTTTTAGGTACTTTGTTTTTGACGGGGAGAACACCTTCAGGAAAGTAAGATGAATACAGAGTCCATGTGATCCCAGCAGAAGTCTGTGATTCAGCAGCTGTGTTTGCTGTGTGCACATGTGAGTGTGACAGTGAGCTCCTGTCTGCAAGACAAGGTCCTCCACAGCCAGTCTTTCACCCCAGCAGCTTCCTCATCTCCCTTTGCCCTCGCTCTTGTGTGAGTGTAGTTCTGTGAAAAGCTAGAGAGATTACTGCAATTGCAGCCAGAGCAGAGGAGGAACGAGCAAAGGCGATGGAAACCATAAATTATGAAAGGATGTGGGTTATCTGATGCACAGATTCACAAGGAACAATGCCTTTAAAGAGTGTGGGTTATACATAGGAAAATACTTGAAATAACTTTACAAACAAGGGTTCCAGAGGAGGGATTGGAGGGAAGGTCTTGTGTTTGGTGTCCATGTGTGCATTGGAAGAGAGAATCAGTAAAGTTTGAAGAACTTAGTGTTTTTCTCTTTCTGATTTAGGAAGCTCTTTGTTTTGCAAAATAGAAACAAACAGAGAAAAGAAAACAACAAATCAAACCGAAAACCACAGACCAGAAAAAAACCCCACAAAACATTAAAGCTTTTGAGAGCTTATGCCTGCCTAAGAAGCAGAGTTTAACAGGGGTTGGTTCTTTTCATTCATCCTGCTCCTGGGCATGGCAGGCCATGCAGGGCTGGCAATGTTTTCCAGTCCAAACATTAAAAAAACTAAAACCTGTTACCCACACTTAATCATTGCAATTAAGGTTATTGGTAGAGACAACTCAGTGGAGATTCTGTTTTGATCTCCAAGAGCTGGTTTCGATCAGGTTCTGAGCAACTGCAAGAGCTGGCATGAAAATGATCTTTTTTTAAGTCACTGTCAGCAACTCTCTGTCATTTTAGACTGTCAGTATCTGTTGTTGGGATCTGTGGGTGACAGTGACACACACGTGTGAGTCAGAAGAACTCCCAAACTATCACAATATGCTCAGGAGGGAAAACAAACATCGGTGGAGTTGTGGGCTGCTGATAACCTTTTCTTAGACAATGTTATAAGCTTTTGAGTGTTGCAGGCTGTTAGGATGTTTTCTGTTGCCCTCGATGGCGTAAGGGAATCTTGGAGTACTGTGATTCCTCAGCAAACCCATAAACCACTTAGGTTGGTTTGGGGGCAGGGAGGGATGCATGAGGGTCTCTGACTTATGCCAGTTTTGCTGCTGGGTCCATCAGCCCTCTTTGGGGTTTGCAGATCTGGCTGGGAGTGATCCTGTCTTGTGCCTTAGAGAGTTTATGCACATGAGCATCCTCTAAATAGGTGCCATTCAGCTCCTGGCTGCCTTCCTCCCCTTGCTCCTGCTGCTCAGTGATGCTTCAAAGCAGGAAAACTTCCGCCAAATCTTGGATGATTGTGCTGCCAGTGGAATAGTTAGTTGAGATTTAATATGGCCATTATCTTTAGGTAATGAAGTATCAGCTAACTTGCCATAACTATCTTGTTTAATGTCTATTAAAAACCCCACATACTTCAGTCACTGGGTGAAATTTAATAGAAGTTCATCTAAGCATTTACTGCTTATTTAATTTAAAAATAAGTTGATGTCCATGACTGGAGTAACAGGCACTAAGGATTTAATTAACATTTAGTAAACTGCCCTGTTAGCTCTGAATTGCACAGTCAGGTCTTGTTTATGCATCAATTTGTAACTACCCTCTCCTTTTTTTTTTTTTTTTTTTGGCCATTTGATCTCATTGCGGGGAGCTGGAGTCATCTTCTATTCTCCCTCTGCTCCTGATCTCTTCTCACATGGAGAGCCTGTGTCAGGGCTGTGGGCTGGAATACTGCCGAGGAGCCAGGACCCAGCTGCTCAGTTGTGAGACCAGCCCAGACAGCTGGGCAAAGGCATATGGGATGGAGGAGACTGAATTGACACGTTGTCCCACAGGCCTTGAAAAAGGATCTGTAGAGCCCCATGGGCTGGGTAGGGTTGCACTGTGTGGTGGGTTAGAAATGGTCCAGCTTCAAACCTTCCCTTAAACTTGGCTCTGTTATGTTTAAATATCTCCTGTAGGGCTTTTTCAGTGGTGTGGCTGCTGCATGGAATTCAGTGGAGGGATAGAATGTAAGAAAATAGAAGGTAGTCTCACACCTGAGGAGTTGCAGCTGTATGTATCACCAAAGATTAGGAACAGGCCTGCCCTTAACAGGCCACAGCTGGTCCAATATGAAGATGAGTGCCACAAAAGAGTGGGTGAGCTGGGTGAAGAGGGGAGCTAGAGTTTGTTGGCTGTGCTGCAAGGAGCTGCCCATGAGAAATCAATGAGAAGGTATGGAACTTTTGCAATAAGATGGCAACAGGTGAGGTTTGCTTTTTGGACAGAGAATGTTGGGGTGCTGCTACAGGTGACTTGTGGGTGGTCCTGCTGCAGAGGCTGTGGTGGTTGTACCCCAGCTGGGGTGGTTTCTGTGTCACTAATGTGCGTGTGCATTTTCAACGTGCTGTGTGCACGTACCCTAAGGAGATCTCTGTTTCAGCAGTTTATTACCTCACCTTAACAGATTTGAATTACTCCACTTAGTGAGGCATGAATGAAAGCAAGGAGTCTCCCAGATAGCGCAGGCAGCAGTGGCTGGGTTGGGAGAGTGATTGAATTAGCAGCTGATAAGTGATTGTAGCTCCAGCTGCTGCATTATCGCTGCCTCACTAGCCTGGGTGTCAGTGAAGTCCCTGTTCAAGCTCTTTGCTGGGGAACATCAGCTGGCTTGGATTTGACACGCCTTGTTGTTTGAGATAGGGACTTGATTTGCTTATCGTGGGTTTGGGCAGACCTTGAGAGATACCTCAAGGTATTAGTGTGGCCAAGACAAGCCTATAATCTGGATATCCCCAGAAAAAAATGGATAGTGATTGTGGCAGCCACGTGGAAAACCTGTAGTTGTTAAAAGAATGGTGGTAAAGTTGGAAAGTCCGAGTGCTCCAAAGCTATGAAATGCCAGAATGAAGGTCGTTGAAACCTTAATTTCAGCCTCCCCTGCAATCAGGTTTTATGATATACCACTTAATTGCCAGAGCACCTACTCTTTGTGCCCAGAGTGGAAGGTGATACTTAATGAGCATCTATTCAGTTGCTTTTCTCTTTGTGCAGTGTGTGGCCCCAAGCCTTGTTTACCATGTACTGTTCAAATTTGAGACAGAATGCAGAGGTATTAATTTTCTTTTGTGCTTTTCTGGAGCACTCTTTGCTCTTCCATTGGAGCACTTTGGAAGTTGGAGAAACTATTTTTGTAGTGCCTTCCCAATGTGAAGGAAAATTATTCTTGCCATTTTACTGGTGGGACAATGAGGCTTGAAGAGGCATGTAACTAGCTGTCTCACATCACCCTTGACACTGAAATCTTGGAGTAAAAAGCAGTTAGGCCAGGGATGTTCTTTTAAGTGTGCAGTCATAACTGATAATAAAGCAAAGAAATGGTTGGGAAGAATTGTTTGTAATTACAGACTGAAGTTAACATCTTTTCTGCTCAACTCTGGAGATTACTCTGAACTGTTCCTTGCACTTATGCTTATCTTCTCCCATATTTTCTGCTGTACCTGCCTCTTATGCATGATCATCATTATCTTTGAGTGGGGGCAAAGCCTGTACTTACCTTGCATGAGTATTAAAATACCTAGCTTAGTGTGGAAGCTGGTCTTTGCCTCTGGCATTTGGAGGCTAGAGCAGCTTAATGCTGTTGGAACTGAAATGTGGTGGTGAGGAGGTCCAGAAATGAGCCACAGAGATGGTTAAGGTCCAGGGCATATTTATGTATAAAAATATCTTTCAAGGAGTAGAATTAATGAGGACTTCACATCGTCTGCTCGATGCTTTCGTCAGTGACTTGTTTTACCATGTAAAGTGTGACTGACATTTTTCAGGGTTGAAGCTTCTTTTAAAACTTATTCATCACTTCTGATCCTGTAGGCTATTTTTTTGGAGAATGAGAATTATGCCTTCCTTAGTGCAGTTTCACTTTGGTGCTTTTTCAGAGAATCCATTTCTTTTTTTGAGTTCCTTGGGATGCAGAGCCGAGCTCGGAAAACACGACATTGCATCTTTGCCATTTAAGGAGGTCTTGGTGAACCTTCTGCATAGTAAGTTTGAAATTCAAGTGTATGAGTAATTCAGCTGAACTCTGCAGTTACTTGTGTGCCTGAAGATAAGCGAATGTTTCATCACTGTCCTGTACCCAAATCCTAACCTGTTCCCAAGGCAGACGGATGGAGAACAAACAAAGTGCAGTAGAGTTAAAGTTACTGGGGAGATATCAGGCTTCTTTCCTACTGTAGCATGCAGAGTGACCAGAGCCTCACTGCAGTGAAGAGTCAGCCTTATACAGAGCAGGAGATCCTACTGTGAGTGGTGCAGACATCTGCGGACTTTTGGCAGTGGCATTAAGTGAAGGACTGTGGGGCAGAAGCATATTTTGGAAGTTAGGAATGATGCCTTGGACCACTGCATTGCTGCAGGAATGAGCCTGGGGTTCTTGGCATGTAGGTCCTTTATGAGTGTCTCCCTCTGCATCTGAGGTTTGGGAATGTGGCCAGAGCAGCAGGTGGACTTAAAACAATATAAATGAACACGTCTTTCTAAAGCACTGCACCCACTGAGGTCCTTAAGTGTCTGGGTGAAAGGATGGCAGCTCACAGAGTGCCTGTGTGTCTCCTTCCGTGGCTTGGCGTAGCATGTTTTGCTCTGTTGTGTGGGAGAGCTGTGAACTTGGGGTGTGTGGAGGCTGGGGAAGTTAGTTGAGAAATTTTTAAGGACAATATCGTAGCCTGAGAGAAGGAGCTGTAAGAGCAGAGCTCGTTGCCTTACTATGCATGAGGATCCCTGCAGGGTGTGTTCATGTATAAGTCAATCTGGATATGAAGTTAGTTACTCCATGCCCTCATTGCACACACAGCCTACAGGCAGTGTGTTGTGGGCACTGTTCCTCCAGCTGAGTATCAGATTTCTCTGAGGATGCAGGGCAGGTGGCTTGATATCACCTCACCTTTGCACTGCTGGGTGTATTGCTGTTCTGTGCTCTGCCCTGGGATAGGATAGGTGGGATTGCTCCATTGTGTTACAGTGATATCTGTGCTGCTCATCCTCACCCTGTCTAGGATCAGGCCACTCTCTGGGCTCTCGTACTTAGATCCACATCACCCTGCTTCCCTGGATGCTGTGGCCCCAGCCTCCAATCTGTATTCATTTGCACACCTGAGGTGGTGTGTTAGGTCTTGGGCTATGACATCAAGTGCCAGAAGTCCAAGTGAAAGTGATCTGCTCCAGCTTTGTTGGCTTCAGGGCAGCTGTCTGCCTGTGTTGGCTGTTCCCCATTCCTTGAAGTGCAGTGAGGCACAAGCAACCTCTGATGGGTTTTTGCAAGAACTCTTGATAAATTTCTTGTGTCTCAGGTGATTTGATTCATGCCTGATTAAGGGTGTGCCCACTTTTATGGGTGGAGCTGGATGTGCAAAGGTAGCTGTGTTATCAGAAAGTCACTGGCTCATCTCATTTAGTTTCAACTCCCTTGGCAGAGGCATCTTCTAAAATGGGAATATATTTTGTATGTTTTAGTTGTGCAAATTCTTCCTGATGTAGAATGAAAGTGATTCCAGGTGCTTTTGATCTCCAGAAGGACAAGACCTCTCCATCTAATGAAAGACATGAGTAATTCTGGGTATGGTATTGCTGTACTCCTGGGTTCCTTTCGTCCTTTGTTTTTTCTTTCCATATCCCATAGCCAAGATTTTCTTGTGTTGTCCATATCTCCAAATTTGACCAATAGTATCTTGGGCTGGGCCTGGCACTTGTTTTGCTACCTGGAGGAGAGTTGTGAGTCTGGCAAACAGTGTGCATCCAATTCCTGTGAAGCCAAGCTCAGAGCACAAGCTGCACCCATGAGGTGACGTCTGGGTCTGAGGAGGTCCTGGCCTGAGAGATGAAGAATGCTGAGAGAAGAGCAGAATGATTGACTTGTGAACATAGTGACTGATTATGAGCAAAGATCAAAAAGATGTAAAAAGTGCTTGTTAGCAGATTGTGACTAAGATGAAGACCTGATAAGTATTGAAATGTGTGGAGGAAAGGGAAGCAGTAGTTTCTGACAGAGAGCAGAGCTGTACATGTAGGATTTGCAACTTGGTGCAAAGCAATTCTGGGTCATGGGAACATATGGCTGCTGTGGCTCTGCCACTTATGTCCCTGTAACAAATGTGCACAGTTCAATCTGGGACCCACTTGGGCTCTTCCTGTCCTTCCTGGGGAGTTCATCTCCCTCGTGGCTGTTTATTGCTGCAGTTTCTGAGCTGTGCATACTCGCTGTCTCATTCCTCAGCCCTTACTCACAGGAGGCCTCCGTGTGACAGGGACACCCAAGAGAAACATGAAACTTGTAAAGTCCCTTGCCACGAGGAATTTGGGTGGCTGATCAGCTGCAGCTGGGTGTTGAGGAGCCTGCTGGAGGTCTGTGGGCTGAGGGTGTGATCTGCAGCACTCCAGAGCGTGGGATGGAGCTTGGGGGAAGGTGGTTTTCCCCTGCAAAGGGCAACCCCCATCTGGGGGCTCCTGGTAAAGCTGCGCTGGCCCAGCCTGTTAGCAAAAGTCAGTTGTGCATTTGGATGGGGTAAAGTGGAGGAGGGGAGCAGTATGACTCACTGAAGTTATCAGCGACCAGAAGTAGGCTGTAAGCTACAGGGGACACCTCATGCCTCCATCCTAAAGCAGTGAAATGTGTCAGGGGACATACAGCCCTATGTGCAAATACAGTGTGTGGGTTTGGGTTTTGGTCCAGCATTCCCATCCATAAATAAGCCAGGCCCTTCCTTACGCTAGCGTTTGTGTGCACTTCTCAAACATGAACCAGCTAATCCCAACAGATGTTTGGCAGCCTCCAGAGCCCATAAGGAAGTTAAATATCATTGCACTTTGCTAGAGAGATGCCCAGGATTCCAGTAACACCTGCTAGAAGATCCCAGTGGAGCTGTGTGTGTTGGTGGCTGTGTGGGCTCAGCTCAGCAGGGCACCTGCTGCTGTTGCCTCGGGCTGCTCTGCCACTGTGTGAGGGCTGCCTGGGCTTCCATTGACATCAAAGACACAGCTTCCTTTAGTTTGTGAGGGAGAATGGGATTTAGCAGTATGTTTATACACTCCCACTTTATTACAGTCTAGTTGAAAGGAGAGAGCTGTGGGTTTTGTTTGCTGCCTGCCTTTGTCCGTGTGCTGACATGTCCACCTCCGTAGGGGTTGTGTGTGAAGTCCTAGATGGACTGTATCCTTTACTTGAGCTCCTCTCTTTCCCCAACTGTCCACATTTAGTTGCAAGCTTTAACACCTCTGAGAACAATAAAGTGGTGATTTATTCTGGAGTTGTCTCTGGACTCTCCAGTTTGTGATTCAAGAAGTCTTCAAGAAGGACTGAGGATCATATTCATTTCTCCTGGCCTCTATTTCTGCTCTGGCTGGGTGGCTGTCCTGATTTTTTAGGCAGTATTGTAATTATAAGGCTGCTAAGTGAAGTGCTTGGGACAGCAGTAGGATAGTTGTGTATTACTAATGGATCAAGCACTTTCCTTAGGTGTTTTCCCACTCAGTTCTTCATCAGTCTCCATGAAATATAAATGATGGCTCTGAATACCTGCATGTAGTTAAAACTTCCTGGAGTCTCCTCAGGGTACAGACCTCACCAGATTTTGCCATTCAGCACCTCAAGGACAAGTCTTGGGTGTCTTCTGTGATGACAGGGGCTTTGGGCTGCTTGTCCTGTCCTCCTTGCTCTGAACCTGCTGCAGTCCCTTCGCTGCACCAAGTGTGTGCATCTGACTCCAGCCCGTGCTGCCAGCGGCTGCTGCCCAGCCTTTTTCTCTGCATTAGTTTCACTGAGTGAGGAGCTTGCAGGAGAAGCTATTCATTCCCCTGGTAACTGTGCTTGACAATCAAGAGTTATTCTGAGGGTGAAGGACTGGTACAGATTTGTTTACCTTGGTTGGGGATCCATAACCCCTAATAGTTTCTTGCTCATAGGAGCCGAGTGGACTTGGTTTGCTGCTAATTAAAAGCCAAAAGGGTATGTAGTCTTTTCCAAAATAATTACCATTTTTGGTGAACAGAGCAAAACTATGCTGACTTTCTATTTGTTTCCAAACCCCTTGCTTGTGTGTGTGTTACTTTGCACTGGCCCTGATGCATGGGAGGGCCCCATCAGGGCCAGCAGCTCCATCCTGGTGCACAGGGAATTTGTGCTTGAATCCTTTGTCTGCTGTTGGACCAAAGGATAAATGTAGAAGAAGCACAGGGTTGTTTGAAATACTATGAAGTTAATAATTGCATTTGGGATTGAGAATGTGTTTTCTTGGTTGGAAGCCATTAAAGGCGATAGAAGTGAATGTGTGTACCCTCTGTGCCAGAGCATGTTTTTATCTTGGCTTTTTATGGGCTAAAAACCAGCAAGGAGAAGAAAAAGGTTTTGAGTGTGTGTGTGTGTGTGCTCAGTACCAGGAACCTCAGTTCCTAGATAGTTTAGTTTCTATCAGTAATTGGTTTCAGGTATACATTAACTTTGATTCACGTGTTGAGTTGGGCCTGCTGTTACAGTGGAAAATGCCCCCTTTCCTTTCTGTTTGCCCAGTCTCTGCTTCTGTCAAGTTTTTGCCTTGACATGACTGCAGCAGGAGGGGGTCAGAGGGTTTTTTTGCTTTTTCAGCTGGTTCTGAGTGTCCATGCAAGTGTTTGTGCTCTTTCTGTGCAAATTGGAGGGGTTGGCTGATGGCACTGCTGGATTGAGGGCTGAAAGATGTCCAGTCCAAAGTGGCTGAGCTCCCTGGAGCAGGGCCTCGAGCTCTGCAACTTCTGTTTGCTCTGTGTGTGAAAAGCAGAAGCATGTCTTCAGCCTTGTGTTTATCCTCACCATGGTGGGGTTTGTGCCTCTGAGCTCCAGCTGAGGTGGGAGGAATGGCTGTCTGGGCAGCAGTCAGTGGCTGAACATCCATCCTCTCAAAGGAATGATGCCACGGTGGGCAGGAATCTCTCAGGACTAGGTTCAGAGGCTGGGACAGGATCAGCTCCATTCATAGTGCTCTGGAAATGGGTGCATTTGACCTGCTGTAGAGGCTGGTGATAGTAGCTGTGCCTGCTCATCTGCATTGCCCCCGTTTGCTTTCGCACCCTGGATACAAAAGTGAGTTGTGTTCACTTCGCACAGAGAACATTCCCAAAATTGCCGTGCTCTACTGTGGCATGTGCAGGGAGCAGCAAAGGGGCTGTTATTTTCTTAATCTGCCTGTTTGATGAGGCAGTATCTGGCTGTGCCCTTAGCAACGGATTTTTTAATGCAGATCAAGTCTCCTGTTTTAATTTACTAAGAAAAAAGAACTTGAAGAGGGTATGAACCCATGACCTTGAGATAAATAGTTTCTTATTGAGTTCCTGAGCCCCTAAGCCGCCCCCTCTTGTGAGAGTAGCATGGTTTAATCAAAGGTCAGAGGCTTTGTTGCCTCTGAACGCCTCAGAAAAAGAGGGTGACATGAGAGAGTTCTCCCTGGTCCTCTGTGACTGCAGTCATTTTTGGCCTGTCAAGTTCCCTTTGAGCTCGCTGTGCTTGTCCTCTGTTCCTAGATAATGGCTCTCTTGACCTTCTGTGGTCTCTGTGAATGCTGATAAAGACCTGGTGATCAGGTCAGCTGTGTTTCTGGGGGTTGGAACTATATATATGGTGGCTATGGGCAAATGGCTTTTGCAAGGCTGCTGTGAGCCCCTGTGTGCAACATGCAGATTCACAGCCCTGATAGGACATGGCCTTTGCTTGCCAGCTCTTCCCACACTGCTCCCACGTGTGTCTCCTGTTTCTAGGCTGAAGGCCAAGTGTGGTATCTCACACACTGCTGTGTGGTCAGTCTTGGCATGTGCTGACTTGTGCTTGGCCACTGATGCCTAAGATGTTGCAGTTTATCATGAAGGTCCCCCCTCATTTTATTCTGTGTTTCCTTGGGTGGTGACCATATGTCTGTACCTCTTGTGAGAGGAGCAGTATTAGTCTGTCTTTGTCTCCTTCTCTGCCTTCTGTTTTCCCAACTGCAGTCACTAATGCTCCTGGCTGATGGCTGTCATGGAGCTGGCCTTGCTTGCACATTGGATGCTGACTTCCTTGATTCTGTGCCAATTCTGTCTTTGAAAGTACAGTCTGGCAAGTCCTGGAGAGATCTTTGCCTCCAAAAGCTTCCGCGGTTCCCTTCTGTTTTTCCCCATCACCGAGTAAAAAATAAAAACACTTGGCTCGGTAACAAATGCTGGCTTCAAATGCTGGTGACAAAATTCCTGCTGACAAGCTTAGTATGGTAGGGTAGGAGTAGGTGAAGACAGGTGTGATGGTTGTGTTATGCTGTTAGGTGCTCCTGTGAATCGCACAGAGAGACAGAAGAAGGCTGGAGAGCCCTTTCCTGGTCTCGAGAGGTTTGTACCTTTGGTGTGATGCTGCGATCGCACGCTGTAGCGAATGTTTCGAATGAGTAGATCTGAACTCTTCTGGAATACAGCACCCAGGTGTAGCAGGTTGGAGGATATCACATGGCAAACTCTTGGAAGAACACAGAAAATTAGTAGCCAAGAAAACTTTGTGCTGAGAAACCGTCAGGTACATGGGAAGAAGTGTGATCTCTCCCTGTGAGCACCGGTGAGTTCCAGTAAGGCTGCTGGGAGATGTGTAACTGCTAACTTTGCCACTTTGCAAACCATAAGCGTCTTTCTTTTCACTGAGAAACAGGAATGCAGACAAAGGGAACCGAATCATAGAGGTTCAGGGATGCAATTTTGTAGTAATTGTTGGTGCTCTAGGCAAATAATAAAGGAAATGCAGTGAAAGTCCAGTGTGTTTACTTCTCCAGGTCAAAGTACAATGCCATGGAAGGTCTCAATCCTTTTTATCATTTTTAAGGAGAGTAAAGAAGTGACAATACTTGCCCTTACTGTGCTGAAAAGTTTTGTGATAAATCCCAGTCTCCTTTTACAGACAATTAATTAAGCCCCTTTGGTGGGAGAATATTCCACAGAATTCTCATGGAAGTCTGTGAGTGCTGGTTCTCTCGCACAAGGTGGTGAAGGGGTATCCAAGCTCTGCCACCTTCCCTTTTCTTGTGCCCAGTCCCAGCTGGTAGGATGGGAACATGTATAGGGCTGGGCGTTAGGCAGCCGTGTGCTGTCCCCACCTCTGTCCCCTTTTGGGGGAGCAAGTCCTTCCCTGGCAGGCAGGGAAAGTGCATGGAGCTGTGTGTCATCCTGCAGGCAGAGATCACCAGGTCACTGTGCTGGATAGATGGGTGTTTGGCAGCTGTGCTGTGGGACAGCAGAGCTGGGGCATTAGGATTGCCTTTCCTTCCCATTGCTGTGCTGCTGTGAGTGCAGGAGACCCTCTCATGCTCCTTTTTTCTAGTTATTAGTGGCAGGATGGGGTTTGCACACTGCAGGGCGGGTGGTGGTGATGTTCAGATGTCCTTTGGAGCAGTTTTGTCTGCAGTGAAGGCCCAGGGCTCTGTGTGATGGTCACAGCAGGTTGTCACCCACAGCAAAGTCAAGGGCAGCACCTTTGCCATTGTCCCTCCCCATCCCTACCCTGGAGTGGGACTCTCTGGGAGCAGCCCAGTTTCTCCATCACATGGAAGAAAAGCAGAGCTTCATGTGCTGCCCCTACTATTTGTTTCTTTTTTTTGTTCCTTTGGCATAAGGGCCAAATTCAGTCAGGAGTCTGGCTTCCAGCAGAAGTGAGGGTAATTTAGGAACTAAACCAGCCTTTTAATGTATCTTCTGCATGTCTCAGTCCCCATCTATGAGGGAGGTAATGGTACTCTTCTTGTTCAGAAGGCAGATGCATTCACAGGCATCTCTGGCCCTTGTACTTTTCAGATGCAATAAGAGCAGGTATTACAGCTTCTCAGAATTGCTCCAGAAATTTTTATCTATATTTGGAATAAATGGGTCCTTTCTCAAAATTGAGCTTTCTGAGGGAAATGTCAGCTTGCAACTCATTTCTTGTAAAGAAAAAAAAAATCAGTTTTTTTCCTATTATTCTATTTGTCACAGTAAAAATATTTGTTGAAAACAGAAATGTTTTTATGAGGTGCAGTTGGTGGTGAGGCTGCTCCACATGCTGCTGAGTGATTGCCACATGACCACGTTTACCTGGGCCTCTCTGCCCCATCCAAGCTTTTTCCTTTTTTTTTTTCTTGAAGGAATAAGCTTCTTTGGCCTCTCCCAGCAGCTCTTTGAAAAGGGGAGCAGCAACACTGAGAAAGTTTTGTTTTTTTGTTGTTTAATACATGCTCATCCTACCTGGAGGTATTTCTTTTAAATCTGAGATGGGGGCAGGCCAGTCCTGGACTTAAATACTTTTGATATTAAGGTATGAAGGTGAAAAAAGATGGTTAATGCTTGGAGGGGCAAACATTTCTAAACCAGAGGGATTTATTGATCCTGGTTGATTCTGCTTTTTTAAACATCTCTATGGATTATAATGTTTTCAAAAATACCGAGTCTGACCACGTGGGCACAGGAGTGTGGAATCCAGTTGTCTGCCAGCTATTTGTTGCTATTTTCAAATGATCTGGCCAAAAATGTAAGCCTTCAACAGGAAGACTGTCTGGTCATAAAGGCTCCAAGTTTTAAAGTTTCTTTTACAAATGGCTTGAAGGATAAGAGGGCCTGCTGTGCTGCCAGGTGTTTCATTGTAGTGGCACCTGAGCAAGCCTGGGAGAAGGTGTTCTCTGCCTTCAAATTTTGGCCATTTAAAACCACAATGGTTAAGGGAACATTAAGCTTTACTATAAAACGTTACAATAAACCCCTTAGATTGGGCACAGCAAACATGTGCCACCTCTGCCCTGGGAGATTCCAGCTTAAAAGCAGGCTGTAGGAGACCCTGGCCTGGGCTCCTGCCTTGTAGCACAGCACTGCTCTGCTCCCTATGCTCCTGGGCACTGTCAGTGTGTTTTTCTTGACCAAGCACCTTAAACACAGGGAGGTGTATGAGGGCACTGTTCTGCTGGGGCTGCCTGGGGAGGATGGCCATTCCTTGGGAAGTGAGAGAATGGCATCTTTTATGTTTTGGGTTGAAAAACTTTATCCATTGTTTGAAACCCAGGATCTGTGGTACTCTGATACTGCATAATTGATTGTCCTTTGATCAAGAAGCTGGGGTGCATTTGAGTGAGAAAGTGGAAGTGCCCCCCTCTTGCTCAGGGTGTCTCTGACCAGGCTTAGTGAAATGCAGACAGCAAACAGTGGGGGGGAAAAAGAAAAATGAAAATAAAACTCACTGAGGCTGTTTTGAAAATATTCCAGTAAGCTGAGGGAGTGTGAGCAGCGTGAGGTCAGTAGCGTGTGCTTGAAAATACAGGATCCAATCCTGGTGTCAGTTACAGACATGTAAATCACGGGCAGTGCTGCTGGCAGTGACAGGAGCTGCTGAAAGGCTGCTCCAGCATGGGACCTTCAGGCTTTCTGGCACAGACATGCTGATTCCTCTCGCTCCTTAGCCACTCTTTTTTCCTAGCTGTCCTTGGGCATTTAAAATAACAGCAGTGCAGCGTGGCTGGTCCTGCTTTTGGGTTGGTTCCTGACCATCATGGCCCAGTGGTTCCAGCTCAGGGTGGCTCCTGGGATGCTGTTGGTAGGGCTGTCTCACAGCTTCCTTAGCTGCTGTTTAGATCTGTTCTGCTCCAAATGATCTTTTCATTTCCTATAATACACCAATCTCTGGGGCAGCTGGATGCCATCCCTTCAGTGGAAGTTGGATCCCATCCCTTCTGTGCTGAAGTGTTCTCTTTTCCTTTCTGTTCTCCTAATTTTCCCCCTCTTGTTTTAGTCATGTTTAATGAATACCAGGACAAACCTAAAATCAAGTGAGACTGCAAAGGCAAAAATATATATATCCTGGTCCCAAAGCCTGCTGTGCATTGCTGGGGGACCTTGGGGCTCCTTTGGGGCAATGCTTTTAGTACCAGGCTCTGCACCCTGCAGCACGTAGGGCTTCCAGGGAGCTTGCTCCCTTATGGGAGCTCATTGTCCCCACCCAAGCTGATGGTGTGTGCTGTGGTCAGGATCAGCTTTCCTCCAGGACAAGGGCTGGACCAGGAGCTCGGAAGTGATAAGCCCCATTATAGCTAATTTTGACACATGGTGTTGTGGTGGGATTGGAAGTAGCTCTGTCCTGAGTGCTATCTGGGAGGGGTGTGTGCTTCCTTGCAGACTGAAACCATTCACAGAGCCACTGCTTTTCACCAGCACAGGATCTGACACCCCAAAAGGCAGCAGCTGGGCTGTTTGTGTTGGTGACTCCCTGAGCAGGTGCTGTGCTGGAAGCAGAGCAGGGGAAACACGTCCTCAGCTTTTGTTGTCTCGTGTGATCCTTTTGTTAGATAACTTCAGCAGTGTACTGTTGAATCGAGCAGTTTAATTTTAATCCATGAAACCTGAGAAGCACAGATGCTAACACAGAAAACTGTTAGGGCCAGATCCTGCATGTGTCACTGTCCCTAGTGTAGAAAGATGAGTACCTGTCTATGTATGGCTGTGTTCAGGTGTAAAGCTACCAATGCATATAAGCTGAATTTTAAGTCAAAGCTGGACTCCAAATTGAGGTTTGCGTGAAAGGGGTCTGATTTTTCCAGTGTGTGAGAATGTGGAGATCTCAGACAGCTCCCTCAGTGCTTGCAGTGGCCAGAGTGCCTGAGGGTCAGGGCTCTGGCAGTGGAGGAGATAACGTGAGAATTCTGAGTTTGGGAACTTTGGCCAGCAAATAACACATATATTGGCAAAGAGTGGGAAAGACATAAAAAGACATATGTCAGAACAGGGCAGGCTTTTAAGTGGTTTTCATTTAAAGTGAAAAGGTCAGATTGAATGAAGTTGGCATCTGGGGAACTGTTCATGCACCTGCCAATCAAAGCGGGGGGACCCATGTCAGTTCGTGCTGATGGGTGACTGGCTGAGAGCTTGTCTGTGTTTAAAAATTGGTGAGTGGAACAGTTAAAATGACAATTTTCCTTGTGGCTGTCAGGTTGAGCCATCTGCTTCTTGAAGGAATGGAACAAAGAATCCCAGCACAAGGCTGCTTTATCCCACTTCAACTGGTGTTTGCACTTGGGCTTCAACAAGTACAGCTATGCTGATATAAATATAATAATAGTAAAAAATGGGCTCTAAATATTGGTAACGCTTTCAAGTGTAAAGGAGATTAAAAGTGAATGCAGCTTTTGAGTAGTCAGAAAAACAGATGCCATTCAAACCAAGCTGTTCTGGTAGAAGTGTAATTAGCTGAAGTCATTTTCACTGCTAGATTTTCATTTATAGGGACTGTGGTGTCTGGTTACTTCCATTTCTACGTGGCCACTGTGGAGTTGTGTTAGGGATACCTGTTTTTCTGAAAGTGCTGACTTCTGTTCTTAAAACTTGGAATTATTGCAGAGGTTTTTCCACTGTCCATTCCTGAAAAATCCAAGAAAACTTAAGCAATAACACAGGACTGATTCTTAAATTCAGGCCTTGTAAACTACTGGTTTTAGATTTCAATCTGCAAACAGAAAAAGTTACTTTCTGTACTTGTGTGTTAAGTTCGTGTTTATTTCTTTCTTGAGAAACATTGATTCTTACCGTCAGTAATACTGCGTCACTATTGTCAGCCAGTGAGTGCATGAATTTCTGATCATTTTGTCTTTATTGGAGTAGTCTGATAGACTGGCTCGGGTGGGTATTGCTGTGACCAGGCAGGCTGTCCCTGTCCTGCTCACCTGTGGATGTGCTGCCAGGATGGAGTGCCTGCTTTGCTGCTGAGAGGGTGGTTTCACAACAAGTTTTCAGCTGGGTGCCTCAAGGAGAGTGTGTGGTGTCCTGCTCACCTTGCTGCAGGAACCCAGTCACAGGTGACAGGGACAGCTGATGTGGGAAGCAAAGCCAGGAATTTGCAGTTCAACTGGCCAAATCCTATCACTGATCTTGTAAACATTTTGTGAGTTAAACCTGGTGAGAGACAATCCTGAACCAAGATTTTTAAACAAAGGTTGGGTTCCAAGAAGTATTGTCTTACCTGAAGCTCCTGGAGGGGTTGTTGTGAGTTGAACTGAAATAGTGTTGGAATCAGAGGGGAGTGTTGTTGTCTCCTGCCTTTGCTGATAAGACTGAAGGGCATTTTGCCAGGAGCCTGTGGGAAGATCTAAATTGTATGTAACTCTACATCATTTTAAAATGAAAAGTAAACATGCACAGCCATAATATTTGCTTGTTCTTGTCTCCTTGTTGATGGATGGAGAGAAATTGCTCTTTGGCTGAGTTCATCAGCAGTAAACCTCTGCAGTTACTCATCTTCATCCTTGCAGTGAGAGGGAGAGGCCATTGGAATTTCCAGTTGGTTTTCTCCTTATAACACCTTAGGGGAGCTCTGATTGTCTTGGGGACTTTCAGACCTGCCCATCCCTGTGGTGAATCAGGGCTGGGTGCCAGCACAGGGACCATGGGACTGAGCTGGGTCAGAATGAAGCTCATTGTGCTCTTGTGGTGTTGGCACAATGGACACATGCCTCTGCTTGGGAGAAGCAAAAGCCCTGCCACTCTCCTGAATGTTGTAGCCTCAGACATTGCATGGGGGACAAGGGGTGTTGGAAGGGCAGGAAGCCATCTCACTGTGGGACAGGGAAGAGGGCCTTGGACCATGAGCCACCACACATTTTGCTCCTTGTGTGTTGTAGGTTTGTGGGCTCATGTGTACCATCATGAACAGCATAGGTACAACAAACAAGTCTGAACTGAGTTTTTCCATAGTGACAGCAGCAAATAGCAGAAGCTTTCTCTGCTGAGCTGCATTGACAAGCTTGTGCTTGTCGTGGGCAGAGATAGGGCATTGGAATGACCAGGATGTGGCTGGGACGGGATGCTGGCCAGGGGCTGATGGGGACAGGAAGGAGTGTGTGCCTCAGATGCTGCTGGTCTCTGTAGGATGCACCCTGACATGTGTCCTGGCATGTCCTATGCCACGTGGCCTGGTTGTCCCCTCTGCTCTAACTTCATCATCTGCAGAAGGGGAAAGCACAACACTGAGCAGGTCACATCAAGAGAAGGTGGTGTCTGCTTCTCAGCTTCAGGAAAGGGTGAGATAGATAGTCCCCACTGGGAATTGTACAGGGCTCCAGAGACAAAAGGCTGTGCTGAGGGGCAGAGCTGCTGGTGTAGCTCTGCTCACAGTAATGGTAACCTCATGAGCTTCAAAATGCCTTAAATGGTGCCTTCTAGCTCCCTCACTCTGCCCAAGGCCAGAGAAGAATGATGTGGTTCACCCCGTACTCTTATGCCTCATTTGGTATCTCTTTATCCCTTTCCCTTCTCAATGGCATTAAGAGCAGTAAAGGAACAGTGACTTGAGGAGGTCTAAGTTGTTGGCCAGACTCTAGCAGCTGACATTTCTGGTCATTGCTGGTCACTGGCCCAGTTCAGGGTAGTGGGTTTTGCTTTTGGAGGTGCTAAAAGGAGTCCAGGAGTATGGACACTTCTGCTTGAGAAAGCTGGGAAGGAAACTACTGCATTTCCCAGAAATTGTGTGGGTTAAACTGCTGGCTTTGGAGACAAGCTGTTGGGAAGCCCATCCAGTGTGCATTACTCAAGTCTCTCTCTTTTCAGGGCTGGGAAAGAAACCCAAAGTCGTGAGTCTGGTGGAGCCCTGCGTGTTTCCAAACGCCCTGCTCTGAGTTCATCCCACCAGTAAGGCTGTGCAGCGTGAGAACTGGTATGTAAACACAATTCACAGGCACAAGGGACAAGAAGGATGTCAGGCTTTTCTGACAGTGGCACCTTGTTCATGGCTCTCAAAGTTTGGAGGGAGAGTGGGATCACTGGAAAATACAAGACAAGGTGATGGTTCCCTGGTGGTGCTTACACCCAGAGGCTTTGGTGGGGAAGGGCTCAGCAGTGAGAGGCTGTGAGCGTCCAGGAGTCATCCCAGGCTGTGGTGCTGAGGCTTTAGACACGCTCTGTGGAGAGATGTGTGGTGTCACAGCACGCACAGAGAGGCAACGTGGGGGTAATGACAAATGCACACAGCAGAAATGCATACACACACACAGACACAGGCTGTGCAAGTGTAGGCACATGGAAACAAAGATGGCAGTGCATATATAGTATATACTATACAGTGGCATATGAGAGCTCGGGGGTGTATATACCAAATGTCTGTATGTACTATATATGGCGATTAAAGAATGCATATGCATTCATGTTCTCTTTTTTCTTTCTGTCTCTTCTGTCTTTCTGTGGAGCTGTTGCAAAACTACCAGATTCAGCCTCCTGGGGAGCCTTTCTGGCCAAGGTTTTACAAGCCAGCACCTGCTTTGCCTGCCTGACTTCTTTCTATATTTATTCCTCTGCAGCCGGTTTTTGCCTTTGCCTGTGGAACTGTCACAAACATTTGTGCTGGCTTTTGACTGCACAGGACTTCAGCTTGCAAGTCCTAAATCTGCCTTTGTGCATGGTAGAGGAGCAGGCATTTGTGTGCATGGTTGTGCATCTGTATGTCTGAGCATCCCTGGTCCTTGCTGTCTGCATTACATGGCCTGTGTCCCTGTGATTCTGCAGCAGTCCCTCTGTTCTCTGCCCATTCAAGATATTTTTATGAATCAAATATTCTCAGTCATCCTGCTTATGTAATTTGTAATTTTTCATTTAAATTAGCCACCCTTGACCCAGTGGCTGCTTTATAATGATCTGTACTGCTGTGCAGGAGGCTTAAGTCAGATTTTATTCCCAGACCCCCAAGGTTTCACTTCCCAAGCTTACTCCTGTGGCAAGGAGGAGGATTTGTGTTGCCATGTAGCAGGGAACTCCTAGTTAGGCTGTGGCTGGACACGGATATGTCCATCCCTCTGGTTTTCCTCCTCTGTGTTGTTTGGGGTGGGAGGTGTTCTGAAGCAGAGTTGCTGAACACAGGTGCTTAGGTGCCTCTGTTTTAAAGTGAGCACAGTAGCAAGAGAGGTGTAAAGCCATTTCAGCTGGGAAAAGGAGGGGAGATCCTAGTGCTGTCCTGGGGAAAGTCAAGCTGGGGGAGTAGCCATACTGTGAGTCTCCCATCAGCAAGTGCAGCCCGAGGAGCCATGTGCTCGTTCCTGGTTTGATGGGTGTAACTTGCACACACTGGAGAGCAGTCCTGGGCTGCCTGCCAGGAGCTGGGGAATGGCTTGTCCTCATCTGCTCAGGCCCCTGTGCTCCCACCCGTTCTTAACAGCTCTCCTCCCTGCTGAAATGGGAGTCCATCTAAGGTCACTAAAGTGTTAGTCCCAGGTTTCAACCCCAAGAGCCATAAGACGTACCCTGCCTGACCGCTCTTCAAAGGCAGAGGCAGTGTGAGCAGCCTCACTCCCCTGGGTTTAACGTCCCTGTCCCCACCATGTGTGCCACTGCAGCCTGCATTCCTCTCCCATTCCGTAAGCCCTCTGCCTCTCACGCTGACACAGCTAATATTTCTCTGCTGGCAGGGCAGGCAAGGTGGTGGCATTTAACTCTTAGGGACAACTTTGATCTGTTCAACTCTAGTGCGACACCAGAGCTTTAAGGGCTGGTGTGTGCCTGTGATGAGGCTTTTGTTCTTCCAGGTGTTCCCCATCCCTTTTCTGCTGCAAAACTTGAATCAGAGTTGGTAAAACATGCGCAAACCTGACACTTTTTACATTGGTTTTGTGAGTATCCTCCTGTTTCTGACCGTGGAGAAATCTCCAGGTGACCCTGATCCTGGCTGGGGCACACAGCTCCTGTGGGAGGTTTTAGTGGGCTTTTGGAAAAATAATTAATCAGCTACCCATAGAGAGCTAGTCCCAGCCTGCAATGCATTGGCGTTGTGCTGGTGTATGACTTAGTGCCACTTGGACTGTTGACTCTTTAGAGCTGCCTTTATGACCACCAGGGTAATGAACGTGTGTTGGTGCTGCCTGGCAAGGTTGATTTTTTTTGCAGTGGTAGCAATGGATCACTGAGTTAAATGTGGGTGTATTCTAAAAGGCAGAGAACTTTGTTACCTTTTAAAGCAATGGTTTAAATGTTTTCTGTCACCTGTGGGTGCTAAACTCTTGTTGCCGTGGGCCCAGACCACTGCTCAGTTCCTGGAGGTAATTGCAGAGCCTCTGTCACTGCAGGATTTCAGCTCCTCCCAAAGCCTGTGCCTCAGTACCAGTGAAAGCCAGATGTACTGTAATGTTGCTTTTTTACAGTTTGTTTTGGCCATACATGGGCAGAGTCAGCTCTGGAATTCCTTCCCTATAAATTCAATAGCATCTTGTGGGTGGTGCTGGGGAATCACTCTGGTCTGGTTGGATTGCCTGGCCTCGGCAGCCTGTTTGCCTTGAAAATGTCCTGCCGTGCACATTCCTGAGAGGCTGCCTGCCCCTGGAGCCATGGCTGCAGCTACCAGGAGGCTGCTGGCCCATTCTGGCAGGCAGAGTCAGCTCCTGCTGCCTGCAGGTCAGCCTTTGCTGCTGAGGGCTGATGCTTGAGGCAGTGCTGGCATGGGGATGTTGCTCTGGTGTGCATGCAGGCTCTGCGGGGGTAGTTATGCCCTCTAAGAAAACTGCCTCTTAAACTTGGCTTGTGTGTTTGAGCATTGACACTAAAGTCCCTTTTCCAGGGGTAGGGAGGCTGGGTGCTCCCCAGTTCCTACCACAGGATACAGTGCTGTGTGTCCCAGCAGGGATTGATGGGTGCTGCCATCCTGGGGCTCTTTGTACCTGCAGGGATCTTGTCTTGTCCTTCAGTCTGTGCCTTTCTGCAGTGCTGTCTTTTGTTTTTATGTTTTTTTTTTCCATAATGCAAGTTCAAATACATGCTCTTCATAAAGCACTAGCTTGATGAGCCAGCTCAGGGGAGATTTCCCTGTGCCAGGTGAGCAGCCAGTGTGGGATGTGGTGTGACTGATGGCTGAGCCTGCCTTTTCTGGGCCAAGCTGATGTTGCTATAGCCACAGCCTGAATCTGCCTATTTGCCTTCAGAGAACACTAAAAAGTAGTTCTAGGAGGTTTTCTGCTGGTGAGTTGAGGAATGAAAGAGAAGTTTGTTGTAGGGGTGGAGCAGCAACAACTCCTGGAGTTGCTCCCATTGAATCTTCCTGTGCATCCCTAGGAGGGGACAGTGATGCAGTGTCACCCATCATGCCAGGAGCCTCTGAAGCACAGTTGAAGGTGATTATGTGTGGCCCCATGTCCAGGCTCTGTGTAGGTCAGCAAAGGCAATGTGCTCAGCTCATGCTTCAGAGGGGCAAGTCATCCCTGTGCCAAAGCCAGGGAGAGAAGGGTGATTTTTTTTTTTTGACATCCTTTGGAGTTTTGATCTCCATATTTGGAAATGTTTACCCATTGCTCTGATCTATTGCAAGGGAGGGGAGGTGACTCAGGGTCTGGTGGAAGCAGGGTTTGAATTCCTGTAGTAAGGTTTTTTTTTTTTTTATCCCCCCCTTTCTTGTTTTGGAAGCTTGTTGTGGTCAGTTTTCAGTTCTCTCTTGCTCCTGGACCTTGTTCCAAATTTGATGTGCTGGAGAGGGAAGCATGTTAGCAAAGGAACTTGCCTGAATGCTGGTAAGTGCATCATTGCTGTTATAGCAAGCAACTTGGGATTTTTTTTGTTGTTTTGTTTAGTCAGATGTATTACATCAAAGTGTGTGCATTGCTGGTGGAGGCAGACATGTGGATCAACAGCAAGGGACCCAATGAAACCTTCTGTAGCAGGGAGAGTTGGCTTAGTGGATTGGTCTCAAAGGCAAAATGTTTCTTCAGGAATAGGTATAAAGATAATTTAAGCCAGCTCTCATTCAGTCACATTTTTCCTTTTATTTCCACTTGTTCGTGCAGCAAGGCAGCAGAGCACTGTAGAGCAAAGGAGGATATATTCATGTGGTCAGCAAGGAAAACACAGCTTATGTATGATTTCTGTTTCTTAAGCAAGAGTGTGTGATAAAAGGCTGTATAACACATGGATGTATTTCTCTCAATTGTTAATATTTAACTCTGTTCTCTTAGTTGAAGTTTAGCTACTGTAACAGGATAAACTTTGAGTGTCTATTTTTTTCCTGTTTCTCTATTTTTCCTTAGTGTTAAGTTTTTAATCTGTCTGATATTGTAGTATTGTAGCTGGCTGCTGCTTTTTTTTTTTAATTTTTATTTTTTCCTCTCCCTCCCCCCCTCCTGCTCTTTCCTTTCTATTTCCTGAAAGGAAGCTGCAGTTCATCCAGACAGTCAGGGCTGTGGGGGGAACCTGGAAGATGCTCTGCTTCCTGTTTTATTCATGGCAGCTAAAACCATGCTGAGGAATCTGGAGCAGAGATCCACCATCCTGCATTCCTCTTGTCATTTGGAGCATGTAACATGTACAGAGTGCTTTTAACACTGCTCTGGGGGTCATGGAGCAGCCAGTCCTGCACCACTGCACTTCATCCTTTTACTTTGGAAGGGGCATTGGTGAAAACCCTTTTATAGTTCCCAATGCTGGTTAGTAATCCTTGTATCTTCTCAGCTAAGTGGCATTGTTAGGCTTCTTCAGACCTGTTGCTTCATACTCCCTCTTAAATTTAAGACCTTTCTTGGAAAGGTAAACTTCCTGTCGATTTTAATTTGCCTTTTTAAGTAGGGCTTAGTACTCCTTGGTTTTTCCAGAGCTGTGGATTTGCAGCAGGTCCTTGAGGTACAAAACTCTCTGGATTCTCTTGAACAGGGAAGGATAGTTAGTGTGAGGATGGATGTGTGATAGAAAACGCTCAGCCACAAAAAATGATGAAGGACTGCTGGAGCCTTTTCTGTGGCTGAGACGTGCTGGGGGTTTGTAGAGTTCAGCTGTATTTTAATCTTTGTTGTTTCAAAAGGCTGATTGGATTACTGCAGCTTTTGGGGTCAGGGCCTGGCTGAGCTGAGCTTGGTGCAAAGGGAAGAACTGCTGTCCTAAAGAGTGCCCAGCCTGAACGGGCAGGGGAGGTAGTGGCTCAGGAAACAGGGCCCTGGGGACATGTATGGAGCTGTCACAACACCTGAAGCCTTGGCCCAAGGACTCCCCCAGCAGACACTCATCCTCTGTCGTGCATGGTGGTGCCAAGCTGTGGAATTGTGGCAGTGGGACCATGGTCTGTGTTGCTCCGTGTGTGCTGTGCTTTGCTCTGCTGTGCACACGCGCCCCTGTGCGATGCCCGTGCTTCTGGTGGCACATCCAGGCTTCACCAGCTGCCTGTGGCTGAGCTTGGAGTTTTGGGAACAGCACGGTGGGACTGGAAATGATGATGTTCTGTTCCCCTCGCAGTTTCTTCCCTTTCCTGCTCACCAGGACGTGCTGTTTGTTGGAAGACAAGGATGAGCAGTGCCTGGGTGCCGTAACCCAGTGCTCCAGGCAGGGCTAGTCTGGCACGTCTGGGAAATGTTCATGTGCTCATCCTTCTCTGTGCAGCACCTCACCCCTGCGAGGACGTGACTTGAGAGCTGGACAGACTGTGCAGGATGAGCTCCCCATGTGCTGCCTGTGCCCCCCTTTCCTGGTGGGTGCTGGCAGAGCTGGGGGAGCTCTGGAGGACGAGGCCATGCCCACAGCTGGGACTGCAGGCTGCCAGGGCTCTCCATCTGGTGTTTCTCCAGGACCTGAGCAGATTCAGCGACCACTGACGCTATCCAGGATCCACAAAGGATTTTCTCATGCTCCAGGAACAGAGCCATTAAGGGCTGACCTGTAAATTAATACAGCTGTCTAAAGATTTTTTTTCCCCTCCTCTAGCCTGGCATCTAGTAAACACTCCAGCCTGAGAAGCCTTCCATGGCACTGGCCCTCAAGAGCGTTCAGAGAGCTCCATGCCTGCCTTTCTTAAGCTTCTCTCAATCTCTTTTAATGATGTGTTAAATGCAAAGGACTTGCTTTATCTCCCATGTAAGGAGGTTTGGGTTCACAGCCCATCCTTCACCCTGGCTGTTGCCCTGATCAATCCAGAGCTGGCACTGCATAGTTGGCAAAGGGGTTACACCAGCAGTGTGATTTGAGTGCTCTGAGGGAGCTCAGTATGCACTGAGGGCTGGGTGTACGTGCCCCACGGCAGGTAAGAGAAGCTGCCCCAGATAGCATGGGACTGACACATGTGGGCATGGAAGGAGTGAAGGTTACAAACCTCTGCACATTTTATGCTTTGTGTTTCTTTAGGCAAAGGTTTCAGATCCCTTAAGTGCTAAATTGTGCCTGAATGCTGAGGAAAGTAGTATTATTGTTGTGTGCAGGCACAGAAATTAGGGCACTGTGTAGCAGATTAGGGAAAAGTGCAAATCACTGTTTTCATGTGATGGTTTGTGCTCAGCTCCTGCAGACAGGTGGGTGCTTTGTGGCCTCGGGCAGTGATGCTGTTAAACCCATCTCTCTTACTCTAATAAAGTCATACTTTTCTGAGCACAAAATATTTCTGCATCAGTTGCTTAAAGGTAAACCAAGAGGCATTGAGTATTTCATAAAGCTGATCTGTGTTGCTGGTGTGGGGCATGATCTCAACACGTATCACTACATTAGACATTTCCAGATGGCACCTCACCTAATTGTATGGCTGCTCTTTCCTGGGATCTGAGTGGAGTGCAGGCTTTTAAGAAATGTCTGTTGTTATTAGCTTTATCATACACATTCTCCTGTACCAGCTGGTCACACAGCAGGAAGTCTCAGTCACAGCTTAATTCTTCAGTCAGCTTTGGGGGGGACTTTGCTCCTGTGAGTTAGGTATTTGCATTTGGGATGAGATCTCCAAGTGAGAACAACTTGTTTGCCTCCAGTGGGTGTGTTGGTTCAAGGACAAACGTGCCCAGAAGGAGGAAAGGAGTTGCTCTTGTTGCTTTACTGATGTTCTGGAATAGTTAACTGTGCTTACTGCTTGTCCTGGTGGGGAGGACAGTGTTCTAAAGAAATATCAGGTTTCAGAAGCCTGGCTGCCTGTGGTGGAGAGGAAAAGAATCCTTGTGCTGTGTTGTCTCACACCCCTACTGCAAAAATATCAGAGGGACGGGTTCTGGTGAAGCTGCCTGGTTTTGGCAGCCACTTCCCTCCTACATCCTTGTTCTTCAGGTAAATCCTTCTTCAACTCCATTTACTGTTCCCCTTTCTTCCCTGAAAAGTCATTATCATCCCTTGAAATTAAGAAAAGGACAGGGGGAGGGAATAAATGGATGTTAAGAAGTAGAAAACAATCAATTAAATAGTACATAGCATGTAATTTTGCTTGGAAACTTACCGTGAAATTGAGGAGCACTTTAACAACTAGTAATTTAAGTTGCATTTGAACACTGCTAATGAGTTGTTTGCATAGGAATTTTGGTCATTTCGCAGCAGGTTGTTGTCTTTAGTACCCCTTCCTTCAGTTAAAAGAAAAAGATTAAAAATTTCTTGATGAGGAAGATGCTGTAGTCAACTGGTCCAACTATTGCTAGTAAAAGGTGGTACCATGGAAATTCTGCAGGGCCCTGTTAGATTTGGAGTCGTTTACATCCTTAGCATCAGCACTTCCAGTGTTAAATACATGGGAATTTGATGCTTCTTATCTAAAAAAGCTTCTTATTTCTAAAAGGTAGGAAAATAATATTATCCCTATTGCACTCACCAGCATGATAGAGTTGAGGAGGCTGAAGAAGTTCCTCCAGACTCCTGGGGTTGGGGTTTGCAGCTGTGGGACTGACCCAGGAGTGAATCTCTTGGCTCACTCCTTATCACCTCAGACAAATCAAAACAATGCTTTGGGATCTGATCCTGACTTGCTCCATCTTAAGAGGCACAACAGAGAGGTACTGATTGGCTTTGCCTGTGGGGTATTTGTATTTATTAGTCTTGTTTTTGCAGTGTTTAATGCTCTCCTCCACCACTATTTTACTTCTAAAATGCCAGCAATTTTCAGCAAAAGGCAATATCAGCCGAATCATGTTGCTACTTCTCTGCTGGTGGTGCTGGGAGCAGACTCTATAGGAAGGCAAACGCCAGTTACTGTTCGCCTGTTGCTGAATGAACATCCCATTTTCAGAGCAGGGTTTTTGCAAATCCGTGGGTATGCTTAGCATATGGAAGGGGGTTCCAGTACCAAAACAAATCTGGCCTCCTGTTTCTGAGTGTGTAGGTTGTTTCTTAGAAGATGGAACCTTTAAAATCTGTCCCTGCAAACATGGCTGTTAAATCCTGCTATTTCTAGAGGTGTGAGGCAGCTGTCTGCACTGAGATAAGCTATAAAAAGGCAATATTTTCCAAACCCAGCTTTTTAAACTATACCTGCCAGACAGCTTGGCCAGCAGGAGTTCACCAGGAGTGTCACCACTGCTGCCCTTTTATGCACAGGGTGCTGAGTGGTGTAAAAGCTTCTGGGCAAGTTTCCAGGGTCAGCATTAAGCACCAGCTCTTCCATCCCTATTGGGTGAAATGCTGCTATGAGCATTCTGTGTGAAGGAAGGGGTGCTTGTTGGCTTGGTGGTTTTACATGGTCTCCTGTTATTTTCTAGGTGATTGTTTGACTTTAGTTCTTCATTTTCATTGTGTCTTACTTGTTGGTGATTTGGTGACCATGTCTAATCACAGGGGATTTGAATAGCCCTGCTGTTACTTACTTGGAGGCATTCCTGTGCTGTGTAGTCTTGAGGGTAGTTGGTGAGTTCAGATGAAACCAGTAACAAAAATTGTAATTTTTCCTGCAGATCTGGATGAGGTTTCTCACAGCACACTGCTGTTATCACATGGGCTTCCTGACACACGTGGTTCCTGCAGTGCTTTGTTAGTTATCAGCTAATTCTCCCCAAGATGTGTGAGGGTCAGAAAGCTGCATCAGATAACCTTGTAGAGGCTGTTAGAGCTGCAGGGACAGAGAAGGATGTGGCTTTTGAGCATGTTCCCAGTGAAGTGTTTCTGAAGGCTGGGAGGGCACTGGGGATGGGTGTGCTGCAGTGACTGGAGCCATCGTCCTCATGTAGGTGAGGAGATGGGGTGAGATCCATGTGGTGGAGGAGGGCAGGGAGCCAGAGAGCAGAAACCCCAGACAACCTAGGTTCTCGTGATGTTAAGAGCTGCTTCTTTATCTCAACTCATTGAGCTGTCTAGCAGGTACTTTTGCCCTCTTGTTTTAATTGAATGAGCACCTTGATTCCTGAGAAGTGACTCCTGTGGAATCACCTTGATTCCTGAGAAGTGCTCCACCTGTTATGCAAATCCCTCATCCTGCATGGCTGTGGCTCCCAGCCAACCAGCCCAGTTCCATGCATGTGCTCTGACACGGGTGGAGGGTTTTGTTTTCCCTGTTTTGATGTTTTTATGCACTGATGCCCAGGCTACCTCTTAGTCACCTCTGGATGCCCTGTGTGTTGTGGGTAATCTTTTGTTTCTAATTCCTATTTCCTTACCCTGGTTTTCCATTTCAATGGTCTACTCGTCTCTTTTCCAGCTTCCTTCCAAAGGCAGACACACACTCAGCTGGTGGAATTGGATGTAGATTTGATAATTGCTCCCTGAGCAAATAGCCATGTGTGCCTGCTTGTCCAAAAACTACTGAAGACTGAATAGAAGTGAGATGCGGGGTTTGAAATAATTCCAGTGAGTTACTTCTGGCTGTGGTCTCTCCCCGTGGTGCTCCCACAAGCTCCTCTACATCTCAGGGTTTGAGTTGAGATTGAACTGGGCTGGTAAAGGCCCTTTGTTTTCCCACCTCCCTGTCTCAACTTTTTTGAAAAATGCAGATAAATTCAAGTGATAACCTTGTAACAGAGATAAGGAAGAAAAAGTCTTTACAGGTAGATTAGTTTGCAGTGGAGGGAAGGCAAACACCAAGGGAACCCACACTGAGCTACCCTGAAATGCTGAGCTGGCTTATTTATCACTTACTAGCCCAATAAATGTATCCTGTGCTTTACGGGTGGGGAAGATGACAGTCCTTGTCCTAAAGATTCTGCAAAGGAAGGCAGACAAATGTGCACTTTGAGGTCTGTGGAAGGGTTAGCACAGGTAATTGCTGGAGATCAAACTCCAGATAAAGCAGATTCCTGGAAGAGAAGGGCTTTTGCTGTGGGAGTTGTGGGTGAAGGATTTTTCAAGTGCTGGAGGAGTGGATTGAGAGAGGAAGGTAAATGGGTATGGAGGGAGGTGAGAAGACCTGAAAGGAAAGAATGTTGAAGGGGAGGGAAGAAAGTGAGAAAAGGAGTAGGAGGAAAAAAAGAGCAGCAAGTCTGCTGTGGGAGGGGATGGTGTAGATGAGAGTCAAGATGACCTTAATGTCTCTTCGTTGTGTGTTAAAAGCTATGCCATAACTCAGCTACTGCAATTAGTCATCTCCCAGGGTTTGAAGTACCAGTTTCTTCTCTGAATGGGGTGTACTGGTCCTGGCTGGAGTCCAGTGCTGGAAGATTTCTTGGTCAGGCTTGAATGCCCCATGTGGTGGGGTGCTGGGTGGTCACATCCTGTCTGTGTCCCACTGCCAAACATTAATAGGCAAGTGCATAAGCAGCTTGTCATCTTCTGCTTTATACCTCAAAGTTAGTTAGTCCCCTGGAGACTCAGACAGCAAATCAGAGATTGGGGTGTGTGTGTGCATATGTAGAAATCTACCTCCAGCTTGCCTTTTTCTGGGGCTTGTGTCTGATCCCCATCTGTTTTTTTGTGTCTCCTTTTACTGTTGATTCTGTTCATATCTTCATTCTGACTCCTCGTTTCTTGCACAAAGTAGTCTCCCATCCTTCTAGTTCTTTCCTAATTGCCCATTAGTTAGACACAATTCTTTTGTAGCCAGTATAAGGCGTGGGAATATGTAGGACCTCTCTGAAGCTCAGTCCATCTGCTGTCATGGCATGCTGTTCCAGCAGGAGAGAAACCTGAGTTCAGAACATCTGAAATTGCCCATTATCTCTGCTCATTTCTTGCAGTCCATAATTTGGGAGTGGGGAAGTGAGGGGAAGAGGAGGCGAGTCACTCTAACCATGACTCATCCCACAGTGGATCGATACAAAATGTTCCATTACATTTTCATTGTCAAAAATGACTTCCCTCTCCTACCCCCTTCTGTGAGGTGCTGCAGAGGCTGCTTCACTTGGCTTAATGGTGGTGGCATGGCCAGCCCAGCCAAAGGTGTCTGAGTTTTGGTTCACACTTTACTCTCTGGGTGGGCTGAGGTTGAGCATGGTGGAGGTGACCTCATTTCAGAGGGGAGAGAGATTCTCTGGCTGCTCTCAGGAGATTTCGTGCTGCTCAAGGCCTGGAGCAGACCTGTTTGACAAGAGGAGTCACTCCCAGCCTTCCCCTTGGGGAGGGAGGCCAACAGATGTGCGAGATGTAAGGCACTATTAAAGGACATAATAGAAAGTATCGTGGGCTATCTGCCAGGAGCTCCTCTGGGCTGGTGCCACAGATTGCTCCCTTGGGCTCCAGAGGCGTTTCACTGGTGTGTCCTTGCTGAAGTTTCCTGCTGTGTGCAGTGATGGGGAGGAGATGGAGCTGCTGGGTGTTCTGTTGCCTCCAGGTGTGTTTAGGGCACTGATTTTGCAGTGTCTTTACTGACCAGGAAGGGTCAAAGCTTGCCCAAAGCTGCACAGATGTTGCCAGGTGTATATAAACATTTATGTGTAGGTATGTATATGGTAAGACAAAGAATTGATCCAAGTTTTGTGATTCCATTTGTCTTGTCCTTCTTCCTGATGTCTTCATGAGCAGCTTTATGGGCAGCCCTGCCGTAGCAGTTGGCCATGATCCTCTTTGTGCCCAGGAGGCTCTCTGCCACTCTTGCCTGGCATGGGATGGGAAGTGTCACTGGGCTGACCTCGGCGGCCTCTTCAAAAGGCTACAAAGTATTTGCAGTTATTTCACATCTTCCACCTGCCACAATCAAGGCCTTGATCTATGGGTAAACTTGCAAGAGCACCTTAATAAACAAACCCCAGTGCTCACAGGTAGGGTTTCGTTGGGAGAGTTTCAGCCTGCGAGGGAGCAGGCTGAGGTTGTGAGCATTGCTCCTGATAGCGTTATCTGTTGGTACAAATGGCACCAACGACATCTTCATCCTGTGCTGGGAGAAATTCCTGCCAGGAGCTGGGCTCTGTGGTACGTCGTGGGGTGCTGTGATGGCAGGGGCAGGACCCAGGACGTTCAGCAGTCCCTGGTGAGATGTGTAGGTTGCTGCTGCTCTGTTTTGGAGGTGCTGTCACCACAGCAGAACGTTACAGGATCCAGGGTGCACACAAATGTGTTTACAGAGCAAATAAAGGTGGGAGAGAAAAAAAGGAAGAGCCTCAAAGTGGCTTTGGGTGTTTTTTAAGTGGTAAAGCTGAGAAATTCCTAAGCATATGCAATTAATGTCTGTTTAAACAGAAACTTCTTTAGTAGCTGAAATATCAGCTCCTCCAGAAGAGCTTTCCTGGTGGGTCTTTTTCATCTCCAGCCGCCTGCCCTGCCGGGGTGTGTAGGGGGATGTCTCCAAAGGTGCTGGGCTTTGTATTTTCAGTTGGGCTCGTTGGGTGTTTGCAAAGGGCGATGCCTCCTTCTTTCCTGGCTTGCTTCCATTTCTCTGACTGTGTGGAGGTAAAAGTGGTAAATTCTTATGAAAATTTACCCATTTGGGTCACAAGGGTCCCATGCCTGATGCAATTTGTTTTTGTGAGATGTTGTTATTTACTCGAATCCTGGAGGAATACGATGCAGAATAAGCTAAAGGGCTTCTTCTCTCCTGCTGGAGCTGTGTGTGCTTTGTCTGTGAGCAGGCTGCTCTGTGAGCAGCAATTCTGGTGAAAGCTTGTGAAGTTCTCAGAGTAAAACCACTGGGGAATGGGGTACGTTGTGGAGGCAGGAGAGGGTGGTAGCAAAGTCTTTGTAGGCTTGACCTGCCTATTAAAACTTCGCAGGGTCTTGCTGGCTGTATGGATGTCAAAGCAGCAGCCTGCTGCAGATATGATGCTGTTTGTGTGTATTTTGCTTGATTTTAAAAAAAAAAAAGTCATGAGGATGTTTTGAACAGTCTTGCTGAGCACCACTGTCGCCCTTCTCATTAGCTACAGCAGTGACCTGGGGCTTTCTTCTTGTGCTGGAACTTGCAAAGGTATGCTTTTTCCCTGTTTCCTTTTATCTTTTCCTTTTAAAAACACCATTGAAGTGCCTCTCTTGTGCTTCAGCAGCAGTTGCTTCAGCCTGTGCTGTTGTCCACGTGCTTGTTAGAGGCTCCCTTGTTACTTTGAGGAGTGGTCTGCAGGACCTGCTTCAGTGGGGCTACACCACACCTAAGCTCAGTGATGCACAGGGCCAGATCCATAGCAGGTGTGAATGGCAAAGCGGGGCACCTCAGCCTGTTTTGTCAAGGCTGTTATTCTCTGAGTATAAAGAAACCATGTTGAGCTCCTTGCATTTTTTGAAAGCTTGATATGGACATGATGTTCCTCTCTGAGCTGTAGCTGCTGGATCTCTTGATGCAGTTCATTAGTTGCTTCTGAGTGCTGGAAAAAATGTGCAGACTCTGAAATGTTTGAACAAACTGTGCTCCCCTTGTTATATCTTTTTCCCTAGAAAAACAGGTGGAGATGTTTATCTCTCTCTCCCACTTTGCTTCCTCCTCCCAGCCTTGTCGCTGTTGTCCCACTGTTGTGGATCACTTGTGTCATGCACCAGTGTAGCATTTGTCCCTGGAGAACACACCAGTCACAGCTGATTTGCCTCAAATCATTGTCCTTGCAGTCCTGAATAATACCCACATTAAGCAGGTGGAGCTGATACAATCACTTCCAACGCGCTGAGGCAGCTGGGTCAGAGTCTTTCTCACTGTTTCCTGCCAGAGGAGAAAATAAAGCACACGTGAAGGCAAAATACATGAGTTTTCCCCTTTGTCTCCCCTCCCCGGCACCCAAGTCATGCTTTCCACAACAATGAAGAAGTCTCAGCTAATCTGTTTCACAGAAGAGGCTGAATTTCTTAGAGTCAACATTTCCATGTCTGACAAAGTTAAAAAACTTAAAAAAAAAAAAAAAAGGCAGAAAGGGCAGAGAGTCTGCATGTGGTCTGGCAGGCAGCCAGGCAAGGAGTGCTCTTAGGGTTATTATTAGGCAGATAACTGTATCAAGAGCTTAAACATCACCCTGGGTCTGATGGCTGCTACTGTGCTCTTTTTGAAGTGCTGATGCACATTTCATACTTGTGAGAGAATGTATTGTAGGACCTGAAGCCACTTTTAAAAACAATTTTATTTTTTCTTTTCCCCTACAGTAGCTAGGGTGCCAGCAGAGTTCCTGGGAAGCAATTACAGGTCCTCCATGGGGAGCTATTGCTAGTTTGGAGCTTGCAAATTCTTTTCCCTCTGTACTCCTGCCTCTGATAGGAACCATGCCTAGAGGTTGTACGTGTCAGAGGTGTCCCTGAGTGAACTGGACTGCCTTGAAGATTTTTCTAGCTCCTTCTCAGGACCTGTCAGAGCACAGAGGAAGTTTTGAGGCCTGTTCTGTTCTGGTTTGGAGGGTGTGTGTACAGAGGGGGATGCTCTGGGGAGACCCTCTCACCTGCCCTGCCCTGTAGAAGAGGGGACATGTGGGAAGTGCAGGGACAGGCTTTTGATGATGAGTGCTTTAACACACTTGAGGAACAGGAGCTGGTGGAGAGCTGCACAGGGTGGGATGACACAGGCGGAGCTGCTGGCTAGGAAGTTTCTTCTCAAGTCCCTGAGACCAGCAGAAGAATGTCTGTTTGTAATGCTGCTAGATACCATGTATCTGTCTGTGTTCCCATCTATAGATGGTATGTGCAAGGCTATATATAAACGCTGTGATGGCTGGTATTTTGGCTGATACACTCACAGTTTTGTGCCACATTGAGGGATTTAAAAATATCTCCCTGTTCCAGGAACATCTATACCATGGCAGATGTCATCTGGCATGGGGAGTGGCTTCTGTAAAGGGAGCTCAGCATTATTACTATGAGCCTTAGTAGTCTATTAGAATATTTATTGCTTCGCTGCCACCATAAGACATGTGAGGTGTGTTATTTCTGCCTGTCAGAGTTTTTTCACACATGCAGGCAGGCAGCATCTGTCACTGCTCACTGCGAGTCACTAGCTTTCATTCTCAATGAACTTTCTTTCCAGCTGGAAGGAAGGCAAAATAAAGGCATCAGAACTACACAGAGCTGATGAGAAAAGGAGTTCATCAACATTTATTTACTTTGGAGTTGTACCTCTGAGGACTGTCTTGAGTCTGGATCCTTCTTGGCCAAGGCACAGTCACCTTGTGCTTGCTATTGTTTGATTTCAAGGAGAGTCTGTCGGCCTGTTGTGTCAGGCCTGCGGAAGCCTGGTATGAGTCAGAAGTGTCTCTGTTGCAGGAGACAAAGAGTAGGATGGGAAACAAGTGAGAAATTACGTGCTCAGGACTTTCTTTTGGGAGCAGCTCTCAGGTTCCCCAGGCCTCAATTCATCAGCCAAGGGCCTGGCAGCACTGCCTCATGCTCAGATTGTGTCAGAGTGTGAGGAAGTCCTTTTCTTGTGTGTCCTCGCAGAACTGTGGTGTTTTTGTGGTGGTTGTGCAGCACTGACTGTGCCAGCCATGTTGTGATGGAAGTGCTCAGAGTGTGAATGCTGGCATCACTCACCAGCAAGCTCTGCTTGTACACATAGGGATAATTCTCCCTTGCTCATGCTTAGGACAGGGTTTGGATGGAGTCTTTCAGACTAGGAGGGCTGGGGAACATGTTGAGGTTTGGCCCTCCATTGTAGGGAGTTTCTGGAGCTGCAGAGAAAAATGAGACAGTAAAAACGAAAAAGGAAACAGATGTGAGAAGTCACACCTGAGCCTTGACCTGGGTCTCTTGTTTTGGATTGCCCTGTGAGGTGTCAGTGCTCTGTTCAAATCCTCCTCTGTGAGCTGGCATGAGATGCTTGTCTGTAATTGGAAGCAGGGGAGCCAAAACTTTCCCTTCTGTGCTGGGTGAGGATGGATGTGGGTTCATTCCCTGTGTTCTCTAGTGAAGGGGGAAAAAATGATCAGCAGAGCAGCAAAGGTGTGGAAAGTGGGATTAGATACTTCACGTGAAGATTGGCCAAGTAGGGAACACCCCTGTTGGGCTCCTTATTTGTCTGAGCCCATAAGGTGTTCCATATTCTCTCCCCATTTCCCAGTTTGCCCTTGTTTGTTAGGGTGTTGTCAACAATGGCCAGATGTCTGTGGAGTTGAGGTATTATTTGGAGGTTTGCTGCAGAGGCTGGAGCCAGCCTGGAGCTCCGTGGAACTGGCCTAGTGAGTCACCATGGTCACAACGTTGGTGCTGTGGCAGGTGTGGAACAGCCAGAGGGCTTCTGCCTCCTGGTCAAGGGCAGTCCAGGAGAGGAGTATTGTGGGTTTACACCTGCTAGAGGCACAAGGGGCTCTTGGGTCTGGACCAAGGTAGATCTTCACATTTTCCTATCACTTTAAGGATGGACAGACCAATGTCAGAAGCAGAGGGCTGTTTGTACGGTTTTTCTGTAGATCTCCTGTTACTTTCATCTATCCCATAGTTCTGTCCCTGAACCACTCCCTCATGCTGGGCCGATGAACACAAGTGATAATTAAAATGAGAATAAATATGGTACCTCCTTCTAACCTGGTGATGGACTTTCTGACTGAGGAGGAATGGGAGGAACATGTCTTGGGACTGTCTCCTCCCTGCTGTAGCTGGGGATGTGGCTTACAGCAATGACCTTGGGTTGGTTCAGACCCTGTCCGTCCAGCTCAGCGTTCACCTCTGCTGGTGGCCAGCAGCAAATGCCAAGGGAGGGCTATTGACTTCCCCAGGTGGCCAGCAGAGAGGCACAACTGACCCTGCTCTCCACCCTTCTTGCTGTGGCATTGCAAAAGCCCTGAGTGTGCCCAGCTGGCAGATGAAGCTCAAAGTGCACAGAAAGGCTCGGTGCTGTGGGCGTGCGTTGGGAGAGCAGAGAGGAGGGTGTGGAGGAACATCTCCGGTGTTGCCTCTCGGGGTGCCAGGAAGTGGCCAGGGCTGGGTGAAAGCTGAGCAGGCTGGGGCGCCGGGGGTCGGCAGCCCCGGCGGGGCGGCACATTCTGTACATTCTGCAGCCTCCCTCGGCCCCGTGCTGCCAGGCAGCCAGCCCAGCTGGCATTTCAGTGTCCTCACAGCCGCTGAGCCTCCCTTTCTGCCCCGCTGTTCCCCTCCCCCTGCCCCACTGTGCCTCTAACTGAGGTGCACTTGTTTATCCATCGGGCTCTACAGCCTATAAACAGGATGTCTCTGTGTTTCCTTTCAGCCCAGTAACACTAAACCACTCCGGGTGCAGATAAGGCTTTAGGAACCCTCCTGCTGGCTGAATGAGCCTTGTGTTGGTCATGGCCAGCTTAGATGAGACAGCACATGCCTGTATGTATATATATATATATATATATGCATATGCATCTAGTAGGGACGTGGTATGAGTTGGCCATGGTGAACAAATTCATGTTGCTGTAAAGGAAGTAAGTGCATGTTTTAGACAGGGTGGCTGAAACAAGACACCGATTTCAACCGGATCCTGAATATACAGTTTGTGAAAACAAGCTGTTGTATAAAACCCTAAGCCTGTGAAACCTTTTAGGGGAAAAAAATCTGCAGTTTATTTTGTTTAAATGATGCTTCCCAAAGATTTTCTCACTATGCTGGAGTCCTGATAGTGAAACAGAGCATGTGGAAAGGCATTGCATTAACTAGTACTTGCAGTGCTGAGTGAAATTTTGAATGGGGGAAACAAAATTAGAAAAGAAAAATACTAACACACTATTTCAGAAAAAATTCTCATTCAGTAAAACAGTGTTCAGGCTGTGTAAAAGCAGTGAGGATAAAGGTCATTCTTCTGAACCACTTTTTGATCTGAGACCTTGAAATCACAAATAATAATAAGCAAAATGGAGTTTTGAGATATTCAGTGTCTTAGCTTTAATGTTCAATATGTTCAGTGATTTCTATTGATTGTGGTCTTGTTGTAAGCTCTGCTATAAATCAAGTCCTTGCCAGCCCCTGCTTCCTCAAATCTCTAATTTCCTTTAATATCTTGTCTTCCATTTGAAATAAACTTAAGGTTCTGGGCCTTGTGGTCATGTAGGAATGTTTTGGAAAAAGGAATTTCTTTTCCCAAACAGGAGGTAAACTTTCAGCACAGTAATTTTGAATGTATTGGTTTTTAAGCTAGTCTCACCAACACTGGGGCTGGACTGATAACTTTTGAACACTTGAAGATGCAAAGCAGGTCTCTAGAAAAGAAGTAAATTATGTCTGTTTTTTTCTTGGATCGATGAGCCCTAACTTCAAGGGAGTTGTCAGTGAGAGCTCATGCTTTTGTAAAAGTTTTAAGTTTCTACCCACCACTTCAACCAGGTTGTCAGATCAACATGTCTCGTTTACAGAGATATACTCTGGATCTGTTACTGAGACGTGGTTCAGAATAGCTATTGAGGAACAAGTTGTTCTGCCACAGCTCTTCTGTGAGCACTTTGTATGCATGCAGCTTCATTCCAAAATGAACATGCCTTTCTTGACTAAGTTCAGGCTATTTTGGAAGGTGGAGTAAGCTAAAACATGGAGGGGGAAAAAGTTCTGTTCTTCCAGAAATAAATTGATTTGCATTGGGCATATTTTCTGTGAGCCTTTTGCGTTCTGAAGCCGCTGCCTACCTGAGCGGGTGGATCCCAAGCTGTGTGGCTGGTCCTGAAAGTTCTGCAATTCATGTTATGGTGGCAGAGAGGCCTTAGGAGATCAGCTGTTTTCTATAAAAAGCTGGATGATGGTGAATTTAATAGAGGGTCAGCGTGTTTGGCACAGGATCCTTTTGTGTGAGCAGGCTGGGTGAGTGACAGGGCTTATTTGCACCGGTTGCGTAAGGATTTGACACAAATGGATGGGGTGACGAGGCTGATGGCACCTGCCATACAGATGCCATTTAAATAAAGATGTCCCCCTGATCTCAGAAGCATTTACCCATCCCAGGGACTGGCAGTGCTGGGTAATATTTAAGCTGTTTTGCTTAGCTCATGGAAAACAGGAATGGATTTCAGTGTTGCCTTTCTGGGTGGGCAGCGTGACATTGGCCAGCGGTCATGAGTCCCTTGGGCAGTGAGCAGCCCTCGAGGAGGGCTTGTGGTCAGGGGAGCAGGCAGTGCTGGAGGGGGGTGGCTGATGCTCTGATGCTCTTCTGCAGAACCTGGGTTTCTGCTAAGGGCCTGTCCCTGCTGGGACAGTGGGGAATGCTGAGATTGGGTTTTGCTGTGCCATGGTTCTGTGTCATCCCTCCTCCTTCAGTGTGGTCAACTGCCATTGCTCCTTTAGTAAGGTGTTTGCATCCACCCCATCTCATGTTTCCCAGGAGAAAGTGGAGCCAAATGGTGTGAGATCTGTAACTGGGCTAATTGCCCACTCGTCTTGGCATGCAGATCAGAGAAAATGCTGGATCAGTGGTAAAGCTTTGTCTTCCCTCTTCCACACCTGGGTGCTGCAGCGGGGCTTGTTGCTGCTCTCACACAAGTGGTGTGTCACCTCTGGTGTGCTCCCCATTTTTTTTTTCTCCTTTTAGGAAAGGGGCAGAGCAGGTCTGAAGGGGAAGGCTAAAGCTGGACTTGGTGCTGAGTGCTTAAAAAACTGATATGTGCTGTAGAAGAGAAAGCAGCATCTCTTTAGAAACTTCTGTCTTTGAGGACAGCTCCTGAAGAGGGAGGAAACCAAAGTGTTGCATACTTGTGTAGGAGATGGATGTTAGAATAACCCCCTCACTTCCCCCACCTAGAAGTCACTCTGGATATAAGGTGAATCCCTTTCCTGTTTTCCCTGTGTCCAAGCAGTTGCTTGCTGTCCTGGCCACCCTAAGTGGTCTCCATGGTTAAAGTTGCTCTGTCCTCCCTTCATTGAGGCCAGGAGCTGTGCCTTTCCCTCTCTTCTATGATGTAGGGGAGTTCACTTTCCCCACTGCTCACTTTGGCAAACCTGAGGTGCTCTTCTCTGACAATACCAACCACTGTATGGTTTGTGCTTGAGCAGGAAGATAAGCTGTGCTAAAAATGATAACTATTGTCATTGGTGTGCCTGGGAGGGGACAAAAATTGCCTTTGTCACGTTTCAAACATTTTCTGATGCTACAGAGCTTGAGGAGGTGATGTGGCACCATAATCTCTAAGTGCTCCTACCTTCATTGGGTTGGTGGCTGACTTTTGTTGACAACACAAGGAACTTTAAAAATTTTATTCCCAAACCTTGCACTCCTGATTTCTGTGTATCATCCTGGAGCGGCTTTAGAGGATTTGTCTGGTGTGTGTTCCAGATGCCTGAGATGCTCTGTCCCTTGGGGCATTTAATAGCAGTAGGGGCATGGTATCTCATGTGAATAAGCTTGGCAAAATACAAAAGAGAACAGCTATTTCTGATGCTTTCAGCTGTGGAAACTGACAGGTGGTGGAAAATAGAGAATGTATAGGCTAGGCATCTTAGTAGATAATTTCTGTGCAGCATTTAAACATTTTGGTGAAAACTATATTTGAGAAATGCTGCTGGGTAAGAGTAAGGGCAGTGTTGGATCAAACTAGAGGAGACAGATGAACTGATTAGTTTCCTCACCACATCCCCCCCCCCCCCCCCCGCTTTGCTAACATTTAAAATGGAAAAAGTCATCTGGTTTGAAAAATGTCACTTGGTTAAAGAGAAAAAACAACCAACCAAAAACTCAAAGCAAGCATTTACTACATAGCATGTGGGTGGGATCAAAAACAATGATTAGAAGCTGGCCTGGCCCAGAAAGGAGTGGAGGGGAGCAGTGTGCTGGGGCTGGATGTGGCAGGGTCAGTGGTTCTGTTGTGCTAACAAGGTAGTGCAAATGGTTCTTCCTCCCAAAACCAAGATGACCTGGTTCAGTCCACTGCTTAGTAATATGTAAGAGGAGTAAAGATCGATTCGGTGGAAAAAAATGAAAGCTAATGTGAGCAGAAGATTAATTTGGACTCTGGAAGGAGGGCATTGCTAATCCTTGACTCTTTGAATGGTTTGGGTGGAAAGGGATGTTAAAGACCATCCAGTTCCAACTTCCCTTCCATAGGCAGGGATGCCTTCCAGTAGGCCAGCCTGCTCAGAGCCCCATCCAACCTGGCCTTGGACATTTCAAGGGGTGATGGAAGTCTGTCAAAGCACTTCTAACAATCACTATCAGAGCAAAGCTTGTTGCTGTGCGGAGTTCAAAACTATTGTCTGGGTGGAAAATGGGAAATTCTTTTGCATATGGGAAAAAATTTAGAAAGAACCCCTGCCTCCCATAAAACCCGCAGGCCTTTCAGGATCTGAACTTTCAAGCTTTCTAGTGCCTTTTTGGTGCAGGAAAAATAGTACAACACAAAGCTTCCTCCCCTCCAAAACACCGACATATTGACTAAAAATTATTGTGCACCAGTGTTTCTACTTGGTGGTGGGAGATAAATGGAGTACTCCCTGAGAATAAATGGATGGTGACCTGCAGGTGCTGCCTGGAGTTCAGATGCTCTCTGCTGCTCCACAGCACTGTGTGGGTTTCCTGGGGAGAGGTACTTTAAGTTTCTTGAGGATTTTTTTTAATCCTGGTGGATGCTGTGTAATCTGTATTTTAATGTAATTCTCATGGTCAGTTGTGCCAGTTATCTGTACCTTCTGTATTTTGGGAACCTAACAGTATTCAGCCTTCCTTGGTGTTTTTATCCTCCTTCTCCTCTCAGTTGCATAACTGGGTCATTCTGTCTGGTTGATAACCCCTGGATTCAAGCTCTTTACACTTTCCTGCTGACTTAAGGTATCTCCTCCTCTTCCCTCCCCAGCTTCCTTTTTGCCTGCGCCCTGCAGATGTGCTCCTGAGATGCTGGGTGTGGGTAACAAATTCCTGAGAAAATCTGTGGGTAAATGATTAATGTGTTGTAACGCTGAGTTCCCCTCTCCCCTCCCTGGGGCAAACTGGTGTCAGTGAATATTCACCTTCTGAGCTTGTCATGCCTGTCCTAAACTGCAGATACCCTTGACTGGGTTCTCGCCCTCTTTAAAAAAAAAAAAAAAAAAATATTTCATTTTGGCTCCTCTTTGTGAGAGAAAATAATGCTCAAACTGCAGAGATGTGGAATTGCAGAGGAGGAGCTAACTTCTAAGTCTCTGAGGTGGTTACATCCCTGCTCAGCAAGAAGACAGCTTCTTGGAAGAAGGTAAAGTGAGTTCTGACTGAAACTGGTGCGAGGATAAAGCCGCTCTGTGCAAACACCTACATTTGATTGGGGTCTGGTTTGAGCTTCAGAGCAAACTTACTTTGGGAAGCAGCAACTCTCAGACCTCCATGGTGGGATGTGCCTTGTGTGCTCACCTTTCCTACCTGCTTCCTCCTGACCTGAGCAAGGTGAGTGCTAAGAAGAGAAATAGCACTCCACAAAGTCTTCCATAACCAGCCTGGGCTGGAACAGAGCATCACCCTGGCTGAACAGCTCTTCCTCTGACAGGAGGCACACCTGAAACTCATTCTGGCTGCTGTAAAGCATGAGTTTCATGAGTTCACTGAGGATGGGCAGGAAGGGACAACAAGCAGGATTTAAAAGCTTGGTGGGAGTAGTGGCCTGTGAAGAAGTGGCTCAGGAAGTTTTGAGGTGGGTGTCACTGAGCAGTTTAGTGCAAGCTCTTAGCATGAGGTGATGACAGAAACCTCCTCCTGGGTGTTGTACAGCACTTGCTCAGCCAGTGAGTTGGGCACTTACTCTGGCATTGATGGCTGCAGAAACATGTGCTGCTGGTGAGACTGAGAGGAAGAAAACGGGAAATACACAATGTGTCTGCAAAGAAAAAGAACCCAAAGAGTCCTTTGATCTCAAGCTTTGTGGGTTTCTCTTTATTTGACTTGTTCATTCTCCTTGGAGGATTTCTGGAGGAGCTCCAGAATTCAGCCTTGATGAAAGCCACCTTCAGACTTGCAGGCAACATCCCCAGTGGGGCTGAGTGTATGTGGGGAGAGGTCTGGCCGTGGGGCAAGCACTGCTGTTTCTCTCACTGCTTGGACCAGTTCCTAAAGTGAAGTACCAAAAACAAGGCTAGCCAGATTAAGTGTTTCCCCTACCCGGTGGTATTTGTTGTGATGTAAAGCTGGAATGGTTCCTAGAAAGCATTAAAACACAAATAATATTAACCAGGACTGAGAGAGAACAGGCAGTCACTCGGAAATGAGAAATACGTTATGGTGTGAGCAGGTCAGTAGGAATGAGGCCGTCTGGCTTTTACTACTAAATCTGCTACTCAATCCCTCGAGAGCCTCAGTGGAGCCTGGTCCAGCAGCAAAGGGCATGAGCAGGGTGCTTGTCTGTACCAGTTGGGACTGGAAGGGTTCAATTGCAGATATTGCTGCTGAACTGGAGCATACTGGGCAAAGCTGGCCCTGCCTGAAGATTGTGATATCCTGGCTAGGTAGTTGATCCCTCTGACTCAGCTTATTTGCCTCTCAGCTGGGACTGATCCAGCCCACCCACCCCAGTAAGGCTTAAAAAGAACATTTCCTTGTTTGGCATTTGGGGATCCTGGGAGGTTTCATGCTAATCACATGCAAAGTGCTGTCCATCAAACACTCAACTGTTTATTGAGATATTTACCTGGATGATAACGTCTCTTGCCCTTCCCTCCAATAAAACGTGCTTGGTAACTCACATGAGTGCTTGTAAGGCCAAAGGGACAGTCAGCCCTTTTAATCTGTGCTGTCATGAAATAAATAACCCACTGAGCTAATTCCCTCCAGCTTGTCCTAATCTCACCTCACCCTCATCTTTGTTCACATGCGCAAATGCACTGTCAGCAGTGTGTAATGTGCTTCCCTTGCAGCTTAAACAATAAATCCTATAAGACCAAAGCTTTGGAGATGGAAATTGCATCGTGTTGGTGGTCTTGGGCATGTGATTCAGGTGACTGAAGGTCAGCTTGAAAGGACGGCACTGACTTTAAAGAGATGTGTTCCCTTCTGTTGAAATTTCACACTATACTTGGGGAAAAACAATTTTTGAGTTTTGCTTCATGCTAAATAGATGTGTGCAATCACATTTGTGTTTTAAAGTATTTAATTTCTACCATGGTTTCTGTAATACTTTCTCACAGCAACCATGGGAGAAAGAAACTACTGAAAACCACTGGGTTTTTAAAAATTTTTTTGACTTACTGAAAAGGTTGGCAAGAGACTCAGCATAAGTGTACATACTGAATGTACCTGTGTTTTTCTCAAGTCTTTCCCTTTCTTGATACTCAAACTTGATGGTAGAAGGAGTTTGTTGCTTTGAAGTGAGAAGTTGTAGTGTCCTGCAACTCATCTCCTCATGTCTCTTTGTCACTTCTGTTTTTATTTAATCTCTTGTCACCTTTGGAGGAAGATGATGTCTTTCCCTGCAGGGGCTGAGGGAGGAGGGCAGGCAGGCTCCTGTTGTGTTTCTGTAACAGAAATCCCTATTTAAATGACAGGCAGTAAACTTTCCTATTTTCTTTTGGAAGGTGTTCTGTGTTATATGTTGGGATCCTGCGCTTCCCTGGGGCAGGCTTGCAGCAGTGGCTCTCCTCCCTGCAGTCACTATGTGTTCTCTGTTTCTGTAATTTGGCTGATCAGCAGATATTTTGACATCCATGTGTTTTGAGAGGGGAAGACAGGCATTTAGCCTTCAGTTGGAGCAAGGCTTGGCACTACTGTACATTTCATATTCAGTGCAAGACTCCCACAGAAACCCTCCAGCTCAAACCTGTTCCCCTCTGTGTGGGAGTGCATGTTGAGACTTCTCCTCAGCTCCATGAGCCCCCAGGCTGCTGGAGATGCAGAATCCCCTGTCACAGAGTGGGGGGAAAAGCCCTGAAGTTGTGTTGCAGTAGGGAAGTGTTGCTTGCCCTCCTCACAGCTGCCTGGGTAAGCAACACCTTTGATCTTGGCTTTTTGCACAAAGCAGGAGGATCAGGCATTCCCACTGCTTCTGGAGCCTCTTCCACCACTTTGGGGAGAAGGAGTTTTAAAGGCTGGTGTGGGTTTGAATCAGACCCCAATCTCAGGCATAGAGAAGCTGTAGGCGTGCTGGGAGTTTGTGGTTTGCTGTCCTGATCCTCTCCTGATTCCTGGCAAAGGACTTGATCTTCAACTTTGATATCTTGAATGTGCAGAGTTTTCTCATCCTAATATTTTCACTGGGTGGTATCAATAAGAAAGAGGAGGATTTCAAGAGGTAAAATACAGTCATCTTGCACTGCTGAACTGAGTTGGGTTTTGTTCAGTTGGGGCTTCCCCAAATGGAGGGCTGGGTTGAGCTATTGGGCTGGTGGAATCCAAAACCTGGCTGCACCATTTGATGTTTTGCTGTGAAGTGCTCCTTCTCCTGTGCCATCTTCAGCCCTGAAGAGCTTGATCCTTGTTTGGGCTGGATAGTCATTGAAAGAGAAGGGAAGGTCCAGGACTTGGAAAAGATAGTGTGCATCCCTCTTCTGGGTGAGAAACCCCAGAGGTGGGTGAATGTGGGAGCAGCTGGACTGCAATGTGGGTCATTGAGGAACAGGGAGTGCTGAGGCCATCTAACCTAGAGGGGTTTGGGCTCTGCTCCAGGCTGCCACAGTAATTATCAGTATCAACATCTGGCACATCAGTTTTTCCATTAGAAACTCAGTTCTTTGTGGGATTTTAATATCTTGGCTATTTCAGATCACACTGAGAAACAGCATGCCCATGTGCAGGCACACAGGATGCTTTAGTTGTTTGCAAAGCCTCCATAGATAATAATAATTTATTGCACTGCCTTGAGAATAGGCAAGATGGGAAAACCAAGCCCCTAAATAGCAGGAGTTCTTTTCTATCAGCCAAGCTGTAGGAACGATGTGCTTGCAATTAACTCTAATAGCAAGAGAGTAGCTGGTGAGGGGAGGGTTTGGGCAAAGGGGCTTTTTTTGGCTGAGGTTCTGTTTTGAAACATGAGAGCTCCTTGGTAGTAGGGCAGGTTTGGGATAGTTTAGCAGTTGCCCATGCCCAGTGAGGTAAAAGCCTAGGGGGAAATTGCTGTATTCCTCACAGGTAACATGGAGAGGTGTTGAAACCCAGTGTCCCATTTGATGCTGTGAGACTTCCTGCTTGTAACTCTGAATGTCTTCTGTGATGTGGACAAAACTTTGTGGTGTTTTGAGGCACAGCCCCACCACGAGAAGTGGTTCAGAAGGGACCAGTGAAAGGTCCTTCTGGTCTCTGCTGTGCATTCACAGCCTGTGGCTGGTCCACAGTGAGATTTATAGCAGATAGAACTGGGTCTAGGGAGATTTTCTCCTCTTGGAAACATCTGCAGCTCTGGTGTGTTGTAGGCTCTCTCATGAGTCTTAGCATCCCTTACCAAGTCTAAAACTGAGAGGTGAACCTTCACAAAGTCCCTATCTGAGATAAACCACTTCCAGACTTGAGCTTTACTTAAAGCTCTGGTGAAACACTTTGGTCCGTAGTGAGGCACAAAATTCAGGTAGTCTGGTTTACAGCCAGAGCTTTCTTGGGGACATCAGCTGCACATGTGTTTGTGTGTGTCTGTGTGTGTGTGTGTAGCGACCCTACAAAACAGGATCTGATTTAAGAGAGTATTTCTGTACAGGAAAGCATCTAAGTATATGCTTAAGTCCTACGGAAGTCAAAGCAACTTAAGCACGTATTATAGTTAATCAGGAGCTTAAGTGATTTTCTGAGTTGGCCTAGATCTGGAATGACACATAAGGCTCTGCCTGAGTTGGGATTCACAGCCCTATTCTGTAGTTCCCCACCAAGGAATGCTGATTTATTTATTTATATTTCATTTTTGCCTTAAAGAATGGCCTCTTTTGGCCTTACTCCTTTGCAAGTTATTGGAAAGGAAGATATGAAAAGGTAAAGCACTCTGAGCAACAGTCCTTTTGAAATGACAAAGAGAATTTGTACCATTAATTTCAAAAGGACTCTGTGCATCAAGAATAATGCTGTAACAAGGATGTTTCACTGAAGGATACTGTTGGAGTAGAAATGCCATCTGGTGTGATCAGAGTGACAGCCTGCCTGGAATTGGTGCTGTGTAATGTGCTGCTATACATTGTGATTTTTTTTTTTTTTTTTTTTACTTTCTGAAGTCTCTTTGCTATGAGTGGGATACTTGCAGCATGGATTTGAATTGAATGCAATGTTATGTAATAAGAACAATAAGCAGGTGCATTGTATAAAATTTAAGTGGAAAGCTACTGCCTAGAAGGGAAAAGTAATGTGGTTACTGCTGCATCTTTTTCCACATATGAGCATTGTTCCCAAGCACTTACGGGTTTCCCAGTGTGATAGGTTTATTTAAGGTAAACTCCTATTCAGGTGAATGGGACACTGTGCTTCTCAATTGATTTTTTTAGTACAACTTTTTATGGTTAGAACAATAGACAGTGCTAATGTATAGGTTCTTTGTAAGAAGACTAACGTTTTGCCTGGAAGTAACAGGATCATTTGATGAATGCTTGAGTGTTGCTAATGAAAAGGGGTGGGAGAGGAAATTACCTTTAATAAGGAGTTTAAGTGACATTTTTTTATAGAATGCCACTGCTCTTGATTTTCACAGAAGCAAGGAACCCAAGGTGTTTGTGAGGCAGGTGTGGAGCAGCTGGGTGCCTGAAGACTTGCCCTGGCTCCCCTGTTTGTGCCTTGGTGCTTACCCCATCCTTGCTCTTCTTCCTGCTCATCTTCGGGTTGATGCTTCCTGGGGCACACCAGTCCTGGCCAGCAGCGGCCCTTTCTGTCCAAGGACGGCCCAGCAGATGCAGTTCTCCTGGAGCTCCAGCCCATGTTTGCAGAGCACTGTCTGTTCTTGTGTTTCATGTCCCCGCTCAGCCTGGCCGGGAGTGAACCCTTGTCTTGACCTGCAGCATCCTCTGGCAGGAAGGCTGCCAAGCAACTTCCAGCTGAAAACACAGTTTGTTAGGAAAGGGAATGAGTTACTTTTTGGCTTGCCTTTTGGACCCCTGGCCTTCAGACTAGGCAGATCTTCTTTCTAGCCCTTACTGTAGTTAATCCAGCCTTGCCAAGACCAGCAGTGACCTCGGGTGCTTTTCTGATCAAGCCCTCTCCTTCAGTGTTGGCTAGAGCAAACCCTCCAACTTTAGGTCACCCTAAAGAGGAAGTCTGCTCCTGTGAATGTGCCTGAATGACCCCCTTTTACTGGGGAAAGTCTTCAGGTAATGTTTAAAATCCACACTAAGTCAAATTAATGCAAATAGTACTTCAGAAACAGGAGGACAGGATCTCAGGACTTTCAGCTCCATGTATGATGTGCTGCTGAAGGCTTGTTTGTGCTGTGCTGGCATCTCCTAGCTGGACTGCTCATGTTTCTTCGCAGCAAGGGACCTTTATGTTTTTATTACAAAAATGAGCTTGTCAATCTAGAAGGGTCATAGATTTCCTTTTGGGAATCAAGGAAATTGGCAGAAACCGGAAAGTGTCAGCTTTGAACTACTGAGAGCTGTTGTTCAGGTGTTTCTGGTATCTCTGAGAAGCAGCAGCTCATAGGTCCCCTTGTTGCCTCATGGTTTGCACATGCTAAAATGGGAACAGAACCCAAAGCTTGTGGTGTCACCCTAGAAGGATGATTGGTTCCTCATTTAAAGGGGAAAGGCTTGGGTTCTTGGGAGCATGTGTCTGTGATAGGCTGGAAAAAGGGGCAAACCAGAGTTCTTTCCTTGACTTTAGTACTTTGTCTCTCTGATGATCCACTGTAGGTGCCCAGATTTCTGTCTCTGGAAATGCTGTTGTGGTTTATTGTTAATGACATTTGTAACGAACTTGTTCTTGCATTGTACAGGTGCAAAGTTTAAGCCCTTTGTGATTTTGAGATATTGGCATGTTTACTCTAATAAATTCCAGTAGCTCTCCAATGTAAGTCTTAGAGCTGTTGTAGTTCATGGGAGCTACTGGTTCTGACGTTTCCACCCTGAGCTGCAGTGGGTTATTTCACTGATACCTTGAAGCTCTGGAATCTGCTCAGGGTGTCACCAGCAGCTCAGCTATTAATGGAGAAATACAGGCATATGCCAGAGGAGGTGAGGGAGAATGAGTTTGAACCCAGATGCATTTTAGGAGAAGAATATGCAGATGGGCCATTGTAATTCTTTCAGGTGTTAGTAAAGCTTTTAGGTAAAGACACTGCTCAGCACTTGTCTGATTTTGGCCATCTGAGCGCATGGGGATCCTTCTACTGTAGCTGGAAGCAGTTTTGTAAGAGGAGGAGCAGTGCAGTTTGACATCAGCCATAGCGTTGGCTCCCATCTGCCTATGCAAGAATGGGCATTACTTGCACTCAAAAAACTGTGACATGGAAGATCACAAATTCTGGGGTGAGAAGAGGAGTCTTTCTCAGTGCAGTCCTATGTAAGAAAAAAACTCTGGCATCTCTTTCTAAGGACAGGATCTGAATAATCTGATTTTTTTTTTGCCATGCTTTGTGGCCACAGCACCTTCCTTGCTGGCTGGCATATCCTCAGTCCTTCCTGCTTCTGTGCACATCCCCTAAGCCACAGCCTATTTATCCACTGCCAGACTGCACCTGGTGCAGGTGTCATCCCACATCCTTCAAACATCCCCTTCTTTTCCATCCAGGAGTGAGTGTGTTGGGGCAGTGCAGCTCCAAACTTCATGTCTAGAGTTGTTTTTTTGTGTTTTTTTTTTTTTTTCTTTTTCCCCTATACCCTTTTTGGGGGTTTTGTTGTTTTGTGTGTGATTTGTTTCGGAGTTCTCCTGTCTGCAGAGCAGGGGATAGGATATAATGCTTTCCATGGTGGGGCTGTGAGGCTGCCTGGGTTGGTTCATTCTCACAGCTGAACAGTGGCTGGGTTGTGTTGGCCTCGTGTGCTCCCAGCCTGCTGAAAAGGCAGGCAAAGCTCAATAGCTGAAACCACCAATAAGTCATATCACCCACATTTGTTAAGCCATGGTGACTTTAGGTTGCAGTCACCTTGGCATTTAGAAAGTGCTGTGGTGTCTGGGAAAGTGTATCATGGGGCTTGTTGTAATTTAAATGGTTTTGGAATACTGGAGACTTCAGGGTAAAAATAAAGGAGATTTTGGTTTTCTAAGATTCCAAACCTGCCCTGGACGTGCTGCAGAAGCTGTGTGGCTGCTGGGGACTTGGACCTTAGCTGTGATATTTTTGCAGACATGGCTTCGAGTGCAGTTCTGTTGAAGTCCTTTGTACCCTCCAGTGAAGGGAATTGCAAAGGGTTGGCACAGCCTAGCTTGAATTTCTGAGCTTGTGAAAGCCAACAGTGTAAAATGCTTTTGGCTGGCTTTTGAGGGCAGATGTCTGAGCACTGCCATTGTCATACAGTGATGGATCTTCTTTATTTGGGTTGGATGTCTCTGTCCTTCGTTGCAGCAGCAAGAATTTTTCTGAGTCCACAGTTCTGTCTCCAAAAATGGCAAAGATTTTTTCTGTTAACTAATAGCTTCCTTGACAGATGTGTGACTTTAATCCCTTATGGAAAATGATTCTGCATTCATCCCATAGCAGGAACGGGGCTCAGATCTGTTGGGTGTTGCCAGCATGGCTTTTACTGCTGGGTTTCTGCAGCCATGGGGACTAGATTTGTCCAGTGTGTCCTCATGGGAAACACTGGAGGAATCTGGATCTGTTGTCTTGGTGAAGATGACCATCGTTGTGTCAGGAGGTTGGCTCTGGAGCATTGCAGCTCTGTGGTAGATGCAGGAATTTGCCCAGAGCATATCTCTGGGAATGTCCTGTGGTCCTTGGGTTAATATCCACATGGTGCAAAGGTGGCGGCTTTGGTGGATGGGCCAAGTTTGGATTGATTTTTGAAGGCTTAAGCTTCTGAAGTGGAGAAAGAGCTGTAGGTGTGGCTGTGTTTGTGACAAAACTGATGCCTTCCTGCTGTGCTTGGCCCTGAAGGGACTTGTGGTCCTCAGTAGTTTAGCAGTAATTGTAGGTGCTTGCCCTAAAGGTGATGTCTCCAGGCAATGCTTTTATCAGGAAGGTGGTGAAAGAGAAGGGAGATAGTCTTCCTCTTTCTTGTGAAGACATTACCTTTAATTCTTATAAAGCAGAATGACTAGGTTCAACCTCAGCATTACTGGCCAAGCTCTCAAAGGCAGTGACTGTTGTGTTGAGACACAACAAACTGAGGTTTCCCAGTGGCAGCTTATCCCAGCTGGTGCCAGGGCAGGTGCCAGGGAATGTGGGGTCAATGCCTTCAGGAACCCTTAGGCACACCAGCTCACCTCCAAGAGACATGGGCATGCTGCTTCTCAGCTCTTCTGAGCTGCTCAGTGAGACTGGTGCCTCCTGAGAAGTTCAGGCATGTTAGTCATTTGTTGCAAGACTATTTTCTTTCCATTTTTGTTCTTAATGCTGTGTTATTTAGACAGCAGGAGTGAGGAAGTTTCTAAGCTGTCTGTTTGGAGCAGGGTGACTGTAGGCCACCTATTCCTGGGCAGGAGTTGCCATCCCTGGGGAGGCTAATGGTGGCTGGTGCTGAGCCACAGGGCAATGGGTGGTTTCCCACAGGTGGGGGACAGATATACTTGTCAGGGACATGTGTGGGCCTGTGGGGAAGGAAGCATTCACTCATGCTCCTCACAGCACACAAGTGTTTTTTGCTAATCATTCCAGCCCGCAGGAATTTTTTTTATACGGATTTTTGGTGGTGGTGGTTCTTTCATGCAGTCATTATTTTTTTTCTTTTCCCTCCTTTAATTGTTGAAGCTGTTTTTAATCCCTGACCATAATAAAGCCACACTGTTAACACAAGCAGCGGGGTTGCTGAAATTGCAGCTGTACTACAAGCTCTGCTTTTAATTTCAGGCTGTTATTAATGAGGCTAGAAACTTTCCCTTCCCCCAGCTGAGTTTCAACTGTGTGTCTTCATCTAAGCCACTTCATTCTGTGCCTCAGAGCATCCCTGACTCCATCTGGATATAACAGGTGAAGGCTGAAGACTGTTTTCAGATGTCACGAAGGGGTTTCTGGCCACTGTCCTTCCCTTTTCCTCGTGCAGGCAGCTCTGTGGAGGTGGAGAGTTGGCAGCAGGCAGCTGCAGGGGCTGGGACAGAACCTCCAAAGAGAGGGTGGCACTGGGGAGCTGCAGCCCAGAGTTGCTAGTGCTGGGAAGGAGATGGAACTTCACATGCTTGACAGAGATGGGAGAGCAAGATAGGGTGGTTGGATGGGTTGGGGTTGCTTGTGAGTTTCTGCCCTTGCACTTTGGTCCTAGGCCAAGCATGAGGGACTCTGATGGTTGGTACTGCCATCCCATGGGGCAGCACCCATCACTCTCCATAAAGGGAAGGTTATGGGGTGAGTGTCTTTTCCTCTCCTTTTTGCTCCTGCAGTGCCCTGGGTGCCCACAGGAATAGTCTGTTGTTTACAAAAGAAGCAGTAATGGCAAGAAGGTTTTATGTTTTTGGAAGGTAATATTGTAATTGCATTTGGGATATGGAAATCCCAGTCTACTGCTGAAGTTGCTGCAATAGAGTCAAACTCAGGGATTGTCAGGACTCTAGGAAGAATTCCCAGCAATTTGCATCTCTAAAGTGCAATCCCACACTCCTGTCTAACCTGTGTGTGTTAGAGAGGACGTATTTCTCTGTGGCCAAAGGCACGTAATCCTCCCAGCCCCAGGTGTGTTCTCTCCAGGCCAGGCTGGCTTTTATTTCCTGTGCAGGTATTACTTGAGTACTGCAAACCTGTGAAACAACCCTTTAGGACTGTAGCTGCAATAGTCCCTAGTTTTTAAGTTAACACCCCCCCCTCCCTTCCTTCCCTGCAGTGTAATAAAGGTAATTACTGCCTGTGCAGTGCATGTGTTTGCAGCTCTGCAGGAGCACTTGCTGGGCTGGTCTCATTCAGCTGGCTCCTGTTTGGATCCTGCATCTCCAGACCGCAGGGTCTGAGCCTGACACTCCACTAGCCTTTTTCCTAGATGGATTTATTGGATTTCCAGTAAAGACAAACAATGTCTGAGGTCTGACGGTGCTGAGCAGGCAGCGCTGCACTCACTGGTCCAGCCCGCTGTGCTCAGCTCCTTATACGGCCAAAAAAAGGAAGGGGAAAAGAGGGCGCAGCGTGAATACCAGACATACGATGCATTCTTCCCGGCTGCAAACTTGGAATTCGCTTTTCCCTGGAAAGTGGGCCCTCTGTATATCCATTAATTCAGGCTCTGTACTGTTGAGCAGGAAGAGGGAAGCCAGCATTGAGCTGGCTCCGAGCAACACGCAATTGTCTTGTGTAAAGGAATTTCTTTTCTGCGAGGTTTTTTTCTTGCTTTGATGGGAGACAGGGGTGGGACGAGGAATGGGAGAGGGGGCCTGCTTCTCCTGAAGCTCGGTCTGACTTGGCAAGCTGGAAGCAGGTAGACTGCAATTACATCTATTTTCTTCATCTAAAAATCAATCTGATTCATCATTAGCCTCTGCCTTTAAATTATATTTTCCCTGAATAGCATCTTCCGGTTAGTGGGAGGCGGAGGGGAGGTAAGGCAATCGATTCTGTTACTTCATTCATCATCTGGCTTCAGCCTGTGTTGTTTGAAACACTGTGGGCATGAATGGCTGCGCTCGGGCTGGAAGTACAATGCACAGGTTCTCTATATGGGCCCTGGGATCTCCTAGTGGGCTGGGGTTTCCAAAGCACTGGTTTGTTCTCTTGGGTGCTGCACCCTTTTGAGAGCTTGAATGAAGAAGGTCAGGCCAATCCCTTCCCTCTTCTGGTTTGTCACTGGTTCGCAGGGTGCCAAGGCACTGGGAACTGAACTGCCATGGCAAGTGTTGTGGTTTCTTAGATTGTTTGGAAGCCCCATTTGGAGCTGGAAGCCACAGCAGGGTGAATCCTGGTGCTACCTGTGCACTGGCGGCTCACCTGCCTGCAGCACCTGGGGCCATGTTAGCAGGGACACCTCCAGCCAGCCCTGTTTGTGTCTGTTACCCAGAGGAGAGCTTTTCCAAGACCACAGATGTGGCTTGTGCTTCTGTGGATGCTCTCTGTGTTTCATGGGGGCCAAACAGGTGGGAGAGTTGGACAATTGTCACTCAGCCGAAAGGCATTTGAAAAAAGCAGCTTGACAACCTTGAGTCATGTTTTACTGCCTTAGGATCAGAGTGCCTGGAAAGCAGTTCTCTATTGTCTCTTCACAGGCCTTGTGGAGGTGATGATGCTACTTAATTTCACAAGCTCCTTTCATCTAGCTCCTGCACTGTGCTTTCCCATCTTGAGTTTGGGCTGTGACAGCACTTGACTAAGGCAATCTGTGTAGCTTTGTGAGGATCCCATCTGTTTCTCTCCTTGACAGCTGGGTTGTTCCGTGTTACTTGCCTTCTTTCTTTCCTGTAAAACTCAGCACGTTATTAGGACCCAAAATAGTAGCTCCTTTGGGCCATGTTATAATAGAGGGTGTTTCATGATGACAAGTTCCAGCATTGCATGAAGGTAAAGCCCTTTTATACACACGGGGAAATAGCAACAATCTGCTTGCAGGTCATGCATGGCTCAGCTCTTTGAACTTCTACATTGTCAAGTGTTTGCTGTCTCTGTTCTTAGAGACTGTACTTTGCAACAAGCACTGTAAATTATCCAGCAAGGATAATAAAGGAGTTTGATGGTAGAAAAAAGAGAGATGAATGGCAAATCTATGCTAATGGAAACATCTGTTGGGTATTCTTGTTATTATTTCCCTATCCATCCCAACATGCATCCAGAGGTTGTTTAAAGCCAAGTGGAATAGAGACTTAATTTTTTCCTCTGAGTGGACGTTAGGCTCTTGTGTCTAGGTTTAGGTTAGAACTGTCAATTGGATTTTTGGCACTATTTCATATAAGTGCACTATTGAGCATTTGGCTATAAATGCAACTTAATGATGGTCCTTGTTCGTTAGCCAGAGCTCCACAAAAAATTGGGTATTGGGCTTGGTGACTGTTGGATTTGGGGTCCCTTAATGTTTTGACTGTCTGAATTCTTTATGGTGGTATTGATGTGGGTGATAGCTGCCAGTTGAGAGCAGGAGACTGGCAGGCTGGTAGGACTCCAGTCCTGTGTCCTCAGATGGGTGTGTTGCTTGCAGAGGGCTCTCTGATGCTGCAGTTACCTGAATTGTGTACATGGTTTAGGAGCATCATGAGTTTTGTGGGTGCTCAAAAGTTGCAGCCTCTCTATCTTGCTTCCATTTCTGCTAGGTTTAAATGGGTGTCAATTTCTACTGGTTGCTTTCCTAATGCAGTGAAACACTGAACTGATGGAGAAGGAGAAAAGACAGGTGACTGGTAAATATTTCTTTGTGGTTTCCTGGATATTATCTTCTTGTTGGGAAAAAAATGTAATGCAATAAACACAATGCACCCTCCAAGTGTAGGGGAATGCTGTGCTTCTGTTCTTTTTATGTTTTTTATTTTTGTGGTACTGCCTTGAGGTGTCTTACCAGAAGTATGGGCTGTCATTATTAGAGTATCCTGTAAAATAGCTCTAATAATTGCACAATGTTCTTTATTCCTGTCAGGTTTATTCATAGGCTTTTTTTTTAAGACACACGAGGGACTGTCTCTGCACACATCATTGATTTTGCTAATAAAATCTTATATTTTGATGGTACATTTAATTGGAAAATCATTAACTGCTCTATAAGACTTACAGTATCGTGGGATGGGAATGTTTCCTGTTGCCTTCATGGAGAGATTGATCTAGATGGATTTCTTTGATTTCTGAACAGCTGCTGGGAAAGGGCACAGAATCAGATGCCTCGTCTCTGCTCCAGTCTCTCTCACCAAGACTTTTCTTCCCGTAGGGAATGGAGAAGGTGCTTAAAACCTGTTTGAAGTTATTCTAGTGAAAAATATGGGGAGAGGACACCTGTTGGACCATGGCCACCATGTTGTCCCCAGTGGTCCCTCCATGTGAGGTTCCTACTGGCAGCTGTGACCATAGGTCAGCTGCTCAGGTGGAGGGCATTGTTTCTATTCAGGGTATTCAAGGACCAGGAGCAGCCTGTGCCCCTGTCCAGTATCAGCGAGGACATGCTTGAAAGCCTCAGGCTGTTCTTGCTGCCCCTTCTAGCTGAGTTCTTCAGGAGCTTGGATCAGCAGCACATGGTTTTAGATCCCACTGCAAGCCCAGAGCCTGTGGAAGGGCCCAGAGTGAGGTGAATCTGGGCACTGCTCTGGTTTATTTGGCTGTTAAAGAGCTTTTCCCCTGGAAGAGAGTGTTGGACTGGCAGTCAGAGAGCCACCACTGAGCCAAACTCCAGTCCTGTACTTAGTGGCAATTAGTAGGTTTGAGTGCGTCCTTCATTCTGCCAAAAAACCTGGGAGATGGCACAAGTCTGTATTTCCTTGCATTCATTAATTTAGTGAGTGTGCATGTGTGTTGTATTTGAGGGAATGTTTAGTGTTCAGGTTTGTAGAGCTGAATCTGATTCTGTTTTACAGGAGACAGCCCAGTTGTCCATAGCAACCTGAAATTGATTTCCCCCCCCGTCTGCTGAAAGCTGTTCCCTCTTGAATCATCCCTTTAATTTAATACAGTGAACAGGATGTCCCTGCATGCAGAACGTTTTTTTTTTTTAACAACAAGTAACCTAGGCAAAAAAAAAAAAATCTTACTTGGGCAACAGCCCTGCCTCTGTCTTTATTGCCACTTGGCATTAGTCCTTGCTGTGCTGTTTCCTTGTGCTTTGTTTTAGGCACTGGAGGCCATTATCAGTATTGGTTAATCACTGCTGCTGCCACAGGGGCATGTCCCCCTGCACGCCCTGGCCAGCATGGCAGTGGGTCCCTCTTTGGCATGAAACCCTTCAGGCTGCCCTGCTTTGTGCTGAAAAATCTATTTTTTGTAGTGTGTGTACCATCAGCCCTGTGCTTTCCCCTGATGTGTGGTGGTGCTCACGTGTGGCACTGGCCATGTTGTGGCTCTGGCTCTGACCTGCCTTTATTTGTGGGTCTTTCCAGTGCAAGCAGTGGACTTGCTTCACAGGAGGCTGGTTGCAAGGTGTTGGGGAAAAATGGGAAGAACTGCCTTGCTGTTTTGTTCCTATTTGCAAAAGAAATCTTTGTCATCTGTCTGGTGCCTGAGGACTCCAAGGGGAGTGATTACCTTGTCAGGGGAGTGCCAGGGATGAGGAATTTGGGACATTTGTACTTTTGCTACCTGGAAGACCACTTGACTACCTTTTGGAAGAATGACAGCTTGTTCTGTTGTCAGTGCAGAATGCAAACTCTTTCCACGTTTGCTTGCCCCTGGATTTTGCACAGCATGGCAAGACAGCAGAGATTTTTTTCCTATGTTCTTTGTTCTTGCCCTGCTTGTTGTGAAGCCACTGGAGGAGGAGGTGTTGCTGGGCTGGGGCAAGGTGTGCCATGTAGCAGTTGTCCCACCAGACTTGTCCCTGTTGGTTGTTCCACACAAAGAGAAGCAAGCTGCTGCTTGCATCCATGCTTGGGCCATTAATACAAATTGCACCAATCTGTGCTGTGAAATGTCTGCCTTTCCCTGGCTTGTTTTATAAAAAGTTAAAGGGGTAAAAAAAAAAAAAGCACACTAAATCAGTATGGCAGAGGCTTCAGTTGTGTGTTCACCTGCTGTCACTGTGGGATGAAGCCATGTCACTTGACATGCCTCGTGTATGGCACTTGTTGAGAAGATAGTTATTTCATCTCTCTGTTTTTTTATGTCAGTCAAAAAATGGTTTGTTTCATGTGCATCATCTGAACATTGCACTGAATAAGCTACCCAAAAAAGGTTAATCTCCAATTCTGTACTGCTTTTACTGTCGCATCCAACTGCTTCAAAGACAGCGATGAGTGTATTTCTAATGATAACTCCCAGATACAGAGGTAGCATAGGCTTCTACTTCTTTCAGGTGCCAAAACTGAGACTTACAAGGCCTGTTTTTTCAGAACACTTCATGTTTTGTAGTGCTGTACATGGTTATAGTACAAGTGATTAAAGGTTGAACGCAGAATCTCAATCCTTGCCTGCTAGTTCTTGTCTCTTCTGGACATAGTCCTTCTGTATCTTTATTCAGCCACAAAAGGCACAGCAGTAGTAAATATGTGGGAAATGTTGATATATGTGACTTTGCTCTTATCGTTCAGAAGGTTTATGGCAGAGGCATAAACAGGATCTAATCTTTCCAAGTGACGCTCAGCTGCCAGACCACAAAGCTTCCTTTCTCATCTCCTTACCATTGCCTGCCTTACATGCTCTCCCTCTTCTGAAAACTGAATGAGGAGGAGGAAGCCACTGTCCCACATGGCTGCAACCTCCTTTTTGACATGACTTTGCTTTCATACAGAACTAGCATGTAGAGTGGACATTGCTCCAGGTGTCAGTGAACTTTGGGTCTTGTTGTCATTCCTCCCTTCAGCAGGAGTACTGCCTGCCTGAGAGCTGGGTATGATCTGGCTGAGTTATGCAGAAGTTCCTCAACTGTTGTCTGTAACTTCTGTCAGTGGGATATTTGTAAATTTAAACGCTTCCTCCCAGAAGTATCAAAGGAACTGAGGCCACTTTTCAGCGTGGACATGAAAGGCTTTCGCGCACTGGTGCAGCCAGGATTGCCATGGAGAACAAAGGCTTTTGCTAATCGCTTCTAATGCCTTTCAAGTTTATGCCTCATTTTTTCCCCTTTTTCAGATGGCCTCCCAGAGTACTGAGACTTCACTGACTGACTCACCAAATAATTAACAGGAGGAGGACTCAATCTCTGAAACTTTTGAACACCTCTTTTAATTTTCTTGAATAAGTCAGTACTCTGGCCAGCATCCAATTTGTGTAATTACATTTGACCTAACTTAATCCCTTGGCAGTTTCAATTGCATGTGGTAGTTGTCTTGGCTCCCTGTCCTGGGCTGCCATTCAATGCTACTCCATGGTTTTCAACAGCTGTCGTAATTCAGCTGTACAAATGGGTGTATTTTCTTGGTGGAAGCATTCCTCATATCTCTATCCCTTGCTAAACATCCTTATCTCACTAGTATGTTGGGAGGTAACGTGTCTGATGCTGCATATTATCTTGCTGAAGTCCTTGGAGCTACTTTCACCCTTAAAGATGGGCATGCATTTACAGTCTTTTATCAGTTGTCCAACATACATTTTGAGATTACTTTGAGTTTTTCACCTTCAGGCATTTATTGCTCAGTCTCCTCAGCTACTATGTGGTGCTTTAGGGACGTTATGGGTGCAGGTATTCCTCTTTAGCTTTGGAAACAGCACTTCTGCCATCCAATCAGTGCTAATCAGGAGTGTGTCGCCTTCCTGTGCTGACAGCATTTGGGCTGGCTGGCTGTAAGTGTTGGCATTGCTAAGAGTGCAAGTGATGAAGGAAAGCAAAAGCCCAGGACAGCTGGGTAGGATTACAAAGGGTGAAAAAAACCATCCCAAGCCAGAAACTTGGAGATGGACAAAGTGCAGTAGCCAAAAGTACAGCCAGATGGGTAATCCTTGCAAAAGACAAGACACTGAGTTCTTGCATTGGCACATCCTTAGATGTGCAACAGGCATCTTGTTTTCACAGCAGGTGACAAATTGAGGGTTTCTTGGCTTCAGCCATCGGAAAAGGAGTATTTGTTACAAAGTGACTTGATCCTTTGGGGGCAGGAGCAGCTCCTTCTGAGGAGAGACAGGAATTTAGATGAGATGGGGTGCAAAAGGTGATCCACTGGTGAAAGGTGCTGTTGTTGCAAATTGTCTGCTACCTTCTAACTCTGTTTTTCTGAAAGCCTCCAGAAGTAGGATGGCAAATCTGTCATTGCTGCTCTCCCTTGTTGCCTGTTATCTTTCATGAAATTTGGGATGTTTTTGTCATTCAGAACTCTCCCCTGTGTTTCTGTGCACTGTGCATGTAGATTCCTGCTCTACCTTTCTACAGTGTCACCAAACACTTGGGTTCATGAGAGAATTCATTTTGCTAGGTAGAACATCCTGAAGATCACGTAAGGAGTATGTTGTAAATACAAAAGCCATTTATCAGACCTGACTTTTAGTCTCTGGATCTATCCTGTAATTACACACATTTAAATCTCAGAGTGGACTGGAAATCTTGCCTCTGTTGGTTTCAGTGACACTGTAAATAAAGTCACCAGTGGTAACATTAAAATTTGTCCTCTGTCACAGAACTTAAAGGTTTGGAGTCAGAGCCATCTGATTTGGACATGTGCTGGGTATTACTTATACCTTGGCAGAGCTTTCTGCAAAGTCCGTGAACAGTTTGTTTCCTAGAACACAAATTTATCAAACCCTTATGGTGGTTGTCAGAGAAAATGTGGCCAACTCTGAGCGGTGGTGCATGATGTATCTACAGTCAGTGATGTTGCTTTTGAAGATCTGTTTGTGTGCTAAATAATGGGGTGCAGAAAATTGCATTTCGGAGTTGCTGGTTTTTCCTTCACTCCTGGACTGGACTCTGCCTGCCATCCTGAAGACAAATCTTTTATTTTTCTTGTTTCAGAGTACTTTGTAACTGTGTGTGCCTGAATGCATCAGCCTTTGGAGGTGAGCGTCTTCCCTTGAAACAGCCTCGTGATCGCCAAGTGCCTTCTCTCTTGGGGTAAGGAATGACATACACATGCAGAGATTGAGAATGTGCTGTGAGCAGAAGCAGAATGGGTAAAGAGAGGACAAGCAGCACTGCCTCAACTTGTAAATTTTGGAAATAGTGAACTTGTCATGGAGAGAGGGAATAAACTGAATCTGTGCACTGTAAATAAAACAAATTATAAACTTAAGTTGCAGCAAGGAAATTTAGCTGAGGTGTCAGTGAATGATCTACAGTCAGGATAGCTGAGTGCTGGAGTGGATCCCCCAGGAGGTTAGGCAGTGTCAGTCATGGAAAGGTTCAAGGACAAGTTGGAAGAGCAATAGCAGACATGCTTTTAGGAGAACCGATCCTTCCATGTAGTGGAAAAATAGACTAGGTGACGTCTGGAGAATTCTACTAACCCACTGATAATTAAAATGAGAATGTGTGAAATTCTTATCTTAACAACCTTATTCAAAGCTGATAAGGTGAAAGGCAAAGCTGGGTGTATCCATGCAGAATGAGCTGCATGGTCTGGTGAAGAATTGAGGCAGCAGCAATTAATGCTGGTGCTCAGTGTCTTTGTTACCTGAATGGTGATGTTATTATGGAGGGAAGTATAAGCTCAGGGGAAAGAAGAAGTTTAATCCTCTGTTGCTGGCATGTAGTGTAAACTTGTGGTAAAAACAGGATGTTGTATCAATTCTGGCTCCTTTGTAGTAAGTTTCTGGGAGTTTGGGTCATTGCTATGGTCCATGTAAGGGATTTACTCTTACTCTCAGGGGTGTAATCTCATCTGTTTTATTGTGACATCAGAACACAATGCTACAAATACAGGTATACTGAGCAAACCACAAATATCATGTGGAACACAGAGAGAGGAACCAAGTGATTACTTTTCCTCTCTTTTCCAGGGCTGATGAAGTGGAGGAGAGTTTCATTTTTCTTCTCTTGCTCTTCTGTTCATGTTCTCCATTGTGTTTCTTTGTCTTGTCTTGACAGCAAACACAGCAGGCTTTTCCTGAGTTTAAAAATGCTGGCTCACCAGCTAGGTCTTGAAATTATGTCCTGAAGATGTCTGCTCCTTTAGTTCCTTTGCTTCTTCCTCCTTCATCCCTTCCCTGGGGAGCTGCTGATGACAAATGGAGCCTGGGCTCAGGCAGCCTCCAAGCCATCCTATGACAAGAGGGGTGTTCAGGTGCTTTGTCTTCCTTGGTCCAGTGAAGAAGATCAGTGAGATACCTGTCTTATCTTGTAGGACATCTGAAATTCAATGGGAAGTTCTTCAACCTCTTGTTGGACTTTGGTTTCTCTAAAATTTACATTTCATCCATAATGTCAGCAAACACTGGTGTCTGCCCTGGAGTTAAACCAGTGCCTTATTGTTCCTTATCATCTTCTGCTTAGCAGAGATAAGCTGTTGTGTCTCAGGGGTACAGGGACATGGAAGGAGCTTGCAAATAGCTCTAAGAAATGCAGATGGTGTCAAGAAGAAAATAAGGGATGCCTTTCTGAAGTCACCTTTGTACATGTTTTTTTTATTTTTTCTCTTTTATTTTTTCCTTCTCTTGAGCTTTTCAATTCTTGCAACTATCTGCTCAAATCTTGAAAGCAAAATGCGTTTGTGGAAAGATGCAATTTACTGTGTTCCCCCATGATCTTTTGATCTCAATCAATCAAATAAATCCAAGACCTTGCCATTCACCTTGTTGCAAGGACGGTTAATAAGTTGAGGGGTTGTGCCAATGGTAGTGATGGTTTTCCAGCCTTGTGCTTTTTTTTTAATTGTTATTCTTTTTTATGGTTCTGACCTTTTGGACTGGTCAGGGTAAGATTATTTGCAAAGAATAGTCCATAAATATGCCTGTCAGGACTGGAGTTAACATTCAAGCGTTGCTGCTTAGCAAAAGAAAGCTATATGCCAAAGTTCAATTTAGATTTCCCTGCAGGGTTGAAAATAACGATAAGACTCACTTAACATGGCAGGGATGAGTCCTGCCACCTCTGTGGGAGTGGCTGCTATGTGGTCCTGCAGCACTTTGTAGCTGTGTGCCTGGTTCAGTTGTCTGCTTCTGAAATTTGGTGTCTGGCATCTCGTGCTGGGGCTTGCTTGGGGTGGAGGAGCCCTGGATGCATCTCCTGGCTCTTGGAGGTGCCAGCTCAGTCAATTGGTAGCTTCCCTTGATTTAGCAACTGGCTTTTTTTCCAAGTGCTGCACTCCTTGCAATGAAAGTGAGGGTTTGTGGAGCTGCTCTAAGCTCTGTCCTGCAAAGGCACCCTGTTCCCATCTTGGCACTCCATCCTGCCCTCAGTGCAAGCATGGCTAAACACAGCCCATGAGTGTCCTGTGGTGTTTTGAGCTGTGTCCTGTAGGTTACCTGCTGTAATCTCTGAGCCCTTTGGGAGTCCCAGATTTCAATGGGAAGCAATTTGGGTTTTCCCTGCTGTGACTATTCATGAAAACAGTTCCCAGATATCTCCCACCTAATGTTTGCCACCATGGAAGTGTGCATTGTCCAATGGTAAGAATCTTGCTTTACTGTCAGGAAATATCTCAGTGGTTATTGATGTTTCTGCTGTCCTGTCAGCAGAATTGACTCCTCTAGGTGAGAGCAGCATGAGGAGTGAAACTGGAAACCAGCAGCTGCTATTTAGGCATTAACCTGCAGCACTTGAAAGCTGCACAGACCATTGTGTACAAATAGTCTCTTTAGAGCCTGGTTGTGAATGTGAGTATAGTTTGTCTGAAGCAAGTGGCTCTTCTGAGTTCATTTTTTCTTCCTTCTGAAGATGAGAAAGTTAAGGTGCTGAAGACCACTTGAATTTTATTCACAGGAAGTTCATGGCAATGGAGCCCTGAGGCTGGGTCTGAAACACATGAGTTTGGCCAAAAAATTCCCCTAGAGAAAGCCTATATGGGGTGAAAAAAATGATGCCATCAGTTGAGAAAGAAATTTTCAGCAGACTGGGACTAGGTGGTGAAATAAAGGTACAAAAAACAGTGCAGCTTGTGGAAAGTCACAAAGCACCTCCATGACAGACCCCTGTGAGAGCTCAGCAGCTCTTGGTCCAAATCAGCAATGCTGTAACTTGTGGTGAAGCAGATGGGTCTGGTTCCCTGTAAGCACTGGCTGAAAAGTTTTAGAGCAAAATAAATAAATTTGTCTTCAGTACCATCTTAAAATTCAGAGATCATTTCTCCAGCACCTGTAAATAACTGAATATAAAAGGAGAGGATATGGGGAAAATAGGTTAGAGGGTGGCAGAGCAGAGCCTTTGTGTTGTGCCACACCCTCACAAGCCTGGTGGCCATGCTGAGAGTTGGGGACAGCTGTCCCCATCCCCACAGCTGCCATCCTCCAGGTGGCAAAGGAAAAGCCCTCCAGTGTGCAGGAGTTTTGCATGTCCCAGAAGGCAACACTCTCGTTTCTTATTCCAGAAGGGACTGGCAATTAGCAGCAGGGGTAATAACCACCTGGAATTAAATTCTGTGGAGGCATGAGAAATAGTAGGGTATATTTGGAAATATCTATTGCATATATATATTCCTCTTAAGAGAAACATGTTGGAGGTGCCATATCCATAAATACTAATAAGGCTGTTTGATTCCAATTTTCAGGTAAGATTAACATTTTATTGAGTATTATATCTGTCACATTCAATGCTTTAGTGTACCATCCTCTCAGGCTTATTAGCATAATTGCAGTGCTTAAGCAACAATAAAAAATTCAACAGTAAAATAGCGGTTAGCACAGGCAATTTGTTATCAAAAGCTTTTACTTAAGGACAGCTTTTGAGCGTATTTATTATCCAGTTAGGGCTATACATTATTTTTATTTATAAAAACAAGAGGGAAGCAATGTAGGAATGCTTTTTCTCTTTTGTTGTCTCAATCAGAAGGCCTGAGAATTGGTCACCGCCTTTTTCTCTTTCTTAAAATCACCCAGCAAATTCACTTGGAGTGGGGAGGCAAGATAACAAAACAGACTCTGGTCTAGAGCAGGGCTGTGACGTTAATAACTCAGCAGAACAATTCCAGTAAATTCTGATGCCAATTGGAGTGCCCTTTTAAAATTCCCTCGTTGCATCCTGGGCTCTGCAGATACTGTCCTTTGTCCGTGGCTGATGGCACTGCCACTGGGGCAGTGCAGGGGCAGGGGTGGCCCAGGCTCACACCCCAGAGGTGGCTGCAGCCCAAGATGCAGTGCAGCTGTTGGGGTGATGCTCCCACAGGTGAGGGGAGGGACTGGACAGGACCTGCAGGAAAACAGACTTTGATATCAGGGCTGGTTGTCTCTGAGGCTGGAGCAGAGGAGCATGGCCTGTCTGTGACAGTGCTGTACACCCCTCCTCCTTTCTTTTCTCACTTTGAGGGCCCTTAGGGGAGCAGTCCTTTTGCTGAAAAGCTGCAGTATAGATGTGAATGCACCTGTTTGTGTGCCAGCACTTGCTTGTGCCCGTACAAAATCTCTGTTCCCAGCGTGGCAAGATTTTGCGTGAGTGTTTAAATTTTCAGCACGTTTTCTGTGTGTACTTAAAATACAAAGTTGTACCTCATAAATGAAGAAGTAAATACATTTTAAGCAGCTCAAGAAGTCCTTAGACTAGGAGGTCCATCAAGAAAAGCACATGGAATTGGCAAGAGGAAGACTGATGCTGTGATTGCTTGTGATTCTTTTGCTGGTAGAGGCTTTTTAAGGACCCTCTCTTTGCTTGTGTTTACTCTTCCAACATCCTTCAGCCTTTGCTTGAGTTGTTGTCCTTGTTTCCAAGATCTCTGCTCACTTTCAGCATCCTCCGGTCACTGCAACCTTGTTGCCTCTGCTCTCATGTGTTTTCCTCATTTCCTCTCTTTTTCTGGGAGATCTCCTTTGCCTTGTGCTGCTTTTTCAGAGGTCACTCTTCCATCTTCTTGATGATTGACTTAACTGTGGACCTGTTGCTCTGTCATTTTGGTGGTACCCAAAGCCCAGGGTGAGGATCAGCCACAGCCCTGGTGGTGCCTTGATTGGGCTCACAGTCTGGATAAGCAAGATGGGTAAACTTGTTTTTGCTGGTGTTTTTGCTCCTGTTTTGTCTGGTGTCTGGGCTCACTATGAGGAGAAGTGAAGGCAGTGCTGCTGCCCCAGGGAAGAAGCTTGTGCTCATAGTGAAACAGGATGTGCAAGCAGGTTGTAGGAATTGGGAAGGGAGCACATGGAGACAGGTGAAACTAAATTGGGCACATATTAGAGAAGTGATGTGCTTGTGGGGTCCTCTTCACAAACACTCTCTTCTGCGAATGTGTGAAATTTGAAAGGAGCTGGTTGTTTCAGATCCCCTTTTTTTTTTTTTTTTTTTTTTGAAAGGGGTAAAAAACCTGATGTTATTCAGAGATAAGTTTTATGTTTCAGATTCTGGGGTAGTTGTGAGTCTTTTGTTGGTACACAGCTCACTCTCATGAAACTGCCCAGCACTGCATGGTGTTCAGACTTTCTGTCAGCAGAGAACTTGGTAATGCTCCTGAGACTGTGAATACACAGAAACTGACTGTGGAGAGCTAAACTTTGTGGGATCTTTGCTCTTGGTGGAAATCGGACTGTGATTTGAATTGCAGTTGAAATATGTGCTCTCTGCCTCCACGATCACCTCTAGGAATGGGGACTCGTTGCTGCTGTCTTAGGAAAAAGCAGGTTCCTTCACAGCCCTGCAGCTCCCCATTGTTGCTCCTGCAGCTCCATTGTTGCACCACAGCTGCTGGTGACACTGCACAGCTCTCCTCACTGCAGATGGGGAGGATGCTGGGAGGGGACAGGGTCTGTGGCTGGAGACCACTCCCCATGTGAACATATTCTCCCTGAGGAGGAAAGTGCCTGCATGCTTCTTGTGGGGAAAAATATGGCTGAAAGAATTTAGCAGTGATAAATGTCATAAAAAATACTTATGCTGGAATTTGTAAAGCCTGGAACATCTGTTCTCAACAGTGCTTTGATCACGTTGTGAGGCTTTTAAAACGATACTTCCATGAATTAAGTGAGATCCTTATGGCTGCAGGATTCCTTTCAGTGCCCTTTTTTCATGGAGCAAAAAGGCAAATTTCACAGGGAACATTACATGACTTGAAACACATATTTTAATGGTTAGTATCAACCAAACAATGTTTTATTAGGTGCTAGAAAAATGTTCCAGTTCCATACCCCAGGAAGCAAAGCACTCCCATTTACTTTTTTAGCTTATGGGAGCTGTACTTTAAAAAAAAAAAGAATCAAGAATTCATTGCTTGTATGTTACCGTATTCAAAACCAAACCAAACATGGTGAAATGAGCTTAAACATTTTGAAGCTGTTGTCAGAAAAGGTCCTTTTTGGGCTTTGTTTCCAGGCAGAGCTGCAGACGAGGCAGAGGATCTGTGTTTTCTGAGGGACCCACAGCAAAGAATGGCAAGACACTGGTGATTTACTTCCCTCAGTGCACTGCCTTGGATTGAGCAGCTTTTGGTCATTCACTTTTCTCTGAGGACTTGTGCTTTCCCCATTCCTGGTTGTTTAGCAGGCTTCTGCCTGCTGCCCTTCCAGCAGCTGTGTATTTGTGGCTGAAATGTTGTGGTGCCAAATGACTTGGGTGATCTAAGGAGTGTGGAGAGCCCTCATGGCAGCTCTTTGCAGTGTCACACCTGGCAGGAGGATTTCTGCTCCTCTGCCTTCCTGCTATTTGTAGGGAAAAGAATACTCCTGGGCTGTTTGCAGAAAGAGCCTGTAGGATGTGAGGGGCAGCAGGAAGGAGGGAGAACCTAAAGAGGAGATGTGGAACAAGGATTGGTCTCCTCCTCTGCTACATTTGTGTGTTCATAATTGAGAAATCCTTTCCTGTTGCTGCAGCCAGCAAGTCTGGCAGCTCCCAGTGGCATGCTGGGCAAGGCTTCTTGCTCCCATCTCCCTTTCCCTCCCTGGGATGAATGAATGGGCTTTTGTGTGACCCCACAGCTCTACCCAGCAATCAGAAGCCTGGGAAACTTAATTGTTTCTTCATTTAAAGACTGTCCAAACTATGAATGGAGGAAAGGTTGTGGTCAGAAATAGCAGAGAAGGAATATGGATGGGCTTTCTAGTAAGGTTCTGGGTGTCAGGGGTTAATTTATGAAAACTAAATTGTTTAATTCCTCCAGCACCCAACAGGTGAACAGGCGGCTTATTGCTGTGACATATCCATTTATAGCAGTTTTCCTTTGCTAACACCTGTGACTCAGTTCTGTTACATACTTATGCTGTCTGTTAATTATTTACCAGTGATTTACAAGTACAGAGTGCAAATAAAATGCTTTTATGCAGGAGACTGCATTATACACCCAGGATTCCTGGGAATTAGGGCACTGTACTACTGTGTACAGTCCCATCAACATCCCTGGAGTTCTGATGGAGGAGTCCTTGTATGTACCTGATGAAGGGGCAGCCCCTTGCCCTGCAGAACTGGCACTCAGAGGGGCTGTGGTCTTAGTAAAGGGCTTACTACACACAGGGCTGTGGTGTATGAGAGGATCTCTGTCCTTTGCTTCCTTTCAGATCGATTTTTGCCATTTTAAATTACTTTCTTCCCCCTCGACAAAGGCTCATTCTTCTTCATAAGTGATGGTAGCAGCAAACTGTTTTTTAAAAAACCCACAGCATGATGGGCTTTTTTTTTTTAAAGAACAAAATAGTATAAAAGTCAAGTAGCAGATAGAGTTCTGACTCAGCTCATAACTTATGATCCTATGCTATTTCTGTAACATTTTTAGCTTATGACCAAATTTTTCTAGTATTAGGACATTGCCATAGAAAGTGTGTCAGTCCCTGGCTGCCAGAACCTGTCACTGTACAGAATATATACACTTCTGAGCAAGTGTGCACAAGTAGGGAAGTGAGTTTATCTGCTGTGGTTTCAAATTGCTGAAAGTTGGGGTTTTTTTGTTTTTTTTCCTTGTTTGTTTTTGGTTGTTTTTGTTGATTCGCTTAGCAAACAGAGTCGTGCAGAACAACATAGCTGCTTTTTATTTCTCACGCAGTCAGGCACTGAGCTCCCATCCCCAGCTGTGCCTCGTGCCACTGCAGTTGCTTTGCTGGTAGATTTTTCAGCCAGTGCAAACTGCTGTAAGTCAATTCAAGCTGTATCAACTGTGTGGATCTTATGGAAGTTGAGGATCTGGTCATACAGCTCATGGTTCAGTGAGGAAGAAGTTTGGGAGATGGTTGTCCCATTCTAGGCAGGCAAGAGAGTATGTGCAAAGTTTCTCTAACCTCAGGGAAGGCATGTGAACAAATAAGCGTCTGTGTAGCAGAGAATGTGATTGCTGAGGAAATCTCAAAGTTTATGAGTAGGAGTTTTTATAGGTTCAGATCTGCTGTGGTTTCAGACACTTAAGGACATTTAAAATATTGAAACCCCAGACAGTCCAGCCACACATGCATGATGCACAGCAGCAAAGCCATCCTTGTGTTTAGCACTGCTGATCAGCTCGCTAATGCAACATCTGCTCTGGGATTTTGCATTTAAATTTTGTCTGGATAATGAAGAGGAATGCAGGGCTAATGATCTGTGTCCTGTTTCCCTTCAAAGTGCTTTATTTACTCTCTGTGGCTACTTTTCATGGTTCTTTGCAGCAGCCCTAAAATGTCAACTGACCTGAAGAAATCGACAATGGATGCCTAAAAAATCCAAAAGAAAAGCGAGGAAGGATGTTGCTTTCTAGCTTTTCATGTGAGCACCTTGTAATCAGACTCCCTTTGATTAAGTAACCAACGAAGCCTATTCATGTGTACTCCAATTAAAATTTAATGAAGCAAGAGGATGTATTTGTATATGCTGACTAATGCAGGAGGAATAGATTCCTGTAACTCTGCTCTGCAAGCCCTTTCCTTTGCCATCAGGGCTGGATTTACTAGAAAGCTCCTCAGCAGCTGTGGACCTCCCCTGGCATGAGCAATCCTCAAAAGTCTGGGCTGTTGTGCTCACAGCAAGAGGTGATGATGTCCTGAATGTGAAAGAACACAGCTCTTTTGTAGGGCACAGACTTATCAATGAAGCCCAGCTTGGCTAATTGCAAAAGGTGAGGCAGGGCTTCTGCTCTAATGTACTCCATTGGAAAAGATCAGGGAATTGCTGGATGTGTGTGCTGTATCTGTCTTGCTATCAGCTGGATGAGTGGAGCAACACATATCAAGAAGAGAAGCCCTGTGCGCCGTGATTTTTAAGTAGGAAACTGATGTTCAAGAAGAGGAGTCTGTATGACAGCTAAGCTGGTGTCAGAAAACAGCCAGGCTTTTAGTGCCTCTGCCTTTGCCATGGGTTTATTGGGCAGTTGCTTTGGTGCCTGTGTTCCCAAAGGGATGTGGGCCTGCTTTGCAGAGCATTTTGTTTCTGACAGCACAGGGAATGTACAGACTCCTGTGTGGACAATGAAATGACCTGCCAGGAGGGGTGCAGAGGCTTGCTTAATTTGGCACTCCATCTCTTCCCATGTATTTCTACCTCTGGGGCAGCTGCAGAGCTCCTGCATCACCTTGCACCCAGGATGGGGATTGGAAAAAAGATATTAAAGGATCTCACCTGCTCATGACACAGTACCCTGTGACTTCAGCTTTGTGCAGGGACTGATAGCCCTCCTCTGGAGTGGAATGTGGCAGTGGGGTGATGCTGCACAGCTATGTTAAATGCCATTTTTGGACAAGCAATGAAAGGTCCTGCTGTATCCACTCCCAGCAATGGGCTGGGCGACAGAACGGAAATGCCATGGTGGAATTTGCCTTTGCTGCTGACCCTTGCATGACACGCGAGAGCTCCTCATCGCCAGACCTTTGTTTTGCCTTACCCAGAATACAAAGCAGTGTTTCATTGGCATGGCTGGCTGTTTTCCTTCTGTCTTGACTCAGTGGCAGAACTGCAGCAAGCTTTCCAGAGACAGGCTGAGTGTTCCAGTTATCATCTGCTTCAGCCCCACATCCGTCCTGCCAAGGCTCTTGCTCGTGCTGTTGCAGTGAAGTGCTCAAGAAGCCTTCAAAGGGAGATGCAGCTCTGGAGCTAAGATCTTGGCCTTCATTTTTGGCCTGGAAAGCTGCTCTTGGAACAGTAAGCATGAGATTTCTCTTGAAACCTTCTTTGTATGTGAAGAAATAGCTGGAAGGAGAAGACCTGTCAGTTGAGCTCTAAGAGAAAAACCTATTGGCTCTGAATACACTGGGGACATTATTTAAGGTCAGTTGATCTGTGAGAAGGCACAACTTATCTAATGCAGCCTAAGGTTAGTTATGCAACACACAGGCTGCTCTTTGTTGTGAAGAACAACTTGAGTGTGTGCCTGTGAAAATCAAAAGTCTTGCTGAAGGCGTGTTGTGTTCTGGCTGGAAGCTATTGGGTGTCCTCCTCTAGTGGTTTTCCTTCTGCAGCAGATTAGCATCACGGAAAGGTTTCCAGTGGGAAAGGCACTCAGCCCTTGCAGGCTGCAGGGTGGAGCTGCCAGCAGATGTGTGCTCTGGTGGGCGCTGGTGCAGGACCACATGCATGTGGTATTGTTTCAGAGCAGCTTTTACTTCTGTCTGTTCCCACTGTGCATCTCTGTGTCGTAGACCAGGTCACTGCATTGTCTAGATGATTACACAGGACAGTGTTTTAAAGAAAACACTGCATGAGGAGTGTTTTCTGACTTCTAAAGAGAGAGATGTAATAATTTGTTATTTATATTGCTTTGAAATACAACATTTGCAGTATGCTGGCTACATGGCACTGACATCTCCTTTCTCGGAGAACCTTTCTCTCCCCATCATCTCTTATTAAACATGCTGCCCTGCCAAAGTGCCATTATGTCTCCAGAGAGACTCAGCAAATAGAAGAAAGGGTATCTTTTTCTTTTAAAGTAGAATTGGTCTCCTGTGCCTTGTGGAGTAGCTAAGAGCGAGCAGTTCTGGGTAGGTATTTTTGGGTTTGAGTCTCTGTGTACAGTGAAAAATGCTTTATTGCTTATGCAAAGGTAAGCATAATATCCAGCAAGATTGCCTGATATGCTCGTGGATTGTCTTCTTTCTGTGCTTTTCATTTGTGTGGTATGTACAGCGAGGTTTAGCATTTGCAAAATGAGGATATTTTAACCAGCTCTGCACAAACACCTACGTGGTTTGTTAGGTGTGCATTCCTGGGCAGAGCTGTGGGGTGGGGGAAATAATCAAATACCTTGAGGATTTTTTTTTTTTTTTGAGGACTTATGTAATACACAGAAAAATTAAACCCTAAAAGGAAACAACCGAGGTGGATAGTCATAAAATGCTGTTTTTTCTCAAAGTTCAACTTTATATATAGACACCTTGATGAAACCCATATTGTCTGTGATGGAAGGATGATGACTGTGATGTGATGTGATGTGGCAGTGGGGGAGCAAACTGGGGTGGCTGCAGCAATCCCTGCTTTGGGTGCCTCAGAGATGCAGATGCTCTGAACTCAGTGGGAGTGTTCCCATCTCCCTTGATGCAGCTTGGGACCAAAAGGGTTTTCCTGAGTTGCCTCTTGCTCTGAAAGTTTTTCTGTTCTTGTAAGCTCCCTTTGAAGTACACTCTGGAGCTGCAGTTAATAAGAAATTTCCTCTGCTTTACAAAGATCAGATTCTGCCTTCCCCCTTCTCAGCATCCAAAATGATTAGCAGTTCCTGTGAATCCAAGCCTATGGATTTTATGAAGACCCCTGACAGCCAGGGGTGATTGTGTTCTCCCTGAGTGTTTCCTAAGCAGGAGGAAATCAATGCATGAAGGGGCACTGTGCCTGACATCTATTAATTACACTGTCCCCTTATATCTAACACGCTAGAAGAGGGTCTGAAAATCAGCCCCCTATGCCCTGGCTAATTGATGGAGAAACAAATTGATACAAATGAATTGAACAGGTTCCTAAAAAAAAAAAAAAAAGAAGAGACCGTTTATTTGGTAGCTGGGATTGGAAGGAACAGTTGCAAACTCAAGTACAACATAACAGCAGTGTGAGATACTTGGTTGCAGCAGCCCCCCTGAATGGTCCCAGCAACCTCACAGAGCCCCACACTTAAATGCTTGGGAATAAACACTTCTGCTGTTGATGCTGCATCAAATGGAGGCATGTGGTACATGCCTGGGGCAGTGGGCAGGGGGATAGTTACTGTGTCCTTCCCTCAGATGAGCTGATTTTGAAGCATTACCATCCTGACTTTTGCAGCACACATTCAGCTGAATATGACATCAGAGTTAAGAGCTGTGGCACTTGTGGTTACAGCCTTGGGATTCCTTATATTTACTTTCTAGGGAACTAAAATTCAAAGCAGCTTTTATGGCTGTCATGACAATACTGTCAGTTTCAAAAGAGGTGGCTAAGTGTGCATTGACCTTTAACTAATAGGCCATATCCTATTTTCTGTGTGTTTCCAATTAGGAGAAGTATGCTACAAATTTTTGAAAGAAATTGTTAAAAGAGAAAAGTTACTTAACTTTAAGACTTCTGCTTTTTTTTCCCAAAATAAAAATAGTGAATTCTTGTCTTAGCGCAGAAGGTTTCATACGACTACTATTATAAGCTGGAAATCAAGATTTAATAATAGCACATACCATCTGCCACCAGTGGTGGAAGAACAAGAATGAACCCTTGACTGCTGCAAGCACTTTTAATTTGTAGCTTGGAGTGAGGTTGCAGGGCTTCACATCCATCCGTGGAGGAGAGGATGGGATTCTTGGTTACCACTGCTGATTCTCTTCCTGAGCTGTTGGGATTTTCACACTGCAAATTGCAAGTGCAACATCTTGTTCTTGCTTGGTGTGGTGCTGGGCCTTCAGAGTAAAATAAAGGATGGTGCTGACTATGTCAGGTTTTCTGAAGCCAGCCAGTTGTAAAAGCTGGAGCAACTCTGTGGGAAGCCCGAGATGAGTTTTTCACGTGTTTTGATGGTGGTGGGAGGTGATGGGCACATCTGGCTGAGACAAAGAAGGGTTTGCTTCTTAGAGGCCACATCTGTCCTCCTTATTTTCCTGAATGCACATTGCAAAATAATTTAATATCTTTGTTCCTAAAACTTGGGATCATTTTCATGAGCCATGGTGGATCTTTTGCTACCTTAGAAAAAGCAGAGCATATTTTTCCACTTTTTAAAATGTACTTTGCCAAATAGGTATTTTTGTCAAATTGCAGTTTCCTCCAAAACATAATTCTTTATATAGAAAATGGGATTCCACCTCTCCTAGACCTTTGCTAACAGCTGTTCTGCTAGCTAAATGTCACTGAATTAAAAAGAAACAAAAATAAGTATATGATGGCTTTGGATAGATTTTAGTTGACTGTTTAGATCCTACATAGAAGTAATCCTGCTCTCTTCTGAATGTGGGGATATTCTGGGGATTACTGCCCTGCTATTTTACCCTGCAGAACACTGATAGTGCAGCATTTCTGGAAGGCTGGGATATGTGTATAACATGTACATGGCTTTTGCCAGCCCAGGGAAGTGCTGGGACAGCCCTGTGGACACTCGAGAAATGAGTGTGCTGCTGGTTTTGGCAACTCAGCCTTTAGAGCTGACCTATAACAAAGTTGATGCAATGGGATAGTTTCAGGTTGGGGTGTGTAGGAAAAGGGGACCCGTGCCAGCCTTTTGAAGGTTGCTTTGATTTGTTGCTGGGCACACTGAGGACTCCTGGTGTATTATCTGAGGATTAAGTGCAACATTAAACATTGGAGCTCGCTTGTCAAAGAAAGGGCAGGTTATCAAAATATGATTTATAACCAACAGTTTACTACTAGCTACAGTAATTAATATGGAACATGATGGGGCCCATCATTAATGTGCTTTGTTGTCTCAGCTTGCATGACTGCTGCTGGCAAGGCTGGCTTCTGAGGCTAATGAGGGACAGGGAAGAAAGAAAGCTGTGCTGCTGTTAGCTGATGGTAATATCTCTCCAGGTCACACACTGTGCCGTGTGTTGCATCTGATCACAAATCTCAGCCAGACATACCTGTCCAGTAAAGGCTGCTTTCCCAAATTCTTGCTTAGAGAGACAAGAATTTCTGTTTGTGCCAAGGTCACTCAGAGCCAGTGACAAACTCTGTTAGTGTTCCATAGGGAGTGCACGAACTGGTCTGGAGATAAGGAGAAATCTTTGTCAGTGGTCCAAATCCTACTCAGGTTGTCGATGAGAGAAGGCAGTTAATCTCCAGTGGTGGTGATTCGTGAACTTGTCCGAGGGAGGAGAAAAACAGAAGAGGCTTTTCCAACATTTTCTCATGGCCAAGTGCCCAGATGAGGGCAATGACTGGTGCTGTTCTGCTGATGGGAATCTGTTGGCGAGGAGCTTGTGGTTGGTTTGAGATGGGTCCCACTTCCTGATAGCCCATCTCGAGCTGCCTGAGAGCTATGTGACTTCAGCAGAAGTTTTATTATCATGCTAGTTTCCAGAGAGATGTTTGGAGCCATTCCCAGCATTGGGTTTAGCTGCAGCAGCAGCTTGAGCTCCTTTCTGGTGTTTTGGTGAAGCGTAGGGCAGTGGTGGCTCTTCTGAGGTGTGTCAAGAGTTCATGTTAAAATAAACAAAGCTGTTCGCATGGTCTGTTTGCTGTGTCAAGTCCGTGTTTACCTGTATTCCAAAATCAGATCCCACAATGTCATCCACATTTGAGAAATACCTGAGGCTGGAGGGGGTGCAGGATGCAGTCAGGTCTCCTGCACGAAGACAGAGCAGTGGGGAAACCAAGTGCCTTTGAAATTTGGCGTGACTGAGCTCCATGGTCACCATGATCAATTGTGACCGTGATTTAGAATGTTTTTGGCTTACTCACCCTTACTTTATACATTTTGGTTGAACAGCAGACCTGCAGCTGCCCACAGTGGCAACACCTAGCTTGGGGCACTTTTACAGCAGAGTGTATTGTACCTTAGTTTTATTGAGCATTGCCCAAATAGTTAAGAAGGATGTCCTAAAGAGTCTTGTGATAGTCCAGATTTAGCTGCTGGCATTGCCCAAGAGCATCAGGGCTGTCTGCAGGGAGACTTTAAGGTTTCAGCAGTTCTGCTTCAGCAGGAGCCAGGTAAGCAGTAGTCTCATGGTCCTCTCTGCTCATCTCTTCCAAACATGACCTTTTTGTCATATTTGGTGATCTAATCAGATAAATTTATTTCATGTTAAGATAGCATGATAAATAGTACATTGCCTGGTTTAGTTTCCATGGCCTTGGTTAAAATGGTTTTTGCTGTGTGCATTTAGTCATCCCTGTTGCTGACTGTAAAAGGGTGGAGGGATGTATCTTGTGGGGCATATGCACCCGTCATGTCATTTTTTATAGATTTCAGCACTTGACCTCCTTACTTATCCTGTAAAGGAGTCTCTTGAAAATTGACTAATTCCACTGGGGTTTATGCAGTCTGGCTAAAAGCCAAGTCCTCCCTGGATGGGTGCAAGGTGCATCAAGGAGTTTGAATATTTGTGTTCTTAATTCTTGCTTGAATTAATCTAAGTCAAGGTAGCTGAGTGGCTGGGTAGTGCAGTGTAATGCCATCATTATTAAATTAATGCCAGATAGGACATGATGATTTTATGACCTATAAATATGACAATTAATATTTGTATGCAAACTGTGAGTCTGGCCCAGAGAGATGCAGAATGGGGCATCACTGAGAAGTGGAGACTCTTTAGTGTGTGATTTAGTAGGTTCACACTACAGAGCTGACCAGATAACTCAACACAGGGTTTAAAACATTGCTGCTGCTGGTTTACTTTGCTTCTTCAGAAATATTTAGTATTCTAGTTGGTTTTAGATTTTTCTTGTTGAATTGATGTTTGTGGTGTAGCAGCAGGAGAATTTTCTCTTTAGGACTTTCAGTATATTTGACAAAGATGCATTTCTTTCAGAGCTACAGGGACAGCACAGTCAAAGATTGTGGAGTAGAGCACATGGCCAGAAACAACTATCTGGAAATTAACATTTCTGGCTAAAATATCAGCACTATTGTCTGTTGTGGAGAGGGCCAAAATGCTATAAATGGCTTAGTTTGGTTTGATGCTAGAGACAGTAGATTACCCATCCCCAGTAATTGTAGTGTCCTTCCCATTTGGAGGGTTCTTCAGAAATTTTTGCTAGAATTAGATTCGTGCTTTGCAGAGGTGGGGACAAATTTTAAATATTTTGAAGTCTTTTGAAAATAGTAGCAATCTAATCACAACAAATAGCACAATAGTGATGTAAACATGGTGATTCAAGTGTTGCTTAATGATCTTTACCCACTCCATGTGGTGCCTTGGGCCTGTCAGCATGAATTTCAATGGAATTCTAGTTGCTTTTCCAAACATAAAAATAGTCCTTTTCCCCAAAGTAAGATTTGTGTCTGCTGCCTCATGTGTCTGTGTAGACAGACACATGTACAGGTAGACTTGGTAGCAGTAGTGATGTCTTGGGTGGTTTCATGCTGTATTAACGAGGAGTGTGTTGTCAGTAAGTTTTCCAGTATTTGTTAAAGGTTTGCATGGGTAATAAAATCTTGTTGGCAAAATTGATCTAATTTTGAGATTGAGAGGTGTGAGAATAAAAGATCCTTTACTGTAAATTGTAGGTAGGTAACAACAGAAACTTGAATATTAGAAGAAACTGAGTATCGCACAAACCACACACTTTCACATCACTAAAACAAGAGCTGTGCTCACACAGAAACATGAACCTCTTTGCAAACCGCAGAAAGTAAAAGGGAGCTCTCCTGTTTCATTATTGATCTAATTGCTCTTTTCTTGATATGAGAAACGATATGAAATGCTCTTGAATATTCCAGTACGCACAGAAACAGACCATTACTTTTGGAAACTTTTAAAGGCATAGCACATAGTGGTAAATAGCCAGGTCATTTATTTCTGAGAGTCACAACTGCCTACCTAATGTCACCTAATTGTTCTACTGGAACTGAATATGTTATGGCTTTGATGAGAACTTTCCACTCAGGAGTGATATTAAATGCAGGGAGCCTAGCCCATATTTTCATGTGATTAAATCAGTTTTGGAAGATCTTTTAAGTAAGTCCTGTATTAAGAAAAGGTCCTCTTTTTACAGTATCTCAGTGTTGAAGTGCTTTAAAGCTGCCTTCTCACCCAAACTGCTCTGCAGTTCTTCGTGGTTGTTGCCTTTATCTATAATCTCTTTCCTTTGGTTTACAATCCCATTTCAGACCAAGTTTCCTGATTAACCTGAAAGTTCGGGCCTGCGGGACTTGTGCAAAATGTGTGTGGTTAAAACCTCGCCGTGTTTGCGTGTGAGAACAAACATGCATAGGAATGAGGTTCCTGGATTGATCCAGCGAAATCTGGATGTGTTTCAAAGCCGTGAGAGCCTGAGAGAGCCGTGCTTTTCTGGGGGGAGCTGTGAAGGTGAGCGTCAGCCTGTGCTCACCTCCGTGTTTTACAACACTCCTCCATTTATGATCTCCACCAGCTCTGCTGCTCCGCCTGCTCCTGCCAGCAGTCTCACCTCCCACTCTGCTGCCAGGCTGAGCAGATTCTGGAATCTGCTGGCTGCAGGCGGTGCCAGCTCCCTGACAGAGTCCTGCTCGAGGCTGTGGCAGAGCTGACACAAGGGGATCCTTGGTTCTCCTGGGGTTTTGGAAGTGGCTTTCTCCAGTAGCACTGGACACCTTGTCTTTTCCCTGTTTCAGTAACTTCTCTCTTGCTCAGTTTCTACAACTTAAAAACACCTGTATCACCAAATTTGGCGCTCTCATAGGATGGTTTGGGTTTGAAGGAACCCTTAAAGATCATCTTCCAGCCCTTCCCTGGGCAGGGCCATTTTCCTCTAGACCAGATTGTTCAAAGCCCCATCCAACCTGGACCCTCAACTAGAGCTGCACAGTGGCCTTTTTTTTTGTAGTGGGTAGTTCATCTGAAATACCAAGTGGTGAGAAAGAAGCACAATACAACTTTTAATAAAAGATTTTTCAAGCAGTTCAATTCATTTTGAGAACTACTTTTCACTTCCTAAAATCTCCAGCACTTCAAAATGGTCTTGAGATTTGCAGAAAAGCTCACTTCCAGCAGTAGCTAATAATAAAAGGTGGAGAGGAAGAGTGACTTCTCTTAATAGCTTGTTCTTAAGACATCTCAATGACTCGTTTGATGAATCAGTGATGAATTTTTTTTACCTGAATCTCCTGGCAATTCCCTTTACCTGTATGGCATGTTAAACTCATTGTAATTTTCCTTTCTTGTTTATTGAGTTGTAGATTTTTTCCCCCTGCCCAACAAAACTGAAGTTAATTAGGTCTGCTTAAATCAAGATGAGAACAAGTCTCCCAGCTGGCAAGAATATGATTGTATGGTTGAAGAGATGTCACTGCTATAGAGAAAAATGGCCTGGTAGTAGTTTTTCAAATTGCTGTTCAAATCCATGTTCATTTTAAAGGCATTTTCCCTTGAATTGTCACAGAGTCCCAAGGTACTGAAGACAAACTCAAATAAGCCTACCCAAAAGTCATCCTCTCAGAAATCTTAGGAGCTATCTGGCTTTGGGTGTCTGCTCCTGAGCCAGTAGAAGAGGAAGCTGGCTTTTGGTTTAGGCAGATCTGGCCAAAACCAGATTTGTTTGCGTTTGTGCACCAAGTTTTGTTTTGTTTTCTTTCTGGAATAGTGCCTGTATATATAATATAATGTGGGAAAAGATTAAGTAAATGCCTTTCAGAAAAGCTTTAACAGACATTTGGCAGAAAAGTAGGAAAAGGATGATTTTTTCATTGTTTCCTCAGAGCTCAACAAACCATTCTTTTGAGTCAAGGTGAATTGTTGATGTATTTGCAGGACTAAATAGCTGTTTCTGAGATGCAGATAAATAGTCTGCAAGCTTCCAGATGCTGCCAGGAGGAGAAGTAAACATTTAGCTTTGGAAATGTGCAGATCACTTGCTCAGATCCCCTGCCCTTGAAGGACTTCTGTTCTTGTTGCTGTTTCAGTAGCAGGAGAAAGGCCTCAGTTTGGAGCATTCTCTGCTGGCCAGCTCTGTGACAGCAGCCCATGCCTGCCTGTGAGGTGAGCCACAGTCGCAGCAGGTGGATGGGAAGAGCCAAGGGGCAAAGGAGAGAGGGTGGAAATGGAGTTTCTGTCAGTGTTTCAGTACAGCTGAAGTGCAAGACTGACGTTCATTAGCAGTGGTGAATGGTAATGCTGCGCTTGCTTCCAGCCTGTTCCTAAGAGTGTTGAATATTTCTGTGCCTGCTGGAGGGCAGCTGGGGAGAGGAGAAGCATTTTACCTTTAAATTCATCTGGGCTGAACCAGGGGGAGGAAATACTGACCCTTCAGCTCTGTGGGATGACAAGAAATTAATTTGTAATCCCCAGGCAGGTTCAGAAATTTTAATCATCTACCTAGCTGCTGTTTTCTTGCTTTTGAGTCAGAAGTTGGAAAATACCAGCACACATGAGTTGGATTTCCATCTTTATACATCCAGTCACTTCAGTTTTAAGTGCAACATCTTGTGCATGTTCAGGTGCTTGCCCCACATGGCACATTGAATTGTAAAAATCGAAATTAAGCCCAACTTCCACTTTCCAGAAGAATGGTGCAGTTCCCACTGAAGATCATGCTGTCCTGAACTCTCTCAGTTCCTACTTGATGACATTTTTCCCTCCATCATGAATTAAAACATGGTGCTGAGTACCCATCTAGAGACAGCCATGTTTCAGTGGCAGATGATATTATTCCTGGCTCTAGGAGTTTGTAAAACACTTTGGGATCCTCTAGAATGGAAAGTGTTGTTGTTTGTTTGTCTGAGGCAGTATTTTCACCATGCTTTATTTCAATTGCTCCTGTTATATGTGTTGATTTTCATTATATCTTCAGATAAGGCTCATATGAAATGGGCTTCTGTTTTGTTTTCTCACCAGAGGAGTGATTCATATTCAAATTGAAATGTGGTATTGCTCTAAGCCAACCTTCTCCCCATGCGCTAATGGGAGGAGAGGGAGAAACAGGCATGGACCAAGCAGGATTATTTTTCTTCTACTGCATTTAGAAACTTTCCAAATGGCTTTTCAGGAGGACACGCAGACTTGCCTCGCATGGGAGAATCCTGGTCTTGTATGTTTTAACAATATCAGATGAGCTTGTATCTCCTCAGTTGTCTCTTTAGGCTGCAGACCCACATGCTACTAGAATTGTTCTCCAAAAGAAACAAAAAAGGTAATTTATGGTCCCTTTTAAGTTGAGGTGTTTTTTTTTTTTTTTTTGGTGGTCCTATATTTTCTCTTTATTCATAACACTAGTTTTAAGAAAGTCACTGGCACTAGTCTTAGGGCAGTGACTCCACAGGCACCTTCTGCAGCATGGCCAAAGCCATCAGCCCTTGGTCTCTGCTCCTGCCTGATGCTTTCTCCAAGGAAGCTGGTTGCCATCTACAGGAGAGGAAAACTGCACAGTGTAGCTGATGTTTCTGTTCTGGTTAGAACTGGATAGCCCAGTGCAGACTTCCTCAAGAAGTTTTACCACAGATACTCAAGAAATGGAGAGAAGAGGTGCTGAGCTTCCAGCTGGCGTCTTGTGTGTATTTAGGATTGTGTTGCTCTGTCACCTGCAGCTCAAAGTGAATGTCATTGTAGGTCTTGTGGAGCCTGGTGCCTGTCCAATAAGCACCCAGACTGAGATAATAGTGTATTTAATGGAAATCAATAAAATATAGGTGAATATTCTCACCTTAGTTAAAGTGACCTAGCTGAGCCTACTCAAGAGGATATTTACTGGGTTTTAAACTTAAAACACAGCTCAGTCTATCTCTTTCCTTGGTCCTTCCAAGCTGGGCTTGGGCAGGTGAAATGATCCTTCCTCATTCACCCTTTTCATTTTCACAGTTTGTGAAACTATTTGAACATTCCTAAGGTGCTCTCAGGTTTTGAGATAAATGAGGAGACAGTGACACTTTTAAAGTAGCACCAGAAGAGCTGCTGAGCCTTTGGAGGATGTGCTGCTTTGAAAGGAATACTGGTGACCATGTCCTCTGTGCTCTGTGACAGTTCAGTTACACCAACAGGCTGAGGGCATTGCGATGGTCGAAAATGTCCTGCACTTTTGTTGGCGTAAAATAAGAATTTATGAGAAAGTTTTTCCAAGGAGGAAGAAAGAGAAGAAGCTGTGACAGATCTTCATAGCTGATGGTGTGTTCATTCACCACGGGAGAGCTGGTGAGACAAATGTGAGACCTTGGTTACACGTCACCTAAATACTTTCTGACTTAAGAGCATTTGAGCTGGAATCACTTGCAATTAGCATGGGCTTGGCAGAAACTGGCACTGCTGCTGTTTGTGCAGAAACTGCTTGCACAGTCCAGTTGTGCCAGGGGGAAAACTGCTGTTAGCAATTAGCACAGGGGTAGTCTTGAGGTGGTGTCTGTGCTGTGGCTGCTCGTAGAGCAGCTGATGTCCTTGATGGCCCAGCAGCAGCTCTGCAACCAGCAGCACAGCTGTCTGTCACCTCTACCCAGTCTGTCATGCAAACGTGTTCTTTAACCTATTTGTCATCATAGCCACACATTTTTTAGGCAGCTATTGGTGTCTGGGAGCTTTTAACTGCATTGCTTTTGAGAACTTAGGGTTGCACATGGTCCAGGGAGATGTGACCATGGCTCTGCTCTTCACAGTCTGCTTTGAGGCAGTTTCCTCAGCTGGCTGTGGTCAGGCTGAGGCAGACTGCAGCCTGTTGCAGGCTCAAATGACCCAGCTGGGAACAATTGCCCAATTGACACAATAAATTATATCTAAATCTGTTAAATTGAGTAAATAATGAGGACCACAGGGCACCTGCTGATCCCCATTACCTATTTTGCTGGAGGTTGGGCAAAGTGTCTCCTGCCTGCCTGATGGAGCCTTGGAGCTTGTGAGTGGGTGGCGTGGGAACTGGGGACAACTGAGGATATTCGTACAGGGATGCAGAGTTGCTCCTTGGGGCAGAACAAGAAATGTATGATTCTTGGCCCTAGAATGAAGAAAGCAAGACGCTGTGGACTTGTTGCAACCTGTGCAGTCTGTGAATGTTTTCTTCTCATCAGATGCTGCTGTCACATAAGTTATTTTCTTGCCAAAGGGCAGGGAATGAGCTAGCAAAGTGGGAGAGAGGGCTGCGTGTTGTAGAAATCAGTGCATCAAATGTGCAATTCTTTACTTTCTGCTTTTGCAGTGTTTATTTACCTATAGGATTTGAGGGGGCAGAAGGGATGGTGGTGTGGGACGTTCATCTGTCTCATCCAGGAGAAGGCGTGTATTCAGATGAGAAAGCATTATGCATACAATGCCTGAAATCAGACCTTAAAATAGCACACTCCACATCTTAGTAATGTATTGAATATATCTGGATAAGAAACAGTCTGATTGAAGTATTGAGCTTATTGTAGTATGTCTGCTGTGACTCATCAGGAAATTGAAAGTCTTGGGACAAAACTTACCCCCCTTTTTGGTAGAGATGGGAATTAGTCTTAGATGGGAGGTAATTAATTGTTCTGTGATTGCTGTAAATAGGTACTGAACAACAAGCTCGTACTGAAATATTTATATCCTAAGCCCTGTCTTGTGAGCCCAGCTATCCAGAGTCTCCATCAGACAGAGACAGTGAAAAAGAAAGTTCTTTGGAATGAGCAGCACTTCCACCTACATGCATTTAAGCGAGACTGGTTGGAGGTGAGCTGGTAGGCTGCATGCTGTAATAAGCCTTTTACCAGGATAATGGCTGTAGGCTACAAATGCTGTTTCTCCTTAGTCTGTCTATTCAATGCAAACATTAAAAAAGAAAAAGCTCTCTCCCTCAGTAAAGTCTATAATACTCTTAGTCCCCAGTGTACTCCATGAATATTAACCCAGCCAATGTCATAACACTCCGTGGAGGCAGATGATGCATGTGCAGCCTTTTTCATCCACTGGAGAAACTGAGGCAGTGGGAAGGACTTTAGACTTCTGGTTTTGGACTGGGGCAAAATCCTGGGCAGCAGCTTGGCTTGATGGTGAGTAGGCACCTGCTGGCTGGCCCTTGGTGGGAGCATGGGAATTACAATTTTCAGGGTCTAATCCCCTAAATTTAGGGTTTCATTTGGAGATATTTGCTGCTTGCTATTGCAGGCAGTGCTACCCTGCTTGTAGAGTCACAGAGGGTGCATTGGCACAGCTGGCAGAAGTGGATTGTGAGGGTTAAGAGTGTGTGCAGGAATATCTCTGTAATTTACTGAGTAGCTATAGCCTTTTTGTATCTGTCTGACTGCAGGATATTGCTGGGAATCCAGATGTTGAGAAAAGAAGCAAGAGAATCAAGATGATCAAATACCTGTTTAAAAAAAACAGTGCCCAAGGAAAAGGAGCTTGATGGCTTTGTGTTTGTCTGCAGTGAAGTCATGGCAACAGAACTCATTTAGCAAAATTAACTGTTTCTCTATCTTACCAAAAAAAAAAAAATCAAATTAAAATGATGCAAGGGAACATCCTTTTATCTAAACCAAATGAGTCCATTTGTGCCAAAGCAAAGGAGTCATCCTGGGGAGTTTGCTCCAGAGAGCACATATTTTATTGGTACAGAATGTAACAGTTGTCCCAAAGCCATAACTGTAAAAGCATGGTGCCTTAGGCGAGCACTTTCAGTAACAGGAAAACCCAAACTTAGGTTCCCGCACCTGCATGCTGTTGAAATAGAAGCATAATTTTAAGCTTTTGGTTGTTTGGGATTTCAGCTCAGTTAAGATGTGGATGCAGCTTTCAGGACTATAATCTCTTTAAAACTCCTTATGGGTAATGCTTACTTTGGAAATTATCTGAGGACAAATCGCTGATGCTGCATTGGCTTGGGTGCACCCAAATACTTGTAAAACACCAGTTGCCTCTAGGTCCCTTTGACTTACATTAGACCATAGGCTTCTTTGTGCCCAAGACTCGTTTTAATCTCCTAATTCAAGTACTATTTGAAATAATTCTCACACAAGCCCCAGAGATGACTCTTCTGTGCTACTTCTGTTTTGATATTAACCTGCCCATCTCCAGGCACAGACCACTCTGTGAAGCAGCACAAGAGGTGAACCACACAGCGACTGTATTGGTAGGCACGAAAGTTCATTTTACATCACTGAGAATCTCATATTTGGAACTCAGAAATTGTTCATCTTGCTAATGAGCAGGGGCAAGCTCCAGGGAAAATATCACGAACTCAGATGTGTTGCTTGAGGCGCCTGGAAAGTGGCGTTTCTCTTAAGCAGTGTTTTCCAACCAGATTTTACTTTGTGGCTCTCTGGGAGATGGTTTTAGGCAACACCTTATGGTTTCCCTGAAAGTGTCTGACAGCAAAGAAGCAGAGTTTTTATCTGTATGAAGGAGTGCAACAGTTTGGGGAAGATTTTAAGGATGATTCAACTTTGAGATAGCTTCTGTCAAAAATGTTGGGTAAGCTTCAGACTAATTAGAAACTTCCCCTTTCGTTGAAATCACAGAATATTTTGATTTGGAAGGGACCCATAAGGCTCATTGAGTCCAAATCTTAAGTCAGTGCTCACCAGGTGAATGTAAATTGTTTTCCATTGGTTCTCATACCTGGATGACACTGATGCCTTTCTCCTGCAACTTTAACTTTGGTTTAATGAAAGAAAAGTGAATACTGAATGTATGGAAGGAGTTCTGATCAGTGAAGGAAAGCCACAATCATTGTATATCTAGGTAGATAACTCAGATGTTATTTGAAGGTGATCCGTGTCAAAAGTCGATGTTTAAGGGTTCTTTTTGGAAAGCATCCCTTTCAGGAGGGACCTCATGAGAATAGTGGGGCTCTCCACACTGCTGGATCACACTTATCAGATGGGTTGCACAGGCTGGCTGAGAGTCATTGACGCCTCCCAACTCAGCCTCAGGCTGGTGTGTTTGCAGTAGTGGCCTGTTTATTGCCACTTGTTTTCTCATCCCCAAGCCTGGACATAGTCCTTGGTTTAGCTGTGTTAACAGTGTGGGAGCAGAAGATCCAGGCTGAAGCAGCCTCCTGGCACAGCCATTCCTGTGGGCTTGGGTGTTGCCATCAGGAGAGAAGAGTGCAAGGGGGTGGGTGGGAGTGCAAAGCCCAGGTGGTTGCTCATCAGATGTTGTCAGAGGCTTTTAAGGAGTAGCAATTCACATATCAGGCTTTCTTTGGTGAGGGATGAAATTCCCCAAACCAGAATGTTCACAAGTGAGGCAGCCCCAGCCCTATGGGCTGTCCCAACACGCTTGGGGAGGATAAGCACAGCGGAAAAGCCCAAGGAACTGCTGCCAAACGCCTGGGAAGATGCAGCCCACGGTGTCTGTTGTGTCTGAGATCTCTGTAAAGTCTCTCGCATCTTTCCTCAAGTTTAGTTTTCCAGTGGAGGCTGTTGCAGTAATGAGAATGTCTCCCATCTGCTCCTCACATGGCTTGGCACATTTAGCCAGAATATATATATATTTTTATTATGGGGTTAGCCAGTGGTAACCATGACAATTAGACTTATCACGCAGCAGTTTTTTTTCCCTCCTTGAGTCAGTTTGAAATGCTGACAATTAAATGGATACAGTACACTTTAGAGATCCATCAGTCTCTTTGTTGTCTTGACAACCAGAGTATATTTAGAAATGTAACAAGTACATGGAGTTCAATTGCACTTTTGCTAAAACATAGTTTTGTAGCTTGAGAATTTAATCTGTTGTTTGTAGATCCAGGTGCTTATTTGAGCTATGCCTGACTTTCTCTTTGGTCTCTCTGGGAAGCTCCAACATTGGCTGGTGGAAAGAAGGCCCTTGTCAAGTAGGGAGCAAACCTGCCCAGTGTGTGTGGCAGGGGCTTGGGTGAGGGGCTGGCAGCCACTTCCTCCTTGGGTACTGGATGTGCTGGATGTTCCTGTGTACTTGTAGCTATTGATTTGTAGTGCCAGAGGAGCCTGTGTGGTTGTTGTCCCAGATGTTTGTCTCTGCAGATCCAGCTCAGCAAACAGGGCTGGAGAGCCATGAGCAGCATGTCCAAACACCCTCTCCAAGACGAGCTGCTGTCAGGGTTCAGTGGTGCTTTGGTACAGGAGGACAGTGCCATGCTGCATTGACAGTGGCAGACAGTGGCTCTCCTCCTGCCCCTGAGCTACCCAAGCAACTCTTGGCCATGGAAGCAATAGCAAGGACTGTTTCTCCGTACAATTTCTTCTGTTTTGTCTTTGGTTTGATGGGGGCGTGTTTCTTTGGTTTTAACAGAATACTACTACTATTTTTTTTATTCCTTCCAGTTTGACTGGCAAAATTGAGTTTATGCTCTCCCTGCTGAGCTGGAATAGCGGTGTGTGGGCTAGCTGTCTGGAGCTATGGATTTTTAAGGCTGTATCCAGGACTGGAAGAGAAGGAGGGAATTACGATGGAGTGCAATTGTGGAGCTCTAAATAAGCCTGTCTCCCAGCACCCCTGTGCACACACTGGGTGATGGTGGGTGTGTGTGGAGTGTCTATGTAACTCCCTGCCCTTTCCCTTTTGAGCCAGGAGAGAGCTGTGGTTGGTGCAGGCCCCTGTGTGGGTGTGACAGCCATACCTGCAGGTGTGGTGACGTGCCAGCCCAGAAAAGCAGCTGGGATGTGTGGCCCCCATCTGCTGCCATCCTACAGCCCAAAGGCTGTGAGATAGGGGCTGGCACTACAGTGCCCTTGTTACACTCTTAGCACATCTTCAGATCCAAGTCTGGACATGTGTGGATCAGAGTACTTCCCTGGCTTGAGTGATAAATGAATAAAATTAAAGTCAGATGAGGAAATAGCTCAAATGTTCCCCACTGCCCCTCTACCTGGCTGACCCAGAGTTGTCCTGGTCAGGGCTGTACCTTCAGAAGACTCACAGGCTGAGGAGCTGCTAAAATGGACTTCTTTGTGGTGAGGTGTTGATGACCTTTCATAATTGGCACATCCCATGGCAGGGACCGGAGTGTTTGTGTATTTTCTGTAAAACATGAAGCAAGACTCCTCCATTTCTCCCTGTCTTAGGCTTGGCTGCTAATTGATTCTTGGCAATATAATTTGGTCAGGAGAACAGAAAAAACCCAAACAAAACAGAATTCTCCTTTATCAGCAAAGCTGTGACAAAGCAGCAGTCTGAATAGGAGACTGGTTGCAGCAGATGGAGTGGCCTTTTGCTGGAGGGAACCAGTTCATTTGGTGAGATGGTTTAAAGAAGACAATGGTGTGTCCATGGCATGGGTGTAGTGGTGTTCATCCCTGGGCAGAGATCTGTAAAACTGGTCAGGAGTGCTGCTCTGCTCCTGGGGAGTACAGCCAGGTTTGCCACTGGGATGGTTTATTACCAGGAGGTGAGGAAGGCTCCAGGGAGTGGAGTCCACCCTGAGGTCAGCTATTAGGGACAGCCAGCAAAAAGTATCTGTATTTCCTTGGCTGCACAGCATCTTGTCTATGCACTATACCCAAAATACTAATAAGGCTCAGAAGGAGGACAGAATGGCATGATTTTGCTTCCTTCTTCCCTGTGTTTCTTTTTCATTCATTACCTGTCAAATAATGTTGTTGATTTCTCAGTGTATATGCACAGCTCAGTTTAGGTTTTGTATTTTCTTTCTTCTCTCCATTTCACCAATTTCCCAATGAAAATCCCAAACCATAGTTATATTTCCACTCCAGCTCTGTTTGTGGACTGTTAACATGCTTTGTTCCAGTGTTTAATAGCTGCTGGGGTTTATTCTTAAAATATAACCACCAAAACCTAACAATCCTAATGACTATTCAAGAGAGCTTTAGACAAGTTATCCCAATCCATCTGACAAGGATAATGGTCTTCTATTAGAAGATACTTAGCTGGAGGTTGGATGAGCTGTAATGTTTATGGGTCTGCAGATCTGTAACCAGACAAACTCAGAATGACTCCTTAGTTTTCAGTGGAGCTGTATTTGTTTATTACAGCTGAGGCTTAGGCAGTACTTTGGATGCAAATTGCAACCTCTGTGAAGTTAAGTGGGGTTTTGATTTAGTTTCTGGAAGCAGTAATGTCCACAGAGAAGCAAAGAGCTGAGACCCACACAGCCTGAAGTCTGTAACTTTGGGTTGCTCCCTTTCACTTACTGTCAAGATCAGATTCCCTTGGCTGGGGCTGCTAATTAAAATGCAGCTTTTCTTAAACATCTCCTAAAGGCAGGCAAGAGAGAGTGGAAGTGCAGCCCGTGCAGGTTATGTATCTCCCTCCACTTTTTGCAGAAAATGCCAGTGCTTGGGTGGTTCTCTCTGACTTGTGGTTGGGCTCTTGACCTGGAGCTTGTGCTCTCAGCTCCAAAACTGCAAAGGCTCTATGCTGAGTTATCTGGCTCTGATGTACAGAGAGCTGGGATCTCCTGTGCCCCAGCTTACCCGTGCCCATGCAGCAGTCAGGAGACATGGACCACTGCTCATCACCCTCACTGTGTGTGGCATAAGTGATTCACCATGCATTCATTTCTGGTCTCATAAGGGGCATCAGTTTAAAGCAGGCTTGAGACATAGGTTAGTGTTAGCTATTTGAAGTCTGAAGTCTGAAAGCAACATCAAACAGGGAGTAGAAAATGTATCATGCACAGAAAAATCTCTGGGATTTGCTTCTCCCTTTAAAAAACAATAGTAATAAATTCCTAACTGTTTGCATATGCTGTCTCCTCTGTGGTCAGGACACCTGTCTGCTTCTTTGCTGATACTTGATACAGGCTTACAGTGCTTGCAAAAATGTTAACGTGAATTTTTTGTCATGGCAAATATGAAAAGAATATCCAGTGTCTGTGTGGGCAGGTTCTCAGCAGATTTTTCTCTGCTTTTTGCACTTCGGTGTGGATCTGAAGCAACTGCTGAAATTCTGCTGCCCTTCCTTCACCACAGACCAGGAGGGCAAAGCTGCTGCCCTGGCAGTCCTGGTTCTCCTCAGCAAGACAGCTGATGGTGGGGCTAATAAGTTTTAGCCTGACTTCATTAAAAAAGCAATACATGCAACTGGCTAGAAGTGTCTCCCCTTCTCTTTAATGACTTTTGATCCTTGGCTGATCTCAGGAAAATAGGGGTGAGGATGCAGTTAGGAGGGGCTGGGGGTCACCTGGTGACACCAGGAGCATGGTGGGCTGGGAGACCAGGGGAATGTCGAGGTGAACCTTTTGCTAGTTGTCACTAGTACCTTTTAAACTTGCTCATTTCTTCTCCAGGACTGAGATTAAAGGAAATAGAAAACATCAGAGTAAGCTTGGATGTCAATAAGCTGGAAGTATTAAAGACTGCTGGTTGAAAAAAGCTTGTGGTAACTTGAAAAAACTCTGTTTTCTCTTTAATTGAGTGTCTTTGGAGGCACCCAGAAAGGAAACCAGGGCTGAAGGTGGAGGTAGGGTTTGGGTTGTTCCACCCTGACTCTTTTTTCACAATGGCTGTGTGTTTAATGCATCCCATCTCTGCTTTGGTGCTCCTTGATGCTCGCATGGCAGAGCCAGTGCTGTGGGAGTGACTCATGCCTGGCCTTGAGCGGTGGCTGAGGCTTGGGAAGAAGAGGCCCTTTAAGCATGAGAGGCAGAAGGGCGTCTGGTCAGGCTTTCAAAGGGACTTTGTTACCTGCAGCCCTTACGTCAGTGCCTTTCACCAGCTCTGCAGTGATTTAAAACAAGTAGCTTCTCTTACAAATAAACCTCAGCTACCCCAACACTTGCTCAGATGTAATCTGTGCTGCCAACGAGTGAAAAACCCCTATATGGGTCAAAACAGGGACAGACTGACACATTACTTGTGTCAGAGGAGAGGGAAAAAGGCTGTGGTCTGCTCTGTACAGGAGGGCAGCTGGCCTTGCATGCCCTTTTGGGGCTGTTTTCTTGGCGAGGCATTACAGCCAGCTTGATTTACTTTCTGCTTTTACAGTGAGCAAAACATTGATTCTGACCTTTCTGTTTGCACCCACAGAAGTCCCTCGGAAGTGCCTGTCTGTACGTCTGACTGGGTGCCTGACGGGGCTGCCTTGCTTCCAGGTGAGGAATGGATCAGCTCCCAGAGCTTTTGCCAGCTGCTGAGTTTAGGGACAGTGGGAAGACCTCAGTACCATGTTGGGTCCTCAACAGCTGATGGGCTCCAAAGCCTGGGATGGTGGGATGCCAGCCTGCCCAGGAAGCTTGAGGTGGTTTTACTGTTTCTGGGTCCAAATTTGGAATTAGCAAACATGCAGGCCCTCCTGCAGATTGGGAGTGTTGCCTGGGAACAATTGCTTGGTGCTGTGGGTTGTGTTGCTTTGACTTCTTCTTTGAACAGAGCTTTCCTGCTTGTGGACCTGAACTCATTCCCCATCCATGATGTGGCTCTGTGCAGGCTGTGGATGTTCCCAGCTGGTGATGGAGGGCTGGCTGCATTGTTAGCTGTGTTTTACTGGACAAATAGAAATTAATGTGAGGAGCAAATGAATTCATTCTTCAGAATTCCAAATTCTGTCAAATTCACTGGAGGTATTTAGCTGTGACTTAAGGATCACGGTGATGAACCAGCCCACAGTATTGGAGGAGTCCCTTGCTGGATTATGTGTAGGACACAAACTGTCCTTTGTGCCCATGCCATGATAGAATGGTTTGGTTGCAGGGCAGCACCAGTGTCAGGGCAGTGGGTCTGTCCTCAAGCCTCTCTCAGTTGTGCTGCCCCAGGAGACAGAAAGGTGCTGGAGGTGCTGCCAAGTCATGGCAACGGGGGGAAGGAAGCAGCTTGTGCAGCCCTGCTGAGAAGCAGAGAATGAGAGACCAACTACCCTGGTGGTTGTGACCAGTGGAGCTTCTGTTTGCCACGATGTTACCTGACTTTAGGAGCATGAGACGGGCCAAAATCAGGAGCAGTGAATCTTCACTCTGTTGTGTCACTGAATTTAATTGCACTCTCATTCTTCTCTTTTGATACACAATGTGCATCCCTGCTTTCTGCCTTTACCCTCTTCTTGAGTCTAATTTTTGTGGTTTTTTGGGTTTTTTTTGTGGGTAAATTATGTCTAGGTAGAGATGAGATTTCAGTATCCTGTTTACTGCAAACAGTTGCTGCCATTAATAAATGCTGACAGACAAAGACAGACCAGGGATTAATAAGTAGAGGACAGGAGATTAATAGCAAGAGCACAGAATCTGGTTCAAGGCCTGATCTTCCCAGTTGCTGGGCTATGGAAGATTAATGGTAGCTCTTCTGCTAGTCTCACTCTTTCTGTGGTGGCTCTTCTGGCTAGGTTTAATAAACCATCCCAGTGGGTTGTTATAAATATGAAATCTAGGAAGAAGCCCATTGTTAAATTAACTTAAGATGTCCTTATGTTAACTAAATGAGACAGTATTAGTTTTGTTTTCTAGTCAGCACTTGAACAACAACATCAATGCATTTGTGAGTGGTGAAGTCAGATTTTCAAGTGCTTACAACTCCTCTCAAGACAAAAACATATCATGAAATGTATTTTGTGGAGCAAGCTGTGTCTGACAAATTGGTTTTTTACTCTGTGTCCTGTGCAAGAGATTGATTTCTCTTCTCTTGACTGGGTTTTCAGCTTCATTTCTGTGAAAAATTGGGCTCTTTACCTGTTGCATCTGGTCTCTCATTAGGTTTAGTGTGAGATTAGATCATTGCAAGAAAACACCAGCTTTGCAAAGAGCATTCCTGGTTAAATTTGTGGGAGAACTGAACATGGGACTGCATCACAGCAAGTTTTATTGTGATAGAAGGCTGTGGGCTGTTCAGGGGATCCTATATAGACAGTCAGCTTCCAACTCTTTCTTTTTAGACTGGAACTGTTGATTTAAGCACTCCTGTAGTCTTTTGACCTCTGCCCTCAGGTATTTAGCACAGTCTCTGCAAAGATGATCCCCAGCCCTTGGTGCATAAGGTCACAGTGATGTATAGGTATGTGTATGGCTGTTGGGAAGGAAGCAGCTGTGTCCCTGTAACAATGAGTGTGATGCAGCTGGGACTAAGATCAGAACTGCATGCAGCAATAGCTGAATTTCTTTTCCGGGGAAGAAAGCCTATGCACTGCCTTGGTGGCCCTGTAACAAAGCTTTTCCCCTCTTGTCTGCTCTTGCATGCAGTGCCCTTGGCTTTTCAGAAGTTAATTGATTTGTCTATATTATGAGTCTCTCTTTAATTTTATTTGTGTAAAGAAGAACACACGCTAATCTTTCTCCAGAGAAATGTTTTGCATTGCTCCTCTTTGAACGTTGGCCCTGGGTCTGCTGCTTTTTAATGAGTCTTTAACTACACAGCTATGGTTCCCACACGCTCCAGCCTTGACACACACATACTTATACACCCACGTGCCTGCTCCCAGCTGAACCGAGCCTGCCCGGTCCCCTCGCCCGCTTTGGGATTTGTGTGCAAGGCAGCACCTCCCTGGGAAGCCCTGCGTGTGAGAGGGGGCTTTATACCTACACAGGGAGATAGACCAAGCCTCACACGAGCTGTCCTGTGAGTTGGAAGGGCTGTGACCTCTTTACCACCCTGTCCTCCCACCCTCTGGCTTGTTTAACGTGCATCTCCAGGAGCGTGGATTCCTGTGGGCTGCGCTGCCTGTGGCGAGGACCCGAGCGAGCGCCGAGCACCCGATGCTGAATTGCTGTCTGGAATGCCACTGGCTGCCAGATCCTTGATAGCTTGTTTTTAATGAAGATTCCTCCTGTAATTCCTAGAATATCTTGCAGTGCAAAAAAAATGAGCGGTGTGTGTATTTTGCTGTGGGCTGAATTTTTTCCTGCTCTTCACAGTTCCCTCCATGAACAGAGAGGAGGAGGAGGAGGGGGAAGCAGCTGACTGCTTTTTTTTGTTGTTGTTTTTGTTTTTCTACTTGACTTCTGTGAAATATGTGGCGATCAATCGCTCGCGACTAACAAAATGTTTTTGTTTCTCTTTGCAAAAGCATATGGGAACTGCAGGAAAAGCATATGGGCGTTTTTAGGAAAACATATTGGTGAATGGACAAATTATAGCGGTGCCAATATGTTTTGGATGTCTGGCTAGACCACTACTACTGCCACACTTGCTGGCATGCAGACACATCCACAAGATTTCCAGTGTGTGAGGGGTGTGTAGCTGCTCCTGGGGAAAGGCAGGCTGGGCTGGATCGAGCTCCCGCTGAAACAGTGCTGTGATCCATCTTTGGGGTGTGTGACAGCCTCATCATGTCCTGGAGAAGGCTCTGGGCTCATGTTTATGGCAGTGTATCCATTCTGTCAGGAGACAGAGCCCAGAGATCCACTTGCAGCTGGCTGCAAGCAGTGATAATGGTAACCATTTTTCTTTCCAAAGCACTGGACTGCGGTCCTCATAACACCTGAGCTTCTTGCAAACAGCTAGGCAGCCTCTGGTTTTCCTCTGCTGCTCTAGCAAGATCTTTGTGGTAGCTTGGGCTGTTATTTTTGATTTCTTCATTGAGTAGTTTGCTTTTCAGGAAATGCAGAACATTGACAGTATTGTTTCTGGTCCCACTCCTGTTTGCCCTGGTACTGGTGATCCAGAGAAAGGCATCCATAAGCAGGGAGTTGTAAGGGGATTAAGTTGTCTAGGCTGGTGGGCTCTGGTGTCTCACAGCATCCCTGCAGTGGGAGCTGCCCTGCTGTGGACCTCTGTCCATGATGTCCTTGGTAGCTCCAAGGATGGGGCAGCCCTTCCTGCCCACCCCAGCAGTGAGGGAGGGCTGCCTCTGTCTGGGATGGGCGTGGCTGGGCTGCAGAAGGGGGCCAAACACATGGCTGAAGACTGGGGAGATGAGCAAGATGCACATCTGGGCAGTCATTTGGACCTTGTGTGGTTCATCTTGGTTATGAACTGGCACTCAGATATTCTGAGTGGTAATTCGGCACCTTTTAGTGCTCTCCCTCTTTGCCAGCTTCAGGATGATTTGCTAGAGAGTAATTTTACATTATTTAATGTAGCCACTTTCCTTATAGCTCTTTTGTTCTGTGAAACAATTCCTTATTTTATTATGCAAACAGTACATTAAGATCCTTGTGGGCCTAAGTTCCCAACAGTGCTTGAGATGACGGCAGAGAAGTAGGTTATTTCAGAAATCATGATTCTCTCCTCTAGAAGCTTTCTTGGAGTTCTGCTTTAACTGCTTTTGATATTCTACGTGCTTAAAAAAAAGGCTAAAAAAAATTCAGTACTTCCTAAATGTTATAGAGCTCAAAAAATACACTGTATGCCTTGTCACAATATTTAATACAGAGTGCTATTTACAGTAATGAATCAAAATGTCAGTTTTTAAAATATGAACTGTCAAAGTGTTCCTACTTCGCAGAAAACTTTGATATGACAGTTTGTTAATCATATGACTATTACATCAAATGTGTCTAAGAGTACTTTTGCTCGACAAAGTCTTTTTTTATTCTTATCCCCTCCCTTTTCCCTGTTAATTCTGGCAGGGTTGTTTGACTGAATGCACTCTGATTAGAGGCCAGAAGAATCCAGAGCTGAATGCGTTTGTTTATGGACAGAAGGGATGTGTCAGTGCCTGTGTTCTTGCTGGTCATGGTCACCTAATCTTAGGTACAGCCTGGTTTGGATCATGTCTCCCTTGTGAGCATGCTGGAGTGGTGCTGATGCCTCTGGGGTAACTGCATTTGGGCAGCTGGGCTAAAACTGTCTCTTGAGTAATAAAAAGCTGGCTTGTACTGTAGCATTTCTAATCCCTGCAGCTTTAGCATGAGAGCACAAGTAAAATAAAGATCTCAAGGCTGCCTGTGCATCCTCAGTGAACTGGAGGGCTGGTGGGGCAGGGCTGGTGCTGCTTCTTGAGCGCAAGGCAGGGACCTGGGGATGCCAAGGTCCTCTCCCCAGTGCCTTTGATTATTCTGGACCCAGGTCAAGGAGTGGGCTTGGGCTCTGATTTCCCTTCCATTAATTTAGACCAGAATGCTTTGCTTTTTAAAATTCTTTTGTTTGCTTATCTGCAAAATGGGAGTAATTAATTGATATTAGTTAACTCACAAGTCTCCTTAAAGCCGATTAGTCAAACAACTGCACTTCTGGTGAAGACAGGGGAGAGCTTATGTAGATAATCGTGCTTTAGAAAACAGGCTGTGGAAGGAGCAGAGGGCTCAGCATGCTAATGTGAGGAGTGGAGGCCAGAGAGGAGTCCCAGGTGTAGCAGAGTCATGTACCTCTGCCCAGAATGTCTTTGTGCCACATTGCCTTAGGCTTCAGACGGATTCTTGCTGCTTGTTAAAACTCTCAGTTACCATTGCGTAGGTCTTACAAGTGCAATATTTCTGAGTTGGAGTTGGCCCAGCACAGCTATGGGAATAGGAGGAGTCTAAAAAGGCAAAAGCTGTGTGTCAGCAGTCCAGAAAAGAGGAGTGTGGGCAGTGCAAGACAGTAAATCTTAGAATCAAAAAATCATGGAAAGGTTTGGGTTGGAAGGGAACTTTGAAGAAGATCCTTTAGTTTGAATTCCCCTGTGATGGGCAGGGACACCTTCCACTAGATCAGGTTTTTCCAAGCCCTGTCCAACCTGGTTTTGAACATTTCCAGGAATGGTGCATCCATAGTTTCTCTGGGCAATTCCTTCTGGTGTCTTACTGTAAAAAAATGATTTCTCAGGCCAAATCAGATGGTCTTGATTGTGGGTGTTTCTGGGGGCCTGATTAACTTGGAATTTCAGCTGGGCATGTCTCTTAAATAACAACCTCAACACTTGCACTAATGTTACTGAAGAGATGATAAGGAGCTGTTTTCAGGGGTGTAATCACATATTTAAGTGCACTTTTGAGCAGCACATCAGTGAGCTCTGGTGTGTGGAAGGCCCAGGTAAAGGTACTGCACAAATCTGAAGTCTGATGTGCTGAGGCCCACTGGTTCTCACCACTGGAAGGAGATTGGGAAAGTGAGGGCAGTGCTGTAGCATTTGTCACATTCATATCCTGCCGATAGAGGAGGTGAGGAAAAAGCAAAGGGGAAGAAAATGGGGAGGAAGGAGGTGCTGGTGAGTGAGGTGATGACAGCAGGAGAGGCTTTGCTGGTGGTGGTACCAGCCTGCTGAGGATCACCTGAGAGAAGCTGTTGGGTGAACCAGTCCCAAAAGGGCTCTTACACAAACACGGGGGCACAGAGGGGCTGCCAGCAGCAAGGGCCGCTGGTGTGTGAAGGCATCCCTTTTCAAACCATGTCTTTGTCACCTCCATCAGGCCAGTGCTGCTGCGTTTCCTCATCCCACAGAGGAACGTTGATTATTACTCAATTTTCATTTCAGACAAACCGCATTTTTAGTGCGACGATTTTTCTTTTATTATCGTTAGTGGAATGGGTGGAAAAGGAGCTCTAACAGATGTATGATTAGCAGGGCATGAAATTAAAAATGTTTGTGTACAAGGAAAAGGTTGTTTACTACCAAATTCCTCATTTGAAAATGAAGTGATACACAGACTGGCAGTGTGATTCTGCAGCAGCCCCCCTGTCCTTTTCTGTCCCTCCCTCAGCAGCACTGGCTGAAAAGTAGCAATATTTTTAATATTACTTTTATTAAAAAAATAATAGCACAATTGAAAAGTCAGTACCTGCCTTTGGAGGCAGATTATTTAAAGAGGTTTTTCTCGTGCTCTGGCACTGATGGAGTCAATTCAAGAAAATATTTTGACTGATGTTTAAGCCCCACTGATTAGACCGAATTGAATATTTTATATCAAAATTCATTTGGGTGGAAAATAAGGTTCTGATTGAATAATTTTGAGTGTGGGCATGTACCTGGGTGAAAAGTATGTATTGCCAAAATGTTGAAAAATTCGTATTTCGAGTTGCTGCTGCTGCAGCATATGTGGAGGGGTGCAGATTAGTATGTAGTACTCAGTTCTTGCCCTATTTTGTGGGTCAGACTTGCAGTGGTTTTGCACAGGAATGATTTCAGACTCTGGTAGAAAGCCATCAGCTCTTAGATTTTTGTTTTAGAAGTGTGGGGGTTTATACCTGTAGAAAATATCTGTCCTTCCCCCTGGCCCCCATAATAATGAATTTTTTAAATTTTTAGTTTGAGAAAATGATCTTTCTTCTTAGGAGCTTTGCCTGTGATGTGCAATTCTCAGGTACAGCTGATCTTCCTTGATTTTTTTAAAATTATCATAGAATATGCTGAGTTGGAAGGGTGGATCAGGATCATCAGGTCCAAGTCCTGGCCCTGCACAGGACACCCCAAGAATCACACCATGCACCTGAGAGTGAATTTTAAAAGAACAAGGTTAAGAAGTGTGCATCAGAAACATTTCATTTGTGTTATTCTGCTGAGATAAGCCCGTTCTTACCTAGGACTGAACATTTCCCAGGTACTTTGAATTCTCATCTGTCTCATTCTTGTCCCCTAAAGCCTTTGTGGCCAAGGTCAAGGCTGACACTGGTTGAAGCCTATTGGGCTGCTCATGTGTGAGGTTTCACCTGGGTGAGTGTTTGCAGGACCCAGACCTGCAGCATCATCCTGATGGATTCTGCCTGCTGAGCCTGGATGGCATTGAGCAGAAAATAGGAAGAGGGCTAAGAGATTGTTCCTGCACTCTGGGAACAATTGAGACAGAAAATTGCTTCCAGGATTTCTTCACTTTTCCACAGAGAATAATCAGCCTGTGTAATTCTCTGCCACAGGAAATACTGCCCGAATCTGTTACTTAAAGACAGCAAGCAAAGTTCAGATAGCAGCCTGAATACCAAAGGTGCTGCAGAGCAGGGACTGTCATTTACTCAGGCTTTTTTTTGGTATAGTGGCATTTTTTTGTTGTTTATGTCATGGGATATCACAATGGTGCAATCAGTAGGACTGATAATTGAATAATGGCTTAGATAGCCAGCATGTTCTGGGTGCACATTTAGACTTTGGTGCCCTAAACAAGAGGACAAATTTGTATACTGAGCTTGTAAATGGAATATTGCTTAGCCTAGTGCTTGGATTCTACACCTGAGATTGTGGTGGAACTTAGAGCAATTCCAGTGAGCTGATGGGTGTCTGGTAATTTCAGTCCTTCTCTTGGCTCGTTTTAATCTTTGCTTCATAGATGTCAGCAAATCACTACTTCTGCACCTTTGTTAATCTGGAGAAAGGGGAGGACTTTGGCTACTTTGCTGGCGTTTGTGTTATATTTCTAATAAGGTCTTTCAACCATGTGTTTTATTCCAACTTTTAGGGGAAATTATTTAGATTTTTTGAGTGAGAGTAGTTGTGGCCAAATCACTGCATGAGCATTATACCTGCTGGGTTCCAAAATTTGATTCCTAAATTTCCATTAATGGGTCATACTGGGCCAAAGGATATTGAACTGCTAGAATAGAAAGGAATAAAACAGAATGGAGTTGGTGTTTGGTTATGGGCTCTGGATGTCATTGTTCCTGACTGTTCATCTGGCTAATGTTTGCTTTTGTGTAGTATTTGTCTGTGTCTGTGCTTCTGTGCACATGGGGAAAAGGAGGACAAATATCACTGGGGTGGATTAGCATTAAAAAATAGTTAACTGATCAAAGCCATAAAGCTTGTCCAAGTGAATTCTTCAGAGAAATAGTTTTGAATTTCCCAAGCAGCCGCGGGCCATGGAAGCGAAGCACTATCATTCAGAGATGCAAAAAATCCCCTTCTGTTGGAGTGTTGGATCTATTTGTTCCCTTTTAGGAGGGAATTCAAAATGTTTTCTTAATTTTCTTCTGAACAGCTCACTGCTATCCATCATGAGCCTTTGCCAGCTCTGCTCCCCCTCAGTTTTAACCCTCCACTGAGATCTCTATATCCATACTTGAAATTTGGGATGCTTTTTGGCTCTGTGCGCTTTGCTCTTACAGACCACACCTTGTCTCTGAGCTCAAAATGTTGTAAAAGAGGGGCTAAATATTGTCCTCAGTGCCTTGGTGGAGGTGACAGGGAAGGTGGGATGCAGATGGAGAGTGATGCCTGGAAAGGTTTTCCACACTTCCTGAAGGGATGCCTGGGAGCCCTGTTCCTGGTGCCATGTTCTGTCTTTTTACTGGTGCTGCCCCAGCAGGAGCACCAGCCCCACCAGGTCTGCAGAGCAGGTGGGACAAAGCAGGAGGGAATTTCCTTTGTCTCACACGGAGGAAAGTTGTTTGACTGCTCAAAGTTATTGAAGTCTCATACTGAAGGTTAAGCAACCAGCCTCTGGGAATTGGGCACATAAATTTGCTTTATGCTTATGAAAGTCTCTTTCACAGTGTTTTGCTTTTTTGCTTCTGCTTAAGATGTAGAAAAGAATGAAGTGCTGGTGTATGGTCCATACACAGGGTATTTGGATGGCACGGTCATTAATAGGAATGAAAATTATACTGTGGTGTTTCAGAGCTTGCCAAGGAAAAAAAGAAAGGAAAAACTCTCAGAAGACACAAAGTGCTTTGTAGCTGGAAGTGCCTGTTGCCCTGCAAGGTCTCAGCTGTCCTTTTCAGTCCCAGTCTTCTATTATTGAAAATATTTTTCTGCCTAATACCTACTAGCTTTTTAATACTGCTTAATTGTATGCATGCCCCCCCAGAAGAAAGCCACACATTTTTCTGCCTTTGGAAATGTTCAGCTTTAGGGCCCCCAGGGAGGGTGTTAATGGCTGTGTCCCGGCTGCCTTTCAGGCAGAGAATTCCACTTTTACTTTCTTTCTGAAATTGGGAGTTTCATTCTCCAGAAAACTGAATTTTCATATAACCACATTTAAAGTGTGTGTGTATATATATAAAAATTATTATCTTTAATCCTGAGTCCTAAGTATATTCTGGTAGAAATTGAGGTCATCTTTGTAACAGGTGGGCAGTGCAGGGAGAGCAAAGTTGTGTCTGAGGGACAGGACTGCAGCTTTGGAGAGGGATTAGATGTTTGCACAAGTGTGGGCATGGCATTCATGTGTTCCTGTGTGCCATGTACACACATCCTTGGTTTCTGTGGTAGAGCAGAGATGATTTACCCACATAGCAGGGCCATTTGCTAGGGAGAAGTCACCAGTGTTGTGTTCCTGAAGCAATAGAGAGGTGCATCCATATACAGGATAGTGCAAAGTAAAAGGGAAGCTCATCCTTCTCCAAGGTTGTAATTTGGCCTCTGGTATAGGCCACATCCTATGCTCAGATGGGAGCAGTGCTCAGCTGTTGATAACATGAGGAGGAATTGAATCTGAAGCCCAGGGCCCTTCTGCACAGGGAAACCATTGCAAAACAAAGCCAGGGTGTGAATTTAAAGTGCAATAGCTGTTCCAGGCATGCTTCTCATGTGGGCAGTCTTATTCTGCTCTGAGAGGGCCTTTGTGCAGTTCTGCTTCATCCAGTGCCAAAGGCTCTCTGAGTGCAGAAAGAAGAATGCCCACACAGGGAGTGGATAGCTTTTCCAGGCTATTTCACCAAGCTGAAGAGTCCCAGGAGATGCCATGTTTTCATGTCCCCATGAATGTTGCAGGAGCCTACCCTTCATTCAGCTCCCTCTCCAATCAAGCTTTCACAGGAGAGCCTTGTGATGGGTGTATTCTGGACCCTGCCAGGTGCAGTGTGCATCACTCATTTACTTGAATTTTTGGGGCTGATCCCTGAGGACCTTGGTCTTGTCTGGGCGTTCCTGGTGTTGCAGTTTGGCATTCTCCATCAGGGCCATCACCTCCTGTGGTGTGTCCAGGCTGCTGAAAAGAACTCCTGTGAGATTGTGCCTATGTTCATCTGTTGTTCCTTTTCCTTTGAAATTGCCAAGCAAACCTGTGCATTGGGTATGATCGTTGTCTGAACACTGTTGAACAGGGAAAAAAAAAAGCCCATCTGTTCTACAAAGAGGCAGTGTAAAGAGCAGGCTCTGTGACTAAATAAATTCACATCTGTTTAGCAGAACCATCAAATGGCGAGCAGAGGGGGCCTAATGTGAATCACATGTTGAAACCACAAGTATGAGTGAGATGAGCTGCAAAAGAGAGAGCCTGGAAGTGTTGATCCATGTGAGCAACTGTTGGTTTCTCTCCTTATTCTTTGCCTCTACCAGTTTCCTGAGCTAATGATGCAGAATAAAAAACTCAGGGATGTGCACATGTCTGTGCATACTTATGTGTGTAAGTTTGTATTCATTCAATGATTAATTAACCTTCCTACATTATTTGATCATGACTTCAATTGGAAGGGCTCTGGGTGATGGGGAAGCTGCCGAGGAGGGACAGTGCGGCTGCCATGAAGAGAGCAGGTGAAGCTGTTTCCTAGTGGAGGTGCTTCACAAAAAAATTGCCCTGGGGTATCTTGTTTTAAAAAGGAGCTTGACTTGGAAGTGATTCCTTGTGATGATGTCTCCATCAGTGTCATCTTAAGGAACCTGATGGAGCAATCTAGAAGCTTCAAAGGGTAAGTTATGCCTTCACATGCTCAAGCTAATTTCAAAATAGGTATCTGTGTACCAGTCCTAACAGACTGCATCTTTCCATGGATCAATGGACTTTGTTGCTTAGATTTTCCCCTTAGTGTTTTAAGCCCTGCAGAAACAAAGGGCAGCTCAGGTTTCTTTATTGGTTGCATTTGCAGTTTATTTTTCTTTTGTGCCAAGAACATATCAATACAATTTCAAAACGCTATATTTTGTGACTTGAGGCAGCAATTTCTAACTTAAAAACAAGAAGGCTTTGGGGAGGTACACACAGCTCAGGTGCTTTAGTGAAGGTTATTTGACTGGTCTCCATAGCCCCTTAGTGCCCATGCAGAGAAGCAAGCATCTTCTGTCCCTCAGGATCTCATGAAAAGAAACGCACAGTGATTTTAGTCTCAATTGTAGTTTCTTGATGCTGCCTTGCCTTTTGTCCTAGATATTTTGCAGCAAACGAGGCCAAACTTGCAGAAACAAAGAGTGGTGGAAGATAGGCTGTTAGACCTGATTTGCTCAGATCCTGCTCTCCTGCAGCTCAGGCTGCTCTCTGTAGCTGACAGGGAGCTGTGTACAGCTCACCTGGGATGTGAGCTCTGCAGGAGCTGCTGGAGGTAATGAAGCACTTAAGGGCTGATGTGTTGAAGGTCCCCAAGGAATGATTAAGGTGTTGGCAGCTGTGTTACTTGGAAAGAGAAATACGTGCATTACACAGCAGAGGCATGCTGAAATGCCTTTCAGATGCTTGGTTGTGTGTGGGAACATGCTTTGCCTCAGACCTGAGAGACAGTGGTAGCAACTATTGAAGGGCATTTGATAAATGGAGCTGTGTGTGCTCTTACCAGCTGCAGGACCCAGCTGCCTGCCCTAGCACAGCTCAAAAGTTTGCCAGCAGTGGTTAAAATGCAGCAGCATATAAAAGTCTTTGGAGATATTAGAAGTTTTGTTCTTCCCTCTAAAAGTACCCTCTGCTCATGATTAATTTCTTCTCTTCCATCACTCCCTGCCAGTCTTTTGGGAGAAAGTGCAATGAAGGTAAAAGAGAATCAGAATATTTTCCTGGAGACTGTCAGATTTGAGCTGTTCAACATCTAGGGAACTGATGTGACCAGTCTAGTATGAAAACTCTTTAGTCACAACAGAACTTCCTACTGATTTTTGGAAAGGGGAACAAATGATTAATTTGGATGGTCAAAACCAGAAGGCAGCAAAGCAAAAGTGGTGGAGCAACTGGGGTGGGCTTTTTAGCAGGATGAGCTTGTTTAGCAAACTCACAAGGCTGGTGTGGATGCCTGGCTGGGTTGACTTCATTGCTGGTAGTATGGTTTGAACCAGCTGGGGAATTATCTCCCAGAGCTTTGCATATCACTGTTCTTGAATGAATGGACACTGAGTTAAAAGGGAAGAGCAGCAGTTTCTTGGGCTGGTGCTTAGTGCTTTTATGAGTTTCAAAGTAGAATTGAAAATCGAATTTCAAGCACTTGTCTTCTGTCATGAGTTTCTATTCAGAGCAGAACTAATGCTCTATGGATACTAAGCCAGAGCTTTATCTTCATGCACTCCACAGTGTCACGATCAGCTTTGCCTTTGCTTTTAATATTCCCCTTCAGCCATTTTCCTGTGCTTTAAGAACATCCCCTCACCCCTCCCTTTGAACAGGTGTCTTCTTAATGAGCTGTATGTCATATGTTTATTGCAAATAGCATCGGGGTAGCTAACACCACCTTGTGACCTACCCTTCTATCCATGTAGCCATGGCATGGTGAAGCTCCTCCAGCTTAGGCACCATCTCAAAATATGCCCTTTATTCTTCTTTATTTCTTGACAAAAGGTTGTGGAGCAGGCAGTGAACACCCAGTCAAATATGAGTCCACTGTGTGCTGTTGTTGTCAATAATAAAGTACACTGCATATAGAGCTGCTTCAGGAGGAGCCTGGACTGTAGACTGAGTTATTGCTCACCTTTCCTCACTACTGCTGAGGCTATTACCCAGTCTTGAGTCCACCAGTTGAAATGGGATATTGAAGAGGTGGAAAGAGTCCAGAGGAAGGTCAGTCAGGGGCTGAGAGCACATGGCCTACAAGATTAGGCTGGGAGAGCTTTGGCTTCTGTTTCTGGTGGAAAGGAGGCAAAAGAGTGATCCAATGGCAGCCTGTGACAACTGCCAGGGGCCTTCTGAACAAGTCAGAGCCAAATGCTTCTGTCCAGATGGCCAAATAAAGTGCTGTGAACATGCATAATGGATTGGGAGATTCAGCTGGAGAGCTGGAAAAGCATTTTCTTTGGGAAAATAGTGTAACACTAGTACAAGTCACCAGGTAGCAAGGGATTCTTCATTTTGGAGGTTTTCCAGGACAAAGC